>NC_135641.1:30243137-30865846 GCF_053574225.1 Canis aureus | reverse complement strand
GGATTTCAGGAAACAAAAGGTTGAGAAGATTAACCCTTTCCATTTTCCAGAAGAACAGGAATCAGGTAAAGTTCAGTGTTGTCAGTGATTACGGATTTTTAGATAAATTCAAACTCCAACCTTAGTGTAAAGAAATGATACATTATGTCCAGGAAGAAGTTGGAGTGCAGAAGCCCTGATTCCCAATATTGCAACTCACTCTTTTACAGAGGCTAAGAAATCCAAAGCCTCTCTGTACTACACAAGGCTCATTAACAAATGGATAGGGGTGGGCACTGATGTAACCTGGAGAGCATGTGCTCCATGGAAGGTGGGGAATGCTTCTGAGCTTTGTGTGTGTGGGAATGTGGGCCCAATATTGAAAGACCTTGTTTTCTTAATTTCAACAAGGGGTTCTGATTATCTGCTTGTTTATAATTCCACAAATAAATTTATTTATACAAAGTATCAAAAAATCTGATGGAAAACCAATTTGTTGTTAATTGAAGTATAGTTGACATCAATATTATATTAGTTTCAGTTGTATACAACATAGTGATTTGACATTCATACACATTAGGAAATGGTCACTACTTAAGTGTCATTACCATCTGTCATACAAAGTTATTATAATATTATTGACTATATTCCCTCTGCTATACTTTTCATCCCTGTGACTTATTTATTTTATAACTGCAAGTTTGTACCTCAGTTCCCTTCACCTATTCAGCCATCCTCTCACCTTCCTCTCCTCTGGCAAACCATCAATTTGTTCTTTGTATTTATGGGTCTGTATCTGTTTGATTTTGTTTGTTTTGTGTTTTGGATTCCCCATATAAGTGAAATCATATGATATTTGTCTTTCTCTGACTTATTTCACTTAGCATAATATCCTCTAGGTCCATCCATGTTGTCACCAATGGCAAGATTTTCAAGTAAAATCTCCTAATTTAAGAGTTGAAGTTATCATAAATTTCAGGAAAACACATCAGGAAAATGACAGGCTATCATTGCAACCTCTCATGCAGAAGTCATCCAGTTATGAACTCACCTGATCTTACTTACTCCTTGAAACCACACATAAGGGCAGCCCAAGTGGCAAGCGATTTAGCACCTGCCTTCAACTTGGGGTGTGATCCTGGAGATTCCGGATCGAGTACCACGTTGGGCTCTCTGCATAGAGCCTGCTTCTCGCTCTGCCCGTGTCTCTGCCTCTCTCTCTCTCTCCCTGTCTTTCATGAACAAATAAAATTAAAAAGAAAGAAAGAAAGAAAGCACCCATAAAGGAGGGCACAGCAGCAAAGATTGCAGGTTTCTTTTTCTTTTTTTTTTTTTTTAAGATTTTATTCATTTGTTTGAGAGAGAGCATGCACACACAGAAGGAGAGGGAGAAGCAGACTCCTCACTGAGTGAGGGAGCTCCACCCAGGGCTCAATCCCAGGACCCTGAGATTATGGCCTAAACTGAAGGCAGATGTTTAACCAACTGAGCCATCCAGGTGCCCCAATGATTGCAGGTTCCACAGAAGGGTTGACTGATGGCTTAGGGTTCCCCAGCTGGTAAATAGCCTCGCTTGAGTGGAAGCCAGCTCTCCATGACTGTGCCTGAAAATGCTGGGTACCACACACCCTCCCTTATAGTTCTGTCCCAAGTCTCCATTTCTATTAATAGAAAAATGGGAGGGGGTAGATGTTGTATGGGATAGTCATCATCTTTCTTTCTTTCTTTCTTTCTTTCTTTCTTTCTTTCTTTCTTTCTTTCTTTCTTTCTTTCTTTCTTATGGGATAGTCATCATCTTTCTTTCTTTCTCTTTCTTTCTTTCTTTCTTTCTTTCTTTCTTTCTTTCTTTCTTTCTTCCTTCCTTCCTTCCTTCCTTCCTTCCTTCCTTCTTTCTTTCTTTCTTTCTTTCTTTCTTTCTTTCTTTCTTTCTTTCTAGATTTTATTTATTTATTCATGAGAGACAGAGAGAGAAAGAGAGAGAGAGAGAGAGAGAGAGAGGCTGAGCAACCCGGACTGCCCTTTTCTTTCAATTCTAATGTTCTGGCACCTTCTTTAATTCTACTTCTAATTCCACTGAGGAATTCAGCAGGTTTGTAAGTTATATCCTGGCTCACTCCTTTTAGAAAATAAATTTTTCATTATTCATTCTCAAGCTGGTCATCTGTTTTTTTCAGAAGCTGCTGTCTCTCCATGTGTAGAATCTGAAATGACAATCAGGATCTTAAGAGAGATGAAGGTGAAGAATAGGCCAAAAAAGGAATAATTATTTTATTGGCCAGCTGGCTAAGAAGCAAGACAAAAATCAGTTATAAATAACAATGGTTTTGAGTTAACTTTTCTCTTATCATCAAGATAAAACTCAGGTTGACCATGTCCAGAGATAGGATAAGTTTTCATTTCCTTTCAGTATCACATGGGTAACAATTTCCCAGCTGGTTATTCTATTTATCTGGCTCTTAAAAATATCCGCCGCAACTAGCCTCAGAAAGCCTCAGAAAAGATGGCTCTTCAAAAAGTACATTTCATCAAATGGGAGCTTTTCTTCCTTCCTTCCTTCCTTCCTTCCTTCCTTCCTTCCTTCCTTCCTTTCTTTTCTTTCTTTCTTTCTTTCTTTCTTTCTTTCTTTCTTTCTTTCTTTCTTTCTTTCTTTCTTTCTTCTTTCTTTCTTTCTTTTCTTCTTTCTTCCTTCCTTCCTTCCTTCCTTCCTTCCTTCCTTCCTTCCTTCTTTCTTTCTTTCTTTCTTTCTTTCTTTCTTTCTTTCTTTCTTTTCTTCTTTCCTTCTTTTCTTTTTTAAGATTTTATTTTTAAGTTATCTCTACACTCAACATGGGACTCAAGCTTACCACCCTGAGAGCAGGAATCATACACTCCACCATCCAAGCCAGCCGGGTGCTGCCATTGAGAGCTTCGTGTCTTCTCTTGTCTTGTTATATTCTCTAGGTTCCTGTGAAAACTTTCAGAATTAACTGATGTAACAAGATAATGACATTAGCTCAAATGGTTTCTGTTTCCTCTTTACCGTGCTTCGCAAGGAGAATTTTATTTTTCCGTACTGCGTGAGCAAAGTTTGAGAATCTGGGAAGATAGCCAAGAAACATCGCCCTCTGAAAAAACAAAGGCTGTGAGAATAAGAAGAATGGCATTAACTGACCCTGTGGAAATAACACATTTAAGTGATGATGGGTAAGTGGGAAGCATTCCCCTAGAGCTATGTTTCTCAAAGTGAATTGTAAATAGAAACCTATTAGAAACAATTTCTGGATTAAATAATATTGAAACACATTCACTCTCATAGGGTTTCTCAGAAACTTTGATATATTGATGTAGATGGTGAATTTCGAAGAGAAGCTATAGTATGTAGTATTTTCCAAATGTATTTTACTATGGAATCATTTTTTGTACACTAATCAACTTTGGCAAGCTCTATACTGGAGTATTTTCTTAATTTCAACAAGGGATTCTGATTTTCTGCTTGTACGTATTCATATAAATAAGTTTATTTATACAAATAAATATTTATACAAGTATGTCTATACACACGGTTATTTATACAAATAAATTGTAACATGTCTCAATACTTACAGTTTGAGAAGGAGAGCTGAAAAGAGAATTAGACTAGGTGTTTCTCTCTAATGGGTAGGTACTAGTTTGTGAAGGCTGCCGTAACAAAGTACCACAGACTGGGTGTCTTAAACAACAGAAATTAATTTTTTCCTGGTTCTGGAAGCTACAAGCCCAAGATCAAAATCAGTAGGGTTGGTTTCTTCCTCCACATGATTGGCTTGCAGATGGCCTCCTCCTCCCTGTGTCCCTCTGTGATCTTCCTTTTGTGCTTGTTTGTATACAAATGCCCTCCTTTTATAAGGACAACAATCATATTGGAATGCTGCCTACCCTAAAGACTTTCTTTTACCTCAGTTACCTCTTTAAGGCCTCACCTCCAAAAATAGTTACACTCGGAGGTACTAAGGGTTAGGACTTCAACAAATGAATTTTGAGGGGACACGATTCATCTTCTAACAGTGGACTAGGAACATAAATTACCACAAGCTGGCTCCATACTCCCTTGAGATGATAATATTCTTTGCATCCCACCCCAGTCCTTCTGGAGCAGGCTTTTGAACCTGAGGTGAGCCTCAGAGGATCTTCCAACTGGGAGGAACCAGCTTCACAGCCAGACACAGTCTGTTTGACCACTCTATTTCCCAAGAAACCTAATACATTAGCCTGCTGCTTTGTGAGCTCAACTCTTGAAAGTTTGGTTAAGATGACTCAGTTTCCCTGGGCCTGATCACACCTAACTGGATAGATAAAATGTGGTTTTTAAACTAGCTAAGCTAGGAGCTAGATGTTGTCCCTGCTGTGTCTCTACCAGGAGAGCCAAGAAAAAGGATTGATCTTTGACTGAGGGTCAACTATGTAGCAGGGGCTGTGTATAATAACAGCCCACGTGTCCTGAACTGTGTTGAACATTTTCCACCAGCATCATCTCAGCTATTGCTTACAACATCTCTTTGCGATAAAGGTACTATGATCACCTCTGGATTAAAGATGAGGAAATTGAATTCTACTTCTGAAACTACTGATATAGTATATGCTAATTAAATTAAATTCAAATTAACTTTTTTAAAAGATGAAGAAATTGATTTCTAAAGGTACTTATCAGTTATATAGCTAGGATAAAATTTGAAGCTTCCAAATTATTAGCTACAATCATGCATATAGCTTATTGATCTCACTTGATTTGGGGAAAGCAAAAACTGTTCCTCTATCCTCTTATGTTCTGAAATGAGGACAAGTTCTGATTTAAACTGATGAAAGAGATTAACAAGAGAAAAGGCAGACAGATTTTATTAATATGTCTATATGCATGGGGACTTCACAGGAAATATGTGAAAACCCAAAGAAGTGGTTAGATTTGGGGGCTTATCTATTATTTTAACAGAGAATCATAACTCGCAGAGAAGTGATTAGATAAAGGAAAGTGGTGTTTGGGGCTCTGGAGGACAGTAAAGTGTAAGTTGACTGAGGACTGTGCGGAAGACAAGGGTGGTTGAGTAAGATTTGCTATGCTGGGCAGCCCCTGTGGCACAGCGGTTTGGTGCCGCCTGCAGCCCAGGGCATGATCCTGGAAACCCTGGATCGAGTCCCACGTCAGGCTCTCTGCATGGAGCCTGCTTCTCCCTCTGCCTGTGTCTCTGCCTCTCTCTCTCTCTCTCTCTCTGCATCTCTATGAATAAATAAATAAAATCTTTAAAAAAAAAAAAAAAAAGATTTGCTATGCTGGCTCCAACTCCAGGTGCCCTCTCCGATGATTATGCTGGTTCTCTTCCTGGGATGGAAGGGAGGAGCACCTTTACAAATGGAAATTTACGTCACTTCTGTGAAGGGGAATTTATGCCCTACTTTTAGGCAGAGAGGGAGAGGGCAGAGAGCTCTTCTTATGTCTGCTGTTCTTCAATTGCCTTTAGCTTAAAATAATAAAAATAAGTCTTATGCCAAAGCGACACATTTTGAGATGAAATATCTGGATCCCCTTCAGTTTCTACGACCCTTAGAGAGAAAGAAGGAAAAATGAAGGCAGCAGTTGTCCAGGGCTATATGATTAATAAGCAGAAACTAGACTTATAAATGGATCTGACTCCAGAAGCACCAGTATATGTACTATATAAATAAAATGTTTTAAGTAAACATTTTGTTTCAGAATGATTTTAGATTTACCGAAAAAAAAATCACAAAGATAGTGTAGAGTTTTCATATACTCTGCACCCAGGTTCCCCTATTATAAACATCTTACATTAGTGTGGTACATTTGTTATAAATAACAAATCAATATTGATACGTTATTATTAACTACAGTCCATCCTTCATTTAGATTTCCTTAGTTTTTTTATCTAATGTCTTTTTCCTGTTCCACGATCTCATCCAGGATGCCACATTGCAGCTGGTCGTGTCTATCTTAGACTCCTCTTGGCTGTATCAGTGTCTCCGACTTTCCTTGTTTTTGATGGCCTTGACAGTTTGGAGGAGTACCAGTCGAGTATTTTGAAGAATGCCTCTGAGTTGGGATCCATCTGATCTTTTCTCTGTGATTAGACTGGGGTTAAACGTTTTGGGGAAAGGCCATGGAGGAAGAGTGCCATTTTCATCACATCAGACCAACAGTCGCCCTATTGACACGACTTATCACCGTTGATGGATGTCAGGTTTCTCTACTGCAAATAAAGAGAATTTTTAAACTGCCTTTTCCTCCTGGTATTACTTCATTCTCACATTTCCGTACAGCAGGAGTCTCGAATCCTGTGCTTTTATAGTAACTCCATTGTGTTGACGTACCCTGTAGTGACTACTTGTCATTCTGCTATTCAGGTGAGGGATCCCGTTCTTGCTTTTGTCCTTTGTGAGTGAGTTTTTGTCCTTGCGTGTGCATGCGTGTGCATGCGCGTGCATGTAAAAGGGAGTAAGTGGCTTATTGGTGGTTTGTTAATTCATCTAAAGACTCTGCTGACCAGAATCTAAGAATTCTAAGAGGGCTCCAGACCAGTGTTTGAGCAAGTAACAAGCAGAAGGGTCTTAGTAAGTGACCACGCTGGGGCGTTGAGGGGAGATGAGACGATTAGAAAAACTTCCTGTGGGCCTCAGTTTTCTCAGTGATGAAATAAGTTTGAAAAGATGGATTCTGTGAATTCCAAGATCACTTCTCACTCTGAAACCAGGGATCTGTTGTCTGAGGGCAGGAAAATAAGGTGGGTTCACTCTTCCTGTAACAACTTTATTTCTTTAGTTCATTAAAAGCTAAAGCATTAAAAAGAAGCCTGATTCCTAGTCTCTGGAGGTATTTCTTTGGCTGGAGTCTCTGGTTTAATGAAGATATAAACATTCTTGTGGGAACAGATCCCAGCTCGTTGCTTCGCCCACACTTGCTTCCGCAAAGAAACTACTCCGTTCATTCTCAGCCTCTGCTGTGTTTTCTACATCTTTCTTGCTCCTTTGCGTACAGCTGCGGTGAGAGAGACTTAAAAGGTTTATTGTTCATCCTCTAGGAGCATTTTTCTAAATCGAGGTGGAACACACTCAGTACATAATCCCCTTTCTGGCCAGAGCTGTCCTCATTTCTGCATTTATTTTAAGGTAAAAGTCAAAGTCCAAAATTTTTCATTCTTGCTTTATGGACCTGAGAAAAATCACAGTTCATTCTTTTGTGTCTTTGGTCCTTTGCCACAAAATGAAACCTTGTGGAATTTATGCCTTTTGTTTTTTTTTAAGTTTAAAAAATTAAATCCTATATGCTAATTCAATCACACTAAATACTGTATACTGTTGCAATATTTCCTTCTACAAAATACCCTAACCCTTTTCTATAGAACAATTAACTTTTGTAAGTTAGCAACTTATCCATTTTAACGGGCACCGAGCATGCTACATTTTGACTCCTGGTAGAAAAGGAAAAATCTAGGAAAATGTCATCATGCTCCAGTTTGCCTTGCACTCATTTCCCCTCTTTGGAAATGGAGAATTAAGGTTATTCTTCTATCAATTTTTCCTTGTTTTTCTGTAGCCCCATTTAAGGAAAAAAAAACTTTCATTTTGTGTGTTGTCAATTCCTCCGGGTTCACTTACATCAGCTTTGGCTGGGGTGATGTTTAAAACATTTCAGAGGGGTAAATAATTTATTTGAAAGCTAGTGGAGAAAGGCACTTAGAAAAATTAAACCAAGTGAGTGAATTTGAAAGAAAAGATGTTACTGGGAACCAAATAGCTTAAAGGCCAGGGAGGGATCTCCATTTCAAAAGCAAAAGTAAATGTCATTTAAGTCTTACCTTCATACATATTTTTTCATGAATCTTGTTTGAATGGATCGATACAGATGTAAATATGTCTGAATAAGTAAATATGTCTTTAAAATGTTGGCTTAAAGAAATTCTTCTAAGCTTTGCTACTGTCTTGTGACATGTTTATATCATATTACTGTTGTGAATAGTTTCACTAGCTTTTTAAATCACTAAATACCTTTCATGTCCAACTTGTACAAGTTCTCCAGGATTTTGCAAAAAATATCCTGGACTTTTTCTATATTTATTTTTATTTTAGACTCCCCATATCTTATTCTACTGTAATCATGTCTAGAACAGATTCTATTACATTTAACAAATTTTCCACTTTGTAGCAACTTTCATGGGGGCAGGGATCTGTCCTCAAAGTTTTTCAAGAAACATTCTTGTTGATGTGCCAGAAAAAGCCTGAGGTCCTGATTGAATGATTCGTCCCAATGCACTCAAAAGGAGGAGCTGAAGTAAAAACCAGGAGGTTTGTTGGATTTTTGTGAGCAATTAACCTTCACTGGGCATCTACCAAGCTCTCTGTAGGCATGGCTGGAACTGCAAGAGATTTCAAGCCTTGCCCTTGCCCTTGGGAACTTACGGTTTAGTGTGTTCTGCTTCTCATTTTAATGTCATGACCTGCATATATTATTTACTTGAAAATAGTCCCAAAGACCAAAACAATTGAAAGGCAACTGAGTTCACTGTATTTTATAACTTGGAGGTCTGAAAAGGTAAAAGATGCAGTCAAAATCTGTTCAGTGAAAGGTTTTGGCTAGAACCTAGCAAGACTGTGGGGTGAGCGAATCGGTCTGTGGATGTTCTTTTTTCCCTACACCTCCTAAATGTAACGCCCTCCTATACACCCTCTCCTTCCTCTGACTATGGCCAAATCTGTCCTGTATCCTCCTACTCTTAAGATATCAGTGATTGATATGGAACTGCTGAATTTGCTCCTCCCCCAAGGTGGCATTGTCTAAACACAATAGAACTGAATATAATAGAACTGAACCTATTGCATTGCCCTGGAGAGCCTTTTAAAAATGCAGATTTTTGATCCACCTTGTATATTGTGAATTAGATCCCCCTGGGATGGGGCCTGGAAATCTATAGTTAAAAAAGCTTCTCAGGTGATGCTGACATACAGCCTTGTTTCAGGACCAATTCTCAAGGGGTATTTTTCATTTGCATGTCAAAGGGATAGAACTAGAAGGCATCTACCAGCTGTTCTGGGAGGAGCAGTGAACAGAGATAATTGTGGGACCCATAGTAAGAACAAATTTTGATGTATATGTGATTGTGAATCATATGTATTGCAAATTAAACTGTTTTTATACTGTTTATTATTATAAATACATCTCCATGCTAAAAATAAAAAAGGTCAAAACATGTATTTGGATATAAGATGAAAAGTAACTTTCCCATGATGCCTTCCAGAACTTGTCTATTCTGCCTAAGAACTTTTCTATTCTCATTCCTGACTGTGGTCTATGGAGATCTGAAAAAATACAGATGTCTGACCCCTCCCCCAGAGCTACTGAATCACAATGCCTAAGAATCTGAGCAGCTGTAGTTTTAAATTTGTAATTTTATTTTATTTTATTTTATTTTATTTTTTTTTAATTTTTATTTATTTATGATAGTCACAGAGAGAGAGAGAGGGAGGCAGAGACACAGGCAGAGGGAGAAGCAGGCTCCATGCACCGGGAGCCTGATGTGGGATTCGATCCTGGGTCTCCAGGATCGCGCCCTGGGCCAAAGGCAGGCGCCAAACCGCTGCACCACCCAGGGATCCCTAAATTTGTAATTTTAAAACTCTACAGCTGATTCTGATGCGCAGCTAGATTTGAAATCCAGTGGTTCATCTGCTCCTTTATCACTTATTTATAAGGTCATCAGGCATTTGGTTTTGCTGGGAGTCTTTATTTCTATCCTAAGATCCTCATCTTGGGCTCTAGGGAGAATTCACACAAATCTGGTCAAGAACCTACTTGCCCCACAACTGTTTTTATGTAACAGTGGATCTTTTTGGCTGTAGAAGAAGCATCATGCAGGAAACATTTGAGAAAATGTGATTGTGAAATCATGGGAAGAGTGGTAACATAAATCAGAAGAAAAGAAAAAACTACCCATAAACCCTCCATAAGCCACTGCAATAAATCAAACGACTTTCGTTTTTGCTCATGACTTTTCTATCTGTGTAAGCATGGACACATAAACAATGAAAAAGTTGATGGGCTCTCCCATGTATGTTTGCATCTCTCTGAGGTCAGACCAAAGTAATGAAAGAGTTGGTATTTCCAGATGCTCAAGCAATTATCCCAAATTATTTGGCTTTGAACTTTCTAAAAAGACAAAAATGCTTTTCACATTCTCTACCAGAAGCTAAATGGGATGGTGTTTTATTCTCAACCCAGCTACTTAACATCCCCCAAGAATGTATTTTACAGTTCTTTCAAAGTATGTTTTCCTAAAGTTTCAAATCTATCTTTTTTCTTTCTTTTATTAGAAGCTGATGAGCATCCAAAAACTGATGGCATATTGGAGCCTTTGTCTTACAGTATACAGCTCTGAGTTTGGATTTTGCAGGCATTTATTTCAAATCTAAATATTTCCTCAGTTGATCTGCCTATGGGTCCTAAAAGACATAAGTGACAATAAATATCTTAAAACCCAGAATTTTTTCTTTATCGTGTGAAGACTTGATGACCCTCACGATTGGAGTTTGTATCATATATTTGTGTTTTCTTATCCTTAGACATATGGCTAAGCAACTTTATCAAACCCACAAGGCTTTTGAGTAATGTGAGCCTCTGTGATTCCCTCAGGTTCTGTTTGACGCCATCAATATTTCATTGTTTACCGTTTGCTTCATGGTTTGGCGCTCTTCCTATCCTCCTCCCAGCCCAGCAAAACTGTAGTTCCAGCAGCAGCTTCGGAGAATGAGGCCCGTGAGGCTGGTTGGGGCCTTCTGAAACACAGCCACAGGAATAGGCACCTCAACTTTAGTTTAAAGTGAGTCCTTTGGATTCTGTGGCCCATGAAAGAGTGTTTTGGAAGTTGGAGTTGAAATATGGGACACCATGCATTTTATACAAAGAATCCTCTCTGATTTACTTGGAACTTCAGTGTTTCTGACATAAAACTGTGACCTTTAGAAGATCAAACTGCATGAAAATATGTTTAAGGATTTATAAGAATGTTCTTGATACAGACTCTAAAAACAATAAGTGAGTTTAATTAGAAACTGGTTTTATAAATTTACAGGGTACATTTCTTTGACTACTTGCCCAACACAAAGTCAGACAATACAAAGTGGGATTTTTATTCTGAAGTTGCCTTGGGCATCCAATAAAAATGTCTTAATTATCACTGACTTGGATGGCTTTTGTCCCTATGTGCTACACAATAGGCCTTTTAGGCTACCTTTCATGCCAGTAATAAGAAAACTCGATTGTCATTCTCTGAAGAGGGCTCCTCATTAAGAGCAAATACAGCTTGGCCTTTGATGCCTAAACTGATACCTATTGCCCCCAGGGCCCTTTTCTGTCTTGGGGATCAGTGTGCTTGAATCCACCGTGCATGTTGTTGTCTTTGTGTACTAATGGCCTGGGTGCAGTTAGCATATATGTTTGGTACTCAGGAATGCTCCCATACTTGGGTGAGAAGAGTGGTATAGACAATACTACACACCTAGATGTAGTATTGTCTGAGTATGCTCTCAGGCCTACCATAGCCTTCTTCATCTCGGGGTAAGGCCATTCCCAGGGGAACTCCGCTCTACCACATGATGTGCACTCCTTTATTCCCCAGAAAGTCATTGTCTTTTCCTATTCTGTTTAATACCTAGTTAGCCACCAAAACAGGGATAGTATGTATTTGTGGACAGTACGCTGTGGCATATTGGGCATACTGCTGCTATACTTTGGCCCTGATAACTGGGGACCTTTGTAGGCATTTGATCATCAAGGTTTATAGTAATCAGTTAGCTAAAAGCTGTACACTACACAATTTGATGGCCCACTAGAAAGTATTTCCTGGAAGTTCCTAACTTAATATCTTTGGTAGTAGATGTAACCTGGAAAATAAGAGCCAAAAGATGTAGGAACATGACTAGGGTTCTATTTGGTTCCTAATAATTGGTTCAGTTCATTATGTCAGGTACTAAAATGTCACCCATAGCAATGCCACTCAGATCTGCAGATTTCCACTTGTCCTTGTCAGACTCTAAAAGCAGAGATGATCTTGGCAAACATATGGCTTTACCTTTTGAGGCACCCAATATAACTGTGCTAGGAGACAATATCCTTCTGTTGCTCTGAGCCACACTAAAGGCATCAGTGTAATATTGGATTTCTCCTGTTGCACAAACCCATTTATTCATTCCTTTACCCCCAGCTACTATTTCCTCTTCTTTGCATGTGTCATTTATTTTTACCCAAACTTTCCCACCATTTGAAGGGATGCAGGGTTTAGTCCATGTGCTGGTGCTAAAGGAGTGCTTCCTCCTTGATCCACTCCTCTTCACACACAGTAGGGTTAATAGGTAACTAGTAGACTTTGTAGAGCATTGAGCAACACAACTGCATTCATAGTCAACTTGAATTCTGCCTGATGGAATGAGACACAATGCAGCCCATAGGCCCTTAGGCATTCTGGCATACAGATTAAGGAGTATAGAGTTTCTTGATAGGGATCATCTCTCCTTCCTCCTGCTTTTGTACCCACAATTGTAGTTCTTAACCCAGAATGATCACCATCAGTTAGGAAAAAAGAAAGTTGAGGGGATGTGGGAATAATTATATAGACATACTAGCATCCTCCCCATCTCTTATCCCCCAAATCCTCCAAAGGAGCAGAGGAATCTAATGAACAGGGAGCCCTCCTTGGCTCTCCACATGTTGAGTGTGAGCACACACTCATGAAGGTTGTGTGAATCAGCCTTTCATGTCTTTATCTCTCCAATTTTAGGCAGTGAATGTTCAATTATCCCTGCCAACTCTATCAAACCACTACCCTGAGAATGATAAGCAACACAATATGTCCATTTCTGTGAGATCTCTTTGCCCACCCTTGGACACTGGGCTGTAAAGTGCATTCCTTGGTCTGAAGAAACGCAGCTTAGCAGTCCAAATTGTACAGTATCTTCTGCTCTTGTCCTTTTATAGTGTTTTGAGCACTTGCATTAACACTGGGTATGCAAAGCCTGGTCCAAATTAAGTGTCTATTCCATCAGGACCAATTTATAGCCTCCCAGCACTACTGGCAATGACCCAATATATCTGCTTGCCAGTTGCGCACAGAAATCTTCTCCCTGGGAACCTGCCCCACAGCCTCTTGTAGTTTCTGTCTTCCCAGCTGGCAGACGGGACAGTTCTGGTTGGCATTTTGTGCCTCTGGGGGTGCAAGAGGAATATGTTGATGATCAGCCCATCTCTGTATTGCTACATCGGACCCAGCTGAACACCTCAGGTGAATGCACCAAGATAACCAATCACCTTCCAATCTGAGAAAGAAATTCTTCTAATGGGCATTGACATGTCCTATTTAACAAACCCCTTATATTCCCATATGGCTGTGTCCCATATAGATATCCATTTAACAATCCAATATTTCATTGTCCATCTGCCTGACTGTATGGCCAAATCGTTGGCCACTACTGATGGGCCAGATACACTCTGATTTCTGGGTTCTTACTGTAGTTCGATTACTCCATCAATGCAAGGAAAATAGATGTAATCCAGCTCACTGAGCTGATTGGTTCTCACCTTCTTCAACTGTAGTTTTTCACCAGCTGGTCACAGTCCACGGCCTTATAAATAGGATGCTTGTGCTGTAGAACTGCCATCCATAAACCACAGCTTTTTGCTAGTTAGTCAAGAGCCATTTGTATGACACCACTAATGTGTCAATAGTATCTGGTGGCTCCTCAGACGGTTCCAAAGTTGGCCTTGCAGAGATGAGACTACCCACTCCTGAATAAAGAGAAACTCCTTTCATTCCTCCAGTAGCATGTTCCTGAATAAATCATTTCCATTTTATTATGAAGCCTTCTATGGCACTGATTTCCTTATTGGAATGTTTCTATGACATCATTCAAGATATTACACATATTTCAGGTTTCAATAATATTTTATGTCCTTCAGTCACAGAGTCAGTTTCAATTAATGCCTGATAATAACAAGCCAATAACTGTCTCTTGTATGACATGTACCATACTGTTGCATCTGGAAATGTTCTAGCTCCAAATCCCAGCAGTCACCCTCAGGCAGTATTCACAGGCTATTGCCGTAAGCAAAAGTATGTATTAAGTGTGAGTTTGCAGATACTTCCACGATCATATCTGAGTGTGAATCATGAGGGCCCAATATTGATCAGGCTATTACTTTTTGCTCTTCTGAAGTCTCCCATTCAAACATGACCTTCTTTCAGGTAGTTTTATAATAGGAGTAATGCTCCCAGATGTGGAATCTGTGCCCTCCAAATCCAAGCACCACAATAGGCACTGTGCTCCTTACTTGGTTCCAGGGTAGGCAATGACAGCTGTTGGTTTTTAGTTGTCTGAAGAATGTCAAAGGTGGCTCTTGCCCACGTTACTCCTAATAATTTTGCTGTTTGGGTAAGCGCTGGGAACTTTGCTAGTTTTGTCAACCAGCCTGTTAATCAAGTATATCACCATTTCATTTAAGTAGTCTTGGCTTGTTCCTCAGTTTCTGATACTATCATGATATCATCAATGCAGTATATTATCAAACCAAATTGTGGCAGTAAGCTGGTGACTTTAAATAACCCAGTGGCAATGCAGTAATTGTAAACTGGCATCCTTCTCATATGAAGGCAAACGGTGGTTGGCTCTTTTCTGAGATTGTGATCAAGAAGAAAGCATTTGCAAGATCTAGAACCAAGTACCAATATCTTTGGATTATGTTTTTTGGACTGTTGAAACCACCCTGGGGACGGCTAATGCTGTAGGTGATACTACTTTATTCAAGCCTTGATAATCTACTGTTAGTCTCTATGAGCCATTTCTCTTTCTCATGGGCTGCACAGGGCTAACCTACAGAGAAGTCATTAATTAAAGCGGAAATCTCTTTTGTCCACTAGGCATCCAATAGCTGTGTCATATTAACAACCTGTATGGGCACCAGCAAATCTATAGGTTCTCATTTAGCCTGTCCAACTAATAATAGCCAAAGGTCACACTTAAATGCCTTCAGTTCTACAATACAAGATACAAGCAGTGTTCCTCAGTCAGACATAATATCCATCCCCATAGTACATCTTGGAAAAGGATACACAGCTGTTCAAACAGTCCAAATTATCATCCAATTCTATCCAATTCCATTAATTCCATCACTGTTGCATCTGCCTATGCTCCCAAGCGAACTGTGGCCCCCTTTAGGACCTCACGAATAGGTTTTGAAATTACACAGTGGGATCCTACATTAAAGTGTCCCAGGAAAAGTTTTGTTCACCCCCTGGCCATTTTAGCCACATGTGTGCACATGGCCTTGGGTCCCTGAAGCTAGGGATCAGGCTAAGACACCCCAGTACTTTTATCGATCTTCACCCTGGTTAATTTGCCTGACCATTGCCACCAGTGATATGATATCATGTTATTTATTGCCATCTTGGCCTTCCAGGCCTTAAATTTTCTCCAAACCAGTGTAAATAGAGTGGATTTGTTTAGGGCCCTTCAATGTTGGGTCATCAGCAGGAGCCACTCAATTTCCCATAGTGTAGCATTAAGATCTGTGTTTCAACCTCATCAGTGTCCTCCATATTGATTAATTCCATTTCCTAATAATTATTTAAAGACTTCTACCTTGCTGGGACTCGTCCTTTGACTATCTTCCCTTTCCCCCATTCTTTTCTGAATGGGCCTAATTTTCTTAGACTACATACAGGTAAGCTGAGTAAACAACTCTGATATGGTTTCTTGGACTGTTGCTTGCTTTTGCGACAGTATGTTTATATGGAGTATCTATGCAAGTGGGCTCCCTTAATCATAGTATTTGCTTTGACCTGGGTAAGGGACATATCAAGTGGATGAACATCCTGATCATCATAAAGCCAATTCAGCATGGATTGCATATGCAGCCTATGAGCTGCCTCATCTGGGCAGCATTTAAGGATCAGAACCACCAATTTACCTTCTCAGGGTAAACCAACTTTACAGTGGTTTTTATCCAGTCTACCAGGTTAGTTATCCCTTCTGGAACAACCTGCTTTGTGTTTGGATCATGTACCACCATGTCTGATTGTTCAATAATAAGTTGTGGGTCTTGCATCAGCCAAACATGCTCTTGCACTCTGCTGTATTCAAAATCAAGAAGACTGTTCCTCAGTTAATCACGCTCACATCTATTTTATTTTATTTTATTATTTTTTAAAGATTTTATTTATTTATTCATGAGTGACACAGAGAGAGAGAGAGAGAGAGGCAGAGACACAGGCAGAGGGAGAAGCAGGCTCCATGCAGGGAGCTCTATGTGGGACTCGATCCCGGGTCTCCAGGATCACGCCCTGGGCTGAAGGCAGGCGCTAAACCACTGAGCCACCCGGGCTGCCCTCACATCTATTTTAGTAAAAATTCTCCAGGAAGCTGATGATAGCAATCTATAAAATGAGACAGCTCCTTCACACCATATCCTCTGGTTCAGTAGTTTGTTGGTTTTGTACACCCTCAACACCCTCTTCCCTTCACCATTTGGACTGCTTTCTTGGTGTCTAGAGGTTGTAGAGGTGTTACTGTTGTTTGAGCATAATTTGTCCCTTTGGCAGTGGTCATGAGGCTAGCAACCATAGTTCTGGCCAGCTAAATTCAAGTGTGGCCCAGCACCAGGATTAGCCACAATGGTCCCCTTTATTTTTATTAATTAATTAATTAATTAATTATTAATGAGAGAGAGAGAGCGCACAGTAGAGACAAAGGCAGAGGGAGAAGCAGGTTCCATGCAGGGAGCCTGACATGGGACTTGATCCCGGGTCTTCAGGATCAGGCCCTGGGCTGAAGGTGGCACTAAACTGCTGAGCTACCCGGGCTGCCCAACTCCCCTTTACTTTTACTTTAGTTCTTACAGGTAAAAATAGCCAGGGGATTGTATATTAAGCTTCTTTCTCATCATTTTGGATTTTTCCCCTTGTACCCAGGGAAGCCAGCTCTTTGGGATTTTGGTCTATCATTTCTAAATTCCATTGGTAACCTTTACCTCCAGTAACTGATGGCAGTGTAGCTGCTGTCTCCTTTCTGTTATGAGAGATGAGACAACTAAAGTGCAGGGAGGTTAGGTAGCTTGCCTAAGGTCACACAGCAAAAGAATGACAGAGCCAGTATTTGAAACCAGGCTTATCTGACATCACGGTCTTGCCTTTAACCTCTAGCAAAACTCCCTCCTACAAACAGATTCTAAACCTTAAAAGCTGGCAGCTTCTCCTATTCCACTGGCCATTTCTTAGATTATTTCATAGGGATTCCCTCTTTCTGAACATTCCCTTCTCCTCCTCTTTTTGTGATGGGGAGTCCATCTTGCTCAGCTTCAGGTATGTGTTGAGGAACAGGAACATTGTCTGGGTTCTCTGGGCCTCTTCTGTTTCTACTCCAGGGCCTCTTCTGGGCAGGAAGTGATAGTTCAAACAGATCAGTGATACTTAAATTTGGCTGCAAGTTGAAATTACTTGGAGAACTTTAAAAAATGCTAATGTCCAGTTCCATCCTAAAGAGTCTGATTTAATGGGTTGATTTCTTAGTTTATTCAGGCTGCTAAACAGAATGCCATAGACTGAGTGGCTTGTAAAGAATAGAAATGTATTTCTTATCATTCTGGAGGCTGGGAAATCCAAGATCGAGTCATCAGCAGATTCAGTGTGTGGTAAGAGCCTGCTTCCTGATTTATAGATGGGTGTGTTTTTGCTGTGTCCTCATATGGTAAAAAAGGGTGTAGTAGCTCTCTGGGACCTCTTTCATTAAGGGCACTAATCCCATTTAAGAGGGCTCTACCCTCATGACCTAATCACCTCCCAAAGACCCCACTTCCAAATAGCATTACACTGGGGATGAGGCTTCAACATAGGAATTTTGGGGACATATAAACATTCACTCTCTAGCAGTTTTTTTGTGGGTTGAATGGTGGCTCCCAAAAAGGTATGTTTACTTCCCAGAACCCGTGAATGCTACCTCATTTGGAAAAGGGTCTTTGCAGATGTAATTAAGTGCAGGATATTGAGATGAGATCATCCTGGATTATCTCAGTTGACCCTAAATCCACTGACAAGTGCCCTTAGGACACCAGGGAAGAGTCACAAGGAGAAGAGGAGGAGGCCTTGCGAAGATGGAGTGGAGATTGCAACCATGCGGCCACAAGCCAAAGCATACCTTGAGTCACTAGAAGCTGGAAGAGTCAAGGAAGAATTCTCCAGAGCCTTGAGAGGAAGTGCAGCCATGCTGATACCTTGATTTCAAACTTCTAGCCTCCAGAACCATGAGAGAATAAATTTCCCTTGTGTAAAACATCATGCTTGTGGTAATTTGTCAGTCATAGGGAACTAACACAGTTGGGGTGTGGCCTGGGCATTATGTGTTTTTAAGAGTTCCCTGCGTGACTACGATGTGCAGCCAGGGCTGGGCACCACCAGAATAGGGCATTTCAAAAGTGTCTCCCTGGCAGTTTCCCTTAGCTCAGGGCGTAAATGCTTTCTGCAGTATCATGTCTTCTTAATTACATTTGTGTTATCTCTTAGCAGAGTAAATATTTGATGCACTGTGGGAGCAGCCAGGATATATAAAATCTATAGTGAGGAAATAAAAAGCTTTATGTATGGGTATTTTGGTATCTGTAGCTTAAGCACACACTCCAATGCCCAGATTTTTTTCCTCTAAGGCTGTTTGGGCTGTATCTGCAACATCGTCTGCTGCTGCTTTGTTGGATATGAGTTATCCTGCCCCTTTTCTTCTCCTGCCTTCCTGTCCTTCTGCAGCCTGTCTCCGGGCAGTTTACTGTAGGGCTCCCGACCTGCATGGTCCCGACCTGAGGAAGGGACCGTGCCAGGTGCTCTGTCTACAGGGCTGAGGAGACATTGTGTAGGGTGAGGAGGAAATGGCTACTGTGAAGTTTCTGCGATTTTGCCCCTTCTCCACATCTTTGCACAGGGAGATACTGTTTCTGACGGTACACTCACCTTTCCATATAAACCTTGAGAAAGAAGATGTCAGGGAATGATAGGGATACTTGTGTTCAGGTACAGAGACTTTGTTACACCTTTAAGGATTTGAGGAATAATTGAACTGCCAGATTGAGAGCTTCCAGGGGTTGGGATTCAGCACACATTTCATAGTCTCTGAAGCCTATGGTTTCTCCACCATACCCTGTCTTTTCAAAAAAATATATGTCTATGTAAAATTATATATACTGATCCTGATGTGTGTGTGTCTATGTGTGTGTGTGTGTGTGTATTAATACATCCCACAATGTGAATGACCCTTAAAAACATGATGTAAACTGAAGGAAGCCAGACACAAAGGACTACATAATGTATGATTCTATTTATGTAAAATGTCCAGGAAAGGCAAACCTGTAAAGATAGAAAGTAGATTAGTGGCTGCCTAGAGGCGGAGGAGGGAGTGGGTATTAACTGTGATTGGGCAAGAGGGATCTTTTTGGGGTGGTGGAAATGACAAGGTGATGGTTGCAGAACCTGGCAAGCTTACTACAAATCATGAAATTGTACACTTAAAATTGTTACAGTATGTAAATTATACCACCATAAACTTATATATATATATATATATATGTAATATCTAATTTAACTCTGTTACAATCAGAATGCATGTTCAATTTTGTAATCTGTAGCATAGCACACTCGTGGCAGAGCCTCATTTTCTCTGAAAGGGCTGGGTACCATGCACCTGCCTAATCCTGTGAGGTCAAGACAGCAACACCTGTTAGAGAAATCCCAAACCCAGAGGGTTTTTGTCACTAGGTCTTTGGGTTAGTCCAGGACCTTTCTCCTGCCAGACAGTTTAGAAAAGTGACACTGGTTTTCTCTCTTTTCAGTACCATACCAGGATATGTACAACAGTTTTATTATTACTTTCCACAATAAGATCATTAAAACCATACTACTACTGTAAACTCTAACTAGGGTCTTGGTTTTACTTTCTGTACCAGTTACGATGGACTGGCTTATGCTACAATAGCAAAAGTCATCCAAATTGCAGTGGCTTAAGAGAACACTAGCTGATTACACACACCACATGACTTTGAGGGTTGGTGGGGGGCTTTGCTCCATGTCATCTTTACTCAGGGACTCAGGCTGACAAAGTCTCTACCATCTAAGACATTGCCAGTGTCATAGCACGAGGAAAATATATGGAGAAATACGCATACTGGTTCTTAAATGCTTCTACCCTGAAGTCACAAGCATTTTTTTCCACTCATGTTTCATAGGACAAAGTTAAGTCATATGACATCACCTAACTTCAAAAGAGCAGAGAGGTATAAACCTCCTTCTGGTTGGGAAATAGGAACAGAAAGTGAGTGAGCAATAATAATGCTTGTCACACCCACTTTCACCAGAAGAGGCATCCCAGTGGTAAGGATTCACAGGCTGACCTTTGTTGGGTGAGGGTGACCATCTGTCCCCTTTTGCCTGAGGGGTTTCCTCAGGCTAAGGCACTTTTAGTGCTAAAACTGGGAGAGTTTCAGGCCAGTCAGGATGGTTGGTCACCCTACTTTGGTTTTGCCTTGAGATGCACATCACGGACATGAAGGATGGAGGGATCTCTCCTGCCCATGAATACTGCTTTTGAAAAATCTGAAAGTTACAGTCCAGGCCCTAGAGTAACCTAGCAAACCCTTTTGAGCCTTTTAATTAAAAATTGAGGTTACTAGAGAGACTGCTCTAAAAGTTCTCACTGGTCCCTAGCTCTAAGAGGGAATCTGAGTACTTGTCTCCCTCGGAAGGGTCTGGAAATTTCCCTTCTTTGCTCATTCAAAAATCACTACCAAGTTAGTCTATCTTATCCTGAAAGGGCTACCTATAATTGATGAAGCTTGAGCCTCAGAGCTGCTCACTTACATGGGGCCCTCAGTATGTTTGCATGGTCAGTGTGTTTTTGTAAAATTCCCAAAGTAAGATATGTTTGTATTCTTTTTCTGAAAGAGGGATTCCCAAATTTTATACTCTTTAGACCCCACAAAATCTGGATTGATTCCAGATTGCGTCAGAACATGTTCTCTATGCTCCTCATGCCTCAAATGGCAAAAGGGCATGACTTTCCTCAGGAAAACCTTCTCCATCTTCCTTTGTAGCCTTTCCCCCCTATTGTATATTTTCAGAGCACCATGTGCCTCCTATTCATAATACCGGAGTTGCAATTTTAACATTGACTTGTGCGATTATGTGATTAAAGTCTATCTCCCCTTAGAGACTGTCCACTCCAGGAAAGCAAGGCCCATGTCTACCTTCACTTGTCACTGTATCTCCAGTACCTACCGAGGTGCTTGGTAGGTGTCAGAGCTCAATAAATGTTGTATAAAATGTCAGAACACAGTGCATACTGCATGCATAAAAATTTATTTTAGCTAAGTTCATTTTGAAGAATTCATTACAAATAACTGGAGATAATCTAGAGTTTTGTAAAACTGAGGCTGAGTGTCATTGCTCTAGGCTACTATCTAGATATTGTATCTAGATAATGCAGGATAACACACATACAACTCTAGTGTGGTCACCATTTCTACCTGGGAAATTATTATTATTATTTTTAAAGGTTTATTTATTTATTCATGAGAGAGAGAGAAAGAGAGAGAAAGAGAGGCAGAGACATAGGCAGAGGGAGAAGCAGGCTCCTCGCAGGAGCCTAATGCGGCACTCGATCCTGGATCCCGGGATCACGACCTGAGCCAATGGCAGTGGCCCAACCCCTGAGCCACTCAGGCATCCCTAGGGGAAATTAAACCTCAGTTGTCTGAGAATCTGAAACTATCTAATTTTAAAATTCCATTTAGTTCCCAGAATCACTTGAAACATAGATAGGAGAAAACTCAGCAATGCTACAAAACCCAGCAAAATAATCCTTGTCATATGCTGACACTCTTAATTCAAGTTTTTTAGTCATCATACGGTTCTCTTTATTATAGCTCCAAACTAGTGCTTCAATTATACAATCCTTCAGTATTAGCAGTAGTTAAGATTTATCGAGTGCTCACTTTATGCCAGGCATTGAACTAGTTAGTTTACACGCACCAGTTAAACCCCAACACTACGCTCATGATTCTATTTATCCTCATTTTGCAAAGAACAAAACTGAGGCTCAGAGAAGACAAATTACTTGTCTAACATCGCAGAATGGTGAATTTCCAGGAGGAGAAGACTCCTCATTGTCCTAACATTCATTCTTTCTTCCTTCTTTTCTTTCTTAGTAAAAATCCCCTATAGTTGAGCACATGGCTGCCAGTATAAAGTCTGCATTCCCCTGTCTCCCTTGGATCTAGCTATAAGGCGAAGTTCTGACCAATGGCATGGAGCAGAAGTCATTCATGAAAGGAAGGGGCCTGTGCTTTTGTTCTTTCTTCGCTTCCCACTGGCTGGAAAGTAGACTTGGGAGAAGTCAGAGACACGACCTTGATGGTTATTGCCAATCTAATTCACTGGGATCAGAAGCCAAGTCTGTCTGATGCTATCACCTATGCTAAGCTAGGCTTTTCAATGTCTTTCTTTTTTTTTTTTTAAGATAGATTTATTTATTTATTTATTTATTTATTTATTTATGATAGACACAGATTGAGAGAGAGGCAGAGACACAGGAGGAGGGAGAAGCAGGCTCCATGCACCGGGAGCCCGACGTGGGATTCGATCCCAGGTCTCCAGGACCATGCCCTGGGCCAAAGGCAGGCGCTAAACCGCTGAGCCACCCAGGGATCCCTCCAATGTCTTTCAAAGGCAACTGTGTTTATGGGAATTCAGCAGAACTCAGAGGTAAGGGATCCCTGGGTGGTGCAGCGGTTTAGAGCCTGCCTTTGGCCCAGGGCGCGATCCTGGAGACCCGGGATCGAATCCCACGTCGGGCTCCTGGTGCATGGAGCCTGCTTCTCCCTCTGCCTGTGTCTCTGCCTCTCTCTCTCTCTCTCTCTGTGTGACTATCATAAATAAATAAATAAAAAAAAATTAAAAAAAAAAAAAGAACTCAGAGGTAACCTGCTCTTGGGAAGCAAAGAGGCTTTGGTAATGAACCTACCTGGGGATGGATGTTGATTCTAATACTTACTTATCTGTAAAATGGGAATGATGATAGCAGCTACTTGATAGGGTGGTTGTGAGGACTAAGCAAGATAATACATGTGAAAGAGTTTGCCTCAAATGCAATTGCCTTTAAAAAGGCAATAAAAATTAGTGATTATTATTATTATTCAACCATATAATCAAGTGTATAATGTTGACAACATTGTTAATAGTACTAAAGGGGATTTGAGATAATGCATTTAAAATGTTTAGCATAGTCTTGGGACACCTGGCTGGCTCAGTGCGTAGATCCCAGGACTCTTGATCTCAGGGTTGTGAGTTTAAGCCCCATGTTAGAGGTAGATATTACTTAAGAAATAAAAGTTATAAAGAAATTATTTAAAAATATTTAGCATAATCTTTTGCATTTAGTAGGCACATCACAAATGGCCATTATTACCTATCCATACATATCCAAAATAGTAAAGAACCCCACTCTACCCAAAAAAGGCAAAAAAATGAATGTGAATAAAATTACTTCAGTTTAGATGGGACAGTGATATCATTTATTATCATATATTTGCACAGCAGGGACTTCATAATAGTAAAAAAAATAAATGTAATAATCTCTCCTCCACTACTTCAGCTGAAAACTTATTACCTTGGGCCGGCTTGGCCAAAGACATTTGACCTTGACCTCACCCAATTAAAAACCCTGTTGAAAAGTCTTTCACTTGATGTAACATCAATGACAAAGAAATAACTGGAGTTAGTGGAATTCATAACAGACGATGAAGGAACCATAGGGTGTGACCTACTGTCAAAAAAGAGAGAAAAGGAAATTGTTGTGCCTTTCTAGAGAAGAAAATAGAAAAGACTCATTATTTAGAAACTCAAAATAAACATTGATTTTGAGAACAGAAGACCTGAGTTCTGGTCTGAATTGGACACGGGATCTTATAGAAGAACTTATAAAGTATGAAGACAAAGAACAAATAATTGAATTGGTAGCCGTTTTAGTTCATCAAAAATAGTTCAAACGAAGCATTTAACATTTTCTCAGTCCCTTTCTGTAGATGACTCTAAACAATGAAACAATTTTAGTTTAGACTGTTCTCCCATCTGAGTTCCTGTGGTATTTTGTATTGCTCATTAATATCCACACCACCACTGATATTAATTAGTAACTTTTCTTGGCAATAGTTCTTGGACTAACAGAATCATGGTGTTTATCCCGTTCACCAGGAAGTGTATTTGTGGAACAATGCCGAAGTGATAAGGAACACTTTTTACTGGATTAACACATTGCACTTTCAATTTCCTTTCACATGCATTAACTCATTTGACTGCGGTTACACAGTTCTTGATGTTTGAAGATTCGTCGTCTCAGCACTTGCAGACAGGTCGGTTTGTGCCTCTCTTTTTTCAACTGGAGATAACACTACCTTCCTTATCTATTACACAGAGATGTTCTGTGGCTCAAATGAAAACATGTGTAGGAATGCTTTGCACACTGTAAAGCACTGTGTGACTAAAAACCATCATACTAAAATGATATGAAAGATGAGGGAACAGAGGCTGTGAGATGTTCCTGGACTTGCTAAAGGTGACTGGGCAGGTAATGGCAGAGCTGGGCTCTACCTTTTCTCCAAAAGTAAATACACAGGGGGTAGAGATCTGTGGTTCTTTTTGGCCACCCAACAGCTGAACCTCTCATTTATGTTTTGAAGACTCTCTTCCCTTTGGAGGCACACCCTTCCTACCATTACTAAAACTGAAAATGCCACTCCCTTTCTGGGCCTCCCCTAAGCTGGGGGAAAGTTGCCGGACCCTAGAAACTTTCTTTCTGCCTCTGCCTTATGTCTTGGCTTGGAAGCTAAAGAGATGAAGAAGGTGCTGGACCCACATGGGCTCCAATGGTGAATGGAATCTGCTGCCCAGTGGTGGCTGTCCAGGCTCCTGTTCTTGCTGAGCCGCTCTGTGCGATGATTTGGGTGTGTTCCAGATAGCAATAGCCCAAATCTGGCTCTCCGGCCCTCCTGGAGAGTCTTTGAACTACCCAGTATCTTTATTTTTATTTATTTGTTTTTTATTGAAGTTTGATTTGCCAACATACAGTATTAACACCCAGTACTCATCCCATCAAGTGCCCCCCTCAGTGCCCGTCACTCAGTCACCCCAAACACCCGCCCACCTCCCCTTCCACTACCCCTTGTTCGTTTCTCAGAGTTGGGAGTCTCTCTTGTTTTGTCACCCCCACTCATTTTCCCTCCTTTCCTCTATCATCCCTTTCACTATTTCTTATATTCCCCGTATGAGTGAAACCATATGATGATTGTCCTTCTCCGACTGACTTACTTCACACAGCATAATACCCTCCAGTTCCATCCACGTTGAAGCAAATGGTGGGTATTCGTCCTTTCTGATGGCTGAGGAATATTCCATTGTATACATAGACCTCTTCTTCTTCTTCTTCTTCTCCTTCTCCTTCTTTTTTTTTTAAGATTTTATTTATTTATTCATGAGACACACACACACACACACACACACACACACAAAGAGGCAGAGTACAAACAGAGGGAGAAGCAGGCTCCATGCAAGAAGCCCGATGTGGGACTCGATCCTGGGTCTCCAGGATCACGCCCTGGGCTGAAGGCGGTGCTAAACCGCTGAGCCACCCGGGCTGCCCACATACCATATCTTCTTTATCCATTCATCTATCAAAGGACACTGAGGCTCCTTCCACAGTTTGGCTATTGTGGACATTGTTGCTATAAACATTGGGGTACAGGTGTCCTGGCATTTTACTGAATCTGTATCTTTGGGGTAAATCCCCAGCAGTGCAATTCCTGGGTCATAGGGCAGGTCTATTTTTAACTCTTTGAGGAACCTCCACACTGTTTTCCAGAGTGGCTGCACCAGTTTGCATTCCCACCAACAGTGTAAGAGGGTTCCCTTTTCTCCACATCCTCGCCAACATTTGTTGTTTCCTGTCTTGTTAATTTTCACCATTCTCACTGGTGTGAAGTGGTATCTCGTTGTGGTTTTGATTTGTATTTCCCTGATGGCAAATGATGCGGAACATTTTCTCATGTGCTTGTTGCTCATGTCTATGTCTTCCTCTGTGAAATTTCTGTTCATATCTTTTGCCCATTTCATGATCGTGTTGTTTGTTTTTTGGGTGTGGAGTTTAATAAGTTCTTTATAGATCTTGGCTACTAGTCCTTTATCTGATATGTCATTTGCAAATATCTTCTTCTCCCATTCTGTAGTTTGTCTTTTAGTTTTGTTGGCTGTTTCTTTTGCTGTGCAGAAGCTTTTTATTCTGATTAAGTCCCAATAGTTCATTTTTGCTTTTGTTTCCCTTGCCTTCATAGATGTATCTTGCAAGAAGCTGCTGTGGCCAAGTTCAAAAAGGGTGTTGCCTGTGTTCTCCTCTAGGATTTTGATGGAATCTTGTCTCACATTGAGATCTTTCATCCATTTTGAGTTTATCTTTGTGTATGGTGTAAGAGAATGGTCTAGTTTCATTCTTTTCATCTGGCTGTCCAATTTTCCCAGCACCTTTATTGAAGAGACTTTTTTTTCCAGTGGATAGTCTTTCCTGCTTTATCGAATATTAGTTGACCATAGAGTTGAGGGTCCCTTTCTGGGTTCTCTCTTCTGTTCCATTGATCTATGTGTCTGTTTTTGTGCCAGTACCACACTGTTTTGATGATAACAGCTTTGCAGTACAACCTGAAATTTGGCACTGTGATGCCCCCAGCTCTGGTTTTCTTTTTTAATATTCCCCCGGCTATTCAGAGTCTTTTCTGATTCCACACAAATCTTAAGAATATATGTGTCCACTCTCACTACTGTTATTCAACATAGTACTAGAAGTCCTAGCCTCAGCAATCAGACAACAAAAAGAAATAAAAGACATTCAAATTGGCAAAGAGGTGAAACTCTCCCTCTTCGCAGATGACATGATACTCTACAAAGAAAACCCAAAAGCCTCCACCCCAAGATTGCTAGAACTCCTATAGCAATTCGGCAATGTGACAGGATACAAAATCAATGCCCAGAAATCAGTGGCATTTCTATACACTGAGACCGAAGAAAGAGAAATTAAGGAGTCAATCCCATTTACAATTGCACCCAAAAGCATAAGATACCTAGGAATAAACCTAACCAAAGAGGGAAAGGATCTGTACCCTAAAAACTACAGAACACTTCTAAAAGAAATTGAGGAAGACACAAAGAGATAGAAAAATATTCCATGCTCATGGATTGGAATAATTAATATTGTGAAAACGTCTATGCTACCCAGGGCAATTTACAGGTTCAATGCAATCCCTATCAAAATATCATGGACTTTCTTCACAGAGTTGGCACCCAGTATCTTTAAATCAATGCGTCTCAAAACTGTGCCCTGCTTACAAATCATGAGGAGATTGTGTTAAAATGTGGATTGGCACTCAGTAGGCCTGAGTGGGCCTGGGATTCTGCATTCTAACAAGTTTCCATGTGATGCTGATGCTGCTAGCCTGTGGATCTCACTTTGTGTAGCAAGGTCTTTATCAAATTTATTTTCAGCTCAAACTAACACCCTGACCTATACTTATGGATTCTATCATCAATAAGGGGAAGGCAGGGTTTATAGATAAAACGATACTAAAACACACTAAAAGGACAAATTCCAATTTTTCTAGAATGACAATTATCCTATTGTCTTCTAAAAAAGACCCAGATGATGTTTAATTTTAAAAATTAAGTGAGTTAAAATTGTGTTGAGCAATATTTTATTGTTCTGTAACAATCCTAGAGTTAATTGGAGATGGAATGATGTATTATAAAACTCGATCCGGAAATCACTCTTTGAGTAGTTACATCTTCAGGTGTGTGATTAGAATGGGGATGTAAGGGGTTGTAGGAGGGAAGACTGGTAACTTCCTAGCTGAAGTTACTTTCCTCAAATTCCTTCTCACACACTTTCAGTCTCTAAGTAAATAAAGCAAAGAGATAAAGATAAATCCAGCTAAATTCTGCTGGGTAAAGGCAGAAAAGGAATAGTCCTCACAAAAATATAATAACATTTGTTGACAATAGACATCTAAAGACCAGTGTCTGAGTCAGCGTGGGCTGCCATAACCAAATGTCACAGCCCGGGTAGCTTAAACAATAGGCATTTATTTCTCACAGTTCTGGAGGCTGGGAAAGTCCAAGGTACCAGCAGAATTGGTTTTTGATGAGAGCTCTCTTCCTGGCTTGCAGGTAACTGCCTTTTTGCTATTTCCTCATAAGACGAAAAGGGAATTCTGGTCTTTCTCTTTATAAGGACACTTGTCTCATTTTTTTTTTTTTTTTTGGTGGGGGGAGGTCCTACCATTATGACCTTATGTAAACCTAATTACCTCCTACGGGCCCCACATCCAGTACCACCACATCCTGGGGTAGGGTTTCAACATCTAAATTATGTGGGCAAAGGACACAAAAATTCAGTCCATTACAACTAGATACAGATTTTTCTAGATAAATGATTTAACTTCAATGCTGGAAGTCTGTTAGTTCTGGGCAAAGGGCTCTATTGTCAGTTGTGTGTTTCACCAGAATGAAGTGTACCATGGTGAGCTCTGGCTGAGAGAGGAGCAATAGGCAAATGCTCCCTTCCCCATGGAACCTGGAGGATTGCTTCTTTTGTCATTTGGAGAAACTGGCTTGCATAAAAAACCCTAGGATGCCATGAAAAGCATCTTTAACAAAAAATGGGATGCCCTCATTCTAGAAAACAAACATTGTAAATTCCAAAGTAGCTCAGAACCCAAGAGACTAATCAATGCCTTTAGGAAGAAAACCAAGAGTTGTTTGAATTCGTAACAAAAGATTTCCATTGGGGATCCCTGGGTGGCGCAGCGGTTTGGCGCCTGCCTTTGGCCCAGGACGTGATCCTGGAGACCTGGGATCGAATCCCACGTCAGGCTCCCAGTGCATGGAGCCTGCTTCTCCCTCTGCCTATGTCTCTGCCCCTCTCTCTCTCTCTCTCTGTGACTATCATAAATAAATAAAAATTAAAAAAAATTAAAAAAAAAAAAGATTTCCATTGGATAATGTCAGTAGCAAAAGAACTTCTTAGTGTTGATATCTTGGCTGCATCTGCTTTCCCAGGGCTGATAGAGAAAGACAAGAGTCTACGACACAGAGAAAGCAGCTACGGAGAAAACTGAGTAGTCTTTGGTGTACTTAAATCAGGAAATGCCCGATCTTCTCCTATTCACAGCTTCAAGAAACGATTCTCACTCTGATCTTACAATATCCTTTTTTTTTTTTTTTTTTTTAAGTATATCCCACGCCCAGCATAGAGCCCAGTGCAGGGCTTGAAACCATGACCCAGAGATTGAGACCTGAGCTGAGACCAAGAGTCGGAAGCTTAACTGGCTACACCATCCAAGTCCCCCTGAGATTATAGTACTTGAGGAATTCTCCAGGATATCTTCAGAAATCCTCTCTCTTCAAATCTCTATTAACACTCCATTCTCCAAAAATTAAGATAAATAAACTCACTGGTTAATCTAAAAACAAGCATGACTCACATACAAATTTCATATAGTATCTTTAGTATCAATAGGAGATAAAAAATCATATAAAGCAAATAGTGCTAAATAAAAAATAGCGAAACTTGTTCTTAAGATGGACAGACCTTTGAGATACAACGTAGAGCAAAAACAAACTGAGAAACAGCGCACATATCACACAGTTTTTGAGACATACATAAAAATGATATTTTCTATAATATATAAAAATATTTTGGGGAAAATGGTCTGAAATGAATATTCCCAACTGAGCCAAGTAATTACCTCAGGAAGAGGATTAAACAACCACCACAAAACAAAAAAATCCAAGCATGGGCTTTACCAACGGAGCTTCCCAAGAACAAGCCCCATTTGGCCCTCAGAGAGGGAAGACACCATCTTCATCGATTTAACCAAATGTGTTGGGAAAAATAAAATAAATATATTTAAATAAAGGGAGAAGGAGAAAGTAATAACTTTATCCCTTGCTATCCTCTCCCATTCAAATAATGCCTTGGCCTCTACTTCCTCGAGCAAAGACAGGCCCAAACTAGAGTAATTTGAAGTAAATGCAATTTGGTACTTGGCCAGGGTTTCCCAATCATTTGCAGGACCCAGGGCTACAGTACAAATGAATGTCCACATGTAATAGTCTAAATATTTAGAAGTTATATATCAAGTTAGCTCACTGTTAACTGAAATACATTCCATTTTTCTGACTTGACAGATATTCCTGTAAAATGGTGTGGAAGATCAGGTCAAGTTAGACTTCTCAGTATACCACCAGTGTGAGGCAGCATTAGGGCCTGGCTTGGGGTCCATAGGCCGTCCTCTTGGCGTTCCACTGCTTGCTTTGTCTGCACTGTGAAGGGCCTGCTTTGTCCGCACTGCACTTGTGGACCATTCAGCTTCCATAATGTGGACCACCTAAACTCCATCCATATTCCTTTAAGGAGCTAAACGTGGTCTCTCCTTAACCCTGGCCTGTGTATGCTGGTGGTATGTTCCACCCATAGAAAGTTGGACCTGGGAAAAAGGCCTATGCAGGCCCTAAAAGTGGTCTCAGGACCATTTGGTCAGAGAATCTGGGGTCTCTCCTCCCCTAAATTTGTTCTACAAGTTGGAGTAGGAGGTCAGTGTCCAGAAGGGCAAACCCCTTGGGCCTCATTGGCTCCTCATCCTGTGGGAGGTACAAATGGAGGTAAGGGCCCTCTGAAACAAGGTTCAGGGCTAGCCCTGGCCTAAGGTCAGTATTTTTCTTTGCTTGGGGGACTCCTGGGCTCAGGTCCTGATGAGTTAAGGGATTTCAGGGGTTATTTTCATTATATTATATAGAACCTAAATCAGTGAATTAGCCTCATTTCCCCCACTTTGTACAAAATATGGATAGTTAAAAATATGAGCAGCATAGCCAGCATGAGGACTTTCTCCTCTATGAGAGGTGCCCAGGACTGGAACAGTGACTGATTAATGAAACCAGACGTGCCTCTTTCATCTGATCATGTCATTTCACTGGAATAGCAGGCAGAATGGTTGACACCATGTAAATTATTCTCTCTCCTTCTTTTGCAGACCAAGTAAGGTTGAGTTTACCTAAGTTGAAGTGCAAATGATGTGATTCTACTACATGAACCATAGGATCTTGTTTCCTGTTTGTATTAGCTATTTATTGCTGCATAACAAATTACCCCCAAATTTAGCAGCTTAAAACAACAAACATTTATTCTGTCATAGTTTGTGTGGGTCAGGAATCTGGAAGTGGCTTAGACCCACCAGGGCTGCAGGCATGAAAAGACTCACCTGGGGTGAAGGATCCACTTCCAAGCTTACTCACATGGTGGTTTTCAGGCTTTGGTGTCTCACAGGCTGTTGGATCGGGGGTTTCAGTTCTCTGGGTCTCTATTGCTTATCATATCATGTGGGCCTCCTGGAAGCCAAAGAAGGAGAATTTCAGGAAGGGGAGAATGGCCAAGTGAGTCAATGGCATAAGAAAAAGTGTACTCCAGATCTAGCAGCTGCAAGGTTAATTGCTGACCTTAGCAAGAGTGGGCAGTGGGTCAGGAACAATGTTAGAATTGGTTGAGAAGTGAATGGGAAGGAGGAAAAGGGTGAATGGGCCAGTAGATCCCACACCAGAGTTGGCCAGCAGGTGCTGGGTTGGGCCACCTGGGGAGCTTATAAAAAATATGCCAATTCCTTATAATTAATTATAACGTATTATATATTCGAAAGTTGCTAAGAGCATAGATCTTAAAAGATCTTACCACAAGAAAAAAATCTGTAACTACGTGTGGTGATGGATGTTAACTAGACTTACTGTGGTGATCATTTCACAATATATACTAATATTGAATCATGTTGTATACCCGAAACGGATACAACATTATATGTCAATTATATCTCAATTAAAAAAATATCAGTTCCTAGACATCCCTCCCTTTTTTTTGGGGGGGGGTGTTGTTTGGGCAAGGAAGCTGAGGTTGAGAAAAATTTAAAAAACTTGCTCAAATTCCCATAGCTAGAAGACAGAGCTGGGGTTAGAGCTCAGGCTCATCTGGAAGCCCAAGTTTGTGCAGGTAGGCAACACACTAGCTTGGCTCCCATGTGAAGCCCATGTGAACATGAACCAGCTCTCCACTGACAGCTGGTGGCCCTGTGTGAGTTCCAGTTATATGATCTATTAGAATCCCAGTTAGCTTGTACGAAAAGAGGGTGTAATATTTACCTTGTGTTGTTATTGCAATGATTAAAGATAATTTATTTTTAATGCCTTCTTGCCAAAGACCACTTGGAATACACCTATAGTTATACAAGCTGGATTTATTACTCATTGCAGTGAGGGAAATGTACACCGTAGGAAACCATGGAGATGTCTCAGCGACAGGGTGTTAGAAAATATTATTAAAGGATTTGGGCTCTTGTTAACTGACATGGGGGTCAGCTTAAGAAAGCAGGGGTGGTTCTATGAATGTGTATCTTCATAAATCTTAGCCACAGAGAGGGCAGACTAGAATGAGGCTAAGGCCATGACTGGCCAAGAAGCAGCAGTCCCTCTTATCAGCCAGGAGAGCTGTATGTTTGATATTCTGTGGCTTGGACAATGTTCACATTTTGTCTGTGTTCAGACATGATTACGAGTGGTCCTGTTCTTGCCTTGATCCATCATGGTCACAGAGAGGACTTGTCTGATGTTGGTGTTCTGTGAAATTATGTTCAACAGGAGAACACCAAGGCCCAGGAACAGTGCCAGAGTAGCTCTTTCTTAGAATATAAAGTACCTACTAACAGTGTTGGACTCTCCAGTGTTCCACCCAGAGGGGTTATGACTTTTATTGTACTCACCCACACTGCCCATTCAGGACCTCTGAGTCACAGTAAGGCAGGCAGGTAGGCTGAGACTCTTGGAGGAATGAATCTAAAGGACAGGTGTCTCTTCAAGCTGCAATGAGCCACTTTCTTCCCCAGCTTCAGGCATTACATGAGGCCATTTCCATGAGGTCAGGGGTATTTCAGTCTGCGGAGAATTTCAGAAACAACAAAGAGAAGGCTGCCAGTCAGAGGACCCATCCTGGACTCTGCCTCCTTCCTGCCGTGGCCCTGTAGTGAGCGCTACCATGAGGCCGACCTGGGCTAGATGCTGTGACACCCACCACTTCATGCTGAAAAATGGGGTAAAAGACAACAGTGCGGGATGAGGGCCACGAACAACCTAGGCAGTAGTTCCCACACTTTCCTGAGCATTAATTAGAATCACCTGGGAACTTAAAACTATTGATGCCTGGGTCCCACTTCCCTGATTGAACTGGTGTGAGATGCTACTTGGCGGCATCGCTATTTAAAAAACTTCCTGGGTGATTTAATGCGTTGCAAAGTTTGGGACCCACTGGTTTAATCCATCCATCTTTATGGTTTTGGAGGCGGGGGGGGGGGGGGGGGGGCGGAGTCACGCAGCTGTTAATGCAATAAAAGCTGTGGTACCTCATTCCAGGCGCTTGCATTTTAGATACAAAACCTGACAGAGTTTCAGGGGGCTTATAGATCCCTAAGAAGCAAATCTGGGAACCCCGTGGTGGTGGTGGTGGGGAAAATCCCCAGATACTGGGGTTGCCGCCCCAATCAGGATGACTTGAGCTCTCTGACCCCTCCTGAAAGAATGACGTTGGTCCCTCTTCACAGAAGCCTCGGCTTAGTGTCCTCGAGCCGAGCTCCCGCAAGGCCAGGGCGCCAGCTGGCAGCCAAGGCCGGGCCGGCGTGCGCACGTGTGCGGCTGTGCACCCTGGTGTGCACGCGCGGGGCCGCTGGCGAGCGTGCGTTTCCGTTACCGGAGCCCGGGCAGCCGGAGGCCGCGGCTGCAGCGGCGGAGGCGCGCCCGGCACCCCCTCCCAGCCAGTCCCCTCCCCCGGTGGCTCTCGCTCGCCCTCCCCCCGCCCCCGCCCCCTCCCCCCGCCGCGTCGGCCGCTCCGAGGGCGCAGGGCAGCGCTCCGCACGCGAGCCCCTGCAGCGGCCGCCCCGGCGCGCACTGAGCGCAGAGCCCGGGGTGCGCGTGGCGCCCCCTCCCAGCTGCAGAGGCACGATGAGCCGCGGCCCGGGGGTCGTGGAGAGCAGGTGAGCGCATCCGCGGGGCGGGGGGCGGGGGGGGGGGGCGGCCGGGCCCAACGTCGGCGCGTCGCGGAGAGGCTTTGCCCCCTCCCGGGACCTGCCCCTGCGGGCGGCCCTGGGGTGGGGGCCCCCGCCCGGCATCCCCGCTCCGGCCGCGCAGACAAAGCCCGCCGCGGCGGCGCCGGCTCCGCGCGGGCACAGAGCGTGGGGACCCGGTGCGCCCCCCGCGCTCGGCTCCGCGCCTCCGCCCCAGGCCGGGGGCTCGCGGACCCCACCCGGGCAGCGCCGGCGGCGCCGGGGTCGCGCGCAGGTGCCCGCGCGGGAGGCGGCGGCGCGCAGCCCCCGAGGCCCCGCGCTCCCGGCCCAGAGGCGGGGCCTGCCGGTCGCGCGGCGCCTGGTGCGGCCGCCTTGCCCTCCGCGCCTGCTGCTGGGCGCCGCGGCCCCGGCAGGTGGGCCCCGCTGGCTCCCGGCGCCCGGTGGGGGGGCTGCGGCGGCCGGCGGGTCGCGCCGAGGCCCCCCTTGCTCCCCGCGGGGGGCCCCGCTCCGTTCCCGCCTCCGCCGGACTCTCCGCCCCCGAGGCTCGGTTTCTGCTGTCCTCGTCTGCCCCCGGCTCCCGGGCTTCAGCTCTCGGGAGCCCCCGCGCCCTCTGCGCCGGGGCGAGGACTTGGGGGGGGCCCTGCGCCCTCTGCATCGGGACGAGGACTTGGGGGGGTCCCTACGCCCTCTGCACCGGGACGAGGACTTGGGGGGGCCCTGCGCGCTCTGCACCGGGACGAGGACTTGGGGGGGCCCTGCGCGCTCTGCACCGGGACGACCACTTGGGGGGGCTTCCGCGCTTTGCACCGGGGCGAGGACTTGGGGGGGGGGGCCCTGCGCCCTCTGCACCGGGACGAGGACTTGGGGGGGAGCCCCCGCGCCCTCTGCACCGGGACGAGGACTTGGGGGGGAGCCCCCGCGCCCTCTGCACCGGGACGAGGACTTGGGGGGGCTCTGTGCCTTCTGCACCGGCACGACGAGTTGGGGGGGAGCCCCTGCGCGCTCTGCACCGGGAGGAGGAGTTGGGGGGGGCCCTGCGCCCTCTGCACCAGGACGAGGACTGGGGGGGGGCTCTGCGCGCTTTGCACCGGGGCGAGGACTTGGGGGTCCTCCGCGCCCTCTGCACCGGGACGATGACTTGGGAGGGGGCCCTACGCGCTCTGCACCGGGACGAGGACTCGGGGGGCGGCCCTGAGCCCTCTGCACCGGGACGAGGACTTGGGGGGGCCTGCGTGCTTTGCACCGGGACGAAGACTTGAGGGGGAGCCCCCGCGCCCTCTGCATCGGGACGAGGACTTGGGGGGGGAGGGGTCGCTCCAGGCGGGCGCCTGGGGTTTTGTCGAACACTGTTGGCACTTTGGCTCCCCGGCTTTTTGGCTTTTTAAGCTGTTTGAATCGAGGGTGGGATTGGTTCCCTTAACGCCTCCCCCTCCCCGCCCCTGCGTGGAGGCCCCCCCCCGCCCGGCAGCCCTCCCCGTCCCATCCCCCCCCCCCAGGTTGGCGCTAACACAACGTCTCATGCACGGAGGGCTCCAATCAACGTTGCTTGAAGGATTGTCTGCTGTTTCTGTAGAGGTAGCCAGTGCCTCCGTTGGTCACCAGACCTTTAACAGCAGCTGCTTTTTACCTGGGGCTGTTTGTGGAGAGCTAGTTTGGGGATCCTCCGGCGGGATCGCGGGCCTGTTCTCCACAGTTGCCTCATCTGCAAAAGGAGGCTTTGGGCCTTGAATGTGGTTTTCAGCAAGTCGTGTGATGGGCGGTTTGCAAAATACATCCTTTAAGCAATCCTCTCACTGCCGTTAGTTCAGTGCTTGTAGGAAGTCCCCTAAAGCAGTGCAGAAACGCTCAGCAAAGATTCAGACTGCAGAGAATTTCCTTCTAGGATGGTTACTGCTGCAAAACCGAGGAACAGCTAGAGCAAGGAGAGACTGCCACGGCTTAAAATGTCCACCACTTCAGCTTTTCGTGCATCATTAAACATTAGGCCCAGTTTCTCACAGAGGAGGGACGTTTGTTTTTCCACCACTGTCCTTTCTTTAAAACACTGTTGCAATCAGGAAGGCAGCCTAGAAAAGTCTGTGTGTAGGTAGGTAGGTAGGCTTTACTATGTGATTTCTTGACCAAGATCATGAAGAAAACCACAGTAGGACACATTGAACATCAGACCCTCTTCTTAGAGGGGTATTCATCCAACGGCAGGTCTTGGGAATGATTGTTAAAGAGAGTTTTGAATTAAATTATGGCTTTACTTTTGTAAAGTTTCCCCTCTGAAGAAAACCCTAAAGAGAGGAAGTGAATTGAAATATGATAAGTGACATTAACACAGTCCTTTCCACAAACAGAGCTGACTGGACTTTTCTGCGGGCCACCCAGAACTACCCACCCTCGCTGCTATTACTGGAAGATAGGGACCCTCCACCTCTTTCCATGAAAACTTGTTAGTCCACCATCTCTGATCTTTCTGGCCTCTTCAGGGAGACTGTTGCTAATGTGTCATTTTCATGTTTCAGCCTGGCAACAAAGTCCCCTAAAATTCAGTATCAGACCAAGGTGAGGTGCAGTTCTCTGTAAACTGTAAAGCACCCCACAGATGTTGGCTACTGTTGCTTGTAATTTTTAGTAGCCGCACAGCATTCCATTCTCACATATTTGGCGATTTAAGCTGTTTGTTATAGAGTTTTTTAAATACCGAGGAGGAGAGTCTTTATGGCTACCATATTCTTTCTGTTCTTTCTGTCGTTTATATGTTCAATGAACATTTTTTTTTTTTTTCCAGTGCAGATTATAGGCCAAGCCATGTGTTGGATGCTGGGGATGTGGAATCCTTGGCCATACACATGCCCTCTCACGCTCTTACTCGTTTTTTTTTTTTTTTTTTGCTTGTTTTGTTTTGTTTTTTGTTTTTTTCAGTTTTCAGACTTGTAAACAGATTACAGCAGAGTAGGGCAATAAATCCATTAATCCAGGTGTATATCAGATGTTGGCTCAGGGAGAGGTGTAGAGAAATTCCTTCTACAGGGCTGAGTCATGGGGATTCCCCTCCCCACACATCTCCAGCTCCGGTAAACTCTTTTTTCTTGTTCGCTCTGGGCACTTTCTTTCTCTTTTCTCTCCCTCCTTCCCTCCTTGTCTTCTTGCTGCTGGAGATGTTACAGCCCTTTCCTCTCCTGGCCCCACTTCCCTTTGGAGTACATTGTGCAGCGCTCTCCCTGACAGGTACAGGGAGGGGGAAGGGAATAAACCCTGAAACTGTTCTCCCCAATTCCTGCCACCCTACAGCTGCCTTTTAGGCCACATCCCCCATGCAGTTAGCCTCTTTCCCTGGCTCCTCCACCGGCCAGGCTCATTTTCCATTCACAACTGTGGCCCAGAAAGCCAAATCCTAGATACTTTCCTTTTCCTTTCCTAAGATGCTGAAAACCCTTTGTGTGTGTGTGTGTGTGTGTGTGTGTGTACATACACAATCATACAGAAAACACAAGCATCCTGAGTGGCACCTCACAAGTGAACACATCTATGTAACTACTACCATCTGGGTCAAGACATAAAAAATGGCGCCCTAGAAGCCCCTCTCATACTCTGATTACTCACAGTCCTATTTCTTCTCCTCAGAAGAGTGAGATTAATTTTGCTTGTTTGTAAACTTTATAAAAATAGAATCATACAGCATATAATCTTCACATCTGGCTTGTTTTGTGCAACATTTACATCCGTGAGATTGGGCCACATTGCTGTGTGTAAGCAGTTTTTCCTGGTCATTGTTGACACTAGTCCATTATATGATTATATCACATTTTGTTCATCCATTTCTACCGTTGATGAGTGTGGTAGTTGTTCCCAGTTTCTGCCATACAAATAATATGCAATGAATCTTTTAGCCTTTTGCTACCCAAAGACCTACCAGTTCCACCACTGTCTTTTTTTACTGGAGTGACTTAAAAAGGGAAAGTGCTGGGTGGAGCAGCCAGCCTGCTGAGCCAGCCCTGTGGATTTTCCATCTTTGCCATCGCTAATACCTTTGGAGGAACTTCATGAAGACTGCTCTCATTCAGGGACCTGACCAGTGAAGAAGAGACACTATAAGATGGCTTCTTTTGTGAGTGAGCTGATTGGAAGTAGAGATCTTTGGGAAGAAAGAAGAAAAGAAACTAGGTCATGATGGGAAACTGGCTTCGTTCAGGAGGTATCCTGATCAGGGGATGGACAGCTGGTGGCTCAGGTCTCCACATCTCTTCTGCCCGCCTCCCACCTGCCCCCACTTTCCCTTTGTTGAGTCTCTGATCTACCCTAGGGCTAGTCCTGGAGGGCTTGGCTCAGAGGAAGTCTTTCCATCCTGGCTTGTATGGAGGAGACCTTGCCTTCCAGAGCTCAGTTCTGAATGAAGACAGTTTCCTTGGACTGTTCTTTAAAGTTATGTAGCCCCCGGGAGCTTTTTGGACTACAACTTCCTGGGCAGGGGGCCTGGCTCTTGTGGCCTGGGGGATGGAGGTTTTCTTTGGCAAAATGCTTAGGCCTCTGGACTCCACAGAAGCAGTGTCTTAATCTGCAAGTTGTCAGAGGGTCACACAGGTTCAGGCAGTCCGCCTGTAAGAAGCTAAGGACAGCAGATTCTGGGACCCTGCACTATTGACTTCCTCCTCTGCTTTCAAGTTTTAAATCTTCCCAAGATGGAAATACAGAGACTCCCTAGCCGACTGAAGAATTTCCACTTAGCATCCTGGTGGTTGTCACCACTTTGGTTACAGAATTAGGATTCCTCTACCTCCTTGACCTTCCTCATCTCTTGCTTCTCCCCCCCCCGCTCCCCCCCCAACACACACACACTTTCATTCTTCCTGTCTGTGGACCTTGATCCACTCCTCCCTATCTCAGACGGGAGCTGCTCTCAGTACTCCCAGTTCTTCTGTATTGTCCATTTCTTCTTGTGTTTTGTGGCTCAGCTTAAATGTCACTTCCTGGGGTTCCTGGTGGCTCAGTTGGTTAAGCCTCTGTCTTTGGCTTAAGACATGATCCTAGAGTCCTGGGATCGAGCCTGCTTCTCCCTCTCCCTTTGCCCTTACCCCACTTGTGCATGTGCCCTCTCTCTAGAATAAATAAATAAATAAAGTCTTAAAAAAATATCACTTCTCCAGGGAGCCCACCCCAATTCCTCAATCTTAGAGGAACTCTCTTGTCATTCTCTAAAAGCACTTCCTGTCTCAGATATAGGAAGTCAGGCTTCCCCATCGGGCTGATGGCACAGGCTGGTTGCTTTGTTCACTCGTATCTGGCACACACACTCCACACATGTTAGTTGATGAGTGAATTGATGAGGAAAATAGGAGACCTGAGACAAGATTGTCTCTCCTTATAACTTGCTGTGTGATCTTGGATATTTAATTCACTTACCCTCTCCTAGATTCCCATCTCCCTTTGTAAAGTCATGCATCAGGCTGTAAGATCTTGTGGGTTCCTTTCGTTTTCAGTTTTTTCTGAGTCTAACAGCTAGAGGAGCCTGTTGGTGGGGAGGCAGCACTCTCTGAAAATGCAAGATGGCTTTAGCATTATGTTTAATTGGCTGTGTGATTAGTCACATGCTTGTGATCTTAGCATAAAAGCTCAGTTCTTCCCAGTTGCTTGTAGCCTGCTCTGGGCTAACAGTATAGCTTATGTTTGTTTTTGTTTTCCTCTTCCTGCATCATATGCATATGTATTTGTTTCCTGATCTGTCTCCTGCCTCCATGCAGGTGCCCCCTGGGGACAAGATTCATGTGCTTTGTGTTACTTTTATATCCCCTGTGCCTAGCACAGCACCTGTCTTATGGTAAATAGCTAGGTGTTTGTTAATCTGAGTTGATGGAAGAGATCTATATTATGGAGAATATTACTGGCATTGGGATTATGGCCTGGGAGGTATAGTTATTTCACTATTGTCCATATTAACTTTGTGACTAACATGAAATCTTCTCCATTTTCTTTAACCGATTTACTTACGGGTTTTACTTTGTTACTGTCTGTTTTCTAGAAGGTTGATAGGAGCTAACAGAGGTAAAATCCTGCTTGGTTTGGGACGCTTGGGTGGCTCAGGTCCTGATCCCGGGGTCCTGGGATTGAGTCTCACATGGGGCTCCCTGTGAGGAGCCTGCTTCTCCCTCTGCCTAGGTCCCCACCTTTCTCTCTGTGTCTATCATGAATGAATAAATAAATAAAACCTTTAAAAAAATACTGCTTGGTTTAATTCTGTGAAAAGTTAGAGGAGGATTTGGGGATTATTATGGATGTAATTATGCCTAAAAAATTCCTTTTACGTGTAGGTGAGAATTACCTTCATAGGCAGTAGGATCCTTAGTAGGAAAAAAGACTGGTGTTTCGTCATCTGCGTGGCAGTCTTTTTAGCTTTTTTTTGTAAAACCGTACTGATAAAAGCTTGAGCTCTGCAATCAAATGGACCAGGATTCTTGGATAAGTTACCCAAGATCCCTGAGCATTATTTCCTCTTCTGTGAAAGGAGGAAAATTCTAGCCCAGCGTCAGGCACTTAAAAGGTTGTTGTGATGATTAAATGAGCTCACTGACATATGCCAAGTCCTTGGATTAATTTCCAGCACACCGTAAACATTGAACATAGGCCATTATCATATTAAGGTTTTATTTCTACTTTAAGGATTGTTAAAAATCTTTTTTTTTTTTTTTTTTTTTTTTTTTTTAATTTATGATAGTCACACAGACAGAGAGAGAGAGAGAGGCAGAGACACAGGCAGAGGGAGAAGCAGGCTCCATGCACTGGGAGCCCGATGTGGGATTCGATCCCGGGTCTCCAGGATCGCGCCCTGGGCCAAAGGCAGGCGCCAAACCGCTGCGCCACCCAGGGATCCCTGTTAAAAATCTTTAAGTGGAGAATTATTACTTATGAGCCAGATGGGAGTAAAATCATTTGGACGCCTAGTTATCGATCTGTCCACACTGCACAGAGTCAAGCCGGGTGCCGAGGAGGGAGAAGGCGCTTCTTCAGAGGCTGGAGTTCTTGCATTCTGGTTCTAGTGCACCTTCACCTGCCCATGTTGGTTTGGCCAAGGACTGAACACCTCTGAGCTGCAGTGTCCTCATCTGCGTGTGGGGATGGCGCTCCTTGGCCTGCCTTCCTGGCTGAGTCAGTGTGAGGGGCTGGTGCTCTCATATTTGAAAGCACTTTGGCAGTTTTAGGGTCCTGCACCTGCATGAGGATTTGGTGGTGTTCTCAGGTTACATTTCATTGCAGCTATGACTTAATTCCAACAATAATTGGTTTTACTCCTTTGCACATACTTTCATGTAATCCACATTTTCCAACAAGCATGCAATAATCACCCTCATTTAATATTAGCTCTTTAAGGTTTTAAGCCTATTCTTTTGGTCCTGTAGCAGCTCAGGGACTTTACTGTGCCAAGATGCAGGGTGTTTTACCAGTTTGGGGCCTGGAAGCTGATAGGTATGAGGCAGCATTTAATTTTTTATTTTTAAGATTTTATTTATTCATGAGGGACACACACAGAGAGGCAGAGATATAGGCAGAGTCAGAAGCAGAAGTCCCCTGTGGGGAGACTGATGCGGGACTCGATCCCAGGGCCCTGGGATCACGACAACCTGAGCCAGAGTCTGATGCTCAGCCACTGAGACACCCAGGCACCCCAGAGGCAGCAATTATATTTGATGCTAATGTTGGAGCTGCAGTAAAATTATACCTAGTAATAATGATTGAGTCCACCTCAAAATTTAAGGAGTTTCAAGTGTAAGTGGATGTGCCTGCCCCTTTCCTACTTATTTTCAGTCCCTGAATGACACAGAACATTTGGAATGGGTGCTCTCTCCATGGTTGCTGTGGTTTAACTCTACAGCAGTACACGTGGAAGAAGAGTGTGGGGATCTAGCGTTCCTGTAGTGGCAAGGGGCCCCTTGCGTCCTCCAGGGTCTATGCACATGGGGTGGGGGGGTGGGGGGCTGCTGCTGCTCCTCCTCCTCCTCTTCCTCCTCCTCCTCCTCCTCAGGTCTAAGCCCCTCCCCCTTCACGGTCTGGTGTCCAGTGTTTCTGTGCAGGGAGCTGGCCTTCCACTCCACAGCCTCACTAATCTCATCTTGGGTGCCACTCACTTTCTTCATGGAGAAAATAAAGATTTTATGCAGAGGCTTTCTGGGTCTTAGCAAAAGTTCTAATATCTAAGCAGATGGATACATGTCTGGAAACAGATAAGCAGCGGCAGAAAGGGGAAAATGAAAGTGCTAGTCAGGAGAAAAACACAGTTTTGTTGAGAACACAGAAGTGGGTTTTAACCAGACATATTTTGTACGATAAGAATGGTCAACTTCCAATCCACGTTCTCATAATTATTTCCAAATTAAAAGGCATTGTGGCTGCATTATACGAGGTAGGAGTCTAGAGAAAAAAAATGTAATGTTTGGCTTGTTCTTTTACATATTTCATTAAAAACCATATTTTAGCCTTTCTTAGTTTCTTGAAGCATTTCCCCATTATAGGTTCATCACCACTGCCTGACCTTTTGAAGCAAGAGTTGAGGATTAAAAAACAAGAGCATTTAAGCCTGAAAACGAGAATGTGTGTATTTCCTAGAACTATGGCACTTGGGAAATACCACATATACTTGGGGAAGTTTACCAGCATAAAATCTTGAGTCAAGAAGGTTTACAACATCTGGGGGTCCCAACTGACTTGGGGGAAGAAGAGGAGGTAAAGGGAAGGCAGTTGGTCTGCTGCTTTGCTGTCTTCATCCTCAGGTTGCTACCAGGTTGGGATTTGGGGGGGAGTGGGCAGTGAAGGAAGGCATGGTACCAGGTGAGCACATGGGCTTTGAAGTTATAATGGCCCAGAGTCAAGTGCTCCTTTTCTAGATGTGAGCCCCGTCACCCTGCGGGAGTTAATTAACCTGTCTGTGCCTCTCTGCGTTCTTAAAATGGCTTTTTGGGGCAATTAATGAGAAAATAAAGATTTTTAAACATGTGTAAGTGCAAATAAGGTCATTGTTGTTTTCTTCCTGTCTTTCCATTTATTCATGAAAGTTTCTGATTCAGTGGGCCCAGGAAAACTGTTTATAGAGGTTACCTCATGCTGCTCTAATGGTCCTCGGACTGTACTTTGAGAAGTGCTGTTCCTAAATGACAAACAGGAGTTTTGGCATCAAAGGAAGGGCAGGACCGTCACTTCTATGCACACACAACTCCAACATCATAGTACGTGTCCTTGGGGCACATGACTTGCAAGGCCATAGGCAGTGACCCTGGGTGGGGGGGGGGGGGGGCGGTGGTGATACAGAGAGTGTGCTGTGTGTGTGTGTGTGTGTGTGTGAGTGAGCCAGGGTGTGCTTGGGACACTGAAGATCTTTCACTCTGGGGGAGCGCACAGGTGGGAGACAAGGGAGCAGGGTGGAGGTCCTTGTGTGCAGTGCCAAGGAGTTTAGGTTCAGCCAGAAAGCAGTGAGAAGCCACAGAAGGCTGTAAGCAGAGACATGATTCAACCACACTGGTGGTCACATGATGAGCCAGAGGATGAGACTATTGGCATGTATAATAATTATGAGAAAATTATGATTAACCGGGTGAGAGCCAGTGGGGGGAGACAGAGGGAGGGAGGAGGAGAGGAAGAAAGAGGGGGGCGGAGCGCACTTGAACTGAGACAGGGAGTGTATGTCAAGGAGGGGACAGATTGGAGAGATGTCTAGAGGGAGGCTTAGGACCACTTGGACTGGCTGCTTGATGGGGAAAAGGGGGCAGGAGCTGGTGATGGTGGAAGGTTCCAGGTGGGTGGCCCAGTGATGGGCTTCTCTGCCAAGGTGGGTCAGGAGGAGGTTCTCAGGAAGAGGGAAAGTGAGGATTAGTTAAGTACTGACCGTGTTTAAAGTGCTGGAATGCCCCCAGGCCCTGGGCATCTGAGCTCGTGGAAGAGGCCCAGGACGGAGGTGCCAATTTAGGGGAGCACCGAGGCAGTGTGAGGCCAGAGGAGCCTGGGGGGGGCATGAAGCCCAGAGAGAGAAGGTGGGGGGTGGCAGCAGAGCAGGTGAGAAAGGACGTGGAAGCCGTGGGAATGCCAGCCACCAGCTTCATCCTGGGAGGTGGGGTCACCAAGGAGTGAAGAAGGCCCCTGGGCCTGTGGGCCTGTGGGCCAGGGGTCCCGGGGAGCCTGGGAGAGCAGGCGCCAGGTGGCTCGGAGTCCAGGACAGTGGGGACCACGTGCTGTCTTGTGACTGGTGAGAAGGATGCAGAGCGTCAGGCAGCGGTGAGGACGAGGGACCCTCGGTGCTCAGGGCACTGTACCTGTGGGAGGAGGCCAGAGCAGCAAGGGGATCACTTGGGAGGAGGAGGTGACTCATGGAACCAGATGGAAGGCCTGGAGGCCAGCGCAGGATGGGCACAGGATGGGCCTGTGTGCCTAGGGTGCGACAGAGGAAGGCCAGCTGGCTGGGCGTGGGGCCTTGGAGGTGCGGCGGGCCGAGGGGTGGCCAGGTGCACACCCGAGAAGCCCCGGACCATGAGTTCGGCTTGGCCATGGGTGGACTCAGGCCTTGGCCGAGAGCCGGAGGGGCAGGAAAACCAGGAAGGAGAATTCTTTCACACGTGACATTTCCGAGGAAACGGCATACTGATCATTTTGAAGATTTTCGTAATTATGTTGTATGACATTAGTATCCGTTTTTAAGAGTCTTTCTCTTTTCTTGTTCTAGTGATGATCATCACAATGCGCCTTCAGAAGAAAAAGGTACGGTACTCCTGAGTCCATGTTGAGTTCTTAAAAAACTTATACCGTTGAAGCATTTGCAGTTTTAGAAAATGATCGTTTATTTTCCTTATGGACTGCAGCTGCTTTGTTACATTCAGGCATTTACCGACTGTTGGCTTGCAAGCTGGCCACCTTACAGGAACAGCAAGGGGAGACCGAAGAGGGGGGCAAACCGCTCCAGATTGGTAGGTGGCAATTTTCCTAAGCAAGGGAACTCACTGTGGAGGCTGGTCTTGGTCTGCCTGGTGCTTGGAAGCCAGGCAAGTGTCCGTTCATGCATTGAGCATCTACAAAGGGATGGGTGCTGGGGAATCAAGGTGCTAAGATGTGGCCTCCATCCTCCGGGCCTCAAAGACCAATAAAGAAACCAGCAGCCCCTTGTGTGCCAGTCGGAGAAATGTGAGGGAGGGATCGCAGAGAAGGCGTGGATGACTCGGTGGGGTAGAGGGAGATTTTCAGTGGAAGTGACATTGGGCTAGGTCTAAAGGATCCCTGGGAATGCTGGAGGTGGGGCCTGGGGGAGGGACTTCCAGGCAGCGAGAAGGTATCCGGAGAGGAAGGAGTGGCAACCATCCTGGTGTTCAAGTTTGGGACTGGCTTGTGGTTAAAATAGATGGATTCTAGGCCAGTGCTGCACGTTGCAATCACCTGGGGACTTTAAAGACAAATACTGTCGTTCAGGCCTCACCCCACACCAGCTAAATCAGACCTAAGGGGAGGGCTGAGTCCCAGGCATGGATGTGTTGAGAAAGCTTTCCAGATGATTCCGAGGTGTAGTCAAGGTTGAGAACCACTCTTCCGTGCTTCCAGCCCTGGAGGACTGAGGCCTCATCCCATCACTTGATTTCCCAGCACCTGTCCTGACATAGTGCCTCGCCCTCACCCAGGCATTCTCTCCGGCAGGAATCTGCCTCTCATGCCCTCTCTACGGCCGTGTCCAGTCAGTCACCAATTTCTAGGGATTGACCTGCTGAATAAGTGTGCTTATAAGTGTAATAACATGCTTGAGAGTGCAGGTTCCGGCTAGACTGCCTGAGTTGAAATCTTAGCTTCCCAGGGGCCCAGCTCACGTCACTGGATAGTCATGAGGATTAATGTGTAGATATATGTCAAGCATTTTACATAAATATATGTAAAGTATACGTACACAAAATTTATAAATAAACATGAGTAAGTATATGTAAATGAGTAAACATGTATATGGTGCCTGGCACATGGAACACTCACAACAAGCTGCTATCGTCAGCTCTTACCTGCTGTTATTATTGTTATTATTGTTCTCATTATTCTCAGATTTTTTTCCTTCCTCTGTGTAACTGCTGCCAATCCTTCGTTATGGACATGGCAGGGGGCGGGGGGAGATTTGAGCGTAATGCTAATAGCTTTCCATGTATGTACGTGTTGCATTCTGGGCCCGCGTGGAGGGTGAAGCAGCATCTGGAACCTGAGAGGAGGAGAGAATGAGGAGTGAGCATGGGGGAATGGACCTGGTCAACAGATTGGGCCTGGGGAGCTTCTGGGGCCTGTCGGGAGAGGTCCACGTGCCCCTGCAGGTGGAGATCAGAATCTGATTGGGTAGTGGGTACAGTGCCTCCTTTGGGTTCTTGAGGTGGAAAGGAGGCTGGGGATGGGGATGGGGCCTGGGACGTTAGTAATGGGGGGGCGGTGGCAGAGAGGAGTTGCCAGGCAGGTGGAGGGTAGGAGAGGTAGGGGAACCAGGACAGACCTCACAGGAGGGCCCATGTGGGCAGGAGGGCGGGGTGGGTGTCTAAATGCAGGAGTCATTTTCTGGGGGTTAGTGGTCCTAATTTAGGGACATCAGGGAGAGGACTTCCAACTAGCTGTGGGAACAGAAACCTGATTGCAGTGGGTGAGTTGGGGTGAGGAAGTGGAGGGAACATTCTTGGGGACCACGCTTTCCAGAAGTAGTTGAGTAATAGGGACAAAGTTTGCCCTGTGCTTCAGTCAGTGCCATTTACACGGAAGTATTTCTAGCACGGTTGTGTCATTGAGCCTGTGCCTGCAAACGGTCCGGATGTGCAAGTGCAGGAGCAGGACAGGAGCAGTGAGGGCAAGTCACGGCTCGGGGTGGTGGTGGTGGGCGGGGGGGGCCTTGAGGGGCAGCCCAATGAAATGATTACTCAGCCAAAGTGTGATGGGAGCTCCTACAGCTCCTACAGCTCAAGTCTGTTGTATCCACTTCCAAAGAAAAATAAGCCCCCTCTTACGTGAGCCGAACGAGTTTTGGACTCAATGAGAATATAATGAATTAAGAAAAAATTAGTTGAGTTTCGATCTATTTTATAAGTTAAAAGAAAAATAGTTCTTATTTTTTATTCACTGTGTACTTCTCGTGACATATGTTTCTCTTCAGGAGAGGACAGCAGTTCAGAGGACAGCAGTTCTGAGAACAGCTCCCAAAGTGAATCTGGTGAGTAATCTATTCCTTTCTTGAATTACGGAATTCTAGTTAAACATATGAGCCTTTATTTTTATTTTCAAGTAATGCACACATCCCTTATATTGTCTGCGGACATATTACTAGCGTGGTTTTGTAACGCCCTGAAGAAATACGTACGTGGTAAATACTTTCTAGTTGGCAAGCGAAGTGGGAGAACAGGATGAGCTGAAGAAGAAAGGCAGGAAACTGTTGCTATTGGTGAAAGCCAAACATTTCACCTATTCTCCCATTAGGCCGTGTTTCCTCTTGGTTGTCAAAAGAATTTGATTTAGACCTTTTTTCTTTTTGTAGATAACGAGGAACCAGAACCAGAAAAAACAAGTGAGTGTATCCTGCCTCTTGATTTTATTTTTTGTTGTGGAGAAGAAAGGGGAGGATAGCCTTTGGGATTTTTAAGTTACCGATTGCTTGTTCATCATCTTTTTTTGTGCAAAATTAAGGTAAACATTAGGAAACTTCTCTAAGTGTTTTGGAAATTTGAGCTCACAACACTGGGAATACAATATGCTCTTGATTTGCTTCGATACCAAGATTGTATGAGTGTGGTTCTGCTCTTAGTTTCCCTAAGGAGGAAAGATCGAGAGGCCGACCATAATCTGTAGTGCAGCCACAAGCGGCCCTAGCTTCCTTCCGTGGTGGTCGCTGCTCACAGATTATGGCAGAGTGAACTATTTGCTGCTGCAAATGTACCATTTGTGGTTTAGAGTTTCTGGCATGCTGTTCTAGCTATTTATGAACAACTCGAGTATGAAACCACTTTAAGGGCATGGATTCTAAATATAAAATACGGTTTTCATCTAAAGTTTTGTGAGTGACTAAGCTTGTATTTTAAGTGATTTTATTTTACTGTAGGATTTTTTTCCCCGGTTCTTAGACTGGGACCTGCCCATGAACACTGTAGCAAGGCAGTCAGAGGACTCCTTTGCAATACTATTAAATAAATGAAGTCTCTTCACTCAGAAGTCCCGAATATAATCTGATTCTCTCTGCAGTTTCTCAGTGGAGAACCAGTGATGGTAACTATAAGTTTCTTGCAGTCCTGTGGTACATTGATAAGAACCTGCAGTAATCTGTGTGTCACCGTTGTAGAGATGTCATATTCTGATACTCATAAAGAAAAAAATGTATGCCAACCCTCTTACCTCCAATTCTACATTGGATTATTATGGATAATTTCATCCTTCAAAGTGCAGTCAAAAGTCCAGCCTCCATAGATTGGCTTGAGATAGAAATGAAATTAGAAAGATGGCCTTGGGATCAGCTTTCTGATGTTATCCCTGTTAATAACTGGGTAAGGGGCCATACGGACGTGGAGTCCTGAGTCTGGACCCTCAGGGGTCCAGAAGCTAGGCCTGGGCCAGGGCCTCACCAGGGCAGGCAACCTAGGTGGAAGGCATTTGGGGTCAGGAAACTCAAGATAGGCTCAAAATTGGGTGGGAGGGTGGGGTCAGCTTGGTCTCTCAGGTCAGGCCTTCTCCCCTCTTCCCCCAAGATTATTCTTAATGCTAAAAGGTCTTTTATCCTTCCCATTAGGAGAGATCTCAGAGAGGTACCCTCCCATTCACCTCCATTCTCAGGTCAGGTGGACAGACCAGGTAGGCTGCCTTGCAGTGTGTTTGCTCCTCTGTGGGCTAGCTAGCAGTGCAGGCCTACCTATCCTACCTATCCTCCTGAGTGGATGTGCTTTCTACTCACAGGCATGAATTCTGGGATCACCCACATCATAGGGATTGGAGGGACACTATGGTTTATAAGTTGGGGAGAATTGCATCAGTTTTTCTGCTTTAGCTGGGAAGACCTGGTCAGAGACTCCATGCTTGCCAGCTAGTTAGGACTTTCTGATCTCTTTCATTTTCTGTGCTCCCAAGGCAGAAAAACATGGGAAGTGGATAAAATACTATGTAGGCATACAGCCAATCAATAATTTAGAATTTCAGGATCCTTTATAGGACAATGCCTGAGGAAATACGATTGGAAGATTGTGTGCTGCAGAAGTTGGGTCAATATTTTGGATCTATAGTGTTCTGAGTCCAGGACTCTGAATATTTTTAGTCTCTATTTGTGACCCTATTCTAATGCTGTTTTTATTTATTTATTTATTTATATGTATTTTTTAAAAAAGATTTATTTATTCATGAGACACACACACACACACACACACACACACACACACACACAGAGGCAGGCACAGGCAGAGGGAGAAGCAGGCTCCCCTTAGGGAGCCTGATGTGGATCTTGATCCTGGGTCTCCAGGATCACACCTTGGGTCGGAGGCAGATGCTTAAACGCTGAGCCCCCCAGGCGTCCCCCTAATGCTGTTTTTAAAACCTGGTTCTCTCTTGCAAACCCTGGCCCCTGGACACTGCCTCAGTAGGCTGAGAAATCAGGCAGCTTGTGTGTCCTGGACTGGAGTGCTATCCTGAGGGGTGTCTGTACCTTCCGGGCATTGGTGATGGCGTAGGACCTTGCATATGTGTTGAGGAATGCCTTACCCATGGGGAGAACCTCTCAAAGGTTGTTCAGACCTTTAAAATATGAAACTAAGCATTTAATACATTAGGTTTTGCCTTAAGTGACAGAGTTGTTGTCTAGAATTCTTGAATTTTTTTTTTTTATTTTTATTTATTTATGATAGTCACACAGAGAGAGAGAGAGAGGCAGAGACACAGGCAGAGGGAGAAGCAGGCTCCATGCACCGGAGCCTGATGTGGGACTCGATCCCGGGTCTCCAGGATCGCGCCCTGGGCCAAAGGCAGGCGCCAAACCGCTGCGCCACCCAGGGATCCCGAATTCTTGAATTTTTTAATGAGTCCCACCTATCACCATAGCAAAATAATAGATAATAGTAATTATCTATGACTTACTGAGCATTAGGGAATGGTAATTTAATTTTCCTAAATTTTGGAGGGTGGTATTCTAATCCCCATTTGACAGATGTGGAAAGTGAAGCATGGGGAGACTTAGTAATATAACCAGAGAGCCCAAGCTCATACAACTAGTGGCCAGTGTAGATAATAGAAAAATTCATCGCTGTTCCCTTTCTTAATACATTTTTGTATTATGGAATCGAAATCTTTCAGAAAATAGTCACTGAGCACTTACCTGGCCCTAGGGATATAGTCCTCATGAAGCTTACATTCTAGTAGGGAGAGAAACAGGAAGCAGAAAACACTAAATCACAGTGTGCCTGGTGAGGAGATGCCCCAAAGGAAAAGGAAGGGGGCAGAGTGAGTATGTGGGGCAGGCCCTGTTTCAGGGAGGGAGAGTATGTGTGTATGTCAGGAAGGCCTCTCAGAAAAGGGGACGTTTGAGCAGAGACCACAAGGATGTGAGGGGGCTAGCAACGTGAATATTTGTGGGAAGAGACAGGACGTGCAAAAGCCCCAAGTCAGGTGTGTGCTTGGGAGTGGAGAGATGGCAAGTAGTAACTGCAGGGCAGTAGGCGCAGGGAGACAGGCAGGAGAGGAGGTAATGGGGAGCCGGATCAGATGGGGCCTTGCGCCATACAGCAGGAATCTGCATGCTACATCAGAGACTCTTACAGTCCTTCCGGTTTAAATATCAGACGTTAATTCTTTTCTTCCAAGCTAATCTCTAATCCTCAGCTGGAGGGCTGATGCCCGCCAAGCATCATCTTGGGCCATGAACGAATCTTCCGTGGGGGCTACCACTCTCCAGCTGGGACACTGGCCTAGGTGAGGAATGACGACTGAAAAGATTGCTCATGCCCCTCTTGTCTCCACAGATGGGGAGCCAGGAGAGTCTTCCATCGAGGAAGCTTCTGCTCAAAGTAAGAACCAGGCAATGTGCTTTACCCTCCACTTTCCTTGCTTCTCTCCCATGCTTGTGTGAGAAGAGGCTGTGTAGGTCAGGTGTAAAGGATGATGACCTGCTGCATAAAAAGATCACATAACAATTTATGTGCCACAGTGAAGTGCACTGAAACTTGAGTCTCATTCAAACTCATTTTCACACCTTAGACCTATGGTGGGATTGACAAACATGACGTGTCCTGTGTCATTGGATTGACTCACGGAAGCGTTTAAATACATGTCTAAAGTTTTTTTGGTTGGGAAGCTGAAGGTGGGTGCTTAAGGAGTACAGATTTACCCTGTCATTGACTTGTGCCGATGTGTGTGTGATGATGTCTTTCACAGAGGAAGAATGGGAGGATAAAGAATCGCCCAAAGATCATTTACATTCAGGTATAAACTTACATTTTCCAACATGTTCTTTTACATATTGTTACTGTTGAGGGGCATGTACCTTTGAATTTTGTGATCCGGTCATATCACATATATTTATTAAAAATTTTTTTATTTGAAAATGCCAATCCCATTCATATAAGTAAGACTTGTATTCTATCATTTAGAACTTCATAAAATCCAACCTTACTGTGAACACTGTAATACTGAAAATGTAAGTATCCTTTAATTATAGAACATGATTTTCTAATTTGCTTAAATAAAACAACTTTTACGTATGTATTACTTGCTTATACGTATGTACTTTTTCTCCAGAAACACAATGAACAAGTGACCCCCAGGCTCCTTTCCCGGGAACAGTTTTTGTAAGTAGTTGTAAATAGAGAAGTCTCCATATCATCAGTAATTTGACTTTGTACATAAAAATGACCCCAGGGAGAGGGCACACAAAGCAAAATAACTGATTTCACACATTTTATGTAATTACTTGGAGTATATTCTTTGATGGTGACCTTCTTCAAAATGCTATAGAATCTCATTAGTGCTTTTGAATGGAAGTAAAAATGTAAATAACTTTTAGTAGCCCTCTCCTGACCCAGTAGTAGGACTAAATAGGTGTTCTTATCTGCCCAATGTAGACTGAAGTTGGACACAGAAGGAATTTACCAGTGCACGGAAACTGGTCTGATATTCGAGGTGAACAGAAAAGTCGACATCAAATATTGCGTTTTGTCCTGGAGCAAATACGCAGACCTGGTTGTTAAACCCTGGGTTGTTGGAGGACCTTTGTTTGATGTTAAATGTGACCCAACCTGTCTCACCTCCATTCAGTTTCCACATTCCCTCTGCTTGGGTCGTAAGTACTCGTCTTCTACAAGTCTTAAGTAGTGTGTGCATGTGTGTATACGTGTGTATCTGTGCCACCTATGTGCCGTCCAGAGCACTAATCACTAATTTACCTTCGTATCTTAACAGACCACGATGCCAATATGACGTTCAAAGTCTTACACGTTAAAAGTTCCGGGGCCTCGTTAGAATCTACTGTGGATCATTCTACAACCCATGTCAAATGGCATGTGAGCTCTCTTTCTCCTGTGGGACCTGTTATTCAAAGTGAAGAAACAGTATACCACCACGGGGCTGTGATTCTCTACAAAGCCATTGACCATAATCCATCCTTGTCCTTTCGAGTGTACATAGCAACCAATAATGAGTCCTTCATCAAGGTAAAGTTAATGAAAATGAATAGTGCATGTTGAATGCCATGTTTATATGGTTCCTGTCCCTGTTGATTTAAGTGTACCCCCACTGCGGGTCTCAGTTGGCACTCATCTATAGCGGTTATAGGGTCAGTGCCAGGTCCTCAGATTCATGGACTGTGGTCATTCTGAACTAAGGAGAAGGGGGCATGGGTCTGGGACTTTAAAGGGAAGAAGTGCAATTCACAGGAAAATGAAAAAGAGTAAATGTTTGGTAAACAAATGTTTGCTGGGCCACTCTGAAGCCCTGGGACACGAGGACTTTGATCAAACAAACAGGCCTTGCCAGGTCCCTCCCTGTCTACCACACCCAGTTCATGTCACTGTGTAGTTACCTATGGTGATAGTTCTCTTCCGGAGCAGGTCCGCTATCCAGTTCTTTTAGGCAGTTATTGGGAGGTAAGGAGCTTTTCCTGAGTTGGCTGGGTTTTGATTGCTTTAAAAAAATTGTTTGAATTAATTAATTTTTTAAAAAATTCAAGTATAATTAACACACATCGTTGCATTAGTTTCAGGTGTACAATATAGTGATTCAGCAATTCTGTACATTATTAAGGGCTCTTTACGATAAGTATATTCTTAATCCCATCCCCTTCACCTGTCTCACTCATCTCCCCACCCTTGATTGTTTTTAACTAAAAATAATCTTCATGCCAAAGTGGCCCATTTTGGGGTAGCCTGCCCCTGGCCCCCTACAACATCACACTACCTATTTCCGGTGTCTTTAGGCTGTAGTGTTTTGATAGCTTTAAACAGAAGTTATATCGATTACAATTGGCGATATATATTAATATTTAAAAACTGTGTTAAATAATAGGTTTTTAGTTACTTTCAAAGAAAGTAAAATATGCTTCCTGTCTTCTCACTAAAGTTAATACTTTCAGTTGGGAAACTAGTCTTCAAATGGTATACAAATAATCCCATGTAAAGTAGAATTAGCATGGGTTTGGAATTAAGTACCCTTATTTAATGAATTTTATATTTCTTAAAAGTAAATTCAGTTACTTAAAAGGGTATTATCTATACTTCCTGGGAAGCTGGGGTGAGGAGCCGATTATAGCAACAGATATGTAGAGGAGGACATCACTTGAACAATAGGGAGCATGGCATGGTTAAGGCAGGATGTGCTTCCTGTTGACACTGTATTTTTACACCTCCTTGGGTTGATTTTTTTCCTCTGTAGGAAAATGTCCTTGCACTTTGCATTCAGGAAACCCACATTTCATGTTCAGCTATACAGCTGCTTTACATGTGAAGCTGGGCCAAAATCTCCATTTGCCTCTTTGGGGCCTTTGAATCATGCACATAAAATCAGTGACCCCTCTGGGAATAGTTGTGAAATGAAAGGTGGAAACACAAATGAAAGGTTGAAACAAACTCTGGGTAAAACATAACTGTGTACAATAAAATAAGTCGCTTTTTAGTCACATTATGGGCAGATAATCAATACAGATGTATAATGCTTCACTAATTTAATTTTCTGAGATCCTTTAGAAGCAAGCTTTAGGTGTCATGCAGAGTGTGTGTGTTGCTTTTGGCTGTAATTCTTGGGCAGAAAGATGTTTGGAGACCTAGGAGCCTGAAGCATGGGTCAAAGGTGCCTTATTAGCCCCTGTGGCATCTCTTTTTAGAGCACTGTGAAAGGTTTTTCCATTGATGTTATTCTGTATGAGGAAATGAAGATAATGCAGGGTGGCATGTGCATTGCTTGGACGCTTATGGTCCTTAGAGTTGTTGCTGATGCATTTCAAAGCCAAAACCTATTTCTACCTTTAGGATATTTCCAAGTCGGTAAAGCACTCCTCTAAGAAATTCATGAAAATTGACAAGCCTCCTGTTTGCCAGAAGTTATTGCAGAATGGGAAGAAATACAGACTGATCAGTGAACCAGAAGCTGAAATTACCCCAGAGGTATATGTTTTAAAAACCACTTGGAGTAGCAACAGGGATGTATGTTTCATGGAGTATTTTGAAGGTTTTAAAAGAATGGATTTTGTTTTCATTTTTAATTTATTTACAAGAAAGCAATTGTTTTGCTAAACTTGCAGCTTATTCCAAAGTGCTGTTGAGTTTCAGAATTAATCTGCCACCATTGCAGAAAGGGATCATTTAATCTTTTTCCCCTTAAAAAGGTTTTAAATTTTCTTGAGTTCCTTTTATTAAATACTTCAAACAATGCTAGCTTCAAAGGAATAAAAACCTTAACCTCTTAAGCTCTTCAGAGCACTGAAGGTTAATGGAAAAGAGTTGCTAACAAGGATATTGGCTTTTTTTTTTTTTTTTTTTTTTATTAGAAGCCATTTGAAAAATAGTTATGGGAACAAATTGTCACCAGATTTCAACTAGTCACTGTACACACTATGACATTTGTAAGTGATTTTGGTTTCCTGTAAATGACGAAGTTATTTTTAAAACTTATTTTCATTATGTGCTCTGAATGTGTGCTGTAGGTTATCTAACGAGACATCTGTGTGGAAATTCTTTTTGTACACCTCTTTTTTGTTTGTTTTATAGCTTGTGAGAGATTGAAAACATGTTTTGATTCCATTACATTAAAATATGAAGCAAGGGAGAGCTGATGGCAGAGGTATAATTTTATTATATCATCAAAGGCCTCATGCCCCGTAGAAGCAGTCAGGTTGATCAAACAGCTTTCCATACCTTCCTTTCCAGTTTCTAAGGGTTTCTTTCCACTTGGGTTTTCTCTTTTCTTCCTTCCTTTCTTCCTTCCTTCCTTGCTTCCTTCCTTCCTTTTCTTTCTTTCTTTCTTTCTTTCTTTCTTTCTTTCTTTCTTTCTTTCTTTCTTTCTTCTTTCTTTTCTTTCTTTCTTTCTTTCTTTCTTTCTTTCTTTTTCTTTTCTTTTCTTTTCTTTTCTTTTCTTTTCTTTTCTTTTCTTTTCTTTTCTTTTCTTTTCTTTTCTTTTCTTCTCTTTTCTTTTCTTTTCTTTTCTTTCTTCTTTCCTCACAAAAAGCCTCACAACAGTGAGGCTGAAGAGACTAATATACAAAGCAGGCAAGCAGGCTGCCCGGGTCCTACATCCAGGTGGTAGGAGAGCCTAGCCCTAAGCCCAGCCTCTCCTTGGCTCCTAATGACAGTCTTTCCACTGGGATCTGAGAGGTTAATTCTTAGCCATTGCGGGCTGATCAAGCCCTGGCGGGTGCTACCTAACAATGAACATTAGAAGCCAAGTGCAGTCTTGTCTGGGAGGTGGAATTAAATTTGAAGGGTTTGCTTAGGACAGTGTGGTTCTTGGCCTTTGCTGCAAAATGGAATTCCCAGGGGAGGTTTTAAAAAAGTCTGTGGCCTGGGTCCCACCTCCAGAGATACTGACTTAATTGGTCTGGAAGTGGCCTTGGCATTGGGTTTATTAAAGCTCCCAGGGTGACTGTAATGTGCTGCCAAGATTAAGAGCCACTAGGAGAGGGAATAATACACACTGAATGGATAATTCTGTCTAGGAAGGGACTGAGATGGTCCCCAGAGTTCTCCCTTCTGCAAGATGATGATAGTGGGAGGGCTTTAAGTTGTCTAGTCCTGTCACCAATTGTGTACTCCCTCTTAACCAAATTTCTGGGCTAAGGGGGATAATCTCCCAGTATTGCCCTAATGATTGTATAAGGTAATGGTTTTGGGCTACTCTGAGAGTTGTGAAACTCTGCTAAAAAATCTAAGGTGTTCTTATTGATTTTATGCCATTAATGATTTGTTTAACTGACATTTCTCAAATGTGCCTAATACAAATGAGTCTGGGGTAAGAGTTAAAAAATGAGTAAGTCATGATATTTTCCCTCAAAAGATACCATTACAAAGAGAGACATAATATAGGCATGTCAAGAAATAATTTTAACATGTAATGTGGTATTACCATAGAGATGGGTGCAACGGGTATCCAGGAAGGGTTTCTATATGGTAACATTTGTTCTGGATTTGAAGGGAGAGGGTTTCACCAGGAGACACAGCCCTCCTGGTAGAGAGAGCTGTAAGTGTGTAAGTGAGGTGATGGGGATGTGCTGCTGGGCTCAGGGCACCAGATAAATGGGAGCGGTAAATGGGATTGCAGAGGGCTTTGGGGGAGAGAGATCTTTGGCTTTGCAAGAGTATTGGTTTTTAAAGGTGATGCCCAGTGCAGTTCAATGATTTTTTTTTTTTTTTAAGGAGATTTCTCCCTCCAGGCTTGCTAGCCAGTCTGGAGAAGAACAGAGGAAGGCATGGGACGGTCTCTGTAGTGGTTAAATGTAGTGGTTGAGTCAGGACGTGTGATGCGAATTCAGTTCTCCCACTTCCCAGATGTGAATTTGGGCAAGTTAGTTAGCTTCTCTGAGATTCTTTATTCATGAAATATCAATGAAAGGATTTATTGGGGGCAAAGTCGTGGTCAATGAGGCAATGTGAACAAAACACACAATGTAGTCCTGTAAATGTCTTGAATCAGTTCTAGGTTGTGGAATGATCGAAGTGAAAGATGGTGAGGAAGTTTAAAATCACTTACAATAGGGTGATTAGTTTGGGAACACAAAACAGTGAACAAAGAAAGGGCTGAAAAGTCATGCTTTCAAAAAATAGGGCCAAGGTATTGGAAGCCTCAACAAAGGAGAAAAGAAGGTCAGAGTAAAGAGGGACTTAAGAAGCCAGAGAAAAAGAGGGTCTGTGATTAAGGAATGGGATTTCCAGCATCAGAATTTCAGTGAGCATTCACGTCAGCACTGACCCTTCTATTATTCTTTATTTAACATTTCATGTTGTCAACTATTGCAGCTTTTATTAAAAAAAAAAATCACTTTTTTTTTTTAAAGGAAATAGAATTTGTTGATGGTTCACTTTTAAAATTGAAAAGTTACATTGAAGTGTATTTGGAGCAACCAGTGGAGTTTAAATTACTTTTGGTCGAAACGGATTCTGAGGAAATTGTATGGAATGCAAAACTGAGAGAATGTAAGTGTTTTGTGTCTTGAATGAAAACTCTGATTTGTGGGGTGGTCGGGGTAGAAAAACAAGTAGAGTGATTGTTTGTTCTGTTACCATAACATCTAGAAATCTGATTAAGAGACACAAAGACCCTCTTGAGGCTCTGGTTATCAGGCACTCATGTCCAGACCCCTTGGTCAGGGGGTAGTTCTGCGAGTGTGTGGAAGCTTCAGGTAGTAGGTGGGCTTAGCCAATAGAAGATCCCCTCTCCCCTTACCATTCTAACGTTTGGATCTCAGATATTTCAATGTGGATTAGGGGTGTCCTGACAAAGTCTGTTCCAGGACCTGGATGTACGTCTGCATTTTGGCAGATTACCTGTCTCATTTGCCTCAGCCTGCCTATTTGACCTGCAACTGGCAGCTCCTGCTCTGTGTGATCACAGCTCTGGTATAGGAACACATTCCTCTTGTTTAAGAGTCTGGCGCTGGGAAGTCCTCTGGCAACCACCTCTTTAACATCCTCTCCTGCCCTGGGAGGAGTTGGAGAGGGCTGCTGCTGGAAGAGGGGAGAGGCAGTGAAGGGACACCCTGTAGCTGCCCCTGGCTGCTTCCTCAGGCAGGTCTGAGCTTGACCTCCAATTCTCTTGGAAGGAAGTTATTAAAACAACAGAAATGTGTATAGTGAACACATTTTGGAGTTGGGAGTGAGGTCCTATGGGTTCTAGTTCTAGCCCTAGAACTACTCTACGTGGGAGTGTGGCAAGTCTCTCAACCTATTTGTGGCTGCTATGTCCTCAGCTGCAAATGGCACTGAGGTTCCTCCTGCCAATGCCACGTCTGTAGTAGAAATTATTTTTGCATCATTTGCATTTTTAAAAAATTTATTTATTCATGCGAGACACAGAGAGAGGCAGAGACATAGGTAGAGGGAGGAGCAGGCTTCCTGCAAGGAGCCTTAATGTGGGACTCATTCCAGGACCCTAGGATCATGACCTGAGCCAAAGGCAGCCTCTCAACAACTGAGCCACCCAGGTGCCCCACATCATTTGCATTTTGAATTATAATGCCTTAACTCTTTCCTGGTATTATACATAATCCAGTATCATTCCAAAAAAGAGAAGGAGTTGGAATGCCTGGGTGGCTCAGTGGTTGAGCATTTGCCTTCAGCTCAGGGCATGATCCCAGGGTCCTGGGATCGAGTCCCATGTCAGGAACAACATTTGAGCCCATTTTCAGCTAGTTTCTTTTGTTTCCATTGGGTTATGTATAGACAAATGAATTTGGTAATTGCTAAAGACATAGAATGAGTGCTGTGTGCTGGTCATACATTTATGTCTTTCCAACATATAGATGGCTGTCTGTTAGAGTCTGCATTTTTTTTTTTAAAGATTTTATTTATTTATTCATGAGAGAGAGAGAGAGAGAGAGGCAGAGACGCAAGCAGAGGGAGAAGCAGGCTCCATGCAGGGAGCCCGACGTGGGACTTGATCCCAGGTCTCCAGGATTAGGCCCTGGGCTGAAGGCGGCGCTAAACCGCTGAGCCACCTGGGCTGCCTGAGTCTGCATTTTCTGTCGTGTCTTTATACTTTATTTTATTTTATTTTAAATTTATGATAGTCACACAGAGAAAGAGAGAGAGGCAGAGACACAGGCAGAGGGAGAAACAGGCTCCATGCACCGGGAGCCCGACGTGGGATTCGATCCTGGGTCTCCAGGATCGCGCCCTGGGCCAAAGGCAGGCACTAAACCACTGCGCCACCCAGGGATCCCATGTCTTTATACTTTAGCTGTGAAACCCGATTTACGCATTTTGGAATTCTCAGTCTTTGCTTAAGTATGAGCCTTTTCAGGTAGATGAGATTGATTCTTATTCTCAGTATTATACTCTTGAGTTACAGGCCCTTTTATCTGAGCTAAAATTTATTTACCTGTAAATAGTTGGGACTGTGTGTCAATGATTGTGTTGTTTTTCTTGGTATTCATTCTTTGTTCAAGTAAATAAACGTGAAAAACGTTACTTTTTGGTCAGATGATGCCAATGTAATAGAGGTATGTAACCTGTAGCGATCTGAATAACATATTATCTGGACTAAGTTGCTTGGTCATTTTATTTTATTTTATTTTATTTTATTTTATTTATTTATTTATTTATTTATTTATTTATTTATTTATTTATTTATTTTTGCTTGGTCATTTTAAAGACCACTTTATAAGACCTCTTATGTTTGGTTTTTAAAAACATATTTAATAATACCCTGCCTTAAAAGATGTTTCTGGTCTCCATTGTTTTGAGGAGGAGAGGGGCTAAACTAATGGTTAATTGAGATTGCTTATTACTATGAAGTCATCTTCACTATAGGGACCTATAGAAGGCCTGCGTGAGGCATAGACACCTCACAGAACAGGGATTGCATTTCAGACCGGGAAGGTGGTGTAGAATCGCAATGATGCGTTCAGAAAGAACTCCTCAAGTACAGTATTCCCAAAGTACAGAATGATAATATATGAGATCGTTTTAGATAGAGTATACATAAATACATTCAAAAGAAAACAATGTTTATCTTTCTGACTTCCTTATCCATAGAGCAAGTGAGACCAGTGTTCTCTTTACAGTGGTTAGAGATATAAAGAAATACTGAATAATAACATTTCACCTGGCATATGGGTTTGGCAAGAATCGGGATAGTTGTATGCAGATGACTTGAGTCTGGGAAACACTTGACTTGTAGGACCTGCGATCTCAAAAATAGGTGCATTGGCGTACATACCAAGTTAAAACCCCAAATTCATATTTGAACTTCAGAGAGATTTCCAAGACTCTAGAGCTTCATATACTTTCATAAATTGATTTAAATCAAATTTTGTACTATTTCCAATTGATGCTTATTACACTTTAACAGGTGACTGGGTTCAGCATGATCAGAATCAAAACATTTCGAAAAGCAGCACAAGTGGTAAGTGCTGGATAACTGGACATTGAACGAGTTTTAATCTATTCTTTTATTCCTTCTATCTGCTAGAATTTTTCTTTTGCTGGGCAAATGTATCATTAAAGATCTGCTAAGTGTTCTGTAATTCTCTTAATCATCCAGAAAACCTTTGAATTCATTTTCAATTTCTTTGTACCCGAATGATGTTTACTTTAAAAATCCTCATTAAAGGTAGGTGGAAAATAAGAAATAGAAGGGTAAGCCAATTTGTTGATATTTTTGTTTTTAAAGGTAACAGGCGGCGAAAAATGACCAGCAGCTTACCTGATGAGGACGTTTATGACAAGAGAATGAAGCAGGTTGACACTTCAGGTGTGTAAAAGTGTCATCAGTGGCTTTACATTATTTTCCCTGGTTTCCCCTTTGATTGTCATCCAAGCCCATGCTGTTGGGTCAGACTTCCGGAGCTGCATCCCAGGTGTGCCTGCCCTCCTGGGTACCTTCTCCCTGTGTGCCAGCTCCTCAGGCCCCGGATGAGGGTCCTCCTTGGTCGGCCTCACCCTTTTCCCAGCTAGAGCCCCCACTCCACCTCTTCACTCAGTCTAAATAGAATGAGGCACCAGGGTGAGCTCCCATTAAGTATGTAAGGGTAGGGGCCATGAACCATCCATCTTTACGTTTCCTGTAGCAATGAGTGTGGAGCTTTTTAGGTTAGTGATGACATAAAATGATGTCAATGATGACAGCTTTAATGAATGTCAGTTGAATGAATGAAATAGTAAATGTCTATGTATGCATTCATTGGCTTCACGGTTACCAGCTGCATCTGGGGTAAAGAGCCTCCAGCTCAATTATTGGAGGCAGGTCTCAGTTTCTTCCAATTAAATGGCAGAGACCAAGGCTTGATAGTTGTGAAAATACAAGAAGAGATTTAAAATGCTTCACAGCAGTACTCCAAGGAACCAGAAGATGGAGTCTCTAGCTCAAAATCCCAGTCTAACCAGAATTTACAAACCTAAGTTTAAAAACAGACTCAAATTATATGAGAGTCGAGGCCTTAAGACTTCAGGGGCCTCAACTTCCTATAAACTGCTTCATCAAAATACCTTTTCTTTTCCTATTATTATAAGGTACGAATCTCTGAAAGCGGATAAACTCTTTATAAAGGGAAGCAAGATACTCTTCTACTTTCTAGAACAGGAGACTGTGAGGATGACGTGGATGATTTTACTGTACATCACTATAGAAATGGTTATTGTTATTTTTTGTTAAGTAAACATCGAAATAAGTGAGGCTCTAGAATTATTTTAAAAACCAAACTAAATTGGAATACGTTTTTTCTAGTTTTATTGAGACATAATTGACAAATAAAATTGTGTGTATTTACAGCGTACAGTGTGATGATTTGATATACATATGCATTGTAAAATATTTACCAATCAAGTTAATTAACATATCCATCATCTCACTTTTTTTTTTTTTTTTTGGTGGTGACAGTACAGAGGATGTACTCTCAGCAAATTTCAAGTATATAATACAGTATTGTTAACTCTAGTCATCGTGCTATTCATTAGATCCTCAGACCTTATTCATCTAATAACTGGGACACACTTTTATATTACAGTGATACATAGGAAAAGTTTTTGTTGTCACATGCAGTTACTTTTGGCTATTTAAAATGAGCTCCAATATCAAGTAGCTAGAAATAGGATTAAAATTATTAAATGCTACCTAGAAAGATTAAGGCTTTCCAGCCTTTTTTTGGAGTTGACAGTATGGTATCTAAATAAATTAATAAGGATTTACTGTTGTTTAGGTATTTCTACAACATTCTTTGAGATACTGAGTCACCATGGTCCTGGTGGTTTTGGACTCACTCCATCAGTGTGATGCTTTTTAAATATGCTCACCTCTCAGGCTCAGTAGACTCACCTGGAGATCGTGTTAAAGTTTAGGTTCAGAATCAGAAACAGTAGATTTGAGGATGGTCCTGAGAACTTGTATTTTCCCTAGGTTCCCTGTGCAGATTTCATTGCAGCAGCAGTTGGGAGAGCTAGGAGCATGCACCAAGTCTCGAGGAGCCACTAGAGGGCGCAGGCCATTGCTTAGACCCATTCTTCAATCTAGAAGGTTAGGGATCTGTGAGGTGGGGAAGGGTCCCAGGACAAAGGTTAGATTCATAGTAGTAAATTGTCAGTTATAGATGAGCCAGAGGCATCGTGGTCCTGGAGGGAAGGGCAGAAAGTACTCCACCTCTCACTCCCTTCTAATTTCACCTCTATTATCTGTAGTGCCTTTATGATGATCCTTCACTGAATCTAGAGGACCCCTGAGTTTTGCCACACTGTTGCACAACCAACTAAAAAACATGAAAAGAGGGGCACCTTGGTGGCTCAGCAATTGAGCATCTGCCTTTGGCTCAGGGCATGATCCCAGGATCCTGGGATTGAGTCCTGCATCAGGCTCCCTGCAGGGAGCCTGCTTCTCCCTCTGCCTATGTCTCTGCCTCCCTCCTTGTGTCTCTCACGAACAAATAAAAAAAAATCTTTAAAAAAAAAAAAAACATGAAAAGAGAAAATCTAGCTTAGTGATAGGGCTAATATTTTTCATGGAGCTGAAGGTTTAACAGTGGCAAATACATGTTCCTCCAAGATTATGATGCTGTTTCTTAAGAGATCAACAGATATTACAGATACCACCTCATGACTTTTCTGTGGGTGCCGTTTTTCCCCTAATGCCAGGAGATGGCATAATGGAGATTGCAAGTCAGATGTCTTGCTGCCCGCTTTAGTGGCCCTTAAGGTAGCATCTCTATGTGGCACTAACATTCAAATAAAGACACAGAGCTGGGCAAGGGTGTAACTATATTTTTATTTTTGAGCCATATAAATTATTTTCGGTGTCTGATTTTTTTTATTCCAACCCAGTTTGTGCCACTTTGTAAAAGTCTCACTCCCTGAATTACTGAATTACCATTGTGAACATTATTCCCTGGTTTAATGTTATTACACGAAATAGTTTCCCTCAGTCCTTATAATAGTTTGGAAAGCAGGGGGTTTTTGACACTCAAATGTATTTTAAAGGCAGCTTATGTTACAAATCATGATGTCCTCCTTTATATAAGGTGAATACATTTTCATTATAATTTGTTATAAGTGATTGAAGTGTTGAGAAGAACTTCTCAGCAGAAGACTTCTGTTTTGCTTTTAGATGGAGCGAAGACCAGGACCCTGTTAACAGACACACAGTTGATTACCCTTGCTGCGAAGCTGGGGAAGGAGTGGATAAAAATTGCGATTGCCAACCTGGAGTTGGAGATTAGCGATATTGATGCTATCCGGGAGAAGAAAGAAGATGTTACGATCTGTAACTTTAGGATGCTGAAGAAGTGGCAAGAAAAGGAGCAGAGTAATGCCACGGCCGAGAATTTATACAACTGCCTGAAAAACATTTCTGTTGAAGTCCAAGATGTGCTCAAAGGTGAGCTGGAAATTATCTTAGTTGTTTACTTGGAATCAAGCTGTGTCTTTGCACGTAGCAAGTTTCTACCATAGAATGTGCTGCTTGCTTATTCGTGAGCTTGGGTTCAGAGAATTACAGAAGTGTAGGGTAAGCATGTGGACTGCCATAATCTAAGTAAAGATGATTTGTGCATTGGGTCAGAGGAACGGTTCAAATCCCGTCTCAAATGCTGGCTGGCTTTGTGACTAAGCAAATTCTCAACCTAACTTTAAGACTCTCTGTTCCTATCTGGCAAATGGGTGCAAAAACCCTTCTGTCCTGGGTTTATTGTGGGAATGAAAAAAAGATCACGCATGGACAGCTCCAGGTATTTAGCTCCCTAAGGGGTGGCCAAGAATGTTTCATTGTGGTTCTTGAGACCTTCAGCCTTCTAAGGCCTGGTGGCCTGGAGCGGTGCTGGGGGAGGCCACTGGGTGGCACCAGTGAACCTCGAGTAGCAGAGAAGAGAAGTGGAAAAGCAGAGCCCAGAGGAGGGCTAAAGTTTCTAATCCTAATCCAGAAAACTCTACAGCTCCTTCCTTTGTCTTAAACACTTCTTTTTTTTTTTTTTTTTTTTAAATTTTTTAAATTTATTTATGATAGTCACACAGAGAGAGAGAGGCAGAGACACAGGCAGAGAGAGAAGCAGGCTCCATGCACCGGGAGCCCGACGTGGGACCCGATCCCGGGTCTCCAGGATCGCGCCCTGGGCCAAAGGCAGGCGCTAAACCGCTGCACCACCCAGGGATCCCTTAAACACTTCTTTTTTGTGTGTGCGGCTTGATTTGGCACACTGGTCAAACCAGTTCAAGACTTCATAATGTATTGTTACCATAGTTGACAAATGTAGCGTCACTTCCCCAAGGCCGCAGGGAGAGGGTTTTATTGGAATTCTGTTTCAACTTTTTATTCCAAAAAGAATGTAAAAAAATGTAAATGCCCCATAAGTTTGTTTGAAGAGTAAAATCATTCTGTGATCTGTCAGGATGCTTTGAGATACTGTGGGCATATTTCCCCCATAGATTTTGGATGCAGAAACCTTAAGCAAATAGGATTATCTAGTTTCAGTGCCAAATTTTTCATTCACGCTCCTGGATATGTTGAAATTTTGTAAATCACTGAGGCCCACGTGTGGAAATCTGCTTATTTGCATATAGGCGCCTCTGCCTGTTGTCAGCTATGGCCTCTGTGCTGTCATAATCACAGCCTCTTCCATCAGAGTAAGCCTTGAAAAGTCTCTCTCACAAACTACAATGGGCTATTGTTTTGTTTTTTTGTTTGTGTCTGCTCCTGATCTCAGGAGACGCTTGACTTGTTGCTACATTATTATTATTATTATTATTATTATTATTATTATTTTAAGATTTTATTTATTTACTCATAGAGACAGAGAGAGAGAGGCAGAGACACAGGCAGAGGGAGAAGCAGGCTCCATGCAGAGAGCCTGATGTGGGACTCGATCCAGGGTCTCCAGGATCACGCCCTGGGCTGCAGGCCGCGCTAAACTGCTGCGCCACCGGGGCTACCCCGTTGCTACATTAGAACCATAAATGGGTCTGTGAGATCTTTTTGGCGCTGAAAGAGATAATAAAAACCAGCGTATTAGTCCAATTCCCTCATTAAACAGGAAAACAAAACTCTTCTGAGTTAAAAACAAACAAGCAAAAAAAAAAATCAAAATTTGCCAATATTCTGTGCCTTTGTGTGGCTGGGATATCCAGTTAGTTGGTGCAATTTTGTATTTCTATCAGGATATTTTAGTATATCTTTTTTTTTTTTTTTTTTTTTTACTATTTTTTTTTCTTTATTTATTTATGATAGTCACAGAGAGAGAGAAAGAGAGGCAGAGACACAGGTAGAGGGAGAAGCAGGCTCCACGCACCGGGAGCCCGACGTGGGATTCGATCCCGGGTCTCCAGGATCGCGCCCTGGGCCAAAGGCAGGCGCTAAACCGCTGCGCCACCCAGGGATCCCTATTTCAGTATATCTTGTAACCACAGTCTTGAAATTGCAGTGGCTTGTCTTCAGCTCAGGAAAACCCAGCCATTGCAGATCTTTTTTGAAATGGCCAAGTGATTTGCTCTAAAAGCGTGCGCCCTCCCCCACCCCAACAGTGAATCCCTGAATTTGTTCGATTCTTTCTTTTGTTAGGTTTCTTACAGGAAAGGTGAAGTTTGGAAGATGAACTGAAAAAGGAAGCCTCAGGAGCTTTCATCTGCAAGAGACCACTTCATCTGGTAATTGGGTATGGACTTGATGAGACCTTGAACTTACAGTCTGGAGGCAACTCCTTTCACACAGGCAGCCACTCTGTAGCTCACATTATTCAGGGGCACAGAAAATGTAAAATACTTGGAAAACTTAAGGAAGGAGAAAAACCTCTATAACATCAAGATCTTTTTTTTTTTTTTAACACCTCCTGCTCACACCATCCTGCCCTGCTTCCCCATTCAACATCTATCCAAAGGTGCTTCCAATGGCTCCACTCAGTCAGGTGAGAAATGCGGTAACATTCCTTTTGGAGTCTGTGAACTATGAAATTCCTATCAAGTTTTCGAAACCTTTTTAGCAATTAAGTGGTAGTATGCTTAAACTTGCACTAATTTAGTTGGGCTTTTTTTCACAGTGACGTTAATAATGAGGAAAGATTCTTGTTCTTTTAGCCTCTTCTCAGACAGACGCACAGGTCTCTGGGTACAATATATCTTCTTAGGTGGGATGGTTTCCATAGTTCACATCACCTTCCCGTCTGGCCAGTGGTTTGTCAAACTGGAGAACCAGTCATGTTACCTGGTCCTAGAGTGATGAGAAAGGAATGTAATCCTGTCCCTATCACATGTTGGGGTGCACACTCAGAAGCAATCTTATCTCACATGGCGAAGTTCAACCGGATGGATGGTTGGGGAGTCCTTGCAGATTTCATCAACCTTCCAAAATCACAAAGGCAAGCACTACATTTCTTGACTTTCACCCTGGGATCATTTACTTTCTGGGGGGAAAAGAATGCCACTCAGAAATAGCCATAGCAGGACCAAGGGAAGATTGTCTTGTCTTCTTGAAGAAGACCTGCCCCAGGGAATAATGAGCCACATTGGCTCTTGTTAATTGGTGAAAAAAAATTTTTTTTTTTGTATGTATAGATATTGTCGCTCTCCCAGAATCATGTGTGTGGTGATTAACATTTTGGATATGTTTTGTTAACTTATTTGAAGAAACTATAAATTACCATTAGTCTTCTGTAATAATTAGCTGGAGAATAAGATAAATCTCAATGAATTAATCAAAGAAGTACACTTTAACTATTGTTTTGCCTGTGAAGAACAAATTTACTTTATAAGGAAGAACTTATTTTTAATTGTCAGGGATCCTGTGGAATTCAAATCAGTGTCACTTTATGAGTTTGTTTTTTTTAATTGTACTATATTTTAGGAAACACAAGGGGTTTTAACATTCAGGAATGTAAAATACTTTATTAAAGGACTTGAATTTTTAAATGTTTATTATTTTTTATAAGTTGTTTTCTGAAGAAAAGCATGATCTCAGAGGTGCTTTGGATGTAAGCTGGTTTCCTAACATTTTCAACCTTTTTCATACTATAGATGAAGGGAAGCAAAATAAATCTGCATTTGTATAGTACTAATGTGTCTGCTTTGTATTATTATTTACTTACAAATTATTTTTGAAAGCATCATATTTCTTAATCGCTGTTGTCTTGGCTGTTTGGGCATTAGTTGGTTTTGTAGCCAGTTCTCCAGTTCTTGGACTGGGGCAGTATAAAGCAGGGGGAGCTGGTTCACCCAGGAGTTTGCAGAGACTCAGACGAACCTGCACGTCCCCTTAACTGTCCTCACTCCAGGAATGATGGCATATGTGACTATACCCCTTCCGCCTTCTTATTGGAAGGTGTGTTTTTATTTAAAACCAGGTGGATTCATAGTAGGTCCTCACCTGGGCATCTCCTAATGGGATTTTTCTGTGTGTCGGGGACTCATTTTGTAATTTTATTGAATTGCTTTAGGGAAAAATTTTCCTCCCCTTCTTTGTCATGTGGAAGCACATTTTCATTCCCATTTTCTTTCTTTTCTCTTTATTTCTTCCCTTTCTTTTCTTTCCTTCCTTCCTTCCTTTCGACACAGAGAGAGGCAGAGGGAGAAGCAGGTCCTCCATGGGGGGCCTGATGCAGGACTCAATCCCACGACCTTGTGATCACTACCTGAGGCAAAGGCAGATGCTCAACCACTGAGCCACTCAGGCATCCCATTCCCATTTTCTGAAGAGGCCATTGTAGTTGCTGATTTTTAAAGGGGTTCTCATGAGGGTGGTGGTTTTCAGCTGTAGGCCCAGCCCCATTGCTCACTGCTGGAAGTTCATGGGGCAAAGCAGTATGCTGCTTGCCGAAGGGTGTGATCCCAACTGGATAACTGCTGAGATTGTGTCTTTTCCTGCCCACATCCTGTGGTTTGAATACTTTTGATAACGGCTCTTGAACTGAGGTCCTGGGGTTGAATTCTGAGCTCAGAGTTCTGAGGTTTTTTCTGCTTCATTATGGGGACCTCCAGCTCTGCCCTGAAGCCCCCCAGTGGGTTTAGATCCAGTCTGTTCCAGTCACAATGTAGATTCCTGGTTAGACAAGACATCCTGAAGTTAGTCAGCCATCTTTATTCTCTGGAAGTCCATTCTTGCTGTTGGCTGTCACCTCTGGCTTGAGTTTCATTTTTATTTTTTATTTTATTTTTAAAAAGATTTTATTTATTCATGAGAGACACACAGAGAGAGGCAGAGACATAGGCAGAGGGAGAAGCAGGTTTCCTGTGGGAAGCCTGATGTGGGACTCGATTCCAGGACCCTGGGATCAGGACCTGAGCCAAAGGCAGATGCTCAACCACTGAGCCCCCAAGGTGCCCTGAGTTTCATTTTTAGAAGAGGGTATGCTCTGTGCATTTACAGTAGTGTTTTATCTTCAAGCAAGTTGGGAAGTCTAAGAGATGGTTTTGTTACTTATAAAAACTTAACTGCAGGAGGGACTTGGATAGTTAAGTGAGTTTTTAATTTCTCCTTAGCTGTAAAAGCCATTTGTGAAATGTTATCTGTAACCTGCATGGGTAAAGTGTTCAGGAGTGAAGCTTCTCTTGTGGGGGGTTACTGAGGGCTATGAGGAGGGGGCGGTGTCAAGGAGCTTGGCTGGATCTGCGAACCATTCCTGTCAGGGCCAGTTTGGGAACCAGCCAATGAGATGATTGCCTGGTCCTCTTGAAACTACCAATGAGGGGTTTGTGTATAAGACGTGTGCAAGGGGAAGTGGACCACTCTTTGTTCACCAGTGTGATGATGCCAAACTTTAGGTATGTGGATTACGTAAATCAACATGCTTATGAATTTTGGATTTTTTCCCCCAGTATAAGAATATAAAATTGTTTTGAATCAAGCATGCATGTGCATTCTTTATAAGTTTAAGCGTTTTTTTTTTTTTTTTGGTAATGGGGAATACTTTGATTTTTTTTTTAAGATTTTATTTATTATTTATTCATGAGAGAGAGACAGAGAGAGAGAGAGAGAGAGGCAGAGACACAGGCAGAGGGAGAAACAGGCTCCATGCAGGGAGCCCGACATGGGACTCAATCCCTGGTCTCCAGGATCAGGCCCTGGGCCGAAGGCAGTGCTAAACCGCCGAGCTACCTGGGCTGCCCGAATACTTTGATTTTTGAAGACTAAAACTTTCTTCTTTATTCCTAGATTAGAAAAAGAAATGAGAGACATATGAGAGCCCATCAAGATTTGCCATCTCTCACTTTCCACCACATTTAAGTGCCAGGGCCTGAGAACACATAGACATGAGTAACATGGCATTTCCTGTACTTGAGGTTTTCATGGTGTCTTGAGGGGAAGAGATGTATAAATAACCATGATGATGTTTATATGGTCGTGATGGAAATGTCCTTTGACTTAGGCCCTTATTACCAGAAGTGAAAGCCTGGAGTGGCTTCATAGGCTGGAACAGGTGGCCAGGGGTCAAATCATGGTGCGTCACTTACTTGTCATGCTAGCTTACATGGCTTCTTACCTGAGTTTCCTTATCTATCAAAAGGGGAAGGTGATAGTTTCTCCCCATAGAATTATTGGGAGGATTTTCTGCCTTTGTGGTAAACACTTAGGAACATGACAAGCATTTAGTTAGCACCTATAAGCATTAGTTAATACTCCTTCTAAAAAAGGTCACATGAATATACTGTCTCTGATGTTAAGTTGATGTCATAAAATCACATCCACAGCTTTAAAAGATTTTATTTTTTTAGAGAGAACAAGAGGAGGGTGGGAGAGAGAGAATCCTAAGCAGACTCTGTATGGAGCACAGAACCCGATGTGAGGTTCTATCTCATGACCCTGAGATCACGACCTGAGCCAGAATCAATAGTCAGACAATCGACTAAGCCACCCAGGTGCCCCTTCATTTCTTTTTTTTTTTTTTTAAGTAAGCTCTGTGCCCAGTGTGGGGCTTGAACTCACCATCCTGAGATCAAGAGTCACATGCTCTCCCGACTGAGCCAGCCAGGTGCCCTTCACATTTATATTTTTAATATCATAATCAAAGATACATAAGTACAACTGTTTTTGACCTGTTCTCACCAAATACATTTCAACCAAAAAATTGATACAATTCAATTTTTGAAAACTGGCTTGGTTTTTTCTTACTTAAAATAGATTTCTCCATCAGCTCAGACTGTTAAAATACTACAGACTAGGTGGCTTAAACAAACATTCATTCATGTATCAGGGTCCCGGAGGCTGGGAATTCTGAGGTCAGGGTGCCAGCAGATTTGGTGTCTGGTGAGGGCTCTCATCCTGGTTTGTAGTCAGCTACCTGTCCCTGTGTCCGCCCCAAGGGGTTGGGGTTTTCTCCCAATCTCTTCTTACAAGAGCATTAATTCTATCATCAGGGCAACATGCTTATGACCTAACTCACCTCCTAATGCCTCACCTCTAAGTATCATTGCTTTGGGGATCAGGGCTTCAATATAGGAGTTTTAAGGGGGCACAAACATTCAGTCTGTGGCAGTATTGTAAGGCACTTTGCCTTAACCTAGGAAGCCAGATCATGCTAGCTAGAACCAGGTGTTTAGTCTTGAAACAAGGATAGCACCTGAATGGTTGGGGGTGATGCAGCCAAGGGGACTCACCAGTCTCTGTTGATGCTGGCCCCAGACAAAGCTAGTTTTTCTTCTCTTTCTGTTCCCATGTTTCCTATCCTCATTAGGATGTCTGAGGGACTTTTGCATCTGTTGAGTTGACCAATTCCTACCTGTGGATGTCTGGCCAGACCGCTCCCCAGAACTGTTTGCTTTTCCTAAAGCTCTGGGTCCTTGATGGGGCAGCTGTCAGCTGTTTATTTTCATGTTAATTTTCTGATTCAGTCATTCTCAGGTGAGAGAAACACTTTCACTGCTTATTTCCTTTTAAAAATGATTTGTTAATCAGGAACACCTGAGTGGCTCAGCGGTTGAGCGTCTGCCTTTGGCTCAGGGCATGATTCTGGGATCCTGGATGAGTCCTGCAGGCATCAGACTCCCTTTGGGGAGCCTGCTTCTCCCTCTGCCTATGTTTCTGCTTCTCTCTCTATCTCTCATGAATAAATAAATAAATCTTTAAAAAAATAAAAATAAAAACATGATTTGTTAATCAAATGAATCTCTAACAGGCTAAGACTGGGGAATACTTTTAGTAGGGGAGGACCTCGGTCTTATTAAGTTACTTTGCTCCCCATCCTTCGTTCATGAAGGCAGGCGCTTGCACCAGATGCCTGGTGCAGACCTGTGACGTGCTGAGGGCTGTGCAGGGCCAGGGCATCGTTGAGATCTTTAAACAATCTTAACACTTTAAAAAACTTGACGTTGAGCATTGATTAGATGCCAGCCCTGTACTGTGTCATTGAATCCTCACAATAGCACTGAGATAGGGGCTACAGTTTTCTGATTTTCACAGATAAGAAAGTAGTAGCAAAGGAGGGTTTAACCAATTTGGCTCAGTCACCAAGCCCAAAGACTAATAATAATTTTCCGATACTGTTCACATTTATGCTGTACGTATTATCTGCACAAGCTGTTGCATTAAAGCCTCACTCTGATCCTTTGAGGTAGGTTCAAGCATCGTCTTATTAGAAGCATCACTTATTAGAAGAGTTAGAAGAGGAGAGGTTAAAACAACTTGGTCATGTTATAAAACTTGTAAATTGTAGGCCCAGGATCAAAAGAAAAAAGAAAAACCACCTGTGTAATAATGGAATTAGTTATGAAGAGGTTTCTTGGGCCAGTCATGTTTTTGAAGCATAGGTCATGGTAATTTCTAGAACCAAAGTAACATCTGTGTTCCTGTCTACAAACCCTGTCCATAGATGATCTGCTTGTCTCTCCTTGTTTCTGGCATAGACAACTGGCCAGACAACACACGAGTCATCATACCAAGTGAAGGGGGGCAGCAACTCTATGGCCCCAGCCCCATCAAGCCATTGAGCTTTCTCATAATCAAAGCTGCTGGGATGCCTGGGTGGTTCAAGGGGATGCCTGGGTGGCTCAGCAGTTGAGCGTCTGCCTTTGGCTTAGGGCGTGATCCCAGGATCCCAGGATCCCTCGCAGGGAGCCCAATGTGGGATTGAGTCCCACATTGGGCTCCCTGCGAGGAGCCTGCTTCTCCCTCTGCCTATGTCTCTTCCTCTCTCTGTGTGTGTCTCATGAATAAAAAAAAAAAATCTTAAAAAAAAAAAACAAAACCCAAAGCTGCTGAAAGGCCAAACCCAACACTCAATGGCGAGAAACTCCTGTTTGTGGATCACTTGCAGGTCATTCAAGTTTGTGGAGGAATCGCTCAAGGAAAAGGGGATATGTATTGGGATCTAGTTTCTGATGATTTCTATCGAGCTGGGTATCAAGTGGTGAGAATCTGAACAAAGGAGTCCGTCGCCCACACAGGTGAGGGGACCTGGAGTGGCCATACACCCTAGGGATTCCAGCCAGGCTGTGGTGGGGAGGGGTAACATGAGGAAGGGGGCAGGACATCCTAAGTAGTTCCTCTCTTATGGCCTTTTCAGATGGAGGAATATGATTATCAGAGCACTAAAATTACATGGTAAACTGCCAGGTGAATCTTTTAAAATTCACGTGGTTTAGAGAATTAAAAAGATGGAATTTAATATTGGGTCATTAAAAGCACATCTCTTAAGTCAAAGAGAGGCAATTATCCATGTGGTTCAGACAGAAGTTCTGTATAATTTAAAACAAATGGAGAGTTTTTCTCATTGTAATTTGGAAACAGCTTCCCCTGAGGGCCCAAAGGGTCACAAAAATTAGAATAATTTAACTAGAAGGCCTTTTAATGATGTTTTCCCCAGTCGGAGGATATTATTATGTATTTGTCTAATGCACAGTATGTTACGGAGCTGTGGTTAATGGGGGAAAACATTTTTAGGTATTTTACTCTGGGATGCAGATGTTGAACAAAACATCCTCTCAAAAACCATAACTCACTCGATGGCCTTAGTATTAAAGCATATCTAGTCTGACGAGTCTCCTTTCAAAATAAGAGATTAGAGGAAATAGGACGTGGGTAAGAATATTGGGGCATCCTTTCCCCGGGAAATTTGTTCACATTGGAGTTTTCAGTTTTCCCACAATGTATTTCAACTACATTAGAAAAAAGTATGAGACTTATTCTACTCAATCATTTTATTTTTAGAACATAAGATATCCCAAATCCACTTGATAATAAATACTTTAATAAATATAACATAAATAAATATAAATTAATTCACATGCTTTCATGAACACAAAATTATATAAATAAGTATTTTTAAATAAATTATGCTTGAGTGTTTGTTTCTACAAACAGTTTGGTACAGAAATAGCTTATAAAGTCTTGCTCTTCTATTAAAGGGAAAATAAAAACATGTTCGGTGAGGACATTTTTCCTCTTTAGCAATTTGCTCACGAACACTTAACTTATCCATAGTAAATGTGAAATATACTTGGTCAAAGGCATCGTGTGGATATAACAGTCACATCTTTCAAAATTTGAGTGGCAACTAATGTAAACAAGCATGAGAATTATCGTACTAGCTTAAGTAGGACCAGGTCAAGCCACCCCCTCCCTGGTTCTTAACCCCTATCTTATGAAAAATTCTTTTGGTTCACATTTTTATAAGAATGACTTTAAAGTCGAGAGAGACCTCAGCTTTTTAGGAAGAATTCAGATAACTCATCATTCTATCGATGGTCACCGCACGAATTCTGAAAGCATGAAGAAGTATGCAGAGCTTGATTTTAGTTTTATAAAAATCCGGCTCTTCAAGGGAGGATTTCTGTGGCACAGTCACACTGTTGAAATTCAGGGCCTATGAGGATAAATATTAAGGATGACATATATGGTATTCCAAAATTAAAACATTTATCTGTAAAAATGGGTGAAGCCAATACATGCCTCAGAGCCTGCAACCCACTCCCTCATTACATCTCCTAAACCCGACCCAAATCCACTCCCAGCCAGATGGCCAGGCAGGACCTGAGAGAAGAAATACTCATTATCCAAGCACATGTATCTTCAGTGAGCTCTGAAAAGACCCTTAAAGCTATTTAGAAAATCATCAGTGGGAGTTGCATTTTAGAAAGGAACAATTCTGTTAAGATGACATCTGCTGCAATATCTAATTAATTTTTATATGTCAGACTAAGAAGCTAAGTCCTTTTTAGAACAGAGAGGTGATGGATTGCTACTGATCAGAACTCCTTGAGTAACAGACCTGTTTGCCCCAGACACTCATGTGTGCCAGGTGAACAAACCTGGCAATGCATCTCTCACTTTTAACCTTTTAATTTGATAACACGATGCAAGATCTTACATTTGCACAATGATCAATACTTCTACTTGTTCCTTGCAAAAAGGCTAAGAGAAAGGTAGGGTAGGTAAGATCATGCCAGTTTTACAAGGGAAAATACAAGTCCCAGAGGAGGTGAATGGTTTGGGCATGGTTTTCTGATTCCTGGTAGAATGGATTCCAAAGCTCAAATCACCCAACTCTTGGGCCTGAAAATGAAATAACTCTCTAGATGGGAAAACAAAACAAAACAAAACAAAAAGAAACCTCTCTAGATGGGAACATTCTTTGATATTTACATGAAGTTCGTTGCCTTTCAAATGGTAATTTGAAAGAAAGAAAGGGGAATACGTTCTTTTTCAAACAGTGATTCCTGATACCACACTAATTTTTATCCCATGCCCTGGTCACCACAGAATGTACCCTGCCCTTTCTCAAGTGGATATTTCTATGTTTTGTATTAGCATCACATGCTGAAAATTACAGCATCAGAAAATTACAAAGCAAATTCTTGTCTATGGGTGACATTGTGGATGTCCTAGGTGATATGATAGGTCACTCTTATTTCATACACATTTTAGTTCAAAATGGGTCATACCCAGGCATCAGCCCCACTTGTTTTCTCTGACAATATTTGCAGATATGCATGCTGGTCCCTCACTGCACATCCTGGAGCCTTTGGAAGTGAGTGAGAAGATAAGTAGTGAAATCCCTTGGATGGGGGTTTAAATCATGGCTCAGCCACTTATAAGCCACGGGGATAAGGGGCTAAGTCTAACCTTTGGATATACCCCATGTGGTTGTCGTGGGACCATAAAAGAAAAGGTATGAAAACATCTGCAGAGAGCCTGGTCTGTGCCACATGATCAAGTGGGAGTCTGCTTTTCTTACCGTGACCTGCTCACAAATGCCCATTGTCAAGAGGCTCTGCAGGAGATCTAGGGAGGGGATTTCAGGCCTCTCCCAATCTAGGAAGGGGTGATTTTATATCATCATGGACCCTGTCTCAGCATCAAGAAGGCGCTCTTACTGGTAGTACAAAGGTCTTACCTGTAACAGCTCATCGATAGCTGTCAGCATGTTTTGATCCAGAAAGATCTGCCTCTTGGGATCCATTAAAAGCTTTGCGTTCATGGCCTTGAATTCCATCTGGTACATCTTCAAGTCCTCATAGATGCTGCTAAGGCACAGGACCTAAGTGATATGACAAAAGAGGGAAGAAACAATTGAGATGGCTAAAAATGTTTCCCCCGCATTGCATTTGAGGAAAGAAAGAGTTTTGTGTCTTACCGTCATAAAAGAGGCCTTTCCAGAGGCCAGGCAACTCCCGTTCTAGAAGAAAAAATAATGAGACATCAATGATATGAATTCATCATATGGGCTGAAACTTTTAATTTTCTGACTTACAGTTATCAAAGAGATCTCTCTGGAAGCCAGGCAACTCTCATTCTAGAGACAAAAAAAAAAAAATCACATCAACGGTATCAATTCTTAACATACACTTTTCCTGACTTTTCCCAAAGGTATCTTTTTTTTTTTATTATGGTTAAAAAAAAGCACATACCATAAAATTTATCATTTTAACTACTCTTAAGTATACAGTTAATAGTATTAAGCACATCCACATTGTTGTAAAAGACATTTTTTCTTTTCTTTTTTTTTATTTATGATAGTCACAGAGAGAGAGAGAGAGAGAGAGAGAGAGAGAGAGAGACACAGGCAGAGGGAGAAGCAGGCTCCATGCACCGGGACCCCGACGTGGGACTCGATCCCGGGTCTCCAGGATCGCGCCCTGGGCCAAAGGCAGGTGCCAAACCACTGTGCCACCCAGGGATCCCCACAAAATCTAACTTCTGAAGTGGGACCTGTTAAAATCTCATGATGATGGAGACCAGAAACATGTACAGTTTTGGAAGAAGATGAGGTTTGGTGCATAGCGCTTAATTGTATTACATGCTCCAGGAAGAAAATCATGTATACCATGGTTAATTCCAGTGGTAAGCAGGCCTCCACTGTGCTGGTTTTATCCTTTGTGATATCTTCATGATCAATCTCTTCGGAAGTGCAGGAATATAATTCTAGAGTTTGTCTGGCCTGTAAAAAACATAAAGAATAACTCAGTTTATAATATTAATAAGGCACCTGGCTTCAGATGAGGCTGGCACTGCAGGGTGCCAGCAAAGAGAGAGCTGGCTGCCCCTGACATCTATCTCTTTGACCCGTAGGAAATTTGAGATCTTCATAAGACAAAAGGAAACAGGTTATTTACATTCTTTCTCCCTCCTTTCCCTTTGCTTAGGACATGTTTCTCTGGGTGATATGTTTTTCCATTATGTAAACACTATAAATCATTTCAACAGGCTATGCTAATCAGCATCTACGCCACGCTGTGACACTTGCTTCTGGTGAAAACAGTTTTTTCCTTTTGCCAAAACACCAGTGTTTTATGAATATCCTTTTAAAGTATAACTTCTAAAGGCAGAACTGTTAAGGTCACAACTTGATGAATATAACAAACATGTAGCCCTAAAGACGAGTGGAGATTTAGTTTGCGGTATACATACACACACAGCCACACACACAGGTATCATCTTCTAAACATGCTGGAAAGCATCGTTGAACATATTTAGGAAATTTCTCTAAAAAGTCAGTAAATTTGACTGAAGATTGAAATCACTTCATGCCATTCATTCATCAAGCCTAAGGTGTGTGAGTAGTTGTCCCTCTTATGTGTGGCTTCGCTTTCCCTGGTTTCAGTTATGTGACAGCAACTGTGCTCTGGAAGGAGATGATCCTCCTTCCAATGCATAGTCAAAAGGTTAATGGTAGCCTAATGCTATACGTCACAATGCCTGGGTCATTCACTTCATCTCATCACATGGGCATTTTATCATTTCACATCATCACATAAATAAAGAAGGGTGAATACAGTAAGATATTTAGAGAGCACATTCAAACATATTGTTAAAACACAATATAGGCTTCAGTACTGGCTGCAGCTTCAGAAGTCCACTGGGGGTCTCAGAAAGTATCCCCCTTGGATAAGGGGGGACTTACTGTACTAAGGAAGAGGACCATTATCTCCTGCTCCCTTCCCAGATTCCAGGAAAGAGACAGGAAAGTGCCTAAATGACTAGGAGTCATGTCAGCGGGTGAGAAGTACTGAGAGGGGTATGACGGCTCACCAGAGATGGGACATCTGCATTAAGAGGAGGAGAAGCTCGATAGGCAGAGGAGAGAGAAATTCAGGCAGAGGGAACACAAGACCCATAATGAAGGCTTGAGATGCAGAACATGTTTGGAAACAAGTAGTAAAACCTCTGTCTGTGGTAGGCAGCATAATGCCCCATGCCTCCACCCTGCCATCCACTTCCTGATCCCTGGAACGTGAGAATGTGTTCCCCGGCCAAGAGGAATTAGGGTTGCTGATGAAATGAAGGTCATTAATCAGCTGACCTTAAATAGGGAGGTTATCTTGGATTATCTGGGTGGGTCCAATGTAATTGCTGAGTCATTATAAACGGAAGGAGGCAGGAGAGTCAACGTCAGAGCAATGCAGCATGAAGAAGACTGAGTTGACCATTACTGGCTTTGAAGATGGAAGGGGGCCATACACCAAGGAATGTGGGCTGCCCCCAGAAGCTGGAAGAGGCAAGAAAATGGATTCTCCCCTAGAGTCCCCAAAAAGGGACACAACTCTGTTCACACCTGGATTCTAGCCTATTTCAGATTTCTGAACTCCAGAGCTGTAAGATAATAAATTGTTGTTGTTTAAAGCCACTTTCATTGTGGTAATTTGTTACAGCAGCAGCAACAGGAATAGTGTATAGCAGAAACTATACACTATTCCTGGAGGTGTTCACACACACGTGGGCAGCCACTATCCTGAGCAGGTGGTAAGGAGTTAAATTTGGAAATACGGGCCGTCCACTGTAGTTCTTCTGATCTTTTCTAGAGAAGCCAGAAATTTGGATTCTTATATGAAAGGTCTACTTTTTCAATGGCATCAAACCCAAAATCAAAATAAAAGACAATAGGTATAGGCCAAACTCTACAAATCTGTGGGTTGTGAATTGCATGCATTTGCCACCTCTTTTTTCTGTAGGTAGCCAGCTCATTTGTTCTAGCAAATTTGATAAAGGAATGATAGAAAAAAATATCAAATTGCATGCTGCAATCTTTTGACTTTTAGTGCTGTACTTGAGGACCAGAGTTAGCTCCATCAATAAAGCCTCTATTTTTATATTATTTTAAAAAATATGTTATTTATTTATTCTTGAGAGACACAGAGAGAGGCAGAGACACAGGCAGGAGGTGAAGCAGGCTCCCTGTGGGGAGCCTGATGTGGGACTCCATCCCAGGACCCTGGGATCATGCCCTGAGCCAAAGGCAGGTGCTCTAACAGTGAGCCACCCAGGTGCCCCTAAAGCCTCTATTTAAATTGCAGCTCCTAAATTTTATCCATTTTGAAACCTTCTTCAGAAGTCAAAGGACTTTTCTCTGCAGTTTTCACTTGGTGAGCTGCCTTTTTAATTAAGATTGACTAAACTATGAGGAGCAATTGGCAGCACATTGTGCAAGATTAGAAGGTGAAAAGAATTTTTTAAGAAGGCCTTGTGGTATTGAGCTTATTTTAAGATACTCATAAAACAACAAGCTAGAAAATATTCAGGAAAGAATCACTAGAGAATAGGAAGGCAAAAGACAGCTTTTAAAACATCAGTCTTTGCTGTTCCAAAAGAGCTATAGGTACAGAAGCACTTTTAAAAGAAAAAAAAAAAAAGAATGTTTTTGCATTAAAATATGAAACCTAAAAAAATGAATGAAACTGTAAATAATATTAGACAACAATCTCCCTAGAAAATGAAGGCTTGAGACACACTGTCACAGGCCCCCTGAAATGTGTTGCTCAAAGAATTGCATCAGCACATCAGAAGCCGATGAGCAGTGTGAGGGGCGAGTCTAATTCATCGTTGTAGCCCCTAGAGCACAGAGGCAGCACCTAATAACGGTTTCCTGGATTGATAAGTGTGTCAGAGGAACAGTGTAGGCCTGACACAATTCCATCTCTGTTGGCAGGCTACAGGGAACACTGTAAACATCCACTTTCCTCTGTGTAGACATAGCCACAATGAATGCCATTATAATTTATTACCACTCTTGGTTTCTCTGGAGACACAATTTCATTGAGACTTGCTAGCTAATAGTTGGGCCCACTGTAAAGTTCCCTCTCCCCCTCTTGACAGCTCCTGATTAACGCCCTAAGTTTCTCTGCAATTCTTTCCGGTGACAGGAGGGTTCAGACAAACTCCTTCCCTAGATGGCTGCAAAATGGGAACAAGAATATTGAAAGACTCACCTTCTGAAGCGTGTTGCTGACGGCTCTCAGCAGGTTTTGGGAGTGGTTGAGGCACTGGAATATTCCTGGGCTTGGTGAGGCTGTGGGGAGGCTCCTGGCCCAAGTAAGGTGGTCCAGGTGGCTTAGCAGGACCAGGATGGTCACAAGGAGGAGGCCTGGAAAGGAAGCAAGGAGCAGGCTGAGCTTGTCAGCTTGGTTTGGCCTGCCTCTACCTTCCATCCATTCTGGTCATGTCCACCCGTCCACATCTTAACCGACACCAAGCTCCCTCCACCGTTCCCCATCGTCTTCAACACCTGAGAAATGAATCAGGTTCTTGGAAGGCGGGGCTTTAATGTGGGGCCAGAAGCCAGCTCCCTGAGAGGGCCCCCTAACGAGCTCAGACAAGGGTGCTGGATTCAGAGCTCACCCCGAAAAAGCCACTAATTCACCAGCAGGGAAACTGAGGCCAGGAAGTGAAGGGACTAGCCCAGGCTCGTGGCCCCGTGGTTGGGAAACAGTGGGGCCGACAAAGCCTCCCTCTGAAGCTGGCTGGGATGTGCCCTCTTTAGCCGTGGGACTGAGGGACCCAGAGAGAAAGGCGGCCCGTGGGGCCTCAGTTTCAAATCTGCGAAGTGGGCCTGAGGAGAGCCCGCGAGGCGGTCTCCCGACGAGGAGACCATGTCCTACGGCGCAGTCGTCCTGTCTTTCCGCTCCGCACCAGGCGGCGGACTGTGCTCCTCCCCCGGGCGACCGCCGCCGAGCCCCCCGCGTCCTCCCCAGGGCGCCGCCGAGCCCCCGCGTCCTGCCCCGGGCGCCGCCGAGCCCCCCGCGTCCTCCCCCGGGCGCCGCCGAGCCCCCCGCGTCCTGCCCCGGGCGCCGCCGAGCCCCCCGCGTCCTGCCCCGGGCGCCGCCGAGCCTCCGCGTCCTCCCCCGGGCGCCGCCGAGCCCCCCGCGTCCTGCCCCGGGCGCCGCCGAGCCTCCGCGTCCTCCCCCGGGCGCCGCCGAGCCCCCCGCGTCCTGCCCCGGGCGCCGCCGAGCCCCCCGCGTCCTGCCCCGGGCGCCGCCGAGCCCCCCGCGTCCTGCCCCGGGCGCCGCCGAGCCTCCCGCGTCCTGCCCCGGGCGCCGCCGAGCCCCCCGCGTCCTGCCCCGGGCGCCGCCGAGCCCCCCGCGTCCTGCCCCGGGCGCCGCCGAGCCTCCGCGTCCTGCCCCGGGCGCCGCCGAGCCTCCGCGTCCTGCCCCGGGCGCCGCCGAGCCCCCCGCGTCCTGCCCCGGGCGCCGCCGAGCCTCCGCGTCCTGCCCCGGGCGCCGCCGAGCCTCCAGCGGGCCGTACTCACCGCGCGGCGGGCACATGCTGGGCGGGCGCTGCGTGGACCCCGGCGGGCGCTGGACGCGGACTGCGGACGCGGCAGGGGAGGGCGGCGGTGGGAGGCCGACCCGGGGGGTCACATTTTTATAATTGGCCCGAGGCGCGCCAGGACTTTCCCGGGACTCCGGTGTCCGGCTTGCTTTCTCTCTCTGTCTCTCTCTACATCAGCTTCTCGGTGACACGTGGAGCTGGGCCCGCGGGGTTTGCGGCGCTTTCGGATTAACTCCGCGGGTGCTCGGCCGCAGCCGTTCCGGGGACGGCCCCGCCGCCTCCAGCTGGCCCGAAGCGAAAGCGAAATTCGCGCAGAGTCGGTGGCGCAGGGTCCCCCGGGCACGCCCGACCCCTTGCGGGCCACCGGGGTCCCCGGGGCTCAGACGCCCCCTTCCGACGGAGCGCCGAGTGTATCCAGGATGGGCCGCGATCCTGACTCCCACCGGGTCCTGAAAGGGCAAGGGCAGCTCGTGCGTCCGTTCAGCAGCCACCCACTCATCACTGCTTCATTCCCATGGTCCGCGGTGTGCCAGGCGGGCATTGCGCTAGGCGAGGGACACCCAGTGGCGAACAGGTCCCGGGGGGCACTCCCACACTAAATCTGACTCCATGTATTTTATTCAATCTTAAATATGAAAAGGGGTGAAACCAGACTGGCTATGCAATGACTACTGTCATAGAGCATCCAGTTCCGTACAGCGTCCAGGAGGGGACGTTATCATTTACCGGGATGGATGCACGGGGCTTGGGAGAAGCCCAGAGAGAGAGCACCTCAGCAGGACAAGGGGGTGAGGCTCCCAGGAGCATGGCTCCTCAGCATGCTCCTAGGGGCACGAGACTGTTCCCAATAAATGGGATGCAGGTTCTGAGGTGATGGAACAAGAATCAGAAGCACGGGCAGGGAGGGTAGAGGGAGGTGGAGCTCTGGGGGTCCTGCCATCAGGGTGTGAGGTTGGAGAGAGCAGTGAGGCTGTGCTATGAGGGTGGTAGATGCCACACTAAGGAGCATCTGTTTTGAGGGTAGTGGGGAGCCTTCTAAGGTTTCAGGCAGGAGACATGGTTAGATAGGCATGATGGGAAGATTCCCTTCAGCAGTAGTATGGAGGTAGATCCTGGGAGTCAGGAGTAGAGAAGAGCAGCTGGGAGGGTATGGCCCCAGTCAGAATGGGGAGGAAAGAGTGGGCAGGTGAGACCCTCAGGGTGCTGAGTGGCCAAGGCTTGGTAACTCCTCAGGTGTGTCGGACAGGAAGGTGCTGAGAATGGCTGAATGGAGATTGCTCCAGGGCCTGGACCGGGGTTACTGTAAGAAGGAGTGAGTTTGGAGGAGACGGTGAGAAGTTCCATTTTGGATGTAATGGGTTTGAGGTTTCTGTGGGGCTTTTCAGTTCACTCATCTCTACCACAAGTGTTAGTCACCCTGGGTATGTGTGAAAGGGAGGGGTGTGTTTGGCCACCTACTCAGAGCTTCTGATGGGTCTGACTGTACCCAGGCCTCAGGACTACATAATGGAGCCACTGGTGCCCACTTTTGTGCCCCATTGAAGTCAGGATAGATGAATCAATGGAAACCTTGAGATGCTGCCATGATCACTAAGCAGGGCCAGTTGAAGATGGAGTGATGAAGCCAATTAGGAGAAAGCTGTGTTAGCCCCTGGTCTCTGATATAAGCTCTCTCAGTTGTTAGCATCAGCCCCAGAAAGTGGGTCATCTTCTCAAGGGTAATGAGGTACCCACTATAGGGACTTTTAGATGTGTGTAAAGTGAGAGCAATAGTTGATCTCTAAGCCTCCTTCCAATGCCACGGTCTGTGAATTCCCCCGTAGGGATGGAGACCAATGTGTTGTCAGAAACAATTGCATTTAGCAGATTGTATGAAGCAAGTGGCAGGTGCAGATCTGTGTTGTTGCTATAGGGCTTTAGGATGGAATTAAATATACTTAAAGTCAGAATGAAGTCAAGTTTATCACAATGAGTTATGTCTCCCCTGGAAGGGCTATCTCTTATAGAAAAGTAATTTCTGTGGCATAGATAAGCATAGGGCCTATCTGCTTAGAATGGATTCTTGACCATGAGACACTATTTCTAACCTATGCTTTTGTAAAATGGTTCTCTGATGTGCTGCATATATGTTATAGCTGTATGTGTTATAGCCAAGATAAAATGAAAACCTTCTGGAACAGCATTGCGCTACCATTTACTGGAAGTCTGGGCCAATGCTATAAGGCAAGAAAAAGAAATGAGAGAGTTAAAAATTGGAAAGAAAAAGATAAAATGGTCATTATTGACAGGTGATATACAAAAAAAAAAAAAAAGCAATGGAAACAATAGACCATAGAACTAGCTAGAGGAATCAGCAACTTCCCTGGATGCAAATATCAGCTTTAAAAATCAACTACATTTCTGGAATTAAAATAAAAACCTACTGGGTGATACTTGGAATTGTTGAATCACTGTATTGTACACCTGAAGCTAATATAACATTCACTGTATGTTAACTATACTGGAATTATACTTTAAAAAAACAGACCATTTCTCTACAGCTGCAACAATCAATTAGAAAATATAATAAAAATAATACCCCAGATAATAAATAAGTGATAATACAAAGAAGATGCTATTCACAGTAGTAGCCAAACAATAAAAAATAACTGCCTGTAAATTGAGAGGTGGTACTGTGGTTAAAGTATGGACTATATTTGAACATGGGCTCTGTTACTTACTTTACTTACTTGCTGGGAGTTCTTGGGCAAGTCCCTTATTTCTCTGGGCTCAATTTTCTCATTTGGAAAATGATGATAATAAAAGACTAAATGGTTGTTATGATTATTACATGAGTTAGTGTAAGTATGGAATAGTCTTTGGAAAAAAAGTTTTAAAGTCTAATCAAGAACCTAGAGTGATTTAATTTAAATGGAAACACATTCCATGCCCTTGGGTGGAAGATGTTAATATATAAAGAGCTCAAGTCTATTCTAATTAATTCATATACTCAATGCAATCCCAATGCAAATTACAAATAATTTTCTGAGGAAGTTAATAATAAGCCTCCTCTAAAATGTATACGTAAGAGTAAAAGCCCATGAATATCTAAACTAAACTTGTAAAAGAGTAATAAACAGGAGGAGTAGCCCTAGCTATAAAGACAGTGTCCAAAACAACAGTAATAAGAATAGTGTTTGGCAGTAGAACAGCCACATAGACCACTGAAACAAAATAGAGAGATTAGAGACAGATTTGTACGTATGAGTATTTCGTATAACATTCAGATGGCAACCAGGTCAATGAGGAAAGCATGGGTTGTTTAGTAGAAAATGTTTACTATATGATAAAATATAAAACTGGACTCCAACCTAAAACAGCATACTCATGTAAATCCACTCAGAAGTGGATTAAATACTAAATAGGAAAAGTAAAATAATTATAGTACTAGATGAAAATGTAGGAGGCTGTCTTTGTCACTCAAGGATGGGAAGGACTTCTTAAAAACATTAAAGCCCCAAGCCATAAGGCAAAATACTGATAAATTTGATTACATAACAACTAAGAATTTCTGTAGTATGGATTCCTGTTAACCATGGACAGTTAATAGACAGCTGGCTGATTGGGAGAAGATATTTTGCAATGTCTAATAGGAGAGTATACGTGGACCTTCTGCACGTCAATAAGAAAAAGACAGAAACCCCAGTGAAAATGAGCAAAGCTTATGAACAGGTGATTTACAGAGAGGAAATCCCCAAGGCTAACCAACATAACGAGATGCTCGGATATATTATAGTCAGAAAAACACACACAAAAAAAATAAAAGGAGATATTGCTTTATACCTATTAGACTGGCAAAAATTAGAATATTGGATACTGACAAGTGCTAGGGGGAAATGCTGGGTTCCAGAATACTTTATATAATGCGAGTAGACTGATGCAGCTATGTTCTGTCATCTGGCTGTGCCAGGTTACAAATATGCACACCCGATGACGCAGTGTTCTACCTTGGGTGTCTATCCCAAAGAGACCCTTACACAGGCTCACAAAGGGACATAGGCAAGGATGTCCAGCAAGTCATTCTTTGTAGTGGTGGGGAGTTGGAAGCAATCTAGGTGGGATCAGGTTCTGGGCAACTTGAAGTCAGAATTTTCCCCTAATCCATATCACAGGGGGCATTACCCATTTCTTCTGGCCAAAACAGACAGGAAGACATCTAAACCCAACCGTGTGTTATCAAATGCCTCTGTTTATTTGATGAGCCACTGCATGAGAAATTTATAGGGTCTGATAACACTGATCTCAGTGTAGGGAGAAGGAAAATGGGACAGGCAAACACTGGGCTTAATTATACTTCAGAAAGGGAAGAGTTGAATCAGTTTTCTGTTCCCAAATGCTACCTTTTGGCAGTAAACCAAAGCTTTTTATTTAGTAGATTTCCAAAGAACCCCCAGGTGATAATAGCAGCCTGAACCTTTGCTGATATCCAACAATTTCATTTCCTCTGTTGTTTTTACAGCATGAAATATCCCAGGGTTTCTCTCCTAAATAATGACACAAATTTACCTAATGTCAAGGAACTTCAAAGAACCTAGAACACATTGTATATTTATTCCACTGGTGGTAATACCCTCTTAGACAAGAAACACAGAACAGTTTTGAGTTGTTTCTCTCTAGAGCTGAATACTAATGTTCCCATACCCAGTAAATATCTTTATAAAAAATTAAGTGAATGTATTCTTGTAAAACAATTGAAAATGATCTATTTTGGATTTAAATAGAGCTAAACTGATTTCACACAACAGTTTTGGGGCCTCCATCTGATAAACGGCTTTAAATGATTTCATTTATCTTGGGATCACCTCAACCAAAAGTTCAAAAGTTGACAGCCAAATGACAACACATTGAATTCCACACAAAGTTCCAGCAGATCTTTCAAATTAATTGTAATGAAATTCTTAGTGAAGTTGCTCAGGGACATTAAAACAAAAACCACATTGATTTCTTTCAAAAGGCTACAACCAAAATGTAGTAGATTATCATATACTGTGAGGCCTGCTGCTGCTGCTGATTTACACAGCAATGTTTGAGCTGCAATATTTTCCAATTTTTAGCTTTGCCCCTTAAGTAAATATGTTTCCTTTGAAATAATAAAAGAAAAATATTAAATACCGTTGTGGAAATAATGTATAAAGGGCAGAAAACACCTTTCAGAAGATCCTCTTTGTTTCCAGGTGGTAACTAAAGAGGCTGCTATTTTCAGAATACTGAGGCTTTGTGTGTGAATACAATGCGTGACTTCAGCTATAAACAGTCTTATTAAACAGGGAAGCTTGGTACTTTTTCCAATTGTGTTAGGGGATTTTTGCACCCAAATATTTACACTGGCTAGGAGTGATTCGGAAAGAGTGGTTTTACTGGTTACTGGTACAAGTTGATAACATTTATTGATAACTGGTTAGGTGCCAAGGTCTGCAGTAGGCAATTTCATGTTATCATTTCATTATACTTTATAACATCCTATGAGGTGGATACCTTTGCTATTCCCACTTTATAGATGAGAAAAGTGAGCTTTCGTGAGATTGAATAACTTTCCTAAGAGGGTGGGGCTGGGATTTGAACCCAGCCTATCTTTCCTAGTCTCTTAGTATATAATGGGGTGACAAGGATGGTTGAGGGTAGTAGGAAGGGAGTGTAAATCAATATGACTTTTCTGGAAAGTAATTTTGAAATACTTAGCAAAAGACTTTTAAAACATCATATATTTTGGCCAAACAGTTACATTTCTGAGGCTCTAGTTCAGGGCATTGATAAGAAATTTGGATGACCATCAGATATAAGAGTATTCTTTCCAATACTATAAGGTTTTATATTATAGGCTGAAAACAATTGTCCATAATAGGTGTATCAATTATGACAAAGCCATAATTGGAATATTATGTATCTTTTACTAATAATATTAAAGCATATTATTAGGGGGCACCTGGGTGGCTTGGATTCTCTCCCTCTACTCCTCCCCTCAAATAAATAAGTCTTTTAAAAAACATGCTATTGGGAAAATGTTCAGAATTTGTTGTCAGGGGAGAAAGAAGGATGTAAGACTATGTATGTAGAGTAAGATCATTAATTGTGTTTGAAATGGAAGGAAATTCAACAAAATTTCAACAGTGACTGTCCCTGGATAATGGGTTATTGGGTAATTTTTATTTTCTACCTTATGCTTTTCAGTAGTGAAACATTTTTCTACAATGGTATGAATTACTTTTATAACCAGAAGGAAATGTTATCATTAATTTTGTTTAAAGAACAGTAAATTAACCAACATCACAATTTCCCTTGTCAGCAAGTCACCTTTTCTCCTGAAGTTAATTTTTTGGATATTTCTTTTGCTCTTATTTAGCTTATTTTCTTCTGTGTGACTTCTAAAGTATCACAGTAGAATAAATCGTGATCCTAGGCAGATTTTTTGGTGCAGAGTGAAGACCTGGATTTACTCAAACCTGTGTCCCAAATACTGTCAGTGCTCTCCTTTGTTACATTTAAATTCCTTGGATCTTCCCAGCAGTTGTAAGAAGGCACCCAAAGGCAGGGCTCAGAATTGGGTCCTCTGAAATTGATGCTAGTCAAAGTAATAGAAGAGCACCTACAAAGTAAAGATACTCTTAGAGAAGATTTGTCAATACATTCTTCTATTTAGCCAGCAAATATTTATATTTATACCACCTTCTGTGTTAAAGATTCTATGTTAGATGGCTTGGGGAAAATTAATATAAATCAGCTGTAATGAGCCCATGTTGCTGTCTGAATTTTAATTAAGATGACAGAGGTCTTGGGATGCCTGGGAGGCTCAGTTGGTTAAGTGTCCAACTCTTGATTTCAGTTCAGGTCATGATCTCAGGATCATGATATTGAGCCCTGACTCAGGGCGAGGAGTCTGCTTAAGACTCTTTTCCACCTGCTCTCTCTCTCTCTCTCTTTTTCTCAAATAAGTAAGTCTTAAAAAAATAAAAAGATGACAGAGGTCTCCAATCAGGGGAGCACACAATTTCTCAGTGTAGTCAAGAAGCTGGCAAAAGGAGCTTTCACATCTGCTTAAAGTTAGGAGGTATATAGTAAGACCTCATAAGAAGACTTGTAAAATGAACCTAAGGAAAGCTTAAATTATCTCCCAAGTAGTATTACCTGTATTCCATCCTCACTGGACCCCAGGGGTATGGAAGAAAGGATAGAGAAGAATACAGAGATCCACTAAACAATGTCTAGTAAATAGAAGACCAAAAAGAGACAAGACACAAAAGTAGACCAGGTTCCATCTTTCTCCTTTCTTTTTTAGTATTCTCAGACTAGAATCTCAGATCCCTTTGGCAAATATCATAATGGATCCAAACACTTCTATGAATGACTGCGAAGCCCCTCATGGACACTGCTCCTGGTGTACATTCTCTGTCTGACCTGGCTACCTATCCACCCACATTTCCCATGCCTCTCCAGAGTCACTGCCTTTCTGGCCTTGAAACATGTGAGGGAGGTTCTCACATCAGATTTTTTTGCACTTTCTGTTCCTTCTCCACTGTACCACTGTTACCCTCAGTTATCCTCCCGGGTCCGATCACATGTGTCTTCTTCCTAGTTGCTGACTCTGACTCTCCAGCCTTCTACTGTTTCATTTTGCTTTCCTAGCAGTTATCACTACTTGACAGTGTTTATGTTAGTTGTTTGTTTATTGTCTGTTGTTCTGCATTAAAATGTACAGTCCCTGAGGGCAGGAACTTTGTCCATGTTATTCACTGTTGTATTTCAGCATATAATATAATGCTTGGTACAGAGTAGATGTTCAAGAAATAGTTAATGAGTAAATAAATGAATGGATGTGCTTTCCTGGAGAGCAGTTTGGAAATATGTATCAAAACATTAAATTATATATACTTTTGACCTAGCCAATTCAACTTCTTATATTTGTATTATGGAGATAATCATACAGATGGGAAATTATATGCATAATAAGGTTAATGACAGGATTGTTTATGGTATCACAGAGAGAGAGAGAATCTAAACATCCAGTAACAGAACATTGTGATATAGGGAGACTAACTGACATTATGATACGTAGGTCAATATTTGTCAGCCTGGAAAAATATTTACAACATATTAAGGGGTGAGGAAAATTGATTCTGGAACAGCATATATGAAACAAATTAATAAAATTCTATCATACTTTGTATGTGTTTGTGCATACAAGAATGTGTGGAAAGGTATTCACCAAAATAATAACAGTGATCTTAGTAGGTGGGAGTGGGATTGGAGGTAATTTTTCCTTGTTTCTGTATATTCTTGTGTATTTTTTAAAAAATATTTTATTTATTTATTCATGAGAGACACAGAGAGGCTGAGACACAGGCAGAGGGAGAAGCAGGCTCCATGCAGGGAGCCCAAAGTGGGACTTGATCCCAGGTCCCCAGGATCACGCCCGGGGCTGAAGGTGGCACCAAACCGCTGAGCCATCTGGGCTGCCCCACTCTTGTGTATTTTTTAAACTAAATGAACTTGAGGATTTCTGAAAAAGCTGTTAAGCAAAGCTAATACAACAGTTTTATAAGTGAAAAGTTTTTTCTGCTTTAAAATTTATTCTAGCGTACTTTATGTCAAAGCGGCCCACAGTTAACTGATTCACTTCCTGTGATTCCAGTGAAAAGAGTTGCAAGTTTATCTCACAGATCCTACAGGGATGGTTCACTATGTTTCCCCATATAATTCCTTTCTCCATTGCCCCCGCCAGTACCCTAAGTTAGACTCTCATCTGGACATGTGGACCAGAGAGCAATTGCCTCCTAACTGGTCTTCCTGCCCACTCCTGACTTTCTCCTCCAGTGGAGCAAACCACAGTGACTCCTTGTGACCCATAGGAGAGTCAGAGCTCCCAGATGGCTGGCTCAGGCCTTCCACACAAAGCCCCTGCTTCTTTTTCTCACCTCATCCTCAACCATAACTGTCTCTGCCTTGATATCTGCTCAGTATGTTTGGCTCTACGTTACCTATTTATGCCTGTCTTTCTCTCTGGAATTCCTTCCTCTTTCCTCCCTTCTCTTAAGGCTCAACTCACATTCAACTTATTTGTCTAGCCTTAGAGAACTACCTTCCAGGAAAGCTATGGTACTTAAAATCAGTACTGATTCTTAGCTTCTTAGAAAATAGGTTTATTTATTCATTCAACAAATATTTGTTGCGTACCTCCTGTGCACCTGACCTTAGGCTAGGTTCTTGAATAGAACAATGAATGCACCAGAGCTTCTAATCCAGGAAGACTGAGAAGTGCCTCACTCATTTGAGATCTCTTGATTGATAGTCTTCCTTCCAAAATGCACATCTACTAGTAATATTTTCTCTATCCCTTTAACAAGAGAATAATTTGTAAACAAAAGGGATCAGTAACTAACACTTGCTTTTCTCTATTATTAATGACTAACCAAATGGATTTGAAAGGAGATGGTCTCTTCATTTGGTCTTTCAGGTACTGTAAACTCTAGGATTTATAGAAGGAGGCACCCCCGCCCCCAGATTTCTGATGAACAAGGTCTTTTGAACCAGGCAAGCTTCCTGCTGAAGAGAAAGGATAGTCATAATTCTGAAGGTGAGATCCTGACATTTCTCCTTTGTGAACCTGTCAAATGGATCATTCTAGGACATTATTTCCTCTATGAAAGCAGCAAAATGTAAGAACATGTCATATTATGCACATCCCATGTGTTTCAAGGATAAAAACCATGAGGTTAAATTGAAGAATGCCAAGTCCACTGTTTCTTCTAAATATAAAATATGAAGTTATTATTATTAATAAGTTTGAAAAGTTGCATAACTATTAGTAAGCAAAGTTCTCAGCAGCTCAATCAATGAAATGCACACACTGTTTCAGTACTCACCCTAAGTGAGGGATTTTTTTAAAGATTTTATTTATTTATTCATGAGAGACACAGAGAGAAAGAGAGGCAGAGATACAGGCAGAGGGAGAAGCAGGCTCCATGCAGGGAGCCCGATGTGGGACTCAATCCCAGGTCTTCAGGATCACGCCCTGGGCCGAAGGCAGGTGCCAAACTGCTGAGCCACCCAGGGATCCCCTTTAGAGGGATCTTTAGCCAATTATTTTCCTTGCTTTTCCAGGCTTTAGATTACATATTATTTCTTTTGTGTGTGTGGAGGGGGGAAGTAAATGAAAGATTCAGAACCCTGAGGGACAAACATAATTCAAAAGTCTTTTTCAGTAGAACCCCTTTTGCTATCTATTCAAGGTAACATTAAATCATAATCTGTAATGCTATTCCCGGATTTTTTTCCCTCTGGTCCCAAAAGTCCAAATGGGGACAGACTCCTAACCTTTTACTTAAAACCAAAATGATTCTCAGTAGACATTCGATTATAACTTTTCTTTCTCACTTAGATACTGAAAGGTCAACTTTATTTTTTAATAGAAATATCACAAAATAGCAAGCCTCTGTAAGTTTTCGAGACATAGAGCATGTTATAAAATTTTGTAAAATGCCTTTTTAAAAAGCATTAACATTTATTACATGCTATTAACATGTAATAGCTGCTATTAACATTTTATTTTATTTTTTTGAAGTATAGTTGACAATGTTACATTAGTTTCATGTGTATAATATAGTGATTCAGCAAGTCTCTATGTTATTCTATGTTCACCACAAGTGTAGCTACCATCTGTTACCATACAACACTATTATAGTACCATTGACTATACTTCCTATGCTATACCTTTTATCCCCATGCCTTATTCATGCTATAACTGAAAGCCTGTATTTCCCTCTCCCCTTTATCCATTTTACGTATCCCCCAATCTTCCTTCCCTCTGGCAACCATCCGTTTGTTCTCTGTGTTTATGGGTCTGTTTCTGCTTCTTGTTTGTTCGTTTTGTTTTTTAGTTTCAATGTGTAAGTGAAATCATATGGTCTTTGTTTTTGTCTGACTTATTTCACTTACCATAATATCCTCTAGGTCAATACATGTTGTTGCAAATGACAAGATCTCATTTCTTTTTTATGGCTGAGAAATCCATTGTGTGTGTGTGTGTGTGTGTGTATACCATGTCTTTATCCATTTGTCTATTGATGGACATGGGTTGCTTCCTGCAAAGTGTCTTATGCTTGCATTAATTCCCTTGTGTTAACATACATTATCCTTTGAGAATGAGATATCTTGCATCTACAGCTCATACCACTTTCTTCTGGAGATAGGTTCCAGATGAAAGAAGTAGTGCCACATGGTAAATAGCCAAGAATTTTGGTCTGTGGATGTAGGATTTTTCAAAAAGTACCTTCAACCTTTTTCTTTTGCTGTTGGGAAAAATGGCCTTAAAGATGACCATGCACTGTATTATTAAGGATGTAAATATTGATGTCATTTTATTTTATTTTACTAAGTTTTGGCCAGTAGGATGGAAATAGAATGATGCATGCAATTTTGGGTCACATCTTTGAGAGAAAGAAGTATATTCTCCCTTTCCACTTACCCCCTTATTTTACATATTTTTAAGATTTTATTTATTTACTCATGAGAGACACAGAGAGAGAGGCAGAGACATAGGCAGAGGGAGAAGTAGGTTCCCTGTGGGAGCCTGATGCAGGACTCAATCCCAGGACCCTGGGATCATGAGCTAAGTCAGACATCCAATTGCTGAGCACCCAGGCAGCCCAATATTACTATTATTTTAAAGACAAAGGTAGCAGCAGCTTAAAGAAAGTAGGCATTTCTCTGGCTCACTTTCTTAACAATGTGGGTGGAAATAGCCAAGGTGAGTTTGGTGGCTACATGGGGTTAGGGATCCAGGCTACTTTCATCTTCTTATTCTACCCTAACATGCAGATTCCACCTTGTGGGCCAACATGACTACTCTAGCTCCAGCCATCACACTTGCATTTCAGCTGTTGGGAAGGGGGTAAGTGGAAAGGGAGAATATACTTCTTTCTCTCAAAGATGTGACCCAAAATTGCATGCATCATTCTATTTCCATCCTACTGGCCAAAACTTAGTCACATGACTACAACTAAGCAGCAAGGGGAGCTGAAAAAGATCAACTTTACCTAGGCAACCATATGACAAGCTAAAAACTCTATTCACATGTAAGAAGATGAAACTGGAAATGAGGAGACAATTGGCAGCCCCATCCCCATGTCTGAGCAAAGAAGGAAAAGAAAGAATGAAAGAATTAGGGAAATTAAGAAAGAGAGCAAAAAAGAATGGGAGAAGGAAAAGTCTGAGGTTGTATTGATAAAGGCAGGCTATATTTTATGGTATTTCTCATTTTCTGTTGTTCAGTCACTTCTAGACTTTTGAGTTTATTTCTTATCGCTGCTATTTGCAATGCTATGTAACAGACTTAAATCTCTGCTTATGTCTTCTCAGTAGCTCTTAATTATTGAACTCCACTCAAGGAATAAATATTTGTGAGTGCTTTCAGCAAACCTGAAATTGTAGTAGGTGTTAGTCGTACAGTGGAGAACAACAATAATTATCTGTCTTCAAAGAATGATATCAGAGTTTGGGAGGGGGAATAGACAAAATAATTAAACAATGATTAATGATATAAAATGAGAAGTACTATGGGGAATTATAATGGCATAGAGGTGAGTGCCCAGGTTATGTTGGGGAAAGAATAATTTCTCTTATTAAATTCCTTTCTGAATAAGATACCCACAGAAGTCTATTAGAAGGAGAATTCTTTTTCTGGATAGCATTGATCCCAAGAATGTTACACTAGAGGCTAAAGATTCAAACTCATTTAAGTGAATCTAATGAAACAACTGTATCTTGACTATCTATTGTATCTGAGGTACTGGGCCAGACCCCTGTGAGCTACAAAAGAGATTTAGAGATGGTCTTGCATCTTAAGTAGCTCACACCCTGGTGAAAGAGACAACAGTGGAACTCAGGGCAAATGTGATCAAGAGCTACAGTAGAGATGTCCACAAAACCTAAGGGGAAAGTGAGACAAATTCTACCTTGGTAAGGTCTCTAAGCCTTTGGGGAGAACATGGCATGTTTAGTGGGCCTTGGCTAATGTGATTGGGTTAAAAGGGTCTTTTGGGAAGACAGAGCTGGAACAAAAGGCAGAAAATGCAAGGTATGTTTAAGGACTGACATTCAGTCATATGTAACAGATGGGGTGGAGGTGGGGCAAAGGGGTATCTGGTAACCCCAGGGGCATGCATAACAGATACTATGGAAAGGCAGAAGGCAGATGGGGGAGAGACTTGATCACAATGCTAAGGAAACTAATTATGGAGAAGAGAAATCTCAGGGCAAGGAAACTAGAGGAGGCTTTAACATTGGCCAGACAGAGAACATCAGATTGGCCTTATCATATTGAGTGTGTATTTCATGTTTGGGAATACATACTTTGTGTTGTGGGAAGTACACAACATAGGAGGAATCTAAACACCCAGATTGAAAAGGGAAGCGCCCAGGAATTAAAAAGTATCAAGAAGATCATGGAGATGGAACAGCTCATGAAATCAACCCCATCAGATTTTTTATGAACACCTGGGCTCCCCTGGGCCTGCATAGGTGTGATCCTAAACAGATTATTGGACTATGAGAACTGATCCATGGACTGAAACCATGCTGGTCCCTCACTGGTCGCTGGATGGTACACACAGTCACAGGTCTGAATAACCCCGCAAAGACACTGAATATTGGATTGTTGTTGGAGCTACAAGCCACAGAAGGCTGGCTGGAACTTGTGAACTGAACCCAGTCAGGTCAATTGCCTGCTAAAACAAAAATATCAACATTTCTCATAGGATTTAAGTCTGACCTCAAGTCTCATTACATACATTTAGAATGGCAAAGGTTCAATCGAAAACTACTCATTGTACAAAGATCCAGGAAAATGTCAACTCACAGAAGAAAAACAACGTGACAGGTACCACTGCTGAGATGACACAGATTTTGAAATTATAACTTTTAAACAGTGATTATAGAAATGCTCCAAGAAATAGCGGGAAGCAGTCTTGACATGAATGGCAAAAAAAAAAAAAAATAAAAAAAGAAATGAATGGCAAGATAGAAAGACTCAGCAAAGAAATAGAAAATATTAAAGGAACCAAATGGAAATTTTAGAAGTGAAAATTACAATAACCCAAACAAAAAGCTCTCCAGATGGACCGAATAGCAGGCCTTAGGTAATAGAAGAAAGAGTGAGCACATTTGAAGACAAATCAATAGAAATCGTCCAATCTGAACAACGGGAAAAAAAGATTGGGAGGTGATAGGAAGAGCAGAGCCCCTTTCTCCCATGGGAGAATATGGAAAGGTCTGATAGTTCATGTCATCAGTCCCAGAAAGAGTGTTGGAAAGAGGAAACTTCAGAAAACATATTTGAAAGAAAAATGACTGAAAGTGTCCTAAATTTTAAAATTGAACAACAGAGGTACAGGATAAAAGGAACAAGGCAAACAAAATGTCATAGAAGACAACCAAGGATTGCAAAGGTTTTGAACATATGAATGCCCGATACTGCCCCTTACTTATTGTGTGACCTGGAGGGATTTGGCTTATCCTTCCAAGTCTCAGCTTCATCTGTAAAATGGTTAGAATAAAACCTACCTGAAATAAGGCTATCATGAGGACTAAATGCATGAATCTAAGTAATGGTGAGCACCATTTCTGACTCACAAGAGGTACTTAGTAAATTATAGCTTTTTAAAAAGGAGGAGAGTGGTCAGCAAAGATATAAAAAATGGTGAGGACTGAACAGAGGACACAGGGTTTTGAAAGGAGATCTGAGATGATTTTGGTAGCATGGCCCAGGCGAATACAGACATTAATAAAAAAGTGAAAAGAGTATGTGAAAGATACACACACACACACACATATAAAGATAAATATCTGAAAATTACTAGATTTTCTACATACTAGCTATAAACTGTGAAGAAACATAAAGGGAAAAATATTGAATTCCCAATAGCAGCAAAAGAGATGAAATGCCTAGGAATAACTTAACAAGAAATATGAAAAATTTATATGAATAAATGACAAGATTTTACTACAAGATATAAAAGAAGGCTTCAATAAAAAGAACCATACCATATTCTTGGATGGGAGAACTGAATATTATAAAGATGTCAATTCCTACCAAATTAATTTATAGTTATAATATAACTCCAATCAAAATCCCAAGAGGGTTATTTTTGGAAAATAACAAAATCATTCTAAAGTGCATCTAGAGGACATTAGACAATATAACTAATACATTTTGAGGGGGGAAAAAAAGTAGAGGTGTGGTGAGAAGGGATCAGCTTTCCCAGAAAGTAAAAGACAACAGAAAAGAACAGTAATGTTATCAATTTGTTTCTACTGTTGGCACAGTTTAGTGAAACAGGATAGACCAGAAATAGCCCATGGAATATATAGAGTGATGATAAAGACAGCATCACAGAACAGGTCGCCAGTGAAGGGTTCTCCAGAGAATGGTGCTGGATGTCAGTGGGGGTGGGAGTGGGGTCGGGGTCAGAGGAACGAGTAGAGAGAAGCTGTTTCCCTGAGTGTGTGTTTCTAGGTACAGGGTCCTCAACTAGAATCACGTTGCCCACTCCCCTCCCCAGCCCTGGCTTCCTCCTTTCTAGGAGAGGTGGAGGGAAATACCTGACTGATGAGTGTAGAAACAGAAAGGAGTCCAGGTGGCTCAAACCCCTCCTTCCTCATTTGGATCTGCCCAGCCTACAGTTAAACTGGAGACCCCCACTCTGCACTGGGGTCTCTTAATGAGGGAGTTCCTGCTCCTGCCCTTCTGGGATTTTCTGGGGCAGCTGAATCCAGGGAGGAGGTGTGTTAGCAGAGTGCTTGGGCTGGTTAGCTAAAATTACATCAGCTTTACAGAAATAAGAAAACAACATCTGTCCACGTTATATCTTTGTCTCTTAAGTAGTTTCTGACTCATGAGGGGGAAATGGTGTTATTTGTTCGTCCAGCTAAAACTGCAAAAACGAACATTAGTGGTTGGCTAGTTGGAGGAAAAAAATGTATGTAGTAACAACATGTGCCATCTGAGTATATGAATGAAGATAACTTTTATAAATCTCAAACTCAAATTAGAAACTAGAAGACAGTATCAAATTTCTGGATCAGAGAAGACTCTTTCAAGGGTGAAAGCAAATGCAAAGATTCCAAGGGCAAAGATACATGGCTCTAACAAGATTTTTTTTTTTAATATTTATTTACGACAGACACACACACACACAGAGGCTCACAAGTAGAGGGAGAAGCAGGCTCCGTGCAGGGAGCCTGATGTGGGACTCGATCCTGGGTCTCCAGGATCACGTCCTGGGCTGAAAATGGCACTAAACCGCTGGGCCACCAGGGATGCCCCCTAACAAGATTTAAAAACTATGTACTGGGGCACCTGGGGGGCTCAGTCGATTAAACATTGGACTCTTGATTTCAGCTCAGGTCGTGATCTCAGGGTTGTGAGACTGAGCCCCACATCAGGCTCCACTCTCAAGGCAGAGTCTGCTTGTTTCTCTCTTCCTCTGCACCCCCTTCTCAAGTAAATAAATGTCTTTTAAAACAAACAGAAAAACAGTGAATACCTTTAAAAAGACAAAAATGAGTGAAAAGGCAATCATCAAATTGGAAAATTACTTTTGCTAAATGTTACACGTAATTACTACACTGAATTTATCAAGTGCACACACAAAATGTTTAAGAACATGAATAGCTCAATAGATGAATGAGAAAAAACATTAATAGGCAATTTGCAAAGAGACAAGTACAAATAGCTAATGAATATGTGAAGATGTTATATATAATATGAATGATCAAAGAGATGCAGTTAAAATAAACACTGTTCTTTGTCAATCCAGTTGGGGAAGAAAAGATAAAATGAGAACACCTAGTCTTGGTGAGGGTATGATGAAATGATCACTGAGACTAGGAACATAAATCAGTACAACTTTTCTGAAAAGAAATTTGGCAAAATTTATCATAAATCTTAAGATACGTATACCATTTGATCCCAATAAATCTAGGAATCTACCATAAGGAATTTGCAGAGGTGCAAAATAAAGATTTATGTCTCTAGGTTTTTATGACAACAAAATAAATGGAAAAATCTATGTATGTCCAACACTAGTATAGGTTAAGTACATTATTATATAATGGAATATAAAATAGCCATTAATATTAAGCTACAGAGGGCAGCCTGGGGGGCTCAGTGGTTTAGTGCTGCCTTCAGCCCAGGGCCTGAACCTGGAGACTGGGGATAGAGTCCCACGTCGGGCTCCCTGCATGGGGCCTGCTTCTCCCTCTGCCTGTGTCTCTGCCTCCCTCTCCCTCTCTCTGTATCTCTCATAAATAAATAAATAAATAAATCTTTTTTTAAAAAAAGATTAAGCTACAAAGAGCTTTTAAAAATTACCTAAAAACATAACCCCCCCCCCAAACTTACAACTGTGTCTGTTAAAATTATTTACGGCAGCTTGTGAATATATTGAAAATTCAGCAAGATTGCCTAAGTTAGAAGTAGATGAAGGAAACAGTCCAAAAAGAGTACAGACAAAATAAGAGCTGGAAAAAACGTATTGCAAAAATTACTCAAGTTTGAATGTTGGCTATGGGTGAGCCACAAATCTGGCTCTCTGCAAATTCAAAAAGGAGAGGTGCTCTAGAACCTCGCAGGGTGGAATTTGTTAGGGAGGCAACATGAAATAAATACAAAGATGGTTAGGTATGATTTAAGGCACATGTGAGGGTTAGCAGTATGATTGTGTGGTGGATCCACTTGGCAGACTCTCAGCAGCCTGAAAATAGCAGAAACCAGAGCATCAGAGGCTGAAAAAAATGAGTGTTAGCTAAATTGAAGTTTAGAAACTGACACAGTGAAGGTAGGAGAAAGCCAGGTGGTAAAGGCATGTGGAGTGCTTGTGTGAGCCATCATTTATTCATTCAACAAAAGGAGTAAGTTATTGCCACATGCTGTGTGCCAGGCACTGTCCTAGTTATTCTTAGGGTACATTAGTGAACATAACAGAGTTCTCTAACCTCAGGAGTGGGGTGGATAGGGGACACAGAATAAATAATAAAGACAATACATCTGTGTGGTTAGGAACCAAAGAAACCATGGAGTAAGGTATAGGGAATTGGGAGTGTGGTCTGAGGTGGATGTGGGTGTGTGTGATCAGGCAGTGAAGAGAGGAAGGAGGTCTGGGAGTGAGTCATGAAGATTTCTGGAGGAAGAAATCTGGAGATTTCTTCACCAGGGGTGAAGGCCTCTAGGCCACCAGGATCTAGAATGGGCAGTGAGGAAAGAAAAGGGCTGGCAGGAGAGATTAAGAGGGTCTAGGTACAGTTCTTGAAGGAAAGAGAAACAGAGAAATCCGGAAGCTCTGCCAAGAGTGGGAAATTCCTGAGCTTGGAATCTTAGACAGTCCCAACCCTTATCTTAAACCTACTCCTTTTCTTCACAGAACTATTTTTAAGTTTTCCAATCACACCTGTCTCCAGATGTATAGCCCTTTCCCTGCCTTGATTTCAGAGCAAGTGCTATGTGGGCATAGTGAAAATTAGGATTTTATAGGAGAGAACTCCTTGATAAGAAAAAATTTTAAAAGAATTTCACACATTTGAAAGTGCCTTCTTCAGAGTTTTAAAAATAAAAGAATTGTAGAGCACGTAATTGTACAAACAGGATGGTCACAACTTTGTCAGGTAATGACATGGTCCACAATCTTATGCACAGAACAAAAAGCAAAGGAAAATGGAAGAAAACACCAAATTATCTATTGTGATCTTCGGGTGATGGCACCATGTGAATTCTTCTCTTCCTGTTTCTTCTTGTTTTTAAAATATTTTTATAATGGCTGAAGAACCTTTCACCTAACAACAGGGAAAGCCCTGCTAGAAAGAAAGGAAGTGCAATGGATGAAGGACACAAACAGATAATTAACAGGAAATAAAAACAGTAAAGGTAGTATGAAAATGTACTCAATATCGCCATAACCAAAGAAATGAAAATCGAACATTCAATAATTTATCTGCTGTACTCATTACACTGGCAATTTTAAAAAGTTCATAATGTGGAACTGAAAAAAAAATCAACAAAGAAAGGTTCAACAAAATTTTCTAGAACTAATGGAAATAGAAAGAGCCCACTGAATAGTCATCAACATAGATGAAAACAGACTCCTATCAAGACATCGTCTCATTCAATTTCATAACATGGGGATGTAGATACGATCCCACAAGTTTCTAGAGAGAAAAGAAAACAGATTATGTAACAAAGGATGATGAATCAGAACAGTTCTGGATTTTTCACCAGCAAACCTGCAAGCTAGAAGAAAATGGAGAACTGTCCTCATATATATCAGAAGCAAAATGTTTTATAATCTATAATAATATACCCACCAAGCTATCAAGCAAATGAAGAGGAGGACATTTTCAGGATCTCATAAATTTACCTCTGATCCATTCCTTTTTTGAGAGAGGCTACTGAAGGGTGACAGGTGTGCACCACAAAAATTCAGTAGTAAACCACACACAAAAAAAAGTTGCTGAAGGAAGGGACAGGGAAAGAAGAACATCTTAGGGTGATGCTAACAAGGATCCCCAAATGGCAGCCAGCTCTGATCCGAACAAGTTAGGCAGAAGTCTTCGAGAGAAAATTCTTTGGGAATATGATTTGATAAATTTCTCATGCTTCCAAAAGTCTTGAAAGGAATTTAGGTGATTAACAGAGAACTTTTTGGTTGAGTCAGTAGTAAGTATGTTCAAAATTAAGTAAATAAAAATAAGTAGTTGTTAATGCCAGGGAAAGCACCAAGTTGTAAAAGAGAGAATATAAATCATAGGATAACATCTGACTCAGTCTGAATAATGTCTAAATCATCATCAGAGTGTAAACACTGAATATCTCTCTAACCAAAGTTGTGATGTAATTCTATTGGGAGAATGGAGGATTAGGAAGGGACATGTGTTTGGTGAGAAAAGAAAGTGACATCTTTTCTTTCCACAGAAGGAAGTTAAAACATAATACATAAGTCAGGTAGATACCTCTTCTCCCTTTGGGTACCCTTACATCTAGATGGAAGCTACCAGAAAGGCAAACAACCTGACAGTGAAGGTGACCCAGTGAGGATAGATAGCAGAGTGGAAATACAGAATCTGGGTCTTTGGTGACCCAGCACTGAATTAACCAATTCTGGAATCGCCCACCATCTACTTGGTATGCAAGGACCTTACTGATGACACTGTGAACGTCTATAGCTTCCACATTCAAGCACTTTGCACAGCTATCCCCACCAGTTGGCACATCTTCTATACAAGAGTTTCTATAAAATTCTAAAAATGAAGAAAGAGTCAATGTTAATGATAAAGATACCATGTTATTAAGCTCTGACAGTGTGCCATGTCCTCAGGCCACCTGAACTGTGATAGCCCTTTCAGACTATGAATTTTCTCCTTGTGCATACATGGAATTATTGAAAGAAAAAATGACTTATTTCAAATAGCCCCCAATGATTGTATAGAAGTTTATACTTTTATTTTTATTTATTTATTTTTTAAAGATTTATTTATTTATGATAGACGTAGAGAGAGAGAGAGAGGCAGAAACACAGGAGGAGGGAGAAGCAGGCTCCATGCCAGGAGCCCGACGCAGGACTTGATCCCGGGACTCCAGGATCGTGCCCTGGGCCAAAGGCAGGCGCTAAACCGCTGAGCCACCCAGGGATCCCGAAGTTTATACTTTTAAAGAAAAATTTTGACACACGACAAGTTCCTATTCTAAAGAAACACTCTGTTATGTGCTAGCTACTTCAGGAGTCAGAACTAAAAAATGAATATGACCATTTGGATTTCTACAGGGACTTTTAATTATATAAAATTACCAAAAAATATGGTCCTTAACATCACAGGACAAGAAATAAATAAGTAAAGATGAAGACAGGTGAAATTGAAAAAAAAACATAATCACAAGTATTGTAACTAATCTTATCAATATGTTTGCTGGTATTGGTAGAGATTTAAGGAAACTGACTTAATCTCTAACCACTTATCTCGAGTAGCCATAAAGGAACTCATCTATAACCCATGACAATAGCTTATGACTTTGAGCTCCTGGATGTGGTGGGTGCTATATTCAGTACATTATGTGCATCTCTCCTTTTCATTTTCACGATTATTTTAGGAAAGGGGTATTATTATTATTTTTCCCATTTGGTTTAAGAAAAGTGTAATTCATGGAGGTAGGATTTAAACGTAGTTATGCTTGGTTCCAGAGCCTGAGTCCTTAACTACTGTTCTATATACTCTTCCAGTAAATGTGAAGAAACTGGATGTTAAATATGCTTCAACCATTTTTGAATAGATTTCTATACTAAATATGCAGTGTGGGCTATGTAGATGTGGGTCAGGGGTTCTCTGATTATTCTCTGGTATTCCTCTCAGCTCCTGCTCTTTATGCTCAGATATACTTGACCTTGGGCTGGATGTACCATGTAAACATTGCTTTTACATTTGTTTGAGATTTTAGTATTCTTTTTGTAGTCTTCTATGTGCTCACCAAATCGCGATGTCTGGTGTTGATCCCACGCTCCCATAGACCAAGGTGTTGTGTCTGTCTCACTTGCTTGTTTCAGAGTTGGATCAGAGTCCTGAGTTTTGCCAATCATTCATCACAGCCAGTAGGTAAGAAAAATGAGTGATCAGGAGGGCCTCAGTGAGGGGTGATGATCAGACCTTGCTCAGGCATGGAGCCTGGGAGCTGTCTGAACCACGTGCCTCGGCCAGCAGAGGCCCTTTGGGCACCACACACAGAATCACGGACTGAATTCTCCTGTTATGGCCACTGTTAGCCTGCTACCCTCCAAAGATTTTTCGTTTCCTTGCCAAAGAATCAGTACAAAAATGGCTAGTGAACAATGTCCCAGCATGCTCCCAACAAAACCCCGAAATGAGATTGGAAAGCATTAAACAGGATTGTATTGTCAATAAATGATATGTAAGAAGATCAACATAAAAAGCTTTTATGTCTGTCTCAATTATTTAATCTCTGCCGGTTCAGATGCACATCTTCCCTGCCCTGGTGTTAATAAACACTGACATCTGAAGTGAAGCGAGCTGTTTCTGTATCCTTTGAAAATGGGAATGGAGGTGTCAAGGGAGTGCAGAAAATAGAAATGGGAAAAAGCTGTTCATCATAATAGCTGCTGATTAAAAATGCACAGTAATACCACCATGGCTGTGAATCTGTGCAGCGGGTCTCCTGGATGGTAACGGTGTCTGTCAGATTGGGCCTTTCGCTCTGATGGTACAGTCAACCCAGCTGCAGAGGCTGACCCTGTAGATGTTTTCTGAGGCTGGATGTTCCCCCAAGTTTTGCTTTTAGAGAAGTCTTAAGACTATAGAAATCCTATATTAGAAGAGACCTTAGAAACCATTAGATTCGATGCTTTTGTTCCATAGAAAAGGGAGTATAACCCGGAAAGGGGAGGCAGCTTGCTAAGGTCAAAGCAATGGTCTATGTGCGTTCAGAACAGAATTCAGGTTAACTTTTGACAGCTAACAAGTCAAGAAGAGACATTATCAAATGGTGCAGACAAGCACATAGTTTAGTTGAGAGGACAGGCCTTTGCTGTGGAAGACGGGTTGTCTTTTTCTTAGGTACTCAAACACCTAGGGGCAGACATGCACAGCCATGTTCTGTTATTTCTAGAGGGCAGGATCATGGGCAATTTTAATTTTCTTTTTGTCTCTTTCTTTTTTTAAAAAAAAGTTATTAGTGTTAAAAAAAGTTAATAGTGTTTACGTTGTTTCTTTTATAGTGAGTTTGTATTGTTTTTGTGCTTTAAAAATAAGATACAATATTTAAAACAGCATTTCAGGGTCCAGGATATGACCATGTGAATGGGTTGTTAAGATCAAAGTGTGTTGAAACTGCGGGTGTGGGGTGGTGGTGTCTGCAGTCAAAGGGTGGGTTGTGAGCTGATTGGGTCGTGTGGATGTTGAAGTCACTCACGACGATGGGGTGAGATGGGTCAGAGAGAAAGCTGGAGTTAGGGCCAATGTCTTCAATCAATGGACCAAGGTGAGGATGTGTGTGTGTGTGTGTGTGTGTAAATCAAGATGGATCGTGGGTGATTGAGCTAGATGGCATGGATTTCAGTGGAAAATAAAAGAGTTATGCTCTGGAAACAGTAACGGGCCCTAAAAGGAGAGGAGAGATGTGGACGAGAGAGCCAGATATCCACCAACACAGTGGGATTGAGTGATTTATTTTGTGAAGAGGTTGAACGTGTGGGGGAGTTTCTGTTTTTCTTTTCCTTTCTTTTTACTATGAAATATAACACACACATTGAAAAAAGTACATCAAAACCTAAATGTACAGTATAACACATAATTGTAGGGCATATGGCCATGTAACCACCAACATGTTGAAGAAATAGAGCATTGCGAGCACTCCAGAAACACTCTATGTGTTTTCTCCTCATCACATCCCCTTCCCTCAACCCTGGAATTAACTACTGTACTCACTATTGGGGCCAATACTTCCTTTCTTTTCTTTGTAGTTATTATTTTTTTCATTTGACTCCTCCTTTCTATTTGTTTGGGTTACAGATTACTTTAGCTATGACAACTTATATCCTTAATGTATCAGTGTCTAATTGTTACCCTCCCAAAGGACAATAAAAACAAATAGGAATTCAAATTCCATTTACCACTTTCCTGACATATATATGATATATATATATATGATATATTTTAATTCTCTATATTTTAAAAACATTAAGACATTATTTTTGGCTGTCGTGTTCATTTAGCCTTACATCGGCACTTTACTATTTTTTTTTTTTTACCTTTTGTAGCTCAGACCTTTTATTTGCAGTCATTCCCCTCCAGTGCAAAGTATATCCATCCTTTAGAATTTCCTCTCCTGTGAGTGTGATGGCAGTGGCATCTCTCAGTTTTTGTTGGTCTTGAATCTTTTTTTTTTTTTTTTTTGGTCTTGAATCTTTTTATTTCATATTCTTTCTCATATGATATATTTATTGGATGTAAAGTTTAGGTGGTAGTGATCTTTCAGCTCTTTAGAGATAGGACTGCATTGTCTTCTGTTTTCCATTATTGCTGTTGAAAAATTGGCTGTCGATTTAATTGATGTTTCTTTGAAGTTGATGCCTTTTTCCCTCTGGATGTTTTTAAAGTTTTATTTATCTCTGTCTCTAGTTTTCTGTACTCTCACTATGTGTCTAACATTTTAAGCTATATTGCTAAATATTGTAGTGATTTTTGAATTTCTGGATTGACATCTTTCACCAACTCTGGAACATTTTCAGCCTTTATCTCTTCAGATACTATCTTGGCCCCATAATATCTAGCTTCTTCTGACACCAATTAAATGCACGTTAGACCTTCTTCCTCTGTCTTCTATGTTTCTTCTCTTCTCTTCTGTAACTTCCTTTTTTTGGTCTTTCTATAGTCCACTACGGATAATTTTTCTGACCCATATTTTAGTTTACTAATTCTCTCTTCAGAAGCATCAAAAACCATCCAATGAATTTTTGTTGCATTTTTGAATGCATTTTGAATGCATCCAATGAATTTGTTATTGCATTTTTCTTTCACAGAAGTTCTGTTTGATTCTTTTTCTTTTTCTTTTTTTTTTTAAATTTTACTTATTTACTAATGAGAGACACACAGAGAGAGGCAGAGACATAGGCAGAGGGAGAAACAGGCTCTCCACAGGGATATTTAATCCCAGGACCCCGGGATCATGCCCTGAGCTGAAGGCAGACACTCAACCGCTGAGCCACCCAGGAGTCTCTGGTTCTTTTCTAAATACATTATATTGCCCTTTTTATGGTTTTATGTTCCCTGCAGATATCTTCAAGCACGTCTTTCATAAACTTTAAACACAAACATAATTGTTTTATAGTCTTTATCTGATATTGTCAATATCTGAAGTTGTGCACATGAGGTTTTGTTTATTGCTTATTGCTCTGAAGTTGTGATTATATGCATGTCATTATAGCTGAAAAAAATTTGTAATAACAACTTAAAGCTTATGATGAATTATACAAAAAGAATGTTCTTTGCTTCTGCTTGGGATCTTGGGTCACTAACAACCTATGGCCACCTTGTCAAATTTAAGAATTGAGGTTCCCAGAGTGAGCCAGTTTAGCCTCACTCTGAGGCTGTAGTCCCGAAGCTGGAAGTCCTAGCTTACTATGGAAACTGTCCATGTATTTCCTGTTAGATCCTCTGCCTTGTGCAGGTCCATGGATTAAAAAACATGCCTTTCACCCACAAGGCCATTAAAATCAAAGATTAAACTTTTCAGAATGAACACATACTCTTAGTAACTTTTCTGTTTATTGCACTCACTGGGCTATCAGAATTTCTCTTCAGTTTTATAATTCCTTGCTGCCTTTTTTGATTCTTTCAAAAAGACTTGAAAGTGAATTCAGTTCTTTTTTTGTTTTTGTTTTTTGTTTTTTCCTAGCAGGAAGTTGTTCCAAATAACCTATAATATTACTAGAAATGGGGGATTTGATTTGCTTCGACGTGGATGGAACTGGAGGGTATTATGCTGAGTGAAATAAGTCAATCGGAGAAGGACAAACATTATATGGTCTCATTCATTTGGGGAATATAAAAAATAGTGAAAGGGAATAAAGGGGAAAGGAGGAAAAATGAGTGGGAAATATCAGAAAGGGAGCAGAACATGAGAGACTCCTAACTCTGGGAAACAAACAAGTGGTGGTGGAAAGGAAGGTGGGTGGGGGGTGGGGGTGACTGGGTGACGGGCACTGAGGGGGGCACTTGATGGGATCAGCACTGGGTGTTATTCTATATGTTGGAAAATTGAACATCAATAAAAAATAAAAAAATAAAAAAATAAATGGTGGTTCAGAGGTTTTTTCTGTCTTTCTGTCTGTCTCTCTCTCTATATATATAGAGAGAGTGACAGAGACAGAGAGAGACAGAGAGAGAGAGACAAGAACAGCTTTTTTTTTTAACAGCTATTTTGCTTTTAATAAAGTAAATGTAATGACACTGAGGAATAAGAAGGTGACAAACACATCGATTGATATTTTTCTTATGACCAGCCTCTTCTTTAGCTGCACCCGTGTCAACAGTCGCGCCAGCTCTGTTCTACTATCGCAGAAACACGTTTCTCATATTCCCGCTTGTTCTCCTGGTAGAGCTGTGCAGCCTGGCTGTTTGCTGGACTATTGGGATTGGGTTCATCCAGAAGGGACTGTATGGATGTTAAAATGGAAGACACATCATAGGTTGGACTCCAACGGTTCTGAAGTATGTCCAGACATATACTACTATATATATATATATATATATATATATATATATATATATATATATAGACAGAGTGACAGAGACAGAGAGAGACAGAGAGAATTCCTGAGGGAATGGTAGGAAATTTTGTTAGAAAAAAAATCATGGCGGGAAAAGATGAGAAAGAAGCTCTAAGGAATACAGAATTAGGAATATGTAAGATATAAGAAACCAGGAGAGGCTTGCATGTTTTTTTTTTTAATTTTTATTTATTTTTTACTATGGTTTAGGGATATAGGAATTATGGGATTAACTGGCTTCTAGTTTCCAGAGAGGACAGATAGAGACCCCAGTGATATCAGTCCAAAAAACTGGTCAGATTTAGAGACCGGGATTGTGGGCACCAGCTTTGCTAGGAAAACAGCAAAGCTCTGAAAATCCATAGTTCTGGAGATTCCTCTTTCAGCAAGGTTGGGAAGGGAATTCTTAGTTGTAAGAATGCTCACCTCTTAAAAAAATTAGTAGTGACATTTAGTGGCTTGGACACATCTGTGACCTCATTGTAATCTGGGATATTGGCAGGAATTATGAACATTACTCATTTAAGAAGACTAATTTTAAGTGGTTGTTGTAGGTATGTTTTATGGCACATCATTTGGGACCCTGGGATGAAATGCTGAAATCCACATCAGAGGCAACCCCAATTATAACTTTTTCTATGGGGAAATAGACCATGCTTTTAATGTTGTAATTATAGATGTATTCACATGTGTACAGAAAATAAAAACACTAAGAAACATCAAATATTGACAGAGAGTTTTTAATTCTTTGTTCAGACTTTTCTTTGTTTCCTAAAATGTATACAATAAACATATATTATTTATATAATAAAAAAATAACAGGCTATTTTGGAATAGCAACAAGGTGCTTTCTGCTCCACAGCTGAATCAGAACAATCCACAAATTCTTTGTAATGTAGTATTAGAATGTAATTACCCCATAATTTTAAAATGGAATGTACTGAAGAGCAAATACTCAGGATATGGGAATAGGTATCTTCAGTTCTCAGGTACAGAAAATAAGGTCAAAAGCCAAGCAGCTCACAGAGAAATTGGCTGCCGTCTTGTCACAGGGATTCTATTAGTCAGGGAGTAGTCAGTCACCCACTAATTTGAAGCTACTCTGTGACTGTTTATAGAATCCAGAAAAACCTTTAATGGCTTCACTCATTATCTGTGGAAGATTCTCCTGGTTAGGATCCCTGACCGAGAGAGAGAGAGAGAGAGAGAGAGAGAGAGAGAGAGAGATGGGGTGGGGGTGGGGGAATGCGAGGATGGGAGAGAGGAAGAGAGAGAGACTAATTTGCTTCTTGATTCAGGCTTGCTTTATAGCTGCACTTGATGGAAACATTTGTTCTTCAGCTTAAGGGTAAACATTTTAAACTACTCATGAGTCAGATCCTATGACTGCGTTTGGACCAGTTTTTGGAAATGAAAATTTTGAAGTCTCATTTGGCAAGTTAGAGGATCCCACTGTTCGCCTCCAGCAATTCAGTGAACCAGCTATGTCAGGAGCTTTGTCGTGGGAATACTTTGCTGCATCTTTGCTTTGACTTCGTTGTCTATCACCTTAGTGACTCTGGAAAAATCACTTATCTTGGCCTCTGCTTCTGACATCCAGCTTCCAGATGACTCCCAATAATTGCTGCCTTCTTCTATTCATACCCTTGTGTAGTTTTCTCCCACCCTGTACCAAGGTAAATAAACAGGGACAAGTGTTTTTATTTATACTGCATATGTAAGAAACTGAGATGTTCAAAGAGATGACTTGATTTGTTTAATGGACTAAAGGGACAAGAATCTGGTGTCTCCTGATACCAAATCCACCTTCTCATGACACTGTTCCATGGAGGGAGAGGAAATGAAATGAATGAAATCAGTAGTCTTGCATTCATTCAAATAGTTGCTCACAGGGTTAAGCAGTGCCTTCAAATTCAGAGGAAATGCACAAACACATATTTACCCTTCAAAATTCTTTTCAGTTAAATGCATTAATAAATGATGAGTAACATCAAGAAGAATGTGTACCCCTCTCTCCTCCTCTATCTTTTTGATTAATCAACCCACGCCCTTTTCTGTTGGCTCAGAGATTGATTTGCATAATATCTTGGTTGCCATGGCTGGTAACGTCCTTTGTTAGTTAACTCTTAAAGGAGGAGTCATGAAAAAGCTTAGAAATGACCACATGAATTATGCATAAGGAACTCAACTCAAGTCATGCATATAAAAAAGGCATTAAGAACACAACTTTGACTCTCTTACTCTTTTATAAGGAGCCCCACACAGGGCTTGCTACCCTAATCTGTAGCTCTCTCATAGCATGAAATGGAGTTTGATTTATTGGTTTGAGCTAAGTTACAAAATGGAGATCACTAACCAAGAAAATCAAGTTATATAAACACAATTGGCATCTGGCAAATAATAATATGCCTTTTACAATTTCTGTGTACCTTGTAGAACACTATGTAATATTCTGTGCACATAGTGACTGATGAAGTCTAACCCTTTCTTCTCTCACCTAGCCAAGAAGAACCAGCTTTAGACTGGTGTTTGATTTGGTATCAGGAGTTACCAGAGGAGATTCAGATTCAAATCCTATCTTTTGTTCTCCAACCTTACTGTCTATGGTCCTTAGAAGACAATACTGAGTTTCCACAGGAATAATCCTAAACTGGAAGGACAGACAACTGCTAATTTAGGTAGCTGGAGATGCAGGGGACACCCCTGCATCTTCAGCATGGCAGCCAATCTCCCTTTCAATCTCTGCTGTCCAAGACCCAGTCCAGCTAGTTCAAACTCATCTTCCCAAATTCCAAGGCTATTAAAGATTCAAGGACACTAAAAGTGTTGTTTGGTCCATTCCTTTGTCTGAGATCAACTAAACTCTAGCGTGGTCTGTTGGAAACAAGCATCCCTACATGGTTTGATTGAATCGTATTTGGGAGAATTCAATTTTGTTTTTTCAACCACCGTGTAACTTCAGAACAGCTTGCTGATGCTTTCCCCTGATGGCAATGGAAAAATTGAGATTTGGGTCAATTGGCATGCATGCCTAGTCCAAACCATTACCCTCTCTCACCAGGCTACTTGCCATGGCCCCTGGTGTGGTCTCCCTGCTGCTGCCTCTCGCTCTGTACAGCCCATTTTCCACTCAGCAGCTGAAACCCCCTATGGCTTCTCATCACACTTAAAGCAAAGTCCAAGCCTCTGACCTTGGCCCATGAAGTCTTCCATGATGTGCCCTCCTAGCTTTCCCAACTAATTTTATACCACTTTCCTCCTGCCCATAACTTTTTAGTCCTTGTTTGCTTTTGGTTTTTTGAACACGTTAAGTGCTCCTACCATAGGTCCTTCATGCTTGTTTTTATTGTTATTGTTTTTGCCTGGAATGATCATCCCAGTACCCTGTCTTTGTCCTTCCAGCCCCTACTCATCATTTCCTTTTCTTATCAAGTGTTACTTCCACCCAAAAATCCCATGACCACCCAATCTGAATTAGTAGTTCTAGCACATAACTTGGGTTTATTTTCATCCTATTACTTCCTGATATTTACTTGTTTATTCAATCTGTTTTATTGTCTGTCTCCCCTTGTCCCGTACCAAACTGTAAGTTCCACAGACAAGAACATTCTGTGTCTTATTCTCCTAGAATGTTGCCTGGTACTTGTAGATTCTCAGTGTTTGTCAAAAGAGCAAATGAATGAATGAATGGCTTTGTTTTAATTTTTATTGGTCATATTAGAAAAATATTGTTTATTTCCATTTGGGTTGGTCATTTTATAAAAACAAATTCCCCGTTTAAGTCAGTTCATAGTTTAATAAAAATTACTACATGAGTCAGCTCAAGCTTCAGTAAGTTAGTGTGCTATACACCTCATGTGTACAATTCAAATCCCTGACTCATATATCTGAAAAATGTCATTTGAATTATAATTATTGATTCTAAGATTGATTTACTTTACTTTGGTCTGAGCTCTAAGGTCCCAGCACCAGTCCCATATCCTCTGTAAGCTTTCTTTGACTTCCTGCCCCTGGACCCACAGAATCACTTTCCTTCTTGGCTCCTTCCTCTTTTATAGCATTTAGTATTTCAGTCACTCAGCAGTCTCGGGTAGAGGGGGCTATTAGATAGTGTCCATTCTATGAGCTGAATTTGCAGGTGGGTCGTTAACTCTCCATGTCTCTTTATTTCTCTTGGTCTTCTTTCTTGGATCCCTTCATACCATGTTTGTCCTGTAGATAGTCAGTTGACCTGCAGACCCAATTCCAACAGCTTTTTCTCCAGTCTTGTTTGTTTGTTTGTTTATTTATTTATTTATTTGTCCTGTCTTGTTTATTTTTAAAGGAGTGTCTGCTCCTAGCAGGGGTCGACCCTCAGGACAGTCTGGCCCTAGTGTTGGCCATGGTCAGTGGCAGTGGGCAGGGCAGCGTTCACAGGGGAGCTCTAACCAGGATGCCCAAAATGTGTAGGGTGTTTCCCTGTTTCCTTACTGTTGAGATCACCAGTGAAGTCATTCTTAGCCAGAAGTGGCTTGTAAAAAGGTAAGAACTGTATCCCTTTTCATCCCAAATAGCTTTCACTCTTCCAGCTGAGATAAAGCCTAATTTTAATTGATGCCACAGGGCAGACCCACAGTAAGGCCACCTCCATGGCTAGGAACCCATCAGTATCTCTTAACAGATAAATGATGATGCATTAACAACAGACTTCTGACATCTGGTTCCCTGAAAAGGGGTTTGAATCTTGGGAGAGATTGTGTCCTTAGTGTAAAGATATAGTAAAAAACACTGCTTTTCTTAACAGCAGGCAAGCCTTTTCCTCTCCATGGAGAAACCTTTAGTATAGGTGATTCTTTTGATAAGACACTTAGCATGAAGGTGGGGCACCTGAATTATAATCTTGGTTTGTGGGTGGGCTTCTCGGGAAGATGGAATCAGACAACTGAAAAGTGCACAGAAGATTCCTACCCCCATCTCTCTCACCAGTAAGGAGTGTCTGCCAGAGAGATTAATTCCTTTTTTGTCTTAAAAGCCTTTCTGTCTTTCAGTACTTCTATTAAAATGTAATTCTCCCTGACAGGGGTAGACTCTAAGACATTCATCAGGGGTGGGTTATGGGTATAGACTCTCACTTAGACTCTGTGAAGTCTTAATATGACTATCCTATGATATAGAATTTACTATATTGCCTTTTTAAATGGTTATGACCTCACCAGGTGGACAGGGGACCCTAGAGCACAGACAGTTTATCTTAGTTATCTTTTCACCCTCGGGGCCTAGTAGAGTGCCTGGCACATGCTAAGCCCTTGATAAATATTTCTGAACGAGGGACCAACATGGCTAGATGCTTCCAAGTCCAGAAGCCCGCTGAGCCAGAGTAGAACACAGATGTTAGCACAAGAATAGTTGTGGGAGGAGGGTCTCTATAAAGAAAATCACGAGGTTCCCAGGACTTCCGAATCTTTCACCCTTGGCCACAATAAAACAGGGATGGTGACCAGGAGAGCTGCTTTGGCGGGGCAAAAGACAAACACCGAGATGCCATCAGTGTTTTTTTAAATGCTAACTTTCTCTGTCCTAGTGACACAAGGCCCCTCCTGGGACTGTGACAACTGAGCCAACCCATTTCATCCCCTCACTAACCAGTAAAATTCTCTCCTTGCTAAAGCATTTGGAGTGTGAATTCTAAAGATAACCCTGGGAACTGCTTCTTCACCAAGCCAAGGGAATTAATGCAGGCTTCAGGGGCGACTGGGCCCAAGAGAATGGCAACCTGATTTTCTCGGGTCACATCTTTCCCTGCAGGATGAAGGCTGGGTTTCCCTGCCAACCACATGCTGGGGGCTGAGGCTTGTGGTGGCTGCATGGCCACAGGAGGGTCCCCGCAGCACGTCTCTGAGAGGACAGTGGGGCCCCAGTCCTGGGCAGCCCCAAACAGACAGTGAGGCAGGACAGCCTCTGGCAGGTTCCTGGGGGCTTGGCCATAACGTACCATCCCTGAAGCCGAGAGAGGGCAGTCAGCTCAGCAGAATGCATTTTGAAAGGGTTTCTAGCATGCTGTCAAGAAGCATATCTGTCACCGAGTGCTGTGTGGGCTCCTCTGGCAACTTTCTTTCCAGGAGCTGTTGCTGCCTCTGCCTGGGTTTAATAACAAGCGCAGCAACAACTAATACTTATTAAGCACTTGCTGTGTGCTCAGCATCATTCTGAGTGACTGTAGGTGTTTGAATTCACCAGTCTTCATACCAACGCTATGAGGCAAGCTCTATTATCATCCCCGTTCTACAGCTGTGACCTGTATAAAGAAGAAGCACAGTTGAAGGGCTGTACCTTAGCAGTTCTCTTCCCATTTAAGAATGATGTATTATAAAAATGTCTCAGCTTTTGAGGTTCCCATCTCAGAGGTTCTCTATCTTGCTGGCTCTGCCTTCTGATTTGCCTCCTCCCTAGTGACACCCCCTCACCCTTCATTTCCATTCTACGTCTGGCAGTTGATTCTCGTCTCTGAGTGCCCTGGGCTTGCCACCCACAAAACAGCCCTGTCTCACCAGCACCCAGGGGCCTCTGAAACCCCTAACTGGGGTCAGATGAGTGGTTCCACAGGCTGCCTGGGTCTGGGAGTAGAGTACATGACTGCGTGGAAACACCAGGTCCTCTTGCAAAAGTGATATTTATCACCAGGCAGGTCTCTATATGCAGGCACAGGAAGCACATTTCTGTTCCGTTTTGTCTCTGGGAGTTCTCTCCATTTTCTGAGCCTTTGGAGAATAAGACCAAGTTCATAGATAGTAGAGTTAGTTCTTTGAAAATCCATATGCAGTACTCCTCCAAAGCATCACTCAGAATTCAGTGTCTGTAAGATACCTTCAGTTGAATCCCCATCGAGATAGCTACTCCTCCCGCCTGATTCTGCACCTTTTATCTCGTATCTTCTGCACGTAGCATCATTTAACCGCCACTGCAGTCACTGCTCACATCCCTGTCTTACTCGTTAATCCGCACCTAACTTCACCACCGCACATGTCAGCAATCCCTATCATCCTGGGTTGTATTAGTTGCTCTTGCTTCTTCTTCTTGTATGTTATGTTGTTTCCTTAAGTAGATTGTAGATCTGGGAAGCCATCTGTAACTTTTGTATTACCAGTATCTAGCCCAAGGCTGTTTGCTGTTGATGAGGTGCCATATTGGCTCCTCATTGCCTGGGCATCAAGGATTCTGGTGTTAGATGTAGGCCCTCCTTAAAACTGTGGTCTCCTCCATTGCTGTCTACCTCTCTTCTACACAATCTATGAATCTAGACTAACCGACTTTTTTTGGTTAAGATTTATTTATTTTATTTTATCGAAAGAGAGAGAGCACTAGTGGTGGGGGTGGGGAGAGGGCAGAGGGATAGGGAGAAGGAGAGAGAACCTCAAGCCGACCCCTGCTGAGCATGGAGCCCGATGCTGGGCTTGATCCTGTGACCCATGAGATCATGACCTGAGCCAAAACCAAGAGTCAGATCTTAACTGACTGTGCCACCCAGGCACTGCCAGACTAACATAACACACTTTTTATAAAAAAATATTTTTTTATGTTTTTATAGACTTTTTAGAAGAGCAGTTTTAGAGTCATAGCAAAACTGAGTAGAAAGTACAGTGAGTTCCCACATACCTCTCGTTCCCACATACCTCTTGTTCCCACACATGTCCTTTTCTTTACACTGTCAACATCCCACACCAGAGTGGTACATTTGTTAAAATCAGTGAACCTACATCGACACATCATTATCACCCAGAGTCCATAGTTAACCCGAGGATTCAAGCTTGGTGTTGTACATTCAGTGCCTTTGGACAAGTGCATAAGGACATGTGTCTGTCACTATAGTGCCTGACCAAGTACTTTCACTGCCGTAAAAATCCTCTGTGCTTTGCCTATTCATCTCTCCCTCACCCCCAACTCCTGGCAACTATGGATCTTTCTACTGTCTCCATCATTTTGCCCTTTCCAGAATGTCATAGAGTTGGAACCATACAGTATATGGCCTTTTCAGATTCAACCTTCTACTTTCAATTTTTCAATTACTTGGATCTTTTTCAACTCCAGGATTTGAGTCCCTAGAGATCTTGGGTAATCACATAGTGAGCATATCCTGTAGAGTGTCCACAGAGAGAGAATACAGTGGAATACAGCGACTGCTACGCAAGGGCCAGAAATTCCCCTCCCACTCTACCTTATGTTGCAACTGCCCTTTAGGTTAAAAGGTTCAAGTTCCCTGTTAAAATACAAACAGGGTATCTGGAAGGGGTGATAATCATTATTAAACATTAACATGCGGACTCAAATTAGATAAGCAGAATAGCTAAAGGCAATGATGAATTTAGGAAAATGTGCCCAAAAGTTAGGGCTTCTGGGAGCCAAGGAATAGCATGAGGGGTCCCCTGGGTTGTTTGTACTTAAACAGTCTGGACTCCTTGTAAAGTAGAGAAAGATAAAAACAAAACAAAAACAAAAACACATGGTATAGTGGGAAGAATACACTTTGGGAAACAAGGAACAGAATGAGGAGTTCTCTAGTTTATTTTTCATCTATTTCTTTTAAAAAATTGATTAATTAATTTATCAATTATTACTTATTCGAGAAAGAGAGACAGCATGAGCAGAGGGAGAGGGGCATTGGGAGAGGAAGAGAGAGAATCCCAAGCAGGAGCTCAGCACAGAGCCTGACATGAGGGTTCTTCTCAGCCTTGAGATCATGACCTGAGCCAAAATCAAGAGTCAGATGCTCAACCAACTCAGCCACCCAGGTGCCCCTATTAGCTATTTCTGTGTGCCAAATTACCCCCCCAAACTTAGTGGTTTTAAATATTTGTTACCTCACAGTTTCTATGTGTCAGGAGTTTGAAAGTGGGTTTTGAGCAGTTCTGGTTCAGAGCCTCTCATGAGGTTGCAGCCAAGATGTTAGCCAAGACTATGGTCACCTGAACACTGGACTAGGCTAGAACCCCTTCCAAGATGGTTCACTCACAAGGCTATTGTCAGGAGCTCTCGGTTCTTTGCTGGCTGTTGAAAGGGGGCCTTAGTTCTCTCCAGGTGGCAGCTTGAACGCCCTCACAACTTTCCTGTTGGCTTCCCCCAGATGAGTGAACCAGCAGACACGGTAGCAGCCCTCTATGACTTGGTTACTACGTAGTCATTTCTCCCTTTTCTTTTTGTTAGAGAAGAGTTCATGCATAAGTCAGTTCATGCTAAAGGGAAGAAGAATTGGTAGGCCCTATTTCTTAAGGAGGAGTTTTGAAGAATTTGCGGACATATTTTAAAAACCTATGTTGTGTGTCCTTACACAGTGGACACCCGGAAAAGTGGAGAGAGAGAAAAATGTGAAGTAGTAGAAAGAATAAGCTCCTTGGTATTGAAGACCTGGCCGGAGTGCCAGCATTTCCACTCACAAGCTGGTGATTCCTAGGAAATCACAAGTGTTCTGAACCTTGGTTTCCATGATCAGAATTAGATGGGTGATATGCTTTCTCTACAAGCTGTTAAGGGTGAAATTTATGTGTATATCACAAAATTCTGGGCAGACTTATGCTACTTTTTCCGTTCTGGTGGCGTTCTGCGTGGTTGATGGAAGCATCCATAGCAAAATTCATCCTCATTCAAGCTTTCCCTCTTCCCCTGTGGGCAGAACTCAAACCTTTGCCCCCCTTGTCATCAGAAAGTACAGGTTACAGAGTTCCTACTCAGTTTTAATTCAGGATCAGGATTTTAGATTCCAGGGAGAAATTCTTAGGGTTAGGCCTTCTTGTTACACACTCTTGCCCAAGCTCCCCTGGAAGCCTGGACGAAACATTTCATACAAACTGTAGTCTCGTTTCTTGCAGAAACACGTTGAAGACATCTGTAATTAAGATCAGATAGACTTCAATTCAGAAAGCAGATTTTGCATTTTTGTGCCAACAGAATATTTTATATATAGTCTTTTCTCTCTATTGCTAAGCCATCCTGGATTCTCTGTTTTATTTACTTACATGTGGCAAATTTTCATCCAAATGATGTAAAGACAGATTTGTATATTGGGGATACTATAATTTTCCTTCCTTTAAACTTGTTTCCATTGGCTGTTGCACTTCAGGTCCCTTCTTTAAAAAATTCTTTGTGATTGAATCATCAAACACTGAAAAATGTATACACCTTAGAGGCTTGTCATGAGAAATTCAAGTGATGTGCTTATTTAGTCCAAGAGACTGCTTTCCACCTCCACCCACCTAAATGATTTCCATGTTGGGAAGAGTCTTGGAAAGGAAGAAGAGAGTAGACATTCAAATTTTAGGGAGGGATAAGTGAAGTCAGTTTCAGCATGGTAGTCATCTGAGAAAGCATCATCTGAAATGTTCTCTAGATGTACACTTAAGAGGGGAGAAAGTATACTTTGCAAATTAGAAATGGGCTCCTGCAAAGTTCATTGTGACCTTTATTTCTCAACCAAGCCAAAACCATCAGCTAATCCTATGTGGCTTTCTGTGGTGTGATGCCTGAACATGACACTATATTTTTTTGATTCTCGGTCTATTCAGCATTGCTATTCCTTTGGAGGAAGATGGGCCACAGTATACTGAACCCAGATTATCTTTACGGCAAATTTCCCCTTGCAGCACAGCCAGGGTATTCCTGTTGTCTCAGGGCATTCAAAGCTTTCACAGCAAAATCAGTGCAAATCCTTGGAAAATATTTAATAATAAATTATAAATATTTTTTAAAGAAGCAGAAGGTTAAAGGAAAGTAGAGGAAGTGAGGGATTAGCATGGCTCCAGATTGGAAATCATTGATTTCCTACCTAATCCTCTTTCTTTTCTATGGCAGAGATTGTCAGTTGTCTTGATATCAGATCTCTACTTCTATACTCTAGAATCTAAGAAATATGTTTCTAGTTTTTAGCTGGGCAGTAGGCCACCCAACATCAGCTAGATTCTGGACAGTGGTATGTAAGTAGAAATAGTGTCTGCACTTGCCAGAAAGTTTTCTTTTTCTTTCTTTCTTTCTTTTTTTTTTTTTTTTAAGATTTTACTTACTTATTCATGAAAGACAGACAGAGAGAGAGAGAGAGAGAGAGAGAGACAGGCAGAGGGAGAAGCAGGCTCCATGCAGGGAGACTGATGCTGGATTTGATCCTGGGATCCCAGGATCACGCCCTAGGCTGAAGGCGGTACTAAACCGCTGAGCCACCAGGGCTGCCCCAGAAAGTTTTCTTGAAAGGAGGGTTGCATCTTTTTTTCCTTCTGTCTTCCTAATGACCAGAAGATAGATGTGCTGGCTAGAATTGGAGCAGATATCTTGGATCAGGAGATGATATTGGAAATGGAAACCATGTACAGCAGAGCCACAGAATAAAAGACATGTGGGTTAACACCATGGAGAGTGATGACAGCCCTGGCATATCCATCAACTCCTTACATCTAATTGAAAGGTGGTTCAGTTGGCATCTTCATGCTGCCATGTTGCCTCTTGGTGTTGTGGCCACAGGATGAGTGTCACCTGGTGGTTTAACCTCTCTATGACTACGTATTGCCATGTAACAAATTCCCTCTGTTTTGCATATTTATAATTTTAAGGTCAGAAATTTAGTTAGGGTACCTTAGGGCAGTTTGTCTCTGTTATCTGATATGTGGGGCTTTAGCTGGAAGACTCAAAGGCTGAGGGGTAATTTGATAGATGGGAGCTGCAGTCATCTAGGGGCTCATTCACTCACATATCTGGCTGTTGATGCTGGCCGTCAGCTGGGACCTCAATGGAAACTATCAACCAGAGCACCTACACATGGCCTCTTCATGTGGCTTGGTCTTTTTCTACATGGTGGTTGTATTTCGATTTGAGTGTCCCAAGAGAGAGAGCTGAGTAGAAAGTGCATTGTCTTTGCTAACCTAGCCCCCAGGAGTCACACAGCATTATTTCTGGCACGTTCTATTCATTGAGATAGCTGCACAGGCTCACCCAGTTTCTAGGGGAGGACAAACAGAAGCCAACTCTTGATGGTGAAGTGACAAAGTTCTTGAAGAACATGTATGAATGGAAATACTGTTGCAGTCAACTTTAGAAAAGAGAATGTGCCATACTCTTGAAAGCTCTGGTTCTTCATCTGCAAATGAGAGTCATCATATCCACCTCATTAGTCAGGGTGACATTAGAAATATTTAACCACGAGTCCAGCATGGGCACTGACCAATCACAACAGTCCCTGGCATCAATACTTTAGTCCTGGAATAGTCCCAGATGTCCCCAGGGAAGGAGGAAAGCGTTAATAGAGTGTTGTGTGCATGGAGAGGGAGAGCAATGTCACTCAGTGGTCTCAGGGCAGTGAATATATACCAACCAGTGAAGAAGCATTTCGATAACTCCACGGTCTACTGCTGCATACTGGCTGAATGTCAGCTCTGCTCATGGGATCGTTTGGAGGATTCAATAAGACACTGCATATAAGGCACTTGGCACATGGTAAATATGGAATAAACAACAGTTATTAATGTTGTTGTGGCTCCTTTGCTACTTTTCCATTCAGGACGCAGCATAGAAATTAAAATCTTAAAAACCTAAGACCCGTAATGCTTTCTCTTTCTTTTTGCACCAGAACACACTCCACTTTCCCAAGAGCTTATAGAACATGTGAGCATTGGAGGTCTTTACAAAACAAGTGGATGACCTTTCAATGGATAGATTGATTATTCCTAAGAAATAAGGAGTCTGTTTTTTTTTCCCCTCTTATTGGAAACCATGAGTCAGCGACAGTATTGCTCTGCATAAGTCTCTTCAACTGCTGTACAGAGCTTGAAAATTTCCTAGATGTTTTGGTACATGTTGTCAGTGAATTGATGTGATAACGGAATAGAAACAAAAAAGTATTACCCAGCTGTAATTTCAGAAGGGATTCCTGTGGCTTTATAGAGAAGTGTGCTTTGCACCATGGAACCCCACATCCTAAAATTAGAATAGGCTGAGAGAGACAGAGTCCAGATCTATAGTTCCTCATAGGATAGGAACCTTCTTTAATAATGAAATTAGGCTAGCAGGGCCTGACTCATTAGCACATTTCCTGGACATGAATGAGCCCCTCAGAGTCAGGCTGGCGGATATGTGAATTCTCTGGAAAAATGTGATTGATGCTGAAGGATTTTCCACAATGCTGTGTAGCCCCATTTTCTGCCAAGCCACATCAGTGGGAAAGGTCAAATGAAGGGTTGGCTAATAATAGTGATAGGAATGAAAGCTAACTTTAGTGTCGAACAGCTACTCAACCATCTGGACCCACACACACCTCAGGATTCTCTCCTTGGTCACTGAGTGCCTCCCTTTTCTCCATGGTGACTTCTAGAGCATTTCTGGAGCAGGTGTAAGCTCCACACATGGTGCGTGCTGGAGAGTCTGAAGAAGAGCTGCTGGAGCCGGCTTCCTCCAGTTCAGGGATTAACCCAAGGCCACCTCTCTGATGTCAGTACTGTGGGGGGTTTCACCCTTGTGGACTGAGACAGGCCACAATCACTCTGGCCCTGAGTTACACCTCCTGAATTAGCACAGAAAGGGAGCCATATGGCCTGATTTCTGATAGCCCTCTCTCTCCAGGACTAGCACTAAGTTCCCTGGGGTAAAGTTGGGGGATAGCTGAGAAGTGTCATACGAGTGGCACCCAGAAATGCTTCTCTTCACCAGCCTTCATTTGTTTCCTAGTGTGACACCCTGGCATCTCCTCCAGCCTCTGGGTGAGCTTCTCTCCGAGGGGCTGAGCCTACCTTCACCCTTCCATCCTTGTCCAGCCGTCTCCATCCCAAATATAAAATCCTTTTTCCTCTGACAGGCATTCACCTGCTTAGACAGATAAGTGGTCTCTTGGCAATTCTTGCTGGGCTCACCACATATGAGATGGGAACACAAGTCTCCTAGCTCTTTTCCTGTAATTTGGAGACCTTCACTTAGCCCTGGTAATCAGAAGAAAATGAATGTTAATTGGGTTCAAAGCCAGACATTTATTATATAAGCAGATCTCATTAACCATTTGGTTAATGAAAGGCCCTAATAAAGTTAAATGTGGTCCTTCCCCTAGTTGATCTTAACTGATAGCAGATTCACTCTTTTCTTACCAAGTGTTTACAAAAGGCCTACTGCAAACAAGACACTGCACTGTGGGGACGCAGTGATCATACATAGTTCCAAGCACAAGTGGCTCACAGTCTGGTAAGAGATGAAGGAGATGGTGGTCAGGCCAAGATGGGAGCAGAGCGGGGCTGAAACTCAGTGCCCAAGCCAAGAAAGGATCAGAAATTTAAGACAATGTAAACCTTCTTATAAGAGTGGTTAGGAACAGGGGTAAAGGAAGTAGTCACTCATGTGCTTTCTATGCCTCTGAAGATCTAGGATAGGGAGGGAATCTTGCTGAAGCAGTAACCATACCTAAAATATTCTCAAACTTCTCCAGTGGGCTCAGTGAGGTTGGTAAGAAAGACAATTTTGGAAGTGCTTCCATTTAGCTCAGTAATTGTGGAAACTCAATAGTCTATATTTTGAAGAAACTTTGCTTCAAGAATCAAGGCCAGTATCTATCTTTTTTTTTTAAAGACTTTTATTTGTTTTAGAGAGAGAGAGTGAAAGAGAGAGAGAGCACAGAGCGGGGAAGGATAGAGGGAGATGGGGAGAGAGAATCCCAAACAGACTCCACGCTCAGCACAGAGCCCACCGAGGGACTCGATCTCACAACCCTGAAATGATGACCTGAGCTAAAATCAAGAATCAGAAGCCCAACTGACTGGGCCACACAGGTGCCCCAAGTTTAGTGTTTTTCAAGTGTTTTCAGGCTATTATTTTTATATCATGTTCCAGTAAACATATATATTTAAAAAATGACTTCCAGCTGAAAATTGTTTCACAAACCAATATTGCTCATAACGTGTGGAGTGCACTTTATTTTTTATCTCTTTTTTCTCCCTCTCTCCTTTCTCTCTTGATGGTTACAACCCACTAAATTTATTTATTTATTCATGAGAATACACACACAGAGAGGCAGAGACACAGGCAGAGGGAGAAGCAGGCTCCATGCAGGGAGCCCAAGTGGGACTCGATCCCGGGTCTCTAAGATCATGCCCTGGGCTGAAGGCAGCGCTAAACCGCTGAGCCACCTGGGGCACCCACACTAAATTGATTTAACATATAACTAACGAGTTTAAAAAAGCTCAGCTCTAGAACACTGAACCAAAAGCTTTGAATTGCCAACCATACCCTCATAGCAGTTAAGTGACTCATATTTAAATGTTATGTTTGTATCTTCAGGCTTGCCCACATGTCTACAATAAAGGCAGTTAGAGCCCAAAGGTCAAGATGGGCATCCCTGGCCGGGTCAAGGTGGCTCACCTGGAGCACCCTTCTGCTCTGCATAATTGGGCAAATTTATTTTTCTGCCTGTGGTTGTTGAAGCTTGCAAGATTAACCAGAGTAGGCAGCTAGGCTTGCTGCATCATGTAACAACTTTATTCTATAATTCTCAGCACTTTCTTGACACAATAAACCTAAACACTTGGAAATTACTTCAAATTGCATTTGGAGCCATTTTAGAAAAAGCAACTTCAGAATCCGTTCGTGCTCCTAAAGAATACTCAGCTCATGTTCAACACTATTTCTGGGGCTTGAGCTTTGGCAGTTGTTAGAAAAAACCACTCAGTGTGGTATAGTGGTTGTGTTTATGCTTGCAAGTCAGGCATGCTGCGAAACAGTTTGAACCTCAGTTTGCTCGTCTGTTAAATGGAGGTAATACTAGTTCTGCTTTCATGGGAGTGTGGTGAGGAGTGAAGGAGAGGGTGACAGTTACTTTGCAGAGTGTCTGGCTTAGGGCAGATGTGCTGTGGCTGCTGAGGTTCACTGGTGTCACCATCCCACACCACTGCCAGCTCATTGCCTTGCCCACCCTCTCAAGTCAGCAGTCCCTGCCCATGACTCCTGGAGAAAGTTTTGCTGACTATAGATACTTGACATTTTGAGACTTCCTTGTTTAGATCCTACTTGTTTCCTCCCCAGGTGATCTCCCTCCCTTGTTGAAAGACAGAAGAAAACTTTTACAATAACAAGGAAGTGGAACTTCCCTGCTCTTCGGGAGGGTACGTAAGCGAGGGTGCCAGGCTCAAACTTCCCATAAATATCCTGATTTGAATTTTCATGGGGATGTCCTCTGTGCAGGAGACTCGCCCCTAAGTGAGAGATAGTGAGAGAGGACTCTTAAATCTGCCTGAATTTGTATTAAAGAGTGACAGTACTGATCTGTGATTTGGGAAAGAATGGGGGAAGATGGGGTCCCATAAATAGCTGAAATCTGGAGAGCACATAATATAAAACATTTATTGTGCACCTACTGCTCACATTACCCTATACCAAAAAACACAGACTTAGTCTTCCAGAAACTTGCCATCTAATTGAGGGTTATATGTATATGTGAACATATGTATATGTTCACATTTAAAAATAACTCAGGAGGACTCTTGGGCTGTTGGATAGTGGCACTCCATGTCTAGTACTTGGCACAATGTGCTGTGACTCCTAGACATTGTGCAAACAGGAGGTGGGACTGGAGTTGGGTTCTCCTAGGAGTGAACTCTAGATAAGTGAACAGGATAGTGAGGAAGTCTATACTGTGGGGAGTGGGAAGAGTGCCCTTGGAAGAAAGTGGGTGTCAGAATGGAAGTGGAATGGAGCAAAGGGATGGGTCCATGTAAGAAAATAGACTGAGTGGTTGGATGGGGGCCAGATTGTACTTGATAACCAAGATGCCTTGTTTTATCCAGACATTTCATGTATCTGTACCAAGCCAGCAAACTCACTGGAGTTACTAACAAGTAGTGAAGGACCAGAGCTAGATGAAGGTCAACTGATGCTCTATACATAGTCAACAATGGTGCCCCCTTGGCTCTTCCATCGCTTCAAATAAAGGATCTGTTATACAAATCACTGGTTGGAAGTGAAACACTCATGGCATGAAAGATGGAAAAAAATCTGATATCCGACAACACCTTCAAACCAAACTTAAAGTGGAGTCACTTACTGTTCCAAAGAAAATGCTTTTTTTTAAAAAAAAATTATTTATTAGAGAGAGAGCACAAGCAGGGAAGGGGAGTAGTCAGAGGAATTAGCAGACACCCCGTTGAGCAGGGAGCTGGATGCAGGGCTGATCCTAGGACCTCAGGATCATGACCTGAGCCAAGGGCAGATGTTTAAATGACTGAGCCACTCAGGGACCCAGAAAATGCTTTTTTAAATGATGCTGGTAATAAATAAACAAATAAATAAATAAATAAATAAATAAGGCTGGTTAATATTGAAAATAGGAAGATAAAGACAATTATTAATAAATTCCACTCAAGTCAAGAATGGCGGTGACAGAGTTAAGGGCATTAGCACTAGCAGGAAAAACCCAAGGTGCCCCCTTTCCCTGGGCAATTAAGTAATGCTTATTTTGCCTAATAATAAGGGTTGGAAAGAAGAAGGGAAAGAAGAAAGAAGAATGAAAACTTCCCAGGTGTAGGTTAGGCTAACTGGAAGGAGCTAGCTGTGAGCTCCTTGAGGCAAGGCCCTTGTCTTACTCGGCTCTTTGATCCTCACGTCTGACCCAGGCTCTGTCACATAGAATTCAAATTAACAAACATTCTATTATGTGCCTATATTTGGAACTAGGAATAAAATATGATCAAGACTGAGTCCCGCCTTGAGGGTACTCATAACCTGTAAGGGAGGTAGGTGTGTGAGTAGGCAAAGTATAGTATGATAAAGTCAATGAGTAGTTATTCCCAAATAAGGTAGCCTTAAGGAGGCGCTATGTGGGCTGGCTCTGAAGGAGAGGAGGAGGCAAAAGGTTTATGTGTTTCTTTTTTTTTTAAAGAAAAGGATATTTTAGGCAAATCTGACTAGACATTGAAGGAAATCAATACATGTTTGTTGAATGAATGAAGAAGTGATTGAAGAACACATACCCAAGGCATAGAACATAGAACCTTGCGGGAGGTGGGGGGTGGAGGGTGTAGACATATAGTCTAGAAAGAATCATCATTTGTGGGAAGTTTTGTATACAGGGAAACACTAAGAAAGTTAGTCTCGACTTAAGATGCATTATTACTGCTGAAGTCGCCATGAGTGGACTATTTCACTTCCGTGTACACTGTGCTGGCAGAGAACTAGTTAGATACTTTGATTGGATTAGCTCATCAATAGAGAGACTTCAAAGGAACTGTAGAAGCACACTATGCATGATTCCAGTGAAAGGGCTGGCTTAACACCAATACAAGACTCCTGATTTTATATATCTTTATCTGCATCTCTCTCTCTCTCTCTCTCTCACTCTCTCTATAATATATATGTCTTATGTATAAATACTTTTTTTAAAAAAAATAGGAACAATATATGGAGCAGTATAAAATCTCCAAATCTTGCCCCATCCTTCCCAAGGTGGATTGTTTCCAGAGTTGAGAGGTCAGCCAGACTTATAGGTATAAATCGACTGTCCCAGGAAAGGCTCATGAGAATGAGTACACATTGCTTTCTCCTATTGCTGTCTACTTTGTCCTCAGGGAGTGGTTGGGGGAACAGAGTTCTAGGGCCACAAGAAGTGGAAAAGGATAAGTTGAGTCTCTCTCACATCCTGCCAGGGTGAGGGTGGGGACCTCTGCAGCTTTAAGAACTGGGGGGTGGGGGGGCTGGTCTTGCAGGGCGTTCTAGGAGTACTAGTACTAGGACTAGTACTAAACCAAAATCTCTTATTTGACTTCTGTGTTTTCCATACTTTTTGTCTCCCAAAAGGCGTTCTAGGAGTCTTTACCATTTACCCCTGATCTCGTGACCACACTTACCATGGTGCCTAGTTGGAATCCCCACTCCACTGGTAATAATATGGCTTGTATTTTTATAGCCCTTCTCAAAGCACTAGCGCACGTATTATCTCATTTGAAACTGACAGTAGCCCTGTTTTGTGCTTTATTTTTACAGATTTTTACAGATGAGGGAAATGCAGCCCAGATCTCCAGACTATAAAAGGCCTCTGCGCTGAACCAGCCTGTTTGACTTGGCCAGGAAGCCAGCATTCCTCTCCCCAGAGGGAGACACATATGCCTACATGCATAGAAATTGGCTACTTTTTTTTTTCATAAAGAAAATGGGCTTAATTTTTTCCTAGTGCCATAGAAACTAAAATGCTTCGACATGTTTTTATATGCAAAAATATCCCCACAGCAGAGAGAAATAAAGTTAATTCAAGAAACAATTATGTCCTTCTATAGGTACATGGAACAAAGGTGGCCACATAGCCCAGATTTTAAAGGGCAAATTCCAACTTCTAATGTTTAAAAATTGTATAGTTAATAACACATATGCAGTAAATATATATAGTTGAATTTATCTTTTTATATGGATTTTGCTTTAATAATAATGTGTTAGATGCACCACTAAATCAGAAAATTATTTGTCATCAGACTTTATGTCCTACTTTTTGGTGTTGAAAAGTGGAATCATCATACTTAAAGGGGAAAAAAAAATCAGCTTTCAGATGAGAGTGTCCTAAGGGTAGACTGACCCAAAGCAGACTTCGAAAGGGACCAGACTGGTATAAGGCAGGGATGTGTCTTTGGTCATGATGGAACTTAGGGATGGACAACTGCAGTACGACTGTCAGAATGAGACTCTAAACCCAGTGTGATGCTGGGCTACCGAGAGACTGGCTCTGAGCGCCTTATCCTGCCTGTCCTTCCCAAGAGGGATTGCTTCCACAGTTGAGAGACCAGCCAGCCTTATGGGTATAAAGACACAAAGCCCACAGCCATCAAAACAAAAGGGATGCTAGGACAAGGAGCAGATCATGCAACAGGGCCATTTGCCCGTCATGCCCAGCAGACTGCTGTTTTTTAAAAAAATTCTTAGACTTTTAAACTTGTTCTTAAACTTTTAAGCAAATCCTCACACTTGTTAGAATCATGTATGAGATAAAAATAAGTTGGCTCTAAGTGAAAGTATGAAGATCACTGCAATGAGGGAGATGTATATACTTCATAAATCATGAAATAAATGTCTCTCTTGGCCACTCAGACCGTTTCAACTTTGTATTTCTTGTTTGCTTCTTATAATGATTTCATGATGGATACAATATTATTTTAATTAATTGTGAATGCATATAAGGCATAGATGCATGAAAAGTTGTAGATTCTTTTGCCTCTCCTGGCTCAGGCATTTTCCTGGCATCCACAGAAGGCAAGAGAGGCAGATGTCTCTAGAGAAGCACTGGAAACTGAGACACAGCTCTGTTAAATGTGAACTGGCACTCAAGCTTCTAGGATACATGCCCCTCAAAGTAAAGCTATTGCATGAAAACCATACTGACATTAAAACCCTGTGGCTGCCTAATTGTATTTGAATCAGGTATCTGAGGCCAGAAAATAATGATAAATCACCAAATAGTCTCTACTATTTGGAAACCAACTAACCAATCAGTCAAGTTCTTTAATGCCTATGGATCCTATAAAAGGCCAATAACTCTCTCTTGTGGTGCTTTTTGCAGGGGTTACATGAAAAACTGATTCTATAGGTAGGAAACGTTCATGGTTTGGACAAAAATACATTATAAACATATTTGTTTTTAGATAGTTTTGAGTCAAAGATGTGACTGGCTAAAACATAGCAAATAAGTCACATTGGAGGGAAAAAAGGAAGTAGGTCAGCATTTCCCAAACTGAGTTCTTCAGTATAATAGTGTTCCATTAAATGTTAATTGGCGTTCAGTGAAAAATAAGAAAGGGATCCCTTGAGCAAGTTTTGAGCAAATTGTCACCCTCTTGGAGATTTATAATGCACACCAGAACTTCAAAGTTTTTGAGAAGTCTTGCAGATATGTATTTAATTCATGTTTTCAATTAACAGTACTTACTGTTAATATTTATTGTGTGTCACTAGGGTAGAGTGATAAGCCTATTTTCCCTTCTTCTCTGGTAAGTGGAGTCCTGGTGTTAGTATAATCCACTAACCCAACTTGTTCCAAAAAGCACCATTTGTACAATGTTGGCCAGTCTTCCTGATCTCATGTTAGCTTTCCTGCCAGTATTACTTGTAGGCTTCCCCTCCCAGAGAATAGAAACCTTCCTCGGGGAGCTGAGTTGTGGAATTGGAGCTGATGGGTAACACTGGGTGGGATCTGCTGATAGGTTGCAAGATAAGAAACCGAGGCTGGACAGCCAATGAACTGGGGCTGAAAAAAAAACAACAACCAAAGTTTCAGGACAACCATGTCACCCATCCAGAGGCTCTGTGGAGACTCCAGGTTTGGGGTAACAGAATGGCATTTTAAGGAGCCAGACTAGAGAAAGAGGCCTTGACACCAAATGCAGTGTGAGAGCAGCCCAGAGAGTTCTTAAAATCTTTGAAGCCTGATTATCATCATTTTTATTTTTTAATTTTTAAAAAGATTTTATTTATTCATGAGAGAGAGAGAGAGAAGCAGGCTCCATGCAGGGAGCCCGATGCGGGACTCGATCCCAGGTCTCCAGGATCACACCCTGGGCTGAAGGCAGATGCTAAACCTCTGAGCCACCCAGGGATCCCCTATCACCATTTTTACAATGTGCCAGTGACCTTGGCCATGGGTAGTGGGGACTTGGAGGGACAGAAGTGATAGCTAAGGTAAAGTGTGTACTCTCTCAAAATCTTATATTTCACTAATGATCTCAATATTCTGTTAAACAGTGGTCAACAGCTGTTTGGCAGTCATTAAGTCATAGAGTGTTAGCTACACAGACACAGGCATAGGATGAATTAAGAGCATAGGTGGTCTTGCAACACAGACTTCCAGGTTCTGTAAGTAGCTTTTGGATCAGAGCTTAGTCGTTGGGGGAAGGGAGTGTGCAAAATGGGTTAGAGGGCTAAGTGGCTAGTTAAGTGCATTTTCTCATTTCCCTCTGTGGATTTGAAAAGCTCTTGCTCACCATCTTTCACATAACTTTTTTTTTTTTTTTTTTTAATATATCTGATGACTGTTACCAAGTGCTCTCCTCCCCAAGGCTCCCTCAGCTTCCCCCGGCTTTTCTTCTTCAACTTATTTCTTCAGATCATTTCTGGAGCCTTCCCACCTAACGATCAATTTTCCAACCCATTTATCATTTTCAGTGATCACCAAGAGTCCCTGGGTTTAGGAATTTATTTTGAGAAGCCAGAATAGTCAAAGCTGGTCCATGCCTGTCTGTATGAGTCTCATCGGCATCAAGAAATACTCTCCTCTCAGGAGCCCAGAGCCTGGGGACCTGCAAACAGAGGCGCCTGAGCTGTGGTGTTAGAGATGTCAAGACACGCTTTCACAGGGTGAGCTTTACTTTCTACACATCTGTAAAATAACTGTTAGTTTCTTGAGAAATGCTCATCATTCAAGACACAGTCCACATTTACATTTGTCAGGTTTTCATCGGTGTTTTCAGAGTGGCCTTTCGAGGGTAAGACTAATGGGAACTTTGGAGCACTAGGGCCTCATTTCTCCTTGAGCTGAAGGCAGGCAAAAACAGAATGTTGAGGTGATGAATCATTGCTTTCTGTCTTGTCCGGAGATCTGCCTCATGAAATCCTCGTTCCTGAACAGCAAGAGGAAATTCCACTTACCCTAGCTCTGCTCACGGAGCCACAGTTCACAGTGGTGGGATTTTTTTTGTTTCCCTCTTTTTTTCCAACCAACTCCATGCTGGCATCTCCTTTTTATTTTGGTTTCCAAAGTGAGTGCCCAGGCCCACTCTTATGGAGGGCAGGGCCTGACTTCCTGCAGCACCATCCCCACCTGGGGTGAGCTCACAGGTCTTCCCTTCCGTCACTTCCCTTGTGGTTACTGCTAAGCCATGTGGGGTTTTTAAACCATTAACTTGGGTAATGAGACTCTATCCGGGTGGCTTATTTGTGATAGAAATGCTGTTTCTGGTGAAATGCTTCAGTGTTTTGGTGTTGCTGTTCGTACCTGCTCTGAGGCCAAGAGAAAATGAAAGTTCTTGTTTACCCTTTTATGTGAAACGCCCACAGTCTCCTCCTACTTCTTCCTCAAATGACTGGCTTTGGTTCCCTCTGGTGTTCGCTATGGCAAGTGACCAGAGAGTCCCTGACTGGAACTATTTCGAGTGAAGAGCTTCAACCTGTTGATTATAAGTTGGAAGGGCTTTAGTTTTTCCGAGAGCTGTGACTGAGATCTCTTCAGTGCCCCCTCAGGATTTTGCCCAGCCAGGTCCTGTGACTTATGAACCATGGCCTATGTCGATCAAAATGTCCAGCTTTCACTGAAATTGAGCTCTGTGCCTCTCTGCGTGCCAGCTAAGGTGTTCAGGGAAGCTTCTCAGAGAAGGTGACATATGAGCTGAGGTGCAGGTCACTTACTGACTCAAATATGGCTTGTGGTACCATGAGGGGTCAGCCAGACACACTCTTGCTTCCATAAAACACAGTAATGGCCTCTATTTTCTTCACAAATCCAACTTGGGCCTTTGTAATCTCTCCAGTCTTTCCCCACATTCCATTGCCAACCCACCGCTCCCGTCCTTCACCATGTTCATTCCTTGGAAGTCAAGGGTTTCTTCTCACCAAGGCTTCTGCACATGCTCCTCTACCTAGAACACTTTCTCACTTAGTTCTCCTTCCTTTGACTTCTGTTTAGTTAAACTCCACTAATTCTTCAGACCTCAGGTTACATATCTCTTCCTCCAGAGAGCCTTCCCTGACCACACACTCTAGGCTAGCTTCCCCAGCCCTCTACTTCATAGTCCTGGTTCATGATTGCCTGTGTCCCCACTGGACCATTAGTTCCTCATGGGCAGGGACCACATTGGCCTTATTCATCATTTGATCTCTGGCATTGAACATAATGCCTGGCCTATAGTAGATGCTCAATAAATGTGGAGCAGATGATGGCTTGAGAGCAACTGTGAGGCCCCAAAACCAGCACCAGGGTCAGAGTTTTGATCTCTTGTATTTCAAGGGTATGAAAGGGGCTCATGCTGACACAGATGGGAGCTGGAAACCCCAGCACAGGGAACACTGGAGTCTGTTCTCCTGTAGTAGGAAGTAGCTGCAAAAATGTACTGACAGGAAGATGAGAGTGTGTCTGCAGCAGACTCAGGGCTGGCAGGATCCAGATCCTGTGGGCCTGTCTTGCCCAGGGCCAGCTGGAGTGCTTTGCCTGGGAGCCTTGGGGGCTTTGACATCACATTGCATGATTCACCCCCTCCGCCCCGGATCCAATCAGCAGATCTGTCTCCATCCATCTGTTGAAGTTTCTCCACCCAAATGTTGGCTCAAACTGGAGACTGAGGATTTGTTCCCTCAAAGTCAGGTAAAGGACAAAGGAGGCTGCAGGATTTGAGAGAGAAGAGTGGAGAGGGCTCAGCTGGAAGGATGGGGAGCTGTTTGCTTGGTCCTTGTTGTGTCTTTGGGGCTTTCCTTTGTGACTTGGGAGATGCCGGGAAACCACTCTCTCAGAACAGCACCAGAAAACAAAGTCCTTTCTTATTCATTCTCTGGGTCGTCACTGACAGCATCTCCACCCTCTGGCTCAAAACTGGGTCTTGTCTGGCCGGTTGGATGGTGGGCACGGGGCATCCTGATGGCTGTGTGGGGTAGGGCTGGCAACCTGGCGGAGGTCCACACGCTACTCCTCACTCACTCAGGAAGACAGGTTGAGGGTGTGGATGTGGAAGCCCGACTGTCTGGGTTTGAAGCCCAGCTCTGCCATTTATTCCTGGCCATGGGATCTTAGGTGAGTTTCTTAAAAGTTCTTAGGCTCCATGTTTTCCTTTGTACCTACCTCACATTTTAAAAAAATCCTTTGATGGGGCACCTGGGTGGCTCAGTCAGTTAAGCATCTGCCTTTGGCTTGGGTCATGATCCCGAAGTCCTGGGATCGAGTCCTGAGTCGGACTCCCTGCTCAGCGAGAAGCCTACTTCTCTCTCTGCTACTCCCCTTGCTTGTGCTCTCTTGCTCTCTCTGTCAAATAAATAAATAAAGTCTTTTAAAAAAATTCTTAGAAAACTGCCCAGCACCTAGTAAATTCTGAAGCAGCACTGTCATTTGTAAAGTGAGAATATTAGACCTCGTGAACTCTGAGAACCCTTTCTGTATAAAATTCCTGACCTGCCTGTGTTCAAATCCTGAATCTACCACTACCCAGCTGGGTATTCTCCAGGTCAGGGGCTGACTGGACCCAGGTCAACTCTGTACCCACAAAGGGCCTGGGGCAGCGTCCAACATATCGTAGGTATGTGGGAAATTTGGTATGTGTACATGAGCTGCCTGTTGAGGCCCCTGTGAAGAGGTTGAGAGGCTTGTTCTGAAGAAATAGGTGCTGGTTTCCCTTTGCTGCTAACAGCTGACCCAGCCAAGGGCCAAGGCCTTCCAAAAGAAAGAGAGGCCTCCTTTCTCTTAGCAGATGGATTTGTGGTCTTGAGGAGGACTGAAACCAAGAAGAGAAGGGCAACAGGAATTTGGGTGAATCACAGTAGAGGAATATGTGGGGGAACTCATCATGGCTATGGCCTGGCCCCCCTGAGAGAGAGAAGGGCCCCCAGCTGACCTGGGCCCCAGCTGTCCAGCAGAATGGGAAAACTAGTGGACTCAGAACCCAGAGACCAGAGTGTGAATCCAGCCCCGCTTTGCTCTATTACATGCCTTGGAACAGAGCACATACTATGTCAGACAATCAATTTTAATAAAAGAGGCCATAAATTTTAAAGCATTTCTCACAATATTGAGAGAATGAATAACCAGGAGCATCACTAAATCCATGATTCTCTCTTCCTTCTTTAGGATGCCCAGTTATGTGATGTTTTCCACAGACATTTTTAGTTTCCAAAGTGCTTTTAACAATACCTTCCCACACACAGCACACCCCTGCAGGGCAGGAGCCTTCCTTGTGCTCATTTAGGAGACTTGATTCAGAGTGGATGCCCAGATCGCCGAACTAGTTGGGCCCAGATTTGCAGACTTCAAATCTTGCCATCTTTCTTTCCCCTCTGCCTCCCAGGACGCTGCACAGATCTTCAGATGAACATGATATCTAGCTGGGTAGTTGAATAAAGAAGAAATCTGGAGGACACATATGCGAGGTGTGTGTGATTATGGCTCAAACTCTTAGGCTAGTGCTGCCATGACTGGGAAGTGGAGACAGAGCAAGAGGACCCATGTGCCGGTTGGCCCCGTGGTCAGCATTGGAGGGCGTCCAGCTCATGCACGGGCGAGGGGCCCAGGAAAGCACACATTACCTGCTTACTGAGGGTAGATAATGGGCTCACCGTAGAGAGATTTTTCGGAAGAACAGAAAGCACTGCAGGAAAATAAATGCAATTGCTTCTCATTTGAGACATTCTGATCTATGTCTCTGGAAAATATTCTCTCAGTTTGGAAGGGAGATTGGAAAACTTGGTTTGGGAGTTTGAAGCCTAATGAGAACAGTAAAGAAAGTCATTTATGCTTCTTCACAAGGTCTTCCCCAGGCAATATTCGTGCACACATTCATTCATTCTAGATTTCCTGAGCCCCTACTATGTGCCACCACTGTTGCAGGCACTTTGAGGGCGTAGAGATTCAACCCAGGGGTAGTGCCTGACCTTGAGGGACTCCCAGCTGCTGAGTGGTACATTCAGGATTTGAACCCAGGTAATCTGGCTCCAGGTTCTGTGCTCTGCATTAATACTATGCCGCCTTATTAGAAAACACACATAACTCAGCCTGGTGCAATCAAGGAAGGCTTCTATGAAGAGGTTCCACTTTTGAGTTGAGTTCAGCAAGCAGATGAAGAGGGAAGGATGTTTTGGGAAAGAGAACAAGGCTAAAAGGAATGGGGAGAGAAAGGCATATTTAAGGAACTGCAAATGATGTGGAATGACAATGACAATAATGATGATGATGATGATGATGATGATGATGATGATGATGATGATGAAAGGGGAAGGAATACAGGTAGGAAGTGGAAGGAGATGAGCTGGAGAAATAAAGTTGGGTCCGCACCATAAAGTGCTTTAAATGCCGTGCTATTCTGTGTTTCATCTCGATGCCTAGAGAAGGATCGAGGTGTTTGAGGCAGGGCAAAGACTTGATCAGCACTGTGACATGGGACATTGTATTTAAGGGGTTCTTCTAAAACAGTGTTTCCCAAGCCCAGTCATTTACTTACTAAAATACCGTGTTTTCTTTTTTGGACCCATTCCTGCCCCAGCTTTCCCCACCGTGGTAAGCCGGACCCACAAATGTCTGTGTTTCAGAGCAAATATCTGGAGGCCATTGTCACTGCCTCCCATCCCCACTCCCCCTATATCCAAGCCATCACCATGCTCTCTGTTCTGCTTCCATGATGTATCCCTGTCCATTCACGGTTCTCCATAGCCACCATCCCTGGCCTGAATGATTGTGTCCATCTCATGATCAGGTTTCTCCTGCGTTCCCGAAATCTAATTTTCATGCGACAGCCAGAGGAATCTTTGCAAAAATCAGATAATGTCAACCCCTATTTATATCCCTTTAAAAACAGCTCTCCATTGCTCTTGGGGTAAAATCCAAATTCCTCACGATGGCCATCGGATTGGCGGCCACGTCTCCAGTAATCTTGGAATCTGCTTACTGGCTTTCTTTTGTTAGCAGCCCAAAAGTTACTGGCCAGCTGGTCCTTGGAGAGTTTCTGGGACTTGCCATGCTTTTTCGGACTCAGTTCTTTGGACTTGCTTGTTTCCTATTCTTTGAGTACCCTTCCCTGTACAGTGACTTGCTCCTCCTCCACCTTCCAGCTTACGAATCATTTTTAGGGAGGCTGTCTGTACACCTCTTCACAGTGCCTTTCTTTCATAACATGTACATATGGAGTCAGACTGCCTGGGTTCAAATCCTGACTATGCCACTCAACAGTGGGGAGTCCCTCAAGGTTACGTACTACTTACCCCTGGGTTGAATCTATATCCCCTGACGTGTATATATATATATATATATATATATATATATATATATATCCCTAAACCTGGGACAGGGGCTGCACCCAGAAGCACTCCATAAATATTAGTTGAGTGAGTGGTTGAATGAATAAATTGAATGCAATTTATTCTTCTAAGAGCAAGACTTTTTCTTAAGCTGTCTCTCTCATTTCAATAAGGGAAGGGATGCTGAGTGGAAAAACAAAACAAAACGAACAAAAAGAAATGATTCCCTTTGTCTGACTCTTGTCTTTCTTCTTTCCCAAATTTCACTTACTAGTTATGAAGATGAATTTCTGACACTGTTTATTCCCCCAAGGTGCTGGTTCAGAGTGCTGACTGGTTGAGGCCTGTGACAACAGCTTTTCATCCAGCGGAAGAGGTGTCGCTTGCTCCTGGGGCCAGAAAACAACACTGTGTCACAGAGGGGAACAGACACGCGTTCAGCCCACTACTCGGTGCACACAGCAGAGGACAAGGGACTGGGGAGAGCCCCAGGAGCAGCCCCTTGGTTGTATAAAGGAGGAAACAGGTTTCTAAGAGGTCAAGGGAACAGAATCTGGTCCTCTTTTTCCTGACTCCCCTCCAATCTTGCTCCTAGTGAGAGCCTAGATCTGAGTGACATTACTGCCCTGTGGCCTCTCTTCATGGAGGGCTGCTCTGATGGGGACGGAAAGGACTGTGTTGTCAACAGCCTGCTTGTCCTTCTTGATCAGTTAGGAATGTTACTTGACATCTCTGAGTGCCCTCTGCAATTCTATTTTGGGTTATGTTTCCATGATTTAGGGAAAGTTTTATTTTTGTTCTCAACCCAAATCATGCCTAGGAGTTGATGAGGTTCTTAACTTTATGACTTATTATGTAGTAGCAGGACTTTTCATCATTTTTAAAAAAGATTTTATTTATTTATTCATGAGAGAAACAGAGTGAGACAGAAATATAGGCAGAGGGAGAAGCAAGCTCCCTGGTAGGGAGCCCGATGTGGGACTTGATCCCAGGATCCTGGGATCATGTCTTGAGCCAAAGGTAGACACTCAGCCCCTGAAACCCAGGTGCCCCAGACTTTTCATCATTCATGTTTAATTTACTTCTTGCAAAGTCTTCGTAGGGACCAACACGATGATTTGAGGGTTGCGTGTCTCTTGAGTGTCTCATAGCCCTGCTGGTGCACTTTGTTGAACCTCTGACACTAATTTGAATTAGTTGCTAAAGGAAAAGTTGGGTGATTTTACATAATAATCTGAGATTATGACTTCTCATAGAAGATACAAATGTACAGGAATTCCGGGCCTATAATTCTTTACAGTAACAGTTGACTGAAACTGAGTAGAGGTTACCCTGTTTAGACCTGGGAACACTCCCTGGTTTAATGCAAGTGTCTCCATGCTCAGGTTCCTTGCGTGCTGCTGCCTCATGCTCTCCTGGGCATGGTCATCAGGTGCTTTCAGCAGAACAATTGTGACATCTAAAGCAAAGCTAGTCCAGAGGGATTTGGAAGAAGGATTCAGGAGAAACTCAAGGTAGGGTGTAATTATTTAGGAAGGGGGTGGGTAAAATTCTGAGAATCTTCCACACTGATTTAATGTTATCTGTAAAGGTCCTACTATACTCCGGGCACAAAGACCTAAAATTATCAAAGGTTACTCCCATTCACTTTCTACCATTATGCTCTGCTTCCGGTCTCCCCACTCTTCTCAAGTTGCTCTCTCAAGGGTCATTAACAATCTCCACTATGGACTAATCGTGTCCCCGCCAAAATTAATATTTTGAAGGCTTAACCCCCAATGTGATGGTATTTGGAGATGGAGCCTTTGGGAGTAAAATTGGTTTAGATGAGGTCATGAGAATGGAGCCCCTCTCTCTGTCTCTCTCTCTCTCCTTTTCCCTCTCCCATTCTCTCCTCCATGTGAGCACACAGAGACAAGGCAACCCTCTGCAAGCCACAAGAAAGTCCTCACCAGAACCCAACCATGTTGGCACCCTGGTCTCAGACTTCTAGTTTCCAGAACTGTGAGAAAATAAATGTCTGTTGTTTAAGTCACCCAATCCATGGTATTTTGTTATGGCAGCCCAAGCTGACTAATCCAGTGTCCTAATTGCCATTCCTGTGGTTCCCATCCTACTTGGATTCTTTGTAGCCCATGAGAGGATAAACATTCTTTCCTGATCAACTCTTTTCTCTTGGCATCAGGCGAACATGTTCCTCCTACATCTGGAGCTACTTCTGAGTTTCCTTTGCGGACTACCTCTTGAGAGTATCTATCTCTTGAGAGTTGGTGAAAACCCAATATAAATGAGGGGATGAGGGTGGAAGAAGGAAGGGTGAGGTCCATCCTTGATCTTATCCCTTCTTGCTCTGATGCTTTTACCTGGGAATTTCATCTATTTCCAATGGTCTCAAATTCCTGAGCTCCAGACAAAAATCTCCACTTACAAGCACATACACCAGCAGGACTCAAATAAACTTGCACTCTGCCCACACATTGAGTCCTTCTCCCATGTATTTGCCTGATTTTGTTTTGCTGTGGCTTCATCTCACCATTAAATCTACCTTCCACCTTACCAACTGGGAGTCATACTACATTTATTCATTAGGCATTCTCCTCCTCCTCCTCCTCCTCCTCCTCCTCCTCCTCCTCCTCCTCCTCCTCCTCCTCCTCCTCCTCCTCCTCTCTTCTTCTTCTTCTTCTTCTTCTTCTTCTTCTTCTTCTTCTTCTTCTTCTTCTTCTTCTTCTTCTTCTTCTCTCCTCCTCCTCCTCCTCCCCTTCCTCCTCCTTCTTTTTCCTCTTCTTCTCCTTCTCCTTCTGATCTGGCCTCTTCCTACTGCCCCAGCTTTTCCTTAAGAAGTATGCAATACACACAGAATAGTGCCCACAGTGTAAACAGAGTGAACTCTACCATTCCCCAAACATGTCCAATTCTTTCCTGATACTTCACTATCTTTATGCTCATTATTCCTTCTACCTGCACTGTTCTTGCTTCACCGCTTCTTGGCCTGAAGTTTGAAGAGATAGTTCAGAAGCTTTCTCCTTTGTGAAACTTAATTTTTCAAGGTAGGGTCTCTTCTTTCTGCTAAAGTTCCACGGAACTGTTCATTCTACTCTTGAAATACCTGTTGCACTCTAGTGTTATTACCTGTCTGTTTGCTGTGAGGTCAGACTCTATTTCTGTTGATTTTTAAATTTCTAGTACCTGGTGGATTAACCAGTTCATAGGAGGCACTGGACACTTCATTCATCAGTAACAATGTATTCCCTACCCTCAAAGGGCTTTTTAGTCTGATAGGGAAGCAAGGCCTGACGCCTAACCAGAAACTGTGGTTAGTGCTAAATGGTATTAGATTTGTTCTAAGTATCTTAAAGTGTTTACTGCTATTATGAGTGGGAACTTTTGTTTATTATGTCTTTTAATTAGTTTCTTCTGGTGGGTACTATAGGGCTGTGCATTAGTTTCCAAGGGCTGCCATTTCTAAAAACTTGATGGCTTAAAACAACAGAAATTTAAGGATGCTTGGGTGACACAGTTGTTTAAGCGTCCAACTCTTGGTTTTGGCTCAAGTCCAATCTTGGGGTTCTGAGATTAAGCCCAGAGTCTGCTTGGGTTTTTCTCTCCCTCTGCCCCTCCCCACCAGCTTTCTCTCTCAAAGCAAATAAATAAAATCTTAAAAAAAAAAAAAAAACCCACAAACTTATTCTCTTACAATTTCAAGGCCAGAGCCCAAATCAAGCTGTTGGCCTGGCTATACTGCCTCCAGAGGTTCTAGGGGGAGAATTTGTTCCTCATCTCTTCTAGCTTCTGGATGAGGCTGTGGTGTTTCTTGGTTTGTGACTACATCAATCCAGTCTTCAAGGTCAACCTTCAAATCCCTTTCTGCTCTATGTTGTCTTCTCTTCTCCCTCTCTTTTTCTCTCTCCCTCTCCATGTGTGTATGTGTGGAATTGCCTTCTTATGAAACATGTGATTGCATTTAAGGTCCACCCAGATGATTCAGGATGATCTCCTCATCTCAAGATCCTTAACTTAATCATATCTGCAAAGATCCTTTTTCCAAACAGGGCAACACTTATTAGGTTTCAAGGATTAGAACCTGATATCACTGGGGACAACTATTCAGCCTAGTATAGGCTGCTGTTGATGTTGGTGTATTGAGCTTGGATTCAGCAACATTTAAAAAGTTTGTCTGAGAGTTTACTCTTCTATCATAAACAAATGATTTTGTGTTTACTTACTGATTAAAAGAACTTCTTTCTTTTCATTCTCTCTTCCATTTCCTGTGTATCTTCTTTGCATTCTTCTATTTCTTCTTATTTTTAATTTTTTGTTCTTTATTTTCTTATTTTTAAATAACTTAAATAATTTTTTGGTGTTTTGTAACAGCTTTATGAAGGCATAATTCATATGCCATGTAATTTACTCATTTAAATTGTAAAATGCAATGGCTTTACCATATTTACAGAGCTATGTAACAGTCATCACAATCGTTGTTAAAACATTTCATCAACCCATAAAAAAACTATACACACCTAAGCTCTCCCTCCCTCTGAGCCCTAAGCAAGGACTACTCTTTCTGCCTCTATAAATTTGCCTATTCCAAAATTTCATATAAATGGAATCATACCGTATGTGACCTTTCCTGACTGGTTTCTTCCACTTAGTGTAATTTCAAGGTTCATCCATTTTGGAGCATGTATCAATATTTCATTTCTTTTTTTATTGTAGTAAAATATATATAATGTAAGATTTATCATTTTAACCATTTGTGTGTTTACGTGTCAGTGGCATTAAATACATTTACAATGTTGTGTTACCATCACCATCATCTGTATCCCAAACCTTTTCAACATCCCCAATAAAGACTTTATATCCGTTAAGCAGTACTCATTCCCTTCTCCTTCCAGCCCTTAATAGCCCGTTTTTTACTTTCTGTCCATGGATTTACCTATTCTAGGTATCCCATGTAAATGGAATCATACAATACTTGTCCTTTATGTCTGCTTTGTTTCACTAAGCCAAATGTTTTTAAGATCCATCCAAGTTATAGCATATATCAAAATTTCAATCCTTTTCCTATTTCCCTTGGGTATAAATCTAGAATAGAATTGCTGGGTCATATGGTAAGTGTTTAAAGAACTGCCAGACTGTTTTCCAAAATAGCCGTACCATTTTACATTCTCACCATTAGTGTATGAGGGTTCCAATTTCTCTACATTCTCACCAACAACTGTTATTATCTGACTTTTGACTTATCGTCATCCTGGTGGGTTAGAAGTAGTATTTCAGTATAGTTTTGATTTGCATGTCCTTAATGACTAATGATGTGCATCTTTTCATGTACTTCTTGGCCACCTGTAGATCTTCTTTAGAGAAATGCTTATTTAGATCCTTTACCCATTTTTGAACCAGGTTGTCCTTTTATTATTGAGTTGTAAGAGTTCTTTATATTTTTTTAGATAGAAGTCTCTTATCAGGCATATGATTTGCAAAATTTTTTCTCCATTCTGTGGATTGTATGGTCACTTTCTTGATCATGTTCTTTGAAGCAGAGAAATTTTAAACTTTGATGCTGTCCACTTTGTGTATTTTTCCTTTTGTTGCTTGTGATTTGGTGTCACATATAAGAAATCATTACCTAATCTGAGGTCATTTATGCCTCTGTTTTCTTTTAAGTGTTTTATAATTTTAGCTCTTCACGGAGGTTTTTGATCTATTTTGAGTTCATATTGTGTAAAGTAGGGGTCCAACATCACTCTTTTTATGTGGGTATTAAGTTGCTAGCTTTCTTTATTTCTTTTAAAAGCATTCTGGTTTTTTGTGGTGGTTGTATTGGACAAAATAATCTGTTGAATGTTGTTAAAACCTGCCTGTGAAACCATAGTGTGCCATTTGTGAGAGGAGAAAGGGGCACTTCTCTCCCCTGCAACTTATTCAAGTTTTAAAATAATTTTTATTCAAGTCTTCTATTTCTCTTTGAATATATTTTTATAATTTATGTTTTCCAAACTTACATTTTTCTCTTACACTTTTTAAAACTTTTGACTGCATCTGTAGTTATATCTTCCTATCATTTCTAATATTCATTTGTGCCTAATTTGTGTCTTCTCTCTCTCCTTTTTTTTTTTTTTTGGATCAGTCTAACCAGCAGCTTATTTATTGTCTTTTCAAAAACTAGCCCTTAGTTTTATTGATCATAATTAGTTCTTGCTTTTGTATTTATTCCCTTTTTCCTACTTTCTTTGAGTTTACTTTGAGTCAAACGCTTCCTGAGTTAACTATTTTTCTTAAGAAGCTTTAATATATGAGCTATCCCAAATACCCAGAAAAGCAAAAAACCAATATGTAATAGTCATGTAATTACAACACAGATTTTAAAAATAAAATTATTTTCCTTTTTTTAAAAGATTTTATTTATTTATTCATGAGAGACACACAGAGAGAGAGAGAGAGAGAGAGAGGCAGAGACACAGGCAGAGGGAGAAGTAGGCCCATGCAGGGATCCTGATGTGGGACTTGATCCCAGGTCTCCAGGATCACGCCCTGGGCCAAAGGCAGGTGCTCAACCACTGAGCCACCCAGGCATCCCAATAAAATTATTTTCAATCTTACTTAGTTACTAAAGATTTCTTATTTACCAATAAATGCATTTAAGACTACTAACATAATATACATTCATTACATCTTACAATTCTTGATTTGTAGAGCTTTGGTTATCTTTTAGTATCCACCATTTTTGAATTTATGTTGTAATTTCCTCTTCAATGCATATACTGTTAGATTGATATCTTTAAAATTTCAAATGTATTTTCCCTTTTCTTTCCATATTGATTTCTAATTTCATTGCTCTGTGGAAAAAGAATATTAAATCTATTCTTTTAGATTAGCTGATTCTTCTTTATTGATTTGGAAAGATGCTCATGAAATGTTGTTAAGAGAAAACATCATTATGCTCAGATTTATTCCATTGAGGAGAAAAAGTATGTGCATACTTGCAGGGAGAAAAGATAAAGGGCATACAAGCCCTTTATTCATATTCATCTGACAAATAGTTACTACCAAAGTGAAAGACAATTATGGAAGGATTTTCTTTAAGTTTTGATTTTAATTCCAGTTAACATACAGTGTTATATTAGTTTCAGATGTACAATACAATAATTCCACACTTTATGGAAGGTTTTCTAAAATCCATTTTCCTTCTTGAATTTTTAATGATTTCTTTAATAACCATGTTCTCTCTTTAAAAATTAAAAATCAGCTTACTGATTTTTAAAAAATATTTCTTTGTAAAAATACTCAATGCCCATTCAAAAAACTTTTTCAAAAAAGATTTTAAAAAATTTATTCATGAGAGACACAGAGAGAGGAAGCTGGCTCCATGCAGGGAGCCTGACGTGGGACTTGATCCCGGGTCTCCAGGATCATGCCTTGGGCCAAAGGCAGGTGCTAAACCGCTGAGCCACCCAGGCTGCCCCAAAAAACTTTTTAAAATATAGAGATGTATACTATAGAAATTTCTTGCTTGACTTCATACAGAGTATATATTTATTAATTTAAATATGGTATTATATGGTGACACCTGGGTGGCTCAGTCAGTTAAGTGTCTGCCTCCTGCCTAGGTATGATCCCTGGGTCCTAGGATTGAGCTCCATGTCAGGCTCAGTGGGGAGCCTGCTTCTCCCTCTCCTCCCTGCTTGTGCTCTTTCTCTCTCTCACTCTCAAATTAATAAATAAAAGCTTTTTAAAAAATGGTATTATATGTAAACATATGTATTATATACATAGATGTAGATATTTCTGTAACTTGCTTTTATCTCCTAAATTACATTATGAAGACTTTTGCTTTGCTGTAGCAGACTGACCATATGACTTACACACTTACTCTCTGGAAAACTCATTGAAACAACAGCACAGATATACCCCCAAAGAGACCAAATCATGATAATAAATTCTGGAAAGGATAACAAAAAATAAAATATATGAACATAAAACATTTCCTGCCAAGTCTCAGGAAATGGTGGTAACATTATTGGGAAGGTAGGGGTGAGATGGGTTGGGGCATAAGGAGCCCTTTCTCCTTGGCCCCAGTCAAGAGTTAAGTCAGAGAAACAGACTAGGGAAGCCCTAAACTTGGGGATACCAGGCATGGAAATTGGGACATATTGGTGAGAGAAACAAGCAAATATGGTATAGAACGGTACATGTGAGGTAACCTCTTATATATTACCAAAACAAAACATAGGTACATAAGTAAGAATGTAAAAGCATGGAACAACCATGGAACACAACAATATCTGTGGTCACATTGTAGCTTCCCACAGTATGGTGCTGGGCTCTTCTTTAAATTTTCTCCCTGGGGGTGACTGGGTGACGGGCACTGAGGGGGGCACTTGATGGGATGAGCACTGCGTGTTATGCTGTATATTGGCAAATTGAACTCCAATAAAAAAAAATAAAAAATAATAATAAAAAAAGAAATTTTCTCCCTAAGTGATCCTATTCATTTTTGTGGCTTTAAATGCTCCCTGTTACTTTTAATTTCTGTCTCCTTTGGGTGGGCTTCCAACACTGGCTCAGACTAAGCCAACCGTGGTGCTGTATTCCTCAGCCACGGGGCTTGCTTTAGGGACGTGCATGAGACTAGAGCCTATGGGATTTGATGGAACTCAGAGGCACTTTTCCCAGCTGGTTTTGAACCTGAGAGGGAGAAAGCTCTTGCAGCATTCTTGCTGTAAGCTGTGCCAGTTCACGTTGCCTCCAAACTGTTACTAATCCCAAGTGACATCAATTATTTATTTTTGTCTTTGCCAACGTGTTAGGAGTAAATATATCATTTTGTTTATTGTTAGTGAAGTTGAGGACCTTTTCATATTGTGTAGTCATTTGTATTTCTTTTATAATTTGTCCATTTATTCTCTTTTGTCACTTATAAATTGCATTGTTAGCCTGTTCCTTATTGATAAGATGTTTTAACATACTGCAAATATTGTTCCTTTGTTATATGTATTACGAAGATATTTAGCACACTGTTTTAAATAACTATTTTCTAATTATTTTAATTTGGTATTGATGTTGAATGTGTCCAGGGACAGTCATTAATCTACTGTGGCTATAAATTCATGTGGGAATTAAGGAGCTTAGCAGCCTCTTTCTTTCTTTTTTTTTTTTTAGCAGCCTCTTTCTAAGTGCTTATTCTCCTACAACATCTCCCAACACTGGATTACTGTGGATGAGTTAAATAAAAAAATTCTTTCTTCAGACTGTTAAAGGTGTGCAAGTACAGACTTCATTCTTATGAAAATTTACAATAAAGAGAGTAAAATATTTGAATAATGCCTTTATTTATTTATCACTGAAAATACAAATTGTTTCCAACATGTTGACTCGACATATAATTTACCTTACTGATTAAGCGTAATGTGAGTTTTTGTCTTAAAAATGAAGTCCATTTAGTGTGGTAAGGTTTTGTGACCTTCCTGAGTTCTATGGACCAGCAATTAGGAAATGCTGATTTAGCTGACCAGCAAAAAATATAATAAGAACAAATAGAAGAATAGCTAAACTTTGTAAGCATCCACAGTGTGTCAGGTACTTTTCTAAGTGTGCCACACACATGACACCCTTTAGTTCTTAACCCGATGAGGCAGGTATTATGATTATCCTTATTTTCCCACTGAAAGATCTGGGACAGCAAGGTTAATTAACTTGTCCAACCTCACCCAGCTGCCTGGGGAAGTGCAAGTCTTTGACCTCAGGCAGTCTGTACTCACTGGCTGCACCTTAAGCCACTATGCACACTGCTTTCTTAGTGCTTTGTTTTGTTTTATTTTGGTTTGGTTTGGTTGTTATAAGCTTGATTTTATCACTTAAACCCATATGGCCAGATCTGAGTTTATGTTCGATAGCAAGAAAACGGAAACTCAATGTGATAAGGACTCTTAGTGTGTTTAATCCTGAGCTCCCCAAATGGGATTGGCATATATTTCTAAGAGATCAAAAATTATTTAAAACACATTTAAAACATGGTGTTTCATGTGGCCCTAAACAATAGCTGAAATCAAATTTTGGAATAATTATAATTTTGACCTATACTAAGAATATGGTATGTATATATTTTCATTGGTTTGTCTTTAGCAAGCTGGTGACTAGTTAGCTCAGATGATCAGAAAGGCAGATATGGGGCATGGGGCACCTGGATGGCTCAGTGGTTGAGGGTCTGCCTTCAGCTCAGGTGGTGATCCTTAGGTCCTGGGATTGAGTCCAGCATCAGGCTCCCCGCGGAGCCCTCTGCCTCTCCCTCTGCCTGTGTCTCTGCCTCTCTCTGTGTCTCTTATGAATAAATAAATAAAATCCTAAAAAACCAGAAAGGCAGATACCTGCTGTTAATGGGGTTCTTAAGTGTCACCTTAGGGAATGTTGGCCATTGCCTGGAGCCAGGCGGAGCTAGCAGGCTGGTTGGGACAGTGCAAGCTGCCAAGGACCTGCTACAGGAGCTGAAGGGAGGAGGTAGGAGAATTGAGGGACCTCCTACTTTTGGATGCCCACCTTGAGGAAAGGGGTGCTTGGTTAGTAGGCATGTGGCCCAGGCACAGTGGGGCCTGATGGCTCAGGGATTGCGGGTGGAGGAGGGATGGTCCTGAGGAGCTCCCAAACACCTGTCTGAGAAGCAGAGTGGCCAGTGGCTCATTCTGAGTGAACTTGCTACCATTTGGGGGGCACAATTCTGCATCTGAAAGCACCATTCTTAAGCTTCTGCTCCTACTCCCCTCCTCTATCCCAGAGCTGGTAAGGACATTTTATGGCCAATGATCTCTCATGAAGGGTGGAGAACCCTAGAAACATTGTTTAAAAATATTAATAAGAACTAATATCTATTGAGCTTATACCATAGGTCAGGAATGATTCAGAGACCTTCCACCTGTACCAATCCTCTGAGGCAAGTATTGTTTACAGATATGGCAGGTGAGGGAAAGGAGCTTAGGAAAATTGCCCCAGGGTCACACAGCATGTAAAAAGCATAGATAGAGGGGGGGGGGGCGTTCCATCTGAGCGAGTTTGGCGCCAGACTCCGCACATCAAGCTATCAGGCTGTACTGCCTTCTTGGTACATTAGTAAAGGATTCCTTTATCTGGATACAAGAGAACACTGAATTTTCTATACTGCTTACAACAAAATAGTCAGTCTCAAGTCAATAATTTCTTTCTGCCCCATAGCTGTCTCCCAGAGTTCTAACTGCACAGTCCTATATGAGGTTATCTTTTGTCCAAATGTCCATCTCTGGATTTTCCTGAGCTGGGACAGGGTTTAGTTCTCAGCTTTTAAGCCACAAGAGTCTTACATATAATACATATTTTTACTGTTGCTTCTTCTGTCTTATTGGGCTCATTTTGTCCATCAAGTTTCTCTGAAGAACCAAGACAAACTGTATATGCTGAGTGCTGTCCGGCCACTCCTGATGATTGACAGGTCTGGTACAGTGACATTGGGTCCTGGCTCTCCTTTCAAAGCATTCATCACTTAGAGTAATGTCCACTGATGGCCAAGGGTCAGAGCTGCTAGAACACTGAGAAGCCGGTAGAAGGATGCTGTTCATGTTCAAATTCAAGTTCCAGACTCCAGTAGGGTGGAATGAGCAAGTTAGCATGTCGTTTCCCTAGAAATTAATAATAAAACTAGACAACATTGTCAACAGCATCCACTTCAGGGCTCTGGAAATTTACCAAAGGCAAGCAACAAACTGAGAAGGAATCTTTTAATCCAGAACTGCTATATTTTGGTAAGAAGGGTGGGAGGGTGTGGCATTCTTGCCTGGCACTGCTCTACCTCACCCCTCCTCTGTCTGGGCTCAGTCTGTGCAAAGCTTCTAGCAGAGGACAGCAAAGCCGAAAGCAAGCACAGCAGATTTGCTGCTGGAGGGAGCACAACTGAATTCCAGCAAAAGGTGGAAAACACCTTCCAGTCATGCCATCAGTTAAAGGATGTTGGTGGCAAGTGAATAGGGGCATCAGCACTTCATTCACCACCAGGCAGTAGTCTGGGTTGGAAAAAGCCACCTTACGGCCAAAAAGCCAAAAGAAATTTCATAGGGAGATCCTGGGAATGAGACAATCACGGAGGGACTTGAAAAATTCTCCACACACCCTAGCTGCCTTCTGAGAGTGTGCAGTGTGGGAGCAGAGAAGATCCAAGTTCTCTACTCATCCCTGGCTAACAAACACGGTGTGCTTGGAGAGGACATGTGGACGGGCATGTGGGAGTCTTACGGGGTTGCTAGAAATGTTCTAAAACTGGATTGTGGTGATGTTTGCACAGCCTTGTAAATTTACCAAGAGTCACTGATTTTATACTCAAAATAGGTCAATTTTAGGATATGTAAATTATACATCAGTAAAGTTGTTAAGAAAAAAAATTCAGTTCTAGTAAATGACTCTAAAGAATGTTGCTTTGAAAATTTTCCTTTGGTATATTATGGCACTGCAAAACCAGCCTCTGCCAGAACAAACCGAACTATTTTTGGTAATAGACAATGGTCATCTACAATGATTTCTTTCGGTCCCTTATGCACTGCATTAGAGCTTAGGAAGCCTTAAATTTCTAAGACCATCAATAAGCAAGACTCACTTGAGAACTATATGTTTAAAGATGAAGATGTGTGTACTGAGACATCATGTGTCAACATTGATTGAGCACAGAGTTTGCCATGGAGGCTGAGAGGCATAGTGTTTAAATTTGACAGCCTTCAGGGAGCTTACACTGTTAAAATTGTAAGTTAATTTGCAATAGTATGTTAAAGTTAAATATTATATTACTATTACTGGGGAGGGCTGGTAGTAAATAAGATGCTGCCAAACACCTCTGATAAATCATAAAATATCTTCTTCATTCATTTCTGCATTTAATCCTTGTGGGTATTGCCCAAAGACAGGGAAACTGAGGCAACTTGTTCAAGATCCCACACCTTATGCCAAAGGTGAAATATGAATCCATGTGGCTGATTCTCAAGCAAATGCTAGTGAAGATTTGGAATAACTGGCATTCATACCTGGTTCACTGGGGTGTAGATTAGTAAAATTTCCACGGAGGATAACTTGGTAATATCTAGCAAATGGAAACTGCATGTATTCTTTGTCTTTAAATTCTTCTAGGATGTTTGTGGTTTGGTATAGATGGCCATCAGTAATGAATTAATTAAATAAATCTCTGTCTAGAAATGGAATATTATGCGGCCATCAAAGGAGGTATATCTGAATATACTAACATAGAATGATATGCAAGATATATAATCAAATTAAGAAAAAGCTGTTCTCCACACTTTTGGGGTTGTTTTAAAAGGGACTGGTTGCCTAAAGAGACAGGGAGCTGTGTATACTATCATAAAGCCAATTATACAACTTTAAACTGAGGTCTGTGGTTAATTTTTTTAAAAAGATTTTATTTATTTACTTGAGAGAGACAGAAAGAGGGAGAGCACAAGTGGGGGCAGGGGCAGAGGGAGAGGAAGAAGCAGACACCCCCACCCTGCTGAGCAGGCAGCCAGACATGGGGCTTGATCCCAGGACCCTGAGACTCCAAAGGCAGTCATTTAACTGACTGAGCCACCCAGGTGCCCCTGTTGTTAATTTTTAGCTAGTGTCTGTGGTTTCCATATTTGCAAGCAGCAAAATAGTGAGCTGTTGACTAGGTTATGTGATTGCTGTAAGTGTTTTTATGATATTAGTTAAAAGGGATCCTTCTTAGCCTTTCTTACTATATTCTAGAAGCTGTTCTCTTTTCTGATTTGGCTGATCTAAATCTTCAGAGTTAGAATGAAATTTAGAAACTGTGTAATTCAATATTTATCAGGTCACAGCCTTCAGTGAATTCTGAAATTAATTTTGTGGGTCAAAACTAACATTTCATTCACTAAAAATTTAAAAATTAAATAATATAGACAAAAACAAAGTATCAGAGTACCTTGTACATAGAAAGGCTATGTTTCATGTTGGGAAACTGTTTTACAATATGATTTGTTGTACTATGTGTATGAACTTATGTGCATACCTATACATGTGTGGTCTCCATGTGCATATATATGGGCTTTTTGTGTGTGCATTTGTATATGTGCTTATGCATACATTTGTGCGTGTGTATGTGTTGTGGTTTTAAACGTATTTCTTACTGTTGGTCCTAGACTAAAAAATTTTAAATCCATTGTATTAGTTCAAAATGTCTTATTTTATGGAGAAGAAAATGGGGGCTCAGATAGGCTAAGTGATTGCCTAAGATGAGTAACAGGGCTTGAATTCCTACTCTTGTGTCCAGACTTACATGTTCCTTCTTTGTTTTATAAATGTTTCTGTTGCCAGGGCCATTGAAGGACTTTAAGGAGTGAAAAGGTATGAAATTGGACTTTAATTTTGAAAGACCATAAGGAACAATGTGGAGGGTGGACTGGAGGGGACTAAAGGGGGGCTGGGAGCCCGATAGGAGCTCTGGTGAGAACCAATGATCCACTAAGGCACTGTCCTTACACCTTCTAAAGAGAAAGGCGTGAAATTTATTTAGAGGGCAGCAGTGACAGGACCTGGTGATGGCTGAGTTTGAAGTGATGCAGGAGAAAGAGTTAAGAAGAAATTCTAAGTTTCAGACTTGGGTACCTGGGTAAATGGTAGGGTGCTTTGCTGAGCAAGAGAAAATAGAAGAAGGAGCAGTTTCAGGGCAAAGACAATGAGAATAGATTTGAGTTGTCTTTGGATGTTTCATGTAGAGACTTGCAGGAGGAGGGTGAGAAATCCAGCTTGGAATGCAGAAGAGAGCTCAGGGAAGTAACTTATTATCTAGGAGTCATCAGTAGAGAGTGAAGGATAGCTGTGAAAGGACTTCTTCTTTTGGGTTTCTTTTGTCCTTACCCTTGAGTGTGGTTTCCAGGATTTCTTATTGGAAAGCCATGAGCAGAAACTTCTCACCACACATCACCTCAACCAAATGCCACAGATATGCAAAATGAAACCATTGGGGGCAGACTCAGAAACCGAACCAACAAATTCTCCTCTCAGATTCTCTTATTTACTTGTTTGGTTTCCATTTGTGCCAGTGTAGTTAAACAACTCTTTCTTTTACTTGGAACCTCTTTATTTGGCCACCAGGGACTTCCCTCTGGTAGTAGCAGCAGTCACTTCAAGGACTTACCCCAGAGACCTCAAAACAGAAGCAATTGCATTTCCACTTGAACTATTATTTCTCTGCCTAAGGGAATCTTCTTGACCATTAATTCTGCTAACCCTTAATGGGAAATTTGGCTTCTGGGCTTCATTATAGATATTAAATTCACAGTGAAACTGTGCAAGAATCCCATTCATTAAAGATTTCATTCATACTCTCCAAGCTGAAAACAAGAAGCCACATTTTGGGTTAGATGGATAGCTACTCTAAATGACCCAACTGACCAACTGTTTCTGCTATGATACATGTATTCTGTGAATTCCAAGGGAATTAATGAAGTAGAAACATTTTCTTATTTCACATTTCATGTAGATGCTAAGGCTTTGTTGGTGGTTACATGGGTATGGGGCAGTGGGGCTATCAAATTGAGATATGTCAAAGGACACTGGATGCAGAATTTGCCTGGACTGCAAGGATCTAGAGAGTTTCCACTGGCCACAAATACATGATCTGTCACTGACTAGATTCATAACCTTGACAAGTCACTTTGCCTTTCCAGGCTTCATTTCTCTTCTTTAAGAAAAAGTGAAATGGCCTTTCTGTGCTGAGGGTCCATACCATTTTGGGTTCCCATGTAACCTAAAGGGAAACTTCCACAATGTCTAGAGCCCTGACCTCCTGCAAAGGGAGAAGGATGTCTTCTAACTCCTTGTGGCAGGAACCCACTTAGGTGACACCAACCCTGACTTCAAAATGATACATTCCATCTACAAAAGAGAAACCAATGGCATATTACAAATCTAGAGATATCCTATGAGAAGCTTCTTCCTGTAGCTTGTACCATTGTTGCTGTCAAACACCCGAGCGAGGTAGGTGTCATATCCTCCAGGAACAGTGGCCAGTGGGCTATGCTGAAGTTGGCTGCTGCCAGTGGAGCCTCTCCTACTGTGGGCCACTTCACTTCTGGAACCTTCACTAGCCAGGTTCAGGCATCCTGCAGGGAGCTGTGTCTTCTGGTGATTACTGATCCCAGGGCTGACCACCCATTTCTCATGGAGGCACCTTATGTTAACCTGCTGACCATCGCCCTGTGTAACTCACAGTCTCCTCTGCACTGTATGGGCATTGCCATCCCACACGACAGCAAGGGAGCTCACACAGTGGGTCGGAGGAAGTGGCTGCTGGCCTGGGGAGTTCTGCATGCATGTGGCACCACTTCCTGTGAACACCCATGAGAGGCCACTCCCGGTCTCTCCTGAAAAAGCCTTGACCAAGGAGGAATTTCCAGGTGAATGGACTGCCCCAGGTCCCAAATTTACTGCTACTCAACCTCAGGTCTCAGATGGTGTGAAGGTGTGCAGGGGTCTCTGCGTCTGTCCAGTAGTTCTCTACTGAAAACTGGTGCACTAGCTCTCGCTCAGGACTGGTCTGCAGCTCCCACTGCTCAGGTCACTCAATGGCTAGTAATGACCCTCAAGTGATCCTAAGCTGCTCTTCCACAGACTCTTAACCAGAAATGGAAATAAGTTTGATAGAAAATGAACAGTTTCCTAAAAAAAAAAAAAAAAAGCAAAGGAGAAATGGGATCAAGGAGTCACTAAGTTTCCTTCTGAATCTAAAAATGCTGTGATTTTATAAATGATCCTATAGTAGTTCACATTTAAAAGACAGTTTAGCAGACACTTTGGAAAGATAAATGCAATTTCTTTGGGTTGAAATTTCAGTAATTTAATTAAACAAATACCTATAGAGAGCCAGTTATGTGCTTGCACTCTACTCGGTGCTGGGGAAATGTAGGACAAAGGTGACAGTGCCGGTCCCTTGCAGGCTACAGGGAGACATGACAGCTGTGTTCCAGGACCAGCAATGGCCTGAGCTTTCTATTTCTGACTCTATTATGTCCCTAGTCTGCTCGCTGTAAAATGGAGTCAAATTCTGATAATTTATTATCTATCTCCTCTACTAGTACAGAGGACAGGAATTTTGTCTCTTTTATTGATTCTTGTATCTCCAATAACTGGAATAATGCCCACCACACTGTTGGCGATTGATGCATAAGGTATAATGATGGAGCACAGATTTGAAGGATATATTTAAAAGCAGTAGAAGAATGAGCTAATACAGTGGTATTCAAACTTCAGTATGCAAATGCCAAAAGACTTTCCATGAAATGGATGGGGATAGATTGCTTTAGGGAAATAAATTTCCAGAAACTTCAACTTCCACACCAACCCTTTCTTAGAGTTGATTTGCCTGGGAACTGCTGAAAAAGTTGTCCTGCTGGCATTTCCCCCATCTTCCCTTTTATAGACTTCTCTTACTCAATAAATTAATGGTTTTTCTTCTAATCTTACTGAAATGCATTCCCCAGGTGGTAAAAAGCACCTGAGAAAAAATGCCTGGGGGTATAGGGCTTGGTTTAAGACAGTAAACGGCCCTAATGACTAATGCATTTTTGCAAGCCAAGTGGTCTTCAATTCTTTTGTCAACAATATTTAATAGAACCTAATGAGTTGTCATCTGATAGATGGCTAGAAAGAATTTTTGATGGTAGATCAATCACAATGTGATATTTGGCATATATTTCAAAGGGAACTCAAAGAATTGATTGACATTGCTGTAATAAGACACTTTCCATTTCCACCTACTTATTTATGAACAAGTTTTCTCAAGGTTTATATCTATAAAAACAAAAATGGAAAAAAAATCCATAAAAATGGAAATAGAAATGATGGAGAACTCTTGTCTTACTCTGTTAATAATTAATAAACATTAAATACATGAACAAAATGGAAATTTAAACAAGTTCCTCTCAAGAAAAGTGCTTTTCCAATACGATTTTCTTTTTATTCTATAATTGTTCAAAGTTTATGATATATTGTTTATTATGTTGTTTTATTGATTAGTAATAGTCATTATAACAATAACCATATAGAAGAATTTTATTACTTATAGTCAAAGGAAACTTAAAAAAATTAAATTGATATTTATATACAATTTTTGTGCAAGGAAGTTTGATAGGATGATCAATAAAAGATTTCAAAGAATGAAATAAAATTACATTAGGACTAAATTTTAGGGGAAAGTGGAATGGAAATATAAATTCAAGAATAAACAAATGACATGAATATGAGATTTCCAAAAGTTAAGGAAGAACTTGCTCATTTATTCATTTTTTAAAAATGAAGTGATAGTCAAATTGCTTTCGTATTTAAATTCCATTGGATACATTTAAAAGATACATTCCATTGGCTAAACCAAGTATATTTTTAAATGTTTAGAAAGTTCTGGAAATTAGATTATTTGCAATTCTTTAAACACATGATGGGCAAATTCTGAAGTGAATATAGTAAAGTATGAGGAGTATTTTTCTAATGTTTATTTATTTATTTATTTATTTATTTATTTATTTATTTATTTATTTATTTTAGGGAGTTAGAACTATCTGCATGAGCAAAGGGAGAGGCAGAGGGAGAGGGAGAGAGAGAATCTCAAGCAGACTCCATGTTAAGCATGGAGGCTGACATGGAGCTTGATCTCAAGATCCCGAGATCATGACCTGAACTAAATCAAGAGTCAGACACTTAATGGACTGAGCCACCCAGGCACCCCGAAGGAATATGTTGTTTTAAACATTTTGGGGGAACCCACCCAAGCAGGTTTAAAGAGTACTGGGCTAATAATACAAGTGAGACATTCTAATTCTGGCTGCATGGTTGCTATCAAGCCTTGGGAAATGCCCTTCTCAATCCCTCTCTGTCCATTTCTCTTTCTGCCAAAAAACAAAAAAAAGCACACCTGCTTATTTTCCCTTTTTCTCAGGAAAATTCTGAGCTCATATGAGATAATGAAATAATGTGAAAGGTCTAGATTATTTCCTGGGGGCAAATTGGACATCTCTGGGAAGTTTTAATAACTTTTCAAGGCTAACAGGATACTGGCTAGTTCCCCAGAAAGTATGCCTGAAAGATACTCTTATTACTACCTTTATTTCACTGTAGCCTCCCATTTCCTCCAGTTTTGATTCAGCCGTTGGAACTTCATGAAAGTAATCTAACACCATAGGATTAGTTTCTGCATCTCTGCATCAGAGGGTTAGCAAGAAGAGACCTAGCTCTATTTAGGGCACAGTGCAAGGTTCTACTCTGGTGGTCAGGATGAGAAACATAGACTCTACAACAGGAGAGCCAACAAGCCTTAAATACCTTCCCAGAAGGCTATGGGGCACATGTATCATAGCCCAGAGAATATTGTCTGAGGTTCTTTTTTTTTTTTTCCTTTTTTTTTTTTTAATTTATTTATGATAGTCACAGAGAGAGAGAGAGAGAGAGAGAGGCAGAGACACAGGCAGAGGGAGAAGCAGGCTCCATGCAGGGAGCCCGACATGGGATTCGATCCCGGGTCTCCAGGATCGGGCCCTGGGCCAAAGGCAGGCGCCAAACCGCTGCGCCACCCAGGGATCCCTTTGTCTGAGGTTCTGAGTATTGTCACTGTAAACACCTATTCAAGTAACTGAGGAGAGTCCATCCTCGCCACATGGGCCCCTTCAGCTTGGTAGATTATCTGACATATCTTGTATGCAAGTCCTTTCCTCCCAGCTCATAAAATTCATTAGGTTGTGATATCCAGGGGGCCTAATGTGCTTTGGAATTGGCTGTGCCTCAGAAGCCTTATGAGAACTTTGAATTTCAAATGAGGACTTTTAAGCCACCTGCGATCTTGAAAAGTCATGGAGTTTTAAGTTGTTGCATAAACCTAAGAACTTGTGGTGAAATGGTGGTGGGGAACTGCATATGAAAAGAGAAGCTAGAGTAGGATTTCTCCGTAAGATGGGATAGGACATTCATTCATTCACTCTTTCAATGTATATTAGATTTTGTCAAGTGCCATTTGCAGGTAAATGCCCTTCCCGTTCTCAGGGAGCGCATCCTCTGGTTGCACGAAGGTGAAAACAATGGCAATACTGTACAATTACCCACATGACACCGTGAGAGCAAAGGAGAATAAAGAGCAAATTCTATCTAGGAAGGCAAAGAAAGACATTCCAGAGGAGATGGTGTTTGAGCTCAAAGCAGGGAGGAGGTCATTTCAAGAATAAAAAATGTCATGTCTCCCTGGAGACCAGGGGGAGCTTGGGATCAACAAGAAGCTCAAATGTCACCCGCTCAAAATCAGAGGGAGAATGGCTTGAGTTAGGCTCGATGGGAAGACAAGTAGAAGCAAAATGGGATATTATGACCAGCGGAGGATCTGGCTTCACACTAGCTGCACGAACTCATAGGTTGTCATCAGTTCTTTCTCCGTGTGCCCCTCTGTCTCAGTTCCACTGCTCTCCTTAGCTTCTGATTCTTACTGTCTCTCCAGAGTAAACAGATGGCTGCCAGACTCCTATTTTCTCAGTCTAGCAATTCCAATATCCATATAGCAATGCCAGGGAAGTTTCTGATTGCCTCTGTGGAGTCTCATGCACAATAATAAACCAATTATTACTGGAGGTTGAGGTGATGGGAATTCTATCCTATGTGACTTCTTGGACCATTCCTGTGCTCCAAGGGGCAGGCACCAGTTCCGACAGCCCCAGCAGAACCACAGAGAGTGGGGAAAGACATCTCCAAAGAAACTAGAAGAAGAATGGGAACATGCACTGGGTCTATAAAAAGTGTAGCTCCCACTGACCACAAGAGCAGAATTTGATTACAACATGGCAGTGGAAATATGGAAGAGGCAACAGACAAAATAGGCTTTCGGGGACTGAAACTGACATTGAGCCTTGGTTTTTAATCAACTGATCTTCTAAAAAAAAATGGATTTCTATCTTTGGCAGTTACCCAGATGCTGCCACTGGGAGAAGATTGCAGGCATTGGTATCCAGAGAGGGCTAAATAGAATTAAATAAATAAGCAAAATAGTTGATAGATAGATAGATGATAGATAATATATATATATATTTTTCGTTTATGATACTTTTCTTGATTTCCCCAAAGAGTCTGAGGCAACTTACAGGGATGATAAAGTAAACTAAAGGTCATAGTACCCCAAGCTCTTATCCAATTTATTATAGGTGGACTGCAAATATAGTTCTTTGCTTCCTGGAAGCCAATGCAAAGAGGGCAACATGATCAAGCAAAAAGTCGACAGTTATCAGGTGCCTGAGTGGCTCAGTCAGTTAAGTGTCTGACTCTTGATTTCAGCTCAGGTCATGATCTTAGGTTGTGAGATAGAGCCCTATGTCAGGCTCTGCACTGGACGTGGAGCCTGCTTAAGATTCTCTCTCTCCCTCTTTCTCTGTCTCTCCCCTGGCATGCGCAGGTGCACGCACACACATCCACTTTCTCACTTTCTCAAATAAATCTTTAAAAAAAGTTTATGATGATCATCAGAGAAACATGATTATTATTGATTCTGAAACTTGAAAAGAATCTCTCTTCAGGCACTCATAAAGTTGTCATTGTATAAGGTTGTAGTAATATCATTTTGTCAGTAAACATAATAAGATATTTGTGGTTTTCAGTAGTGGCTAATGTCATATAGCTAAAACATTAGTTAAGAGAAGTCATGTACTCTAACAAATCCAGAATATTTTGAAATCTTAGAAAAGTCTTTCAGAAGCCAAGTGAACTCAGCAAGTTGGATGAGGATTAGCGTTTATTGTGAATCTCTTTAGTCAGGGGTATGAGTTCCCCATCATTCCTTACTGTCTTACACCCAATTTATTTCAGTTACTTGTATTACCAGTCTGGCCCCTAAATGCATTTGCATATAGGACTTCTGGAAGAGATATACATAATCCAGTGGTCCAAATCCCTCTCCACACTTCTCCACCTACATAGCAGGATACTTTGGCATCCCCCCCGCCCCCGCCCGCCCCATAAGGTGCCTCTTATGCTAGTTTATCAAATACCCCTTCCATTCTCCTCTAGTCTTTTTCTTCTTCTTCTTCTTTTTTTTCTTCTCTAGTCTTCTTTGGGCAAATCATCACATTCACCCTTCCCTGCTCTTGGCTTTAGGACTTGGAAAGTAAAGTTACCATCTTCCTAAAGACTCAGAACCCTTGCTTGTAGTGCAGTGAGGCTGATCCATGTTTTTGAATTGTTTGCATGACTGGCCTGGAAACTGAAGCCAAAGGAATTCCCAGTGAAAATGCTTTCATCTTGAGCCAAGAAGCCTGGGTAACTTTGAGTTGGGAATGACCATAGCTGCTTGTCTCGGAAATCTGAAGTAGCCCTAAGATTTGGCTTTCATTTTCTGGTGTGATGTGAAAGCAGTGCTTCTTGCCTACTTAATTGGTAGTGGAGGAAAATCCATGCACACACCTGAAATGAGAGTCATTTGTATGTGAACTTCCTGCTTTCTTTGAAATTCAAGACTCTGTGGTTGAATGTGTGTATTTGGCTCCCACTAGTAAATACAGAGGCTCCTAACATATAGGAAAGCAGCTGTGATGTTTTAAAGAAGTAGTTAACGGCCTCAGATGAAAACAACTGTTGGATGATTTTATAGTCTGAAATTCTTGACAATGAGTATAATTTAGGAAGTGATACACATGTGTGTACTTTTCAAAAGAGGAAGTGGGCATTTTGAATTTTTATTTTAGTGTATTGGGGATAGCATTGTTAGTACTATATTGGCACACCAGCTATGCAAATCAGGGGGCTGGGGTGACCATAAAAGAAGCAAGAGGGAGACATCAGACTTGAAATACAATTTAGATTTCAAAACTGTGGTGATTTATCTAGGACGCTTTTTTTAAAGGGGCAGACGGACAACAAATTTCAAATGCAAAGAGAGCCTAATTAAAGACTTTTATTTTAAATTTTTTATTGTTGGATTTGCCCCTTTCCTGCAAACCTCATTAATTTATATTTCCTTAACGATTCTTGCCTGTTTGTAGGCAGGTAGCCCTTAAATCAGCTTGGGAAGTAGGGGAACCTCAAAAGAGGTTTTTAATTGCTTATGTATTGCCTATAAGACAAAACCTCAATTATTCAGGCCCTCTCAGGTCGCCTTTGACAAATGCCTTCCAGGCCTCAGCATCCTGGGGTAGGCCTGGCTCTAAGGCTCACCTGGTCTCTCCGTGGTGACTCAAGATGTGTCCTCACAGAAATGGCCCCTCCCTGAAAGGCATGCTGGGTGGCTCTCTAGCTCTGACTCTCACAGAGGCAATATCCCCCCAGGCGACTCCTTGGCAAATGGGCTCCAGGCACCAAAATGCATTGGAGGAAGTGGAGGCAAGGCCCCAGTGGAGCTGCCACCCTCAGCAGACGCTGTCGGGGCCTGGGGGCCTCTTACCGAACAGCACTTCTGTTCTCCTCAGTCCTCACATTCGCCTCTCCTGCTCTTGGCCTCGAGGCAGGAAGTGAAAGCTCTGTGTCCCTGAGGACCGGTACCCCCACTTGCAGTGTGTGAGACTGGTGTGGGAACTCCGAGAAGCCCCACGTTCTCGTCCACTCCCACTCTTGGTTTATCCAGAACTGCAGGGAGATGGATTTATCACTCCCATACAGAACATCCCACGCCTAGTTATTCCTCCCGAGGCATTTATTACTTCCCTTAAAAAATGACTTGGCCTGACAGAGTTGCCTGGTACTTCATTCTCAATCTGATTTGCATCTGAGAAAATGACATTTCTTAAAACCAGCCTCCTCAAGCAGAAGGGACGAGAGTCCTTCACATCACTGGAAAGAGGAAACAGACGCTTTGTGATGAATCAGTAAAGTCCTTTCTCCTTGTTGCCTTAAGAGTCAACACCGTTTTCACCTCTAACTTTTATATCTAAATTGCTCCTAAGGTGAAGTATGGGCTCCTGGCTGTTTGTGAAATGCCATTTCTAATACGTGGGGATGCTCTGTGACCTAAAGAGCCCCCTTACAAGGTGAGATGACACGTCATTACAGACTGTAATTTCTACCAAGAACTAAGAGACATCTGGAGCGAAGTGATTTTATGAGGCAGAAAATTAAAGAACTCACTTCCAGCCTTGCTATGTTCTACCAGAGTCAGGATACATGCCACTATTTTCTGCAAAGCCAAAAAAGCAAATAAGATATTGATTGAATATAAAAGAAGAGAGACTCTAGTAGTAAATAATCACCGAGAAAGTGTGAATGCTTAGTCTGGAGGGTGAGAATAAAATCTCTTTTCCCTTAAGTACTGCTTTTCTACCTCGTGCACTTATATAGTGGTGCAGGGAAATGGATTCAATAGTTTTTAAACAAAGGCCATGTTATAACCGCAAGCAGAATACTATTCTAGAATCTAGAAAGGTATGAAGAAAATTATGCTATAGCAAAGAATTTCTTACAACCAATTCGTTCTGGTGACTCGTTTCCTACCAAAGCTATTAAATGAAATATTTGGATTCTCACTCAGAAATTAGGAAGACACTTTCATTTTGCATAGCCAGACCATGAATTCATATGTTATTTAATATAATATTAATTTATACCGACTATGGACTATAAACCTCAATTAAAATATTCTGGAAAACTCATTACCCATCAACCTATCTCATAATGAATGTGTCATATCTTATTTAGAAAAAATAAATGACTGTCAGCGCAAAAGATAATTGGGTTTTCTAAGCATCAGAGTTCAGCTGGCACGGTAATAATCAAAATGTGGTCTTGAGGATTGTAGAAACCTAAGGCCCTTCCAGGTGGACACTTGTAGAAGTATCCTGTAGTCGCTTGATAAATATTTACGTCTAGCATCATAATAAAATCTGGTTTCTGGTTTCCTGTTTCTGGCATGAGTTGTTTGTTCATGACAAGTCTCATTTTGACCCTGTCTGGTTTCTGCCCCAAAGGCTAGAGAAAAAGAGAGACTGGGGGATAGGATTTCAACTAAACTGAAGAGGTCCATGAATTGAGAAAGGGTAAGTCACTGACTTAGAAGATCTAGAGAAAAGAGGTGGGTCTCCAGCAGTCACATGGCATGATCCTTAAGAAATGCAGGGTTTGTCTTCACAGACCTGGGTTTGTGTTCCAGCTCTTTCTTAAAGCACTGTGGCTGTACTTGTTTGGACTTTATTTATTTATTTATTTATTTATTTATTTATTTATTTAGGACTTGCTTTAGTTAGTGATGGTAACGCTGGCCATTGTAACAAGGAGGTTTGATGCAGTGTAATGGCTCAAACATATTGTAAGTCACTTCTCATTCCTGTAACTGCCTGAGGCAAATCTGTAAGCGGCAGGCAGCTGTGTTCATGCAATGAACGCAGGGACCCAGATTCCTTCCATATTGTGGCTCTACCTCCCTCTAGGTCCATGTGATTGTGGCTGGTGTAAGGAGAAGGAGAACACATGAAGAATGCAAACCTCTTCTTAGAAGCCTCGGCTGGAATGAAGACACTTCACACCAACATCCCATTGGTGAAAATCTATCGTGGGTCACTCTCGATGGAAGGTAATGGGGAGTGAGAAATGTAGTTCCTGTCTGTTTAGCTGCTTGCCAGGTAAAACTCTGTAACTATGAACATGATGAGGAGGGATGCATTTTGGCAGATGGCTGGCTCTATCTGCCATAGGGCTGCTTATCAGAGTCAGCAGAGATGATACATTCGGCGGAAGGGAAGTCGTGGGATTGCAGATAAAGAGTCTGGAGAGGTGAAGGATGTAAGAAAGAGTCAACCCATAATGGGGAAGCAGGCTTGAGAACAGGCAGATTAAAATGGGTATAGGCCAGGCCAAGGGTCTCATCCTTCAGCTAAGAGGAGAGGCATCAGACATCAGGAAGAGTAGAGTGCCACCAGTTAATGCAAGTGTCAAAAAGGGGTTCCAACGATTAGAGACTTTCTCTTCAAGGGAAGCCTCTCTGATTGGTTCTGTACTGAGGGCAATAGTTACCAGAGTGGCTGAGGTTTGCCTCAACCTTCAAACAGGAAATGGAGAAAAACCTGTATTCAGGATGAGAGTCCTTACAGGCTGTGTAATACAAACACACACACACACACACACACACACACACATACACAAAGAGAAACAGTTGTGTCAAGGAAGTGATGCCCATGCTCTTTTTAAAAAATCTTTATTTTTTAAAGATTTATTTATTTATTCATGAGAGACACAGAGAGAGAGAGGCAGAGACATAGAGCAAGAAGCAGGCTCCCTCCAGGGAGCCTAATGCGGGACTTGATCCTTGAGCCAAAGGCCAACACTCAACTGCTAAGCCACTCAGGTGTCCCAGACACCCATGGTCTTTAAAGATGAAATGATGACAGATGAAAATGAGTTGGTGTTTGTCAAAAAACATCTAAGCCTTTTGTTGTAAGGAACTGAACTTCTCTGCAATGGCCTCACCTGGTCTTTCCTACCTTAATTAGCTTTCTGTACTCTGAAGTATCTAAACATGATACCAAGTAACAGTTAAGGAGAAATGAGGTCATCACAGAATAAAATCACAAGGTGATGTAAGTACATGCATGCTCATTGGATCACTTTTTAGTGGCAGAAACTTGGAAAGATCCTTAATGTCTATCGTTTAAGAGAATGGCTGAAGTAAGTTTCCACCATACTGGGGATTACTATACAGCTATTAAAAAGAATGGCCTAGATCTGTATATACCGACCTGGAAGGACGTCCATGGATAAAGCAGGTTGTATAACACTGTGTTATGTGATCCCGCCTTTGTAGAAACAAACGAAACACAAAACCTATATGTGTGTATTTGTTTGTGTAAGCACGGAGAAGAGTATGTAAGAAGACATTCCAAATTTTAACATTGATATTTGGAGGAGGGAGGTCTTGAAGATTGGAGTTATTAACTTTTTCCTTAAGTATCTGTTTTCTAAGTTAATGATGAATAAACACGAGAAAACCCCACAAGGATGTGTTAAATCTCAGAAACTGGTAAAATACAGAATGCTTCCTCCATCCAAACCCTGATCATCAATAATTATTGATGAGTATCTCATCAATACTTCTCCTTTCAATAATTATTTTCAATAATTATTTTCTGAGTATCTCCTGTGTGCCAGTTGCTTTCATGGACATTATTTTATTCAAGGTTTGGAACAATCCCAAGAGACCTTACTTACAGATGATGCAACAAGAGAAAACAGAGCTTTAGTAACTTGTTTGGCATCACATCACTGGAAAGATGGTGGAGTAAGCATGTGTACCCAGTACCTCTGGCCCCAGAGCCTGTGTGCTCTTGCCTGTGCTTCACTCTTCTAAAATTGAAAAGAGAGGTGGCCCCATTCCCTACTTCTTAGGTCGGGTAAGCCTGGTTAACTAGAATGGGTCTTAGTTAATGAACAGAAAGGTGATCTAGAGCAGATAAGAATCCTGTTGGGAGTAATCCCAGTCCTTGCTGAGAAACCTAAGTGAAAGGACTGGAAAGACCCAATCTTGAAAGAATCCCCTTGGTGATGAGTCACTTGGTGACATCCCTTTGGGGGCAGAGAAGTACACTGGGTATAATCTTCTTTGAGGGTCTCAGGGAGAAGAACTGCTCTTACTTTTAGCTGGTTTTGCCCCAGCTGAGGTGTTTTCAGGGGCCCTCATGTGTGTCAGGTTACTCTCTTCTTTCGCCAGCTAGGAGCTCTTAGCTATGATTATGGGCTTCCAACAACTGAAGAATTTAGAGGCCATGGATTTCTTCCAGAACACATTTCTAGTCAGGGATAGCATTAAGACAAAGAAAAAGCTCATTTCTAGATTTTTGTTGGAGTTGACAATTCTGGCAAGGATTTAAAAAACTAGGAATGGGGGCATCTATGTGGCTTGGTTGGTTAAGCATCTGCCTTTGGCTCAGGTCATGATCCCGGGGTCTTGGGATCAAGCCCCACGTGTTGGGCTCCCTGCTCAGCAGGGAGCCTGCTTCTCCCTCTCCCCCCTGCTTGTGCTCTCTCTCTTTCTCTAATAAAAAGAAAAGAAACAAAATAGGATAGTTTCTCTTGGTGGGCTGAGCTTTAGGATGTAAACCTGAGGCTGTGGATGACACAGGAGGTTTAGGTCACGCTACTGCAACTTATGTGGGCACAGGCATTTTTTGTGGCACTTTTCCTAGGTTGGTTTGGCTCTCTCCAGAAATTTCAAATTAGTAGGAATAGGTTTTAATTAGACAAACACCTAGATATTTTAAAAATGGCTAGAGAAAAGTTAAAAAAGAAAAATGTGTAAGGCAGTGGTTCTCAATATGAGTATCACTGAAAATCGAGATGTTCAGGCCTCACATCCCGGACCAATTAAATCAGCATCTGTGGGGCTGGACCCCAGGCCCCAGTGGTTTCTATGGTTCTCCAGGTGATTCCACTGAGCAGCTGAAGGTGAGGCCCACTGGCTCACTGACCAGTACTGTCACCCAACTGAACCAGCAAAGGTCCGGAAGCTGAGCCTGTTCTCAGGGCTGAGGTCCCTCTGGGAGATCATGGACAGCTGGCGCAGGCCTCCGCAGCTCACTTAGAGAGGATCCCTCTTTGGGCTCCTCATCCTTCATTCAGTGATGAGCAGCCTATCCTGCTCAACAGCCAACTCACAAAAGGCAAAACATATTTATGGGCTGCATTATTTTTCTGTTCCAAATGAAAATAACTTGACTGAGGCCCATAAAAAATGATTTGTGTTACAATTTTAGATAACCTATTTTGCTAAATAGAAGACTGGAAATTGGCAACTCTTCATACCTTAAAATATCTATCTGGATATTTTTGAGAAAGGGAAAGGTGCACAGTTGTCTAAACTTCTGTCTTCATGTTATATAAGTGACGAATCACTAAATTCTACACCTGAAACTAAAATGAATGAATGAATGAATGAATGAAACTATCTTCAGATTACATCACGGACCTAATAATGAAACCAGGTGTTCTGTGGTTGGTTCTGGAATGTTGATTGCACATCTCTGCTTTAGCTTATGATTCTCTAATACCTGCAAGGACATTAGTTAATTAAGTCAATTTTGAAACTCTACTTATTGGGGAACAATCTGTCATCTACTTTAGACTTGACATTTTTCTTCAGGAGACCAAAGAGAAGTGGTTAAAATCTGAAACATGGCAACAACTGGCCTTGGGAAAAGAGTAAATGCAAGCATCATTTGTTCATGTGGCAAATTGTGTAAATGCAGTTTTGATGTGGTAACAGGTTCTAAGAAGACCAGGGGCTTGTAAATAGTGGAGTGCTAACATTCCGGATTGATAACAGTGCTGACGGAAGTGCTGATTCTGATGTTGCTGAGGTTGTCTTTTTTGGGTCATACACACACATACACTCCACTCACATACACATTCTCTCTCTCACACGCACACACTCTCTCACACCCTTCACAATCTTCCTAGCAATGCTCTGCATTGTTTTCCTTGGAGCACTTTAGTTTTTCACTGACAAACGCTTCATCGTGGGGAATTCAGCTGAGGAAGTGTGAAGAGGTTAGAAAGAGAGCCAGTAACGGGCCTGCTAGTGAGCAAAAAGACATATCCTATGAAACAAAGTTTTAATTTTTATTTTACATATTTATACATAAAACTTTCAAGGAACCCTCTGAATCCAACAGAATGTTAATAGCACATCTAAAAATGAACTTCAGGTAGTCAACATTCACAAAATGTTGAAAACTGATTAAAATGTACGTTTTACGGAGAGCTACAACTTCACTACGAGGCAGGCATGTATTTTCTGACTTGTATAGATAGCACCGTCATTTACAGTTCTTCTTTAAAACTACAGTGAAGAATGAAAGTAGTCAGTGGTAAAATACTGCTCCAACTTAAAATCTCTAAACAAATAAAAATAAAGTTAAAACTACCCTCTTTGATAACCATGACTTGTGATGGTGTCAGTACTGTACATTTTTTGTAACAATATTTTATTAAAATGCCTGATATTTAGTGGCACAGTAAAAAAATTAAAATAAATTAAGAAGCAAAGGCCAATCACTGGACGTTAAGCTTCAGACATTATCAATGACTAACACTGATATTCGTTTGTTTCTGCGCCACCTTTAGCAATAGCATTTTTACAACCACAGAAGCAAAAGAAATTCTAGCTCGTCCTCTGGTCGGATGGCTTCTTTCACTTTGCAGTCATTTTCTCTGCCATGTGCTTCTGCTGACTTTCCGCATGTCTGTAAGATTAATCATACCATTAATTAGTGCTAACAGGAAAGATCCAAACTGGTTTCTAATCCAGAGCTAGACCAATCCCCCAAACTGAGGTTCAGAGCTACTCATCGCGAAATCCAGAGAATTAAGACACAGTCCTTAATTCAAATGGATTTGCCCTGTTTAATTTTTTTTTAAATTTTTTTTTAATTTTTATTTATTTATGATAGTCACAGAGAGAGAAAGAGAGAGAGGCAGAGACATAGGCAGAGGGAGAAGCAGGCTCCATGCACCGGAAGCCCGATGTGGGATTCGATCCCGGGTCTCCAGGATCGCGCCCTGGGCCAAAGGCAGGCGCCAAACCGCTGCGCCACCCAGGGATCCCCTGCCCTGTTTAATTTTTATATCTCATGCATGATTCCTTTTATTAAGTCACTAGATTAACCTGAGCATGGTAGCTGTCGCTACTTTTGAGAAGAAAAAGCACTGTGTTTAAAAAAAAAAAAAAAAAGGGATCCCTGGGTGGCGCAGCGGTTTAGCGCCTGTCTTTGGCCCAGGGCGCGATCCTGGAGACCCGGGATCGAATCCCACATCGGGCTCTTGGTGCATGGAGCCTGCTCCTCCCTCTGCCTGTGTCTCTGCCTCTCTGTCTGTCTCTCTCTCTCTGTGTGACTATCGTAAATAAATAAAAAATTAAAAAAAAAAAAAAAAAAAAAAAGGAGAGCGAGATAAGTATCTGGGGAAAATATATCCAATAAATGTCTACTATGTTTCTACGTGCCAGGTACTGCTCCTGGCACCCTGGATCTGGGGGTGAGCTGAGTGACGTCTTTGTTTCCAGGGCACGTATATTCCAGTGGAGAGGGACAAAGATGGAACGGAGAGCAAAGAAGGAGATAGCAGACAGAACATGGTGCTAAGCAGAAAGTCCAAACAAGGTGTTGCGATAGAAGGGAACCATGTGACAACACACGCACATGGACACAAACTTAAGCCTTCAAACAGCTCTTTGACAGAAACTGAAGCCAATCATCTAGTTCCCCTCTTGCAAAAGCTAATGTCTTCCTGACAAACTGTGCGTCTTTGTAGATGCCGAGACTTTCCACGTTTGCCTACGTTCCCCCCTGCACTCATCCTAATGGCATGACCATGGCAGTGAAGGTAAGCGGAAAGTAGGAGAGGGAGTCTTCTAAGTCATCGAGCCCTGTTATGGCCTGTGAGCCCCACATTCAGCCAACGCAGCAGCCGGCCAGCGGAGACAGAGGGGGAAGAAAGGCCAGGCTGCTGACATCACTTCAATGTGCACCAATTAAACATTCTCTCAGAGAGTGATAGGGTTTGACATCTGCAAAAGACGGATGTTTTGAAGGACAGTTTTAGGAATTTATAAATTTGGCAAGAGAAAGCATCTAAAGGTTGTGGTTTCCAGCTGCAATCAAAGCTTCAGGGGTAGTTTTTGGGTGCTGCCTAGATTTGGATAGTCAATGACGTCAAGTTTACTCATTGGTTGTGTGCAGAATGTCTATCAATGGTACAGGGGAGGCAAACCACAAATACTTTCAGAAATAGGGAAGTGACAAAAGTGTCCTTGCCACATTCAACAGCCCACAAGTAATTGGCGATATTCATTTAACAATAAAAGAACTCAAGAAAAAGATATCAGCCCCTTATTCCAAAAACAAAAACAAAAACGCCCTTCAGCAGATCCTGCCATGGCTCTGTTTATGTGCATAAAACAGCCTGGATCATTTCCATCGAGTAGCTTATGGGCCTTGCTCCAATTCAGCTCAAGAAATATCTTGGTGCTCACTGAGCTAAGATTCCACTGCTGCTAATCAAACTATAGTTTCTACAGCAGTTTAAGAATACGTATCATGCACGGCAAGGGTTTTTCTGAGAGGGAAGGACAGGAAGTAATTTCAGAAAATATTGGAAGTTGGTTGTTATTTTGAGACAGACATACAAGCATGAGTTTCATTAATATTTTAAACAAAAGAGGGAAAGGGTTTTACTCCATACAACTAAAAGGTTCTCATCAACTATGAAAGTCCTTTAATTAGCATTTGTTTTTTTTTTTTTTTTTTTTTTTTTTTTTTTAAGGACTCCTTTTTTAGCAACAATCCTTACGGAGGACCTGTACGGAGGACCTGTGCTGGGCAGGCCTCTCCTGGAGATGGACGATTTCACACATGATTATGCGCCACATGGAAGGGATGCCATGTTGCCAGGAGCACCAAGAAGAGGGTCCTAGTCCAGTCTTGGGTGGTGGTGGGTGGGTGGGTGGTGTCAGGGAGCACCTTCCTAAAGAGGCTTGACTTAAAGCCGGTGTTTCTCAAATTCAGCTCTGCATTGGAATCATCTGGAGAGTCTTTAAAAAATCCGAAGGCCCAGGCCACCCCACAGAATCATTAAATCAGGATCTGTAGGGGTGGGACCCACGCATCCGTAGTTTATAAAAGCTCCCCGGGTGACTCCAGCATGCAGCCGAACCTGAGAACCACTAATGTGACTTGACACCTGGGATGGCAGAGGGTCTCATTATCTACTGGACAGATAGAGGGAACAGGTGAATGGAACCTCCCAGCCCCTTGCTCTCCACCCTCTGGGATCAGGCTGCAAAATTCTGACATTTCTGCCTTAGGTGTGTTTAAGTCTCCTCCCTCCACCAGCAAGGTTACAGCTTGCAGCCAGGGATGGACACAGGAACTTCTCGCCACCCGCTCCACTTTAAAGGGTTCCTCTAACACCTTTAAATTACTAACTCCTCTCCTCTTCACCCCGTGGTGCTGCCTGCCCTGTGTCCCATGATCACACCACCTGAAAGGTATTAAAAAAAAAATAGACGCTGCCAACCTAAGTGCTAACTTAACACTTTGAGGGAAGAGAGGAGCCCCACGGCGTCCCCCTTGCAATGAGGAATGCCAGCGCTGCTTTGAGGAGCAAAGAGAAGGTCTCCACTGTCACAGGCAAGTCACAGAATTTATGAAAGAGTTCACATATTTCTTAGAAGATGCAGGTGTTGGATTTATATTTCCCATAATCTTATACCTATATACAAATGTCTTAGACAAAAAGGGATGTGTCTTACAGCTGTTGTGGCAGTGCCTGCATACATCGGTAGATGGCAATAATATTATGTGAGTGCTGCTGTGATATTTTAGATACAGGCGAATATACTAAGCAGGCATGAGGCCTTCTGGCTTTTTGTTTTTTGCTAGGGGCGAGGCAATCTCCAAAGCATACAGCACAGAGTGCTGCCCATAGGTCTTTTTTGAGGGGAAAAAAAAAAAAAGCCTCAACAGAGTTCTGTAGCATTTATTTTGCTCCCCAAACTATTTTTATAACACTGAATTTAGAAAAATATTTTACCCAGCATTACACATCGGGAAGAGGTTCTGTGGTAGGTGCTAAGTACATTTTCGCTACATATGTTTTCAATGCTTCCCTGGGGTGGTTCTGGATCGTACAGTTAATTCCTTATGTTACTGTGACAAGCAGTGTTCGTTCTCTCCTTGAGGGGCCTTCTACTCTCTGAATACCATTTCTAGGACTAATAGTAATTATTACCTCTTGGTTTAAAGCCTTCTTATGTACTGTCTCAGAGAAAATATCATAGTAAATATGATAGTATTTAGTAATCATAGTATTTAGTAATCATTTAGGTATCATAGTAAATATGAGATCATACGAATGCTCGTGGTATTTCATATACTTCATATACTTATGGTGATAGGATTTTCCACAAAGGAAATACTAAGAAATGCAAGATCCTGACGGGCATTCGCCTCATTTCCGTATCCCCTAGGGGAGGTAACATTCTTTTCCTCTTTAGAGGGGGGTGCTTGGAGCCAGGCCCAGCTAGAAACTAAAGTCCTGGAGTTTCCCCATGGTGAGAGCAATCTGGTGGCACTGGTGCTGTGGAAGGATGCCAGTGTCCCTGCCTTCTGGACATGGCAGATGCGATTGAGAGCTGGGTCACATAACAGCAAATGCCACTCTGTGGCACCCACCACATGGCTGCACATGTGTTGGACACATGCCAGCATGGAAGGGCTGAGGGCTAACTCCCCAGGGCAACAGTCCTTCAGGAAAAAGTCCTTGTGGGCCACAACTGCTGACCTGGTTTTGGTGGGGGTGTAAAAAATTCTAATGCACTGACAATCCATCACAAAGGGAGGATGGTTGTGAAAAAGCAATGCATTTGTGGGGTGCTGTTTTGTTTTTTAAGCAATGCATTTGGAAAGGAGTTTTAGCCACTTCCCCTCCATCTGAACAGCTGACACCAGCAGAGATGAGGTGAGTTACTCATGGAAGTAAGGGGAAGAAGTTGTTCTTTAGAGCTCACTCTTGCCTTAATTCTTAACCTAAGACCATCCTGGGTTTCTTTCCTTCTTTGGAAAGGGTGAGGCATCACTGACCTGGTCAAGTCTTCAATGTCCACCAGCATGGCATCTTGCTCTGTGTGCAGCTCATCTCGGATGAGGAGCAGCTGGACCAACTCTTCGTTCAAGCCTGGAGAAAAGAAAAGAGAGCATTTGAAAGCAGAAAAAAATGCATCTAAGTCAAAATGTGCAGCTACAAGGACCCTTACACAAGTTACTTTGGCTAAAATTCAGGATCCTAATATTAGCTTTTCACAAACCCAGGAGAAGTCCTCAGTTTGAGAGCATGATTAGTTTGCACAATTAGAGAAGTGTTGGAAGAAAAGGAATAAAGTATGAGATATCTCCAATTATATTCACATTAAAGTGGGAAAAGAAATCGTTAGCTGTTAGGAAAACAGCTTGCTAGAAAAAGCAGGATTTTGTTTTGAAGAAGTGTGAACAAATATGTCCAGGGCCACATGAAGTTTTCCACCTTCCATCACGAGGCTGCTCTCATCACCTGACAGCTGGAGGGAACTATGGCACCTGAATCACTACATCAGGTACCCAGCAGAAGAAGGTGCCCCAGGGGTGCTCGAAGGTCTGTGGCCCGCAGAGGAAGCAGCCCTACGTGCAGGCTGTTCTCAGTAATACCCAAGTCATATCTAAAGATACAGGAAAGCCAGACGTGTAAGACCTGAAGAAGTAACTCTTAAAATCTCTGGAGGGGTGCCAAGGAAAATATTCCTTAGGGTTCATACTGGGAATAGAACATATATGGATATTACCCTTTCTAATCCTCCAAAAATCAGTGCACTGGGATAATTTGGCTTCTGCCCCTGAAAAATACGAACAAGCCAGGGCTCTCTTATTTTTAACCTTTAGATCGAAGCTTTTAGGTCCAGACACACAGACACAGGGGTGATAGCATTCATTTAGCAGCAAGAACTTTGAGGCCAGAAACAGAAAGGAAGGAGGTACTCAGCTAGGATCTCCTTGGAAATGGTTTTGGAGATCCTGACTTCAAATGATGCATTGATCTGCTTTTAGTTCAGACTAGTTTCCAATTTAAAAAAGGGAGAAAAAGAAATCATACAAAGAAGGCTAAATTCATCTACCACTGAAAAGAGCTAGATGACAATTTTAGTATTTAGAAGTCTAAGGAAGATCTTTCAGACATAAAATATCAGAAAGCCTTTTAGGTCCTTGAAAGAATTACAGTCCTAGTAACTTACTCTCAACTAAAATTAAAATATAGTAGAATTAAAAAAAAAATCCTGTGAATCTATGGTTTCTTAATTAGAATGTTAAGCCCTTTCCCTTGATTTTAAAACTGAACATATTAACCTAACTCTGAACATTTCCAATTCTAATTTTTTTCAGTATGTTCTTAGGGTAGCTTTAAAAAATTAAAAAAATTAGTCAGTTTGTGTGAATGCATTTGGTTGGCAGGTCCCTTAGGTAGTTTTAATTCGTAAGTCTGCAGGATTTTATAGAATCATATGTTCCAAAGGTTGGAGGGCACATGGTTCAGTTGGACTAACCATACTGCCCAAGTGTCTTATGTTCTCTCTCTCGGGCTAAGCAACTAACTGCCCTTCTCTGTACAACCAGCCACGTCAAGTGAGAGCCACTCATCTGTCACCTACTCAGCACACTTCTGTTAGAGGCCTTTCTTTATTCTGGGGGAAAAAGGCCCATAATTTGTAATTCTGTAAATTTCACGAATTGGTCATACATATTGCCCCCCACCCCCCGAGTTCCACAATGTACGTTGAATTTGATTTGATGACCTAAAATGAATATACACACAAGTAAAGTTGAGGGTATAATTGCATAATTAATGATGTGTAACTACCAAATTGTAGCACAGAAACAGATGTTGTGAGCCAAATACACACCAGGCATCGTGCTGCTAGGTGCTGGGGATTTGAGATTAATAAAAGGAACCTATCACCTCTGTGAACGTTGAATAATTCTTGAAGTTTCTGAACATTTTATGGTAAAAAAAAACAAAAACAAAAACAAAAACAGAGCCTTGTGATTCTCTTCCTTCTCTTGCAGCACGCAGGAGGAAACCAATGAAACAGACAAAGGAAGTGAATCAAGGAGGCAGTACTATCCCACGATATTTCACATTTGATACCCCAATTTCAAGCACACTGAACACTTACTTTCTATCTGGGAATGGAGATCATTGACTATCACTTGTAGCTGCCCGAGAGTCATGTCCCGCAGGTCAGTGGGCTTTAAACTTCTTTTCATCAGGCATTCACTTATATGAGGCATGTGTGGCAGCTAAAGATACAGAGGGAAGAAATGGAGGTGTGAACACAGCAGCCAGGATACTGAGCACAAGACCCATTTTCCTCCTGAAAGACCCACTCTCACCCACTTCCATTGAGGTCCTTTGCTCCAGAGCTTTCCCAGTCCAACCTCCCCACTGCAAGCTCCCCGCCCCACCCTGGCCCCACACACCATGTTGCCCAAAACACTACTGGCATCAAAATGCTATGCTACTTAAATCGAAAGCTTGCAGACTGGTCTCAGACTAAGGCTGTGATAACTGCGAGTCAATGATCATGTCCACAAAAGAATGACCAGGGAGCTCAAGGAATATCAATGACATGGATAAAATTAATAGTATCAGCTCTTTATTAATTTGCACCACGTTATCAGCACTGCTCTGTGTGTTCTGAATGCTTTGTTCATAGAATTCTCACCATCATGCTCTGACACAGGTATTACTATTCCCATTTTAGAGATGACAAAATTGAGACTTAGTAGCTTGCCCAGAGCCTCACGGCAAATTGATGGCAGAGCTGAACTTCAAAGACCAGGGCCCTTCATCCACTATGCCACATATTCCCATGACAGCTAATCTTGCCTCTAAGAAATACAGTTATTATGAATCAAGAACAGGGTTTACTTTTATGTAATGTGTTGCTTATGTATCTTTAGCGGTACAGTAGGAAGGAAAAAGAAACGAACTTCATTATTTCTCAATGACAGTACTTTTTACAAACTGCCTTGTAGAAACCCAAGTTTGCATAACTCTGGGAAAGAACTGGGACAGCGTCAACCATTTGCAGCTACCAAAACACTCGCTGGCATTTCAGTATTTGCTGCTTACGAGATCAGCGACGGGAGACTTTTTCCTGTTCTGTTTTTCCACTTCTACTTGCATTTTGGCCATTGGTTTGGCCATGGCGAGGGCCATTTTGGCTTCGGCTTGCAATTTCTTTTGCCTTGTGAGGAAATCCATGTCATCCAGAGATTCGGATTCCTCTTCAGTAGTGTCTCTATCAGAATAGGAAGAACTCTGTTTGCTCTGTGAAGGGAAAAAGAAGAGCCCTGAGCTTTCTGTCAGGTACTATCTTTGGAGATGGGCTACAGCATTCCCTCCTGGAGGGACTGAGAGGCCCCTCCATCAGTGTGACTCACCACTTGATCTGGCCTGTACCAAGCTCAAATAACATTGAAGAGGATGGTTTATTTCTTCAATGCCAAGAATAGACTCTGATTTTAGCAGAATAATGTAACAAAAGGGAGAATCTACTGATGATGAACTTGAGATGTTGATTCTTGGTCTCAAACGTTCCTGAAGTGATCACACACACAGCAAAATATTTAACCCAGAGCTAAGGCAGCGTGCTGTCCTCTAGAGTGTGGACAGGGTCTCAGGTAACCAATCAGGTTCAGACATGGCCTTGCATTCATGGACCAAACGGTTGCCTGTTGGTTGGTCTTTGGTAAGGAAAGTGATATAGAGTAAAGAATTCCAGCAGAAAGCCCCAAGCTTCATAATACGTGTGCAAGGAATGAGTAAGGAATGTTTTACACACATTATCTTGCTGGTTTCTCTGAGCAACATCGCTGTGTGCTAGCCTTCCCACCCTCACCCACATCCCCATCCCTGCCTTTTTAAAATGTGTCCCACTGTTGCTCTGCACTTACTATTTCTAAGCCCAGTGGAGAAGGACTGGTAGCTGGCATAATTTTTTAGGGCATATGTGATTTCCCTCAGGGTTTCATATGAAAGTAGTCGCTAACTTTAACAGAGCTTATGTCTTCTTACTGGATCACAGCTTTGATTTTTCATTGTCAAATTTTAGGAGCATGCTATGGCAAGAGACATTCCTCTTTTAATCTCTGCCATGTTCTTTCCCTGACTAACAACAAAAAAAGAAGCTAACTGAGCAGGAAAGCACACGCACAGAGCACTGGTGGCTCTGGACTCACCATGGGAGACAAGGGGGTGTCCAAGCTGGTTTCTGTCTTACTGTCATCAGCATCGCTGTCCTTATCACTGCCACTGTCGTTGACGAAGCATATCTGCAGGTTCATCCCACTCTGCAGCCTGGGCAAAAGCAAACAGGACAGCAGTTCTACTCAGCTGTCTGCTATCTGGTGGCACTCATTCGGATTGTCTGGCTTTGTTAACAGAAAGCAATCTTGTGTGTTCTTCACATGGAGAAGTGAGTGACGCATATTACTCCCAACTCACAAATGATAACTTCTACTAAAGGACAATGATGATAACTGAATGAGTTCATAACTTTTTTTTAAAAAAACATTTTACAGGATCCCTGGGTAGCTCAGTGGTTTAGCACCTCCCTTCAGCTCAGGGTGTGATCCTGGAGTCTTGGGATCGAGTCTCACGTCGGGCTCCCTGCATGGAGCCTGCTTCTCCCTCTGCCTATGCCCCCCCCCCCTCTCTATGTCTCTCATGAATAAATAAGTAAAATATTAAAAAAAATTACTTATTTATTCATGAGAGACACAGATCGAGGCAAAGACATAGGCAGAGGGAGAAGCAGACTCCACACAGAGAGCCTGATGTGGGACTTGATCCGGGGACTCCAGGATCACGCCCTGGGCCCAAGGCAGGCGCTAAACCGCTGAGCCACCCAAGCATCCCCAGTTCATAACTTGATAAATGATAAAATGAGAACTTTTGCTAAATTATTTTTTTACACCGATTTCATGTTAAGTGAAAGCTAATTTAATGCCACATATAAAAGCACCCGGCACAATACCAACCACATAGCTGATGCATAATAAATATGTGTGGAGCCACTGAGCTTACATTCCTTTTGATAAAGATGAATGGGGTCCTCAGCCAAATAAAGCTGCCTGGTATCATTTAGTGTAACCAAAGGAGTTCATTTATGTCACTAAAAAAAAAAAAAAAAAAAAAAAAAAAATACACCTAAAGAAACTTAAGGAAACCCCAAACCCAGTCAGAAAGGCACTAGCTTGCAACATAGCAGACTGCCTGGTGCACGAAGAGCCTCAGAAGTGGAGACTTCTCAGAAGCTCCTTCTGTTTGTGGTGAATCCTGTAGCTCCATGAGTGATGTTGCTGGAGATGTGGCCCCAGAGGGTCACCCAGCTGTGTGTCTGCTACATGTGAGGCTGGACAATGGGTGCAACTCTGTCCTCACCTTCTTTTGAAATTCGAGACATGTCAATACTGTTTGGCTATAAAGAGTTTTTAAAGAAGTAATTTTTCAAGCATCCCTAGTAGTCCCAGTCTGTTTGTAAGCTTAGAAGAAAAGGCAAAGGAGGTTCCTAAGTAGCAAGGGATCCTCAGGAGACTGTCTAAGCTAGGTTTAGGAAGCAAACACTGAATTGCTCTGGCATTATTACTGTCACAGGGAGCAATGCAGAGCAACTCGTCTGAGAGTTAACATTATCATCTTTTTTTATTCCAATGGGGTGGGATGCTTTGTATAAATTGCTCAGATGATTCATATAAAGTGATTGTTTGAAAACCAAAGGGAGGGGCGCCTGGGTGGCTCAGACTGTTAAGCATCTGCCTTTGGCTTAGGTCATGATTCCAGACCCTCTCCTTACCGCTCCCTGTGTTTGTGTGCACACTCTCTCCATCAAATAAAAAAATAAAGAATTAACATTAAAATGACAGGGAACCCAGAAAAAGAAAATCTACTGATTTAACACAGGCGCTGTCATGGTTATGTGTATGTACTGCCACCTATTGTTACCTTCTGCAATTACTGAAAGTCCAGTAAGGAGAGGCAGCCCTCCCCTCAGCTGCTTCTGTGCCCGGCCTACCTTCCTGTGCAGACAAGGAAGCAGGACCGCGCTAGGCCCAGAAGGCACAGGTTTTGCCGTGATCAGCTCAGGGTGCTTGGAGCCAATGGGACTTAGGTTCTGAATCCTCCCTTCTGTCTCTGGGCCCATTACTTGAGCTCTATGAACCTCAGTTTCCTTATCGGTAAAAAGGGGTGAAAGGGGTGAATAATTCCATGTTTTGTAAAGAAGGATGAAAATAGATCAGAGCTGGGCACAGGGGAATATGAATATGTACAGAGCACATATTCATATTCTTCTTTTCTCTATTTTTCTGAAGGCCCAGACAAAGGAATATAGAATTTAAATGGACCTCTAAAGTCACTTAATTGGGGCACCTGGGTGGCTCAGTGGTTGAACATCTGCCTTTGGCTCAGGTCATAATCCCAGGGTCTTGGGATCGAGTCCTGCATCAGGTTTCCTATGGGAAGCCAGCTTATCCCTTTGCCTATGTCTTTGCCTCTCTGTCTCTCATGAATAAATAAATAAAATCTTTAAAAAAAAAATAAAGTCACTTAATTGAATACCTCGCCTGGCTTTGAATACCTAAGAGAGTGTCCTCAACTGTCTAACTATTAGGCAGCTTGGACTTCTGCTGAGCTGGACTTTATCTCCTTCTAATTTTCTTCCATTGGAATTTTTTTTTTTTCCAGGAGAAATCTAATATATTCAGGTTACCTTTTGATCCCACATAAATTAAGTTTTAAAATTAATTATCTGTAGTTTGTCACCCCCCCCTCCAATCAACTCATTTTTAATCTAAAACTCAAGATATATGGATTGGAAAATAGTGGGAAGTAAAACTGAAAATTAAAAAAAAACACACATTGAAAGCATATTTTAAAATTAAGGAGACATTTTAAATTAAACCTAATTTGAATCTAGGAGTATGCAGCATTTTCTATTTACTGAACTGCTAAAGTCTTGAAGTGTCTGGCCACTGGACACACAGATTATACATATAAAAAACGCCCCACGATGGGATCCCTGGGTGGCGCAGCGGTTTGGCGCCTACCTTTGGCCCAGGGCGCGATCCTGGAGACCCGGGATCGAATCCCACATCGGGCTCCCGGTGCATGGAGCCTGCTTCTCCCTCTGCCTGTGTCTCTGCCTCTCTCTCTCTCTCTCTCTGTGACTATCATAAATAAATAAATTTTAAAAAATAAAATAAAAAAACAAAAACAAAAACAAAAAACCCCACGATACCATTACAAAATAAGGTTTAAAACACCTAGGGATATATATTTTCATTCTGAAGAAAGTCTGATTATAAATTCTGTTGTTCTGCCTCCAACTGGCCTTTGTACGAAGGGTCAACTTGGATCACAATCAACCAAACCATACAGCATTTCCAACTCAGGAAAGGCAAAGGAAAAAAAAAAAAAAAAAAGGGAAAGATTGAGTAGTCCGAATGAAATGAAAAAACACCTCAGGTAGAAATTCAGAAAATCGCCTTAGTAGCACATTATCACCATGGGAAACTGAACAGAGCTTCTTACGGGGTGAGACTTATAATTCCTTATAGCGGTAATCACCAAGAATGTTACTCTCAGGAAAAGGAAATTATATGACATAACAACTAATGGTTCAGAGGGGATTTTAGTAAAGACATCTTAAAATGGACTCAGGTTTCAAGAAGGATTTGTTTGCCTTTAGCCTTTAAGCAGGTTTTAAGATGAAGACGGCTTTGGGGAAACGCAAGCACAGATCTCAAGCAGCAGCCTGGCTGGGGGGTGCGTGGGGCCACCTGGTGTTCTCGAAGGCTCTGTGTCACAGGGTCAAGAAATGCTAACCCCTGTGCTGGGCCCCTTCCCATCCTGGGGACGCATGGCCGCCCGGAGGCCCTGGCCTCTGTCCCTCGCCCTGCAGTGCACCGGGCCTCACTTATAACCGGGCTCCACGGTCTTGCAAAATCCAAGCTGCCAGGGTTCGAATTTGCCTGGATCTCTCAAGCATAGTCAGAGGTGAAAACAAAACACGATCCTCATCTTTTAATTAGCAATATCATCTTAAGGTGTCCAATTCAAGGCTTCTTGATGTTTCGAGTGGCCCGTAGCAGAGCGCTGCATGCCAAGGGCCGCCTGACGTCTGCCTTGCCTGTCGGTATTAGAGCTGAGGCGTCTGTGTCCTGGTTATTCTGGAAACCTCTTCTCCTCATGTACCACGAGGCAGTGAAAAACCACACTGCAGCCCAGAGTGACTGACGGGGAGCCCCGGGACCTGAAAAGAGGGTGTTCTGGAGGAAGAATGCTCAGAAATAGGAGGACACACAGACTAAGTCTTCTGGGCCTCTCAGTGTTGAGTGGAACGGCTTTCTTAGTGGCAGGGCCTACTGGCCAGTGGCACGAAGGCGTTTAGTCAAGAGGACATTCAGCACCAATGTCTGCTTGGCATTTAGGGCGAGAAAGACCGTCACTTGGAAAATGCTTGTGCTGACTTCCAACTAGCATTACTGGGAATATTATTAAAATATGCACAACACTGAGAGGATGGCAGGGGTGAAAGATTTTTAACTACTAAGAGGATGATATCTCAAAAACCTAGTGAGTCAAATCATGATATAACCTAGCCTAAAGATAATACTTTTTTCAAAACACAAGGACAAGACCAGTTTATTCCCTGAGAGAAATAATATGACTCAAGATCCTAAAGTTTGCTGTGACTTCTAGGTAGAGTGGTAATCACTGTGAATCTGGCCTTTGCCCTTGGCCTTGGTTTGAGGTGATGGGACTGGGCTGTCCTGAGGCTATTTCTGAACCCCAGAACTACTTGATGTTTTCTGATTTTAGAAATAGCAATCTCCCAGGACCAGCTTAGACCACCAGTGTCTACACAGAAATATTTAAGATTCTTTTTTTTTTTTACCCCCTATGCCACCCCTTCATTAACTTCAGCCTTCATTAACTTCAGCTTCACTTGAGCTGTCTGTTGCACTGAATTCGAGTTTAAAATGATGTTTGCTTGTGTTCCCTTGTTTGCTTGTACAACCACTTGTGGATAACAGGCAACATAATATGGACTCAGAGAGGTCAAATGCGTTCCCAGACCTGTACCAGCCTGATTTATAAAAATGGTCCCAATCCTTCCCTCCCTGCACCTGCCTGCCCTCTCTCTACTGTGACTTTGCAGCTTCTTCCTCCCCCTGGGCTGGCCTCCTGACCTGTCTTGCTAACAGGATGCACAGGAAATGCCAGTGTTCTAATGCCAACCGCTCCCCACCCCTCAGGAAACCCTGCCACTGATCTCAGAAAAAGTCCAGGCTTGCCTGCTGGCAGATGAGTGACTTCATGGCACAGAGTCCAATCAGTATTGTCCCACTGAAGCCCCAGATACAAAGAGCGCTCAGCCAAGGACAGTAGAGTGACCTCACCAAGCCGCAGCTGACCGCAGACATGTGAGTAAGCCCATCCGAGCCCAGCTCTCTCTCACCAGTAGAACTGTTCGGCCCACCTATAGGCTCCTAAGCAGAAATCAATGTTTATTACTGTATGCCACTGATAGGGGTGTTTTTTGGATTATACATCATCATTGTGGCAATGGATACCTGGTACAAGGTCACAAAGAAGAGACTACAGGCTGAATGTCTGGTTTTTGAATCCAGTGCCCTTTGCCCCCATACTATATTTAACCTCAGCTTTGGATTTATTAGATCTTGCCGGTGTGTCTGGTAATATAATCTTCGTGGGCTTATACCTCTGCCAGTTGCTTATAATTCTAAGGCGATTGTTTAGTTTTCCTCAAGAAGCAGAGTGAAAAGGAACTACCCATATGCTTATGGATTTCAAACATGCCTTGCTTGTTTTCTATCCACAACCAGAGTGGCTATGAGCGCCACTGACCCTGCTCTATCATTTGTTGCCCAATATCCCCAACTAGTTTGTGACTGGGCCATTAAAATATGTTATTTACATGTATCTTAATGGGTCTTTGATGCATTATTCAAAGACTTTATACATAATAAATAATATTTTATTTTAAAAATATTTTTATAATATATCTTTGTCTCATGACACTTTCAAAGGAGAAGGAATATAAAATGTGGGTTGTAATTACCCAAGGGTAGTTGTAAACACATTTCATTTTTCTAAGGATTTATCATGAAAAAACAATGTGGGACCAACTGAGGTTTTGGTAAGCTCCAGATGTCCCGAATGTGTAACAGGGTGTGCTGAGGTGGGTTAAAATGAGGTGCTGCTACTCCTTAACAAAAGACTTTTTCCAAATACTATTCTAAAATGCTATTTCTTATTTTACTTTAGTAGGATTGTGTTAATTTCTTTTGCTAGCAGCGTGCGATGCAAGGGACGATCATTTATTGGACTTTTAGAAAAGACTGGTATTTAGATAACAGGTGTGAATATTGCTGGTCCAACATATATCATCACACACAAAAAGTACTAGAAATGATTTTTATATTAGAGAAGGGATATTTAACTGTTTGCTCATTTATTCATTCGAGGATCAGGTAATACCATCTAGATAAACTCCATGGCCCCAGTAGGCTACTGCCGAGTAGCTGCTGTCCATTTTAGCCAGGGTGTACTGTTTCTAGTTTGCTACAGTCCCCACTACTCCCTATTGCCTTTTATCTGGGCTTCTTCACTCATTATGTTTCTTGCTGGCCCTTGACAGCATTTGTAGTCCATGATCCCTTTATTAAGGGGATGCACACTTAATAGTTGAACTAGGAACAGAAATCAGGCCTTTTAACAGGTACTGAGTCTTCCAACAGGTACTCAGTGCTTGGATCATTAAATCATAATGTGCAAGCAGAAATGTGGAATATAGAGAGCATCAGAAGAGAACTCGAAACACTTTGTAGATCTTATATATAAGAATAATTTTACTACCTGGACATCCATTAGTAAATAAGGTATTAACCAAGAAGGGTGACTGAGCAGGGAACTGCAGAAGAAAGGAAGTGTTGGGAAACTAGAGGTAGGAGAAATAAAGGCAAGAGAGATGGGAAAGCCCACCCGCCAGCAGGCATGTGCCCAGAGAAGTTAACGGTAGTTTCAAACTATATACCAAAGAGAGCATTGGGGAAAAGAGAGGACTTCATGTCTCTTTATGTGCCACCCTGATCCCACATCTTACAGGCTCGGGCATTTGGCTTTCTCTGCAAAAGCTGAGGAAGGCAGCTCTAAAGGTGGCTGGAGTAGTGTGAATGGCCCTCTAGGTTTTTTTTTTTTTTTTTTCATCCTAATCCTGTACATAATCTCTTTTTCTGCTTCCTTTTATAAGGCTAGTTCTGGACCTTCCATCTGTACATGTTCACATGATGGCTGGTAGGCATCCAACACCACATGGCCACAGAATCTTCTCTTCACCTGAAAAGCTGATAGAAAAGGGGAACTAGCATTCACCAGCTTTTCTTTGGTAAAGCATCACAGCCCCTGTATCCTAACCTGACTCTCTCAAGAGCTATAAATACTTGCAGGCCCCAGACAGCTGTTAGTTCTAATTTCATATCAGTGTCCAGTTTCTTCACTAATGACCACTTACATGTAATTAAATTTGGAATTACAGGATCTTAATGTCGAAAAAATGCATTTCACCCGAAATATTTTCTACCATGAATTGAAGACCAGAATGAGGCTTCTTCTGATACTAGAATAATGATAGAATAGAAACAGTCATCTCTCTTAGATGCCAAATGTGGTCTACTTTTATCTTAAAATCAAATGATTTCCCAGTAATTTGTATTCTAAAATAATCACTTTTTTTTTTTTTTTCTGAGTGGGAGAGAGTGGGGGGAAGAGCGGAGGGAGAGACAGAATCTTAAGCAGGTTCTCTGCCCAGCATGGAGCCCAATGCAAGCTTGATCTCACGACACTGAGATCATGACCTGAGTCAAAACTAAGAGTCAGAGATCCCTGGGTGGCGCAGCGGTTTAGCGCCTGCCTTTGGCCCAGTGCGCGATCCTGGTAGGCCTGGGATCGAATCCCACGTCGGGCTCCCGGTGTATGGAGCCTGCTTCTCCCTCTGCCTATGTCTCCGCCTCTCTCTCTGTCTCTCTCTGTGATTATCATAAAAAAAAAAAACAAAAAACAAAACTAAGAGTCACATGCTTCACAGACTGAGCCACCCACGTGCCTCAAGAGTTACTACCATTTTGGATCATCTATTTTGTATTAAGGCACTTCATATATATTACCTCTACTCTTCAGATATGCTAAAGTAGGTATGATGACCCTCATTTTGTATATGAGAAAACTAGGACTCAGAGGTTAAATTGCATAGGTCACAAAACTGGTATTTTACTCTTGAACAGTCTGTTTTGAGAGGCCAGGGCACTTTAAGAAGCATAAATTCATGAATGGAAGAAAAGATGAAAAAAAGAAAACAAAACCAAAACAAAATATTGGAAATAATTCCAATGTCTAATAATAAGAGATTGAATATATTTGGTGAACTACAGAATGGTCATTATACAGCTAGTAAAAATACACATGATAGAAGAACAGTTATGAACATGGGTAAATGTTCCCGATATATTAAGTGAAGAAAAATCAGGCTATAAAACAGTAGGTACAATTCCAATTTTGTAAACAAAAATGTGAAGATATATTATGCATAGAAAAAAATGGCAGGAAATATACCCAGATATTTTTTGGTGGAAGAAATTCAGTTGGGTTTGAATTTTTTCTCTTTTGAGCTCCTCTAAGTTGTCATGTGTGGGCATTTAGCAGGAATTAAAAAGGGAAAAGGAGAGAAAATGGGTGAGTTGATTAGCGCTTGTGTGTTGGAGAAAAGGTGAGTAGGATGAACTGTTTGACAGCTGGAAGAGGATGTGTGTCTGACTCAGATGGTGGCTATGCAGGGAGCATGACTCACACATGAGTCAAGCTGGCCTTTTGGTTTTGGCAGGGGGCTGGGGGTGGGAGATACTCTTGGAGGGCAGCAAGGAACGGTTCCCTACAAGTGAATGTTTCTGGAGATGGACTCTTTTATTCAACTGTTGACAACCCTTCCAGGCCCAGTCTCAATCCCATTCTCCCTCTTGGATCTACAGTAGATTATAGACTATAGTAACAGATATACATTTAAGTGTCTGTGTTTTTAAAGCCAGCCTGTTTATTTACTCCTCTCAGCCCAGACAGAATTTAAACTTCTATTTGTCTGATCTGCTGATGAATTTCAGCTGCTGGAGAAGGAGAATTGCTTGTTGCTTCCAGATGGATGATAATGTCCATGTGTCTGGGGTGAAGATATGGCAGCTGGAGAGTCAGTGCTTGTCCATGTGTTTGAGGGGTATGACTGGATTTGGTGACAATCTCAAGTGCAAATTCTTTTAGTCTCTTGTGCACAGAATCACTGCTTTCACCACTTTTTAGATTCATGTTTAGAAAAATCTGGGTGACCATTTAGGCTTGGTTGTAGAGTAAGTTTTATCCCAAAGACATTCTTTTTCATGACTTAATTTGGGGTCATCTGAATTATATGTGGTCATTCAAAAGAATGCAGATCTACTGAATTTCATTGATTCTATGAAACATAATTGTTCATATTTTACCATCTTTAAAGTCATGTGTCTCACAATCTCGGCCACCCCAGTGGCTGGTGGCATGATGGTTTAACTGACCTGTCACCCTCTTGGCCAACAAACCAGTGAAGGACCACTCATGAAGAGGTGGGATCTGATAGTTCAGGTACTCATGCCTTCTGAAAGAACGAAAAAGCTCCAGCATAAAACCTGCAGAACAACGGCCAATGGGCTGGAAGGTGATGCATAGCATCTCCTGATAGCACAGAGGGTGACACGGTGGGGAAAAGCAAAGACTGACAACTCAGAGGGAAAGTGATTAAATGAAGAGTTGGGATTCTGAGTGTGAAGAGAGTGTAGGGCTATCTTAACCAATGTATTTTGCTTTTCCTCCATCTTATTTTTATATGTACAAGATCACAGGTGATAAAAGTGCATGTCAAAATAAGTCTTTCAATAACTAAAGATTTATTTCAACAACTAAAATAAAAATTCTAAGTGTCAAGGAGGCATGTGTCACCTTTCAAATTGGCAGTGGTTTTTCAAAACATCTTCCACGGGTTTTAAATGCAGATGATAAGGAGGAGAACAATGTGAGGGGCACAGAAATTTTACAAGATTGAACAAAAGGACTGTGTTAAACCTCCAGATGACACAGCTCACTTGCAGTCAGTAGGAGTGTTTTCTGGTAGCAGCAAATGCTTTTGTAAACTCTCAAAGGAGCCCGGTCTTCATTTGAGTTGCATGAGTCCAGACACATGTGGGGGAACACTGTCCAAAGGGAGTGCAAACTGCAGTAATAAAGTCATGATAACTTGTCAGAGATGATGCGCCAATGAAAAATCATTCCTAGAAGTTCTTTTAATTAAACATTTAGCTGTCCACTGGAGCCATTTTTAAATATAAAATGCAGCCCTGTGGCCTTTTCTCCCTGCCTCCCACCCTTCTGCAATAGCTCTGACAATTGAATTCTCATTGGTGATAATAAAAAAATTCATAAGACAGGGTACAGCTGGTTATGCCTCTAGCAAGATGTCAAATTTCACTTGTGCAAAATTAATTGCACCTAATTAAACTGGGGTCATTGGCATTATTGTAAAGTGAGGCTATTTATTAGACAAAGAAAATTTCACAAATACCATTTTGCTTTTATTTTAGGTTTGTGAAAGAGAAGAACTGCTTACATAATTAAATTTGTTTTGCCATTTTTAATCTTATTACTCCAAAAGATCCACTTCAAATCCTGCTTTACACCTAAAATTGTGTGATATTTTAGAATAGCAGAGGTAATCCTTGGAGGAAGACATAAAAAAATGATAGGTTTTCTGTAGATTACCTAATCATTTTCCAAACAGTATAGAAAATAATTTGTAAACTACCACTTATAAGGACATGCATCTTGGAATCACTTACATGAAGCGTTTCCTAAGCAAATTATTGGTACACGTGTATGAGATTAATATGAAGTTTAAAAGATATGTTGCATGTTATAAATAGGCTGCTACAGTATGCACCTATTACTTCAAGAAAGACGCCACTGAAAGCAAATTTCATTGTATTGAAATGGGACCACCTCTTTTCTGACCCATGCTGGGTGTATAGGACTACGCTGCTTCCTTCTCCAGGAAATGATGCAAAAATTATTACTGTTAGAGACAAAAGGATGATTTTTTTTCCTGGAAAAATGATACTTGTTCAACTTGGGATTCTGTGTCAGATTATATATACAGATTCTCAGTTCCCCAGAGGCAAAGCTCCTGTGGATCCAATTTCTTTAAAGCCTCTCTAGATCACTGCTATCTGTCCAGTTGATACAACTCCCTGGGCCAGGTGCCTCCCCAGCCAGCATCCTCAGCCCAAACACAAAAGAAGGTGGCAGGTATCTATTGTTAGGTCTCATCTCAGCCATTCACCAAGAAACCTACAAGAATAAGAAAGGAATGAGTTCTGACTTGGGGAGGTTGGAATGGTTCAGATGAGTAAACAGTAATCATTATTCAAACCAGCTGCTCAAAAGCTCTCTGGGGAATTTCTCTTTTTCGTAATATTTGCAATGCTTAGAGAGAGGGGTATAGCCTATTCTAGGTTACAGCTTCCCACTGTATACTTTATGAAAAAGACTGTATATATATTTATGTATGTAAATAAAAATCTATCTTAGGGTAAAGCAAGAAGAGAGGGAGGAGTCAGGTTTATTTTGTGGTTAGTCTGAGGAAAGAATGGAGAAGCCCGCATTGTTTTCTCCACAATGGCAGATCACGTTGTAATGTCTGAGAAATGAAAGGTTTCTCGGTGTCTATTACTAATGACCGTGCTCGGTCTCATGGTCTCATGGCAGCAAAGCCAGTTTCCATTCCTTTAATAACGCTGAGCTGAATAAACTCCAAATCCGAAATATAAGGGTGATTGAAGATTACTTTGGTCAATGAAAAAATATTTTATAGGAAAGTTATTATACTAGTAAAGAGAAAAGGAATTTTTCTTCAAGAACATGACTACACTGAATATTTCTTAGAAACCTATTTCAAAAGTAGAGTAGGTAATTCACTTTTTTCATTTCCTATTAAGCTTTTTTAAAGCTTTTGCTGAAACATTTCTAAATGGGGGAAAAATAACAAAGGTCATACAGTCTCAGTTAAAAAAGGTGATTATGTGTGGATTAGCACATTTTGAAGAAAGAATGGTGCTTCCTATATTTGCTGCATTTTAGTATAAGTCAAATTTAATTAGCTGAGTTATGAAGCAGTATCAAAAATTCTTTTGCTGCAGTATTAGGCGTGAAATGTCTTTATGGGATTATTGTAAGCCTCGTTTACATTTATCAGCTTGTCATTCTTTTAAAAAGTGCTTTGGAAGACAGCACCAATTAAAAAAATTCAGTGGGGCTGAAACCCAAAGAGCAACACAGGAGGAGCTCATGCATGTCTTCCAGAAGACCCTCATGTTACTTCAAAATTTCTCACACAATGTGTATGAAGTTGATTTTTACAGGTAAATACCTGTTCTTTATTTTATTTTATTTTTTTTTAAATACCTGTTCTTTAAAATACATAAGTAGAACTCCGTGATTTTGCCAAAGGTTCCGCTTAACTTGGGGAGGTCTTGTCTTAAAAGTAAGCTCAGCACTTCAGAATCCATTGGTTGGCCAATTAATTTAAGTCCTCAACCTCATTTAAGATTGAGCACTTAGCTCTTCGCAGTCATACAGTCAAAAAGGATTTACCTGGTTCTGATTATTTAATAAGTCAGCATGTGGACTCAGGTGCATTTGGGAGCACCATATTAAAGGACTTCCAAGTTCTAACATCCTTCAAGTCGTTTTGTAAGTAAAAGGTGAGGTATTTCTAGCTCAATGAAGAATTTCAAGGATTGTAATACATCAGAAAAAAAATTAATTCTAATAGGAATGGCCAATGTGTGTTATGCAATTGCAACTGAACGTTTCCTGAGGCTTTTCTCTTCCATTACTATTGACAAGGGGAAATGAGTCTTTGCAGACTTTAAATTTACAGGGATAAAGTGATATTTCTTACAAACATTAAGGCTCATCATTAGCCATCATCCTAAAGGGTATCCAAAAAGTCATCGTGTTCTCACAGAGGATGATCTCATCCCAGAATGTGGAGATGAAAACATCTGAAAAAACAGGATATAAATAATCTTCCTTATGGCGAGTCACCAAGCATAGCTTGTTATGAACTACTGTGAAATACATATGTGTTTAGATAGCTGTGTCACCACTGGGGGTAGATGACTCGGTGATTTTCAAATTTTGTTCAGCCTGAAGAGTTTCAGGTGCGCTCTGGGGGCATGTAGGGAGTGATGCAAAGAGGTGCTAATATGGGGACCTGGGAAGGTGCACTGCAGGGAAATGACAGGGAGGCATCTTCTGGACAGGGGTACCCCAGACCCTCTTCAGCCTTCCTGAAGCACAGGAAGACAGCTTGGTTTTACACACAGGGTTTCTGCAGAGGATTTTATTTGAGAAGATACTTCTGCTATTAGAAATAATGAAAACCACCCCCTGGGAAGCCATCTGGCCCAAACCTTCATGAAACTTCTAGTTCAACATGGCATTTGGAACACAGGTATCTGTTGACATTCTCTTCTAAAATCCTGGTGAAATAATATTAGAGGAAGAAAAAAAAGTATAACTCTCCATGGACAAAGAAAAAGGTATAATTTCTCCAAGGACAAAGAAAGTGGAATCAGAGACAATAGCACACAAGAGAGCGTGAAAAAATGTTGGAAGATAAAATGCAGATGGGTGAGGGGTGTTTGACCTAACATTTCAATTTACTGGGTGCTTGCAGGGTGGCTGGTTGGGGAAGAGCATGCATTTGCACTATTGAGTCTAGGCATGCTCAGCTACACGGGAAGGCTGGGGAGTGGGCTAGCACTGCACACAGAGGAAGCTTGATTGAACAACTGAAAGGACTATGCAGACCCTCTATTTGCCTCGTCCACCTGTTGGCGTGGCATAATGAGGACATTTACTATCTTGAGAGGTTGAACCAGAGGAGCTCTGAAATGGGGCACTCTCAGACATAGCTGAAGTATCAAATGAAAGGCCTTTATTAACATCAAAGGAATTAAATAACATTCTCCATGCTGAACCTTCAACCATTCTCCTGCCAGAGACTTAAAATACTGCCAGCCAGGCTTAAAACTCCTCAGGATGTGGTTGGAAAGTTCTCTGTGGCAACTTATAGCCTAAAAGAAAAGAGCTTTATGTATTTTTATTTGGAGGCACCCTAATGAAATAGTTGCATTTTTATTTGCCCATTCTAAGGAGAAGTTCACCATTCCTTAATTCAACAAATGTCTAGTGACTATGTATTGGGCACTATTTTTGTTTTTTTGTAAAGATTTAATTTGAGAGAGAGTGCGTGTGAACAGGGGGAGGGGCAGAGGGAGAGGGAGAGAGAATCCTCAAGCAGACTCCCCGCCAAGTGTGGAGTCTGATGTGGGCTTCAATCCAGGACACAGAGATCATGACCTGAGCTAAAATCAAGAGTTGGTGGTTTAACTGACTGAGCCACCCGGGCACCCCTGTATCAGGCACTATTTAGTCAATAGTTCTGGTGGTGAATAAAACATGAATAATTCATGAATGAATATAAATATAATACTAAATAAAATATTATAAATAAAATTTAATAGTGTCTGATAATCCAACCAATTTTGCTTTATACTAAGTATGCAAGGATTATTTAATATTTTAAAACTCTTTACATATAATTTATTAATAGATTAACAGGGGTAATCATATAATGATCTTCACAGATGTAGAAAAAGCATGTGGTAGTTACAGATCTATTCATAATAAAAAATTCTTTATAAATTATGAATATAAGGGAATATGATTAACTCATAAAGAGAAACGTTAAAGAAAACCTAAAATTAACATCATCCTAGATGAGGAAACATCAGAAGTATTCATTGAATATGATAAATGAGCTATAGATTCCAACTACCATCATTTTTAAACCTCAATATATTAGGGCCCTAGCCATGCAATAAAAGAAAAAAACAGAGGCACAAGGATTGGAAAGCAATAAATGAAGCTGCTATTTTTCAGATCATAGTACTTAAGAATCCCAAAGATTCTACAAACAACTTTATTAGAAGTAACAAGGGGGCAGACAACTAGTAGGAACAATTATATTATAGTATAAAAACTAAACTCCATTTCTGCTCACCAGCAGCAAAACAATGAGAATGCATTATCAAAGAGAACTTAAAATAATACCAGTTCGCCAAGTATCTAGAAACAACAAAAGATGTACAATATCTCTAAATGAGAAATTATGAAACCTATTAAGAAATATTCAGTAAGATCTAAATAAAGGGGAGAAAGGCCATGTTCATGGGTAGGGAGATACAATACTGTGAAAATGCATTCTCCCTTAAATTGATTTATAGATTCAGTGTAAAATCCCAAGAGAGTATTTTGCTGAGCTTGATTAGATGATTTAAAATTTATATGGAAGAATACAAAAGCAGTAACAGGAAGCATACTTCTGAAGCAAAAGAGGAGGGGGGCTTGCTTGTTCAGATGTTAGGACTTATTTTGAGGCTACAGTGATTAAAACTGTATGGTATTGGTGAAGGGATAGAAACACTAACCGACGAAACAGAATGCATTCCCATTAATGTATAGTATGTACAGAACTGGTCAGATCAATGAGTAAAAGAGGGATTGTCTAATAAACAGGATGAAAAAAATGGTCATGTAAATAGAAAAAGATGAAATTAGACATCTCCTCCATAACCATATCAAGAAACCAACTCCCAGTTGATTACCGGCTTTAAAAAAAATCACTTTCAACTCTTGGTAGGAAATCTAGGTTAATGTCTTTTGGACCTTGGGGTAGAAGATTTTTTTATGCAAGACACAGAAAGCATGGCCTATGAAAGTTTGATAAAAAGAAACCTGGTCAAAAAAGACACAGTGAGGCAGTAAGAAGACAGGCTACAACCTGGGAAAAGATATTTGCAATACATACAACATATGAAGGATGAGTACCATAATGAAAGAATGTTGATAAATCAATTTTCAAAAGCAGAAAGAATCTGATAGAAACTTGGACCTAAGACCCAAACAGACATTTCACAAAAAGGGAAACAATGATAGCTAATAAACACAATGAAATACCATTTAATGCCCATTTGATTAACAAAAATGAAAGACTGGCAATATAACACTTATTTATATATATTTATATGACATTTATATATTTATATATTATAATCCTATTTCCATAGGATTTCTGCAACATTGCTAGTAGCAATGTAACTTGTTGCAGCCGCTTTGGAGAACACTTTTGGCATTATCTTCTAAACGTGAACATTCATGTATTTTCCTAGTAATTCTGTTCCCAGGTGTACACCAAAGAGAAACTCTTGCACGTGGATAGCAGAAGACATGGGCAAGGGTGTTCATAAGCAGCACTATTTACAAGAGCAAGACCTGTGAAACAACTCAATGCCTATATTCAGAAGAGTAGCTAAGTAAACGGTGATATACTCACACAGTGGAATATAATATAGCAGTCAAAACCACGGATTGGCAAAGGGAAAAATGAGGCAATTTTCATTTCAAGACAAACAATAATGTTTCTCAAGTAATCACAGTTTATGACATGGTTCAGTGTAATCAACGATCTTCATAATGTAAAGAATGAACCGTTACTGGACCCCAAATTATAAAATAATTATAAATGGAGAATGAGGGAGTTATAATGATATGTCTATGGGAGGGCTGTAAAAGATATGAATTGCAATCTTCTATAATTGGTAGTAGTTATTTATTTACTTTTTAAATATTTTATTTACTTCGCTGAGAGAGAGAGTGAGTGCACACAGCAGGGGGTAGGAATAGAGAGAGAGGGAGAAGCAGACTCCCCATTGAGCGGGGAGCCCAACATGGGGCTCTATCCCAGGACCATGGGATCATGACCTGAACCCAAGGCAGACGCTTAACTGACTGAGCCACCCAGGCAACCCCAATATATGGTTATTTAAAGCAAAGACTTACTTAGAGATATACAGGTAAATTACCAGAAGAAACAGCCAAGGAGTTAAAAGTTACGGTTTCTGGTGAGTGGGACACGATAGAGAGAGATGGGACAGGGGACTGTAATTTTAATTTTGTGTTGTTATTATACATCTTGTAGTTATTATTATTTTCAGAGCCATATATGCATGTGAGTGTGTAACATTTTTTAAAAAAGATTTTATTTATTTATTCATGAAAGACAGAGAGAGAGAGAGAGAGAGAGAGAGAGAGAGAGGCAGAGACACAGGCAGAGGGAGAAGCAGGCTCCATGCAGGGAGCCTGATGTGGGATTCCATCCTGGGACTCCAGGATCATGCCCTGGGCGGAAGGCAGGCGCTAAACCACTGAGCCACCCAGGGATTCCCAGCAACTTTGATTTTAAAAACAAAACCCCCCATTTGGGCCAGATGAATGTGACTTTGCTGAGCAGAGAGATGGGGTATCTAGAAGAAAACTTTTTGATGCTTTAGGGGAATATTAAAGAAAAGCAATAGAGATCTATATGGTCACATCTCCTCATTTTACAAAAACAAGGAAACTGAGGCATTGGCAAAACAAAATTGTTAAGAGTCTCAAAATTAGAAAATGACTAGGACTAATCCTCAGTCTCCAGGCCACCAGAGCTCCTCCTGCCACATCCTACGGGAGTTGGGGGGAGGGGGAGGAACAGGTGTTTTCCAGCTCTGGAATGACACGTGAGAAAAGTGAGGGAATCCTAGGAGACCAGGCTGGCACCTGGCGGAGGAGGAGAGGCTGAGACTTTTTATCTCCTGTCTCCACTCATGAACCCACAGTGGTAACTCCTATATGTGCATAGGAGTATGTGCGTGTTTTCTGATTTTTGCTGATTTAGGTGAGTCTCTAAGAATGAGACTGAGGACAAGGCTTATTGAAAGACAGAATAGATTTAAATAGACATTAAAGTGTCTAATTCTGGGCAATACAGGGAGGAGAGAGTGGAAATCCGTTGGTTGAATAAATGCATGAATGCTATCATGTGCTCCCACACCTGGCTTAACATGGTAAACACAGCCAGTATTTATACAGGGAGTGCTTTATATGCATAATTAAAGTTTGGGAAGCTCTGGTCTATAGCCCCATTTTCTAGGTAAAATTATAATTTTAATATATTTCAACTGGAATTAAAAGCTATGCAAATGACCAATGGTATCCTGAAATAAATTACAATAAATGAGCAATGATATCCTGAAATAAATTAAGATAAAGGAAAAATGCCTGGAGGACAGGTTAAGTACTGTAATAAACATCGAATGATCAAAGTGGGAATTGTATTTCTCAGTTACCAGTGTTCACTGCAATCAAATGAAAGGGTGGGGGGGATGCTGGATGCTTTGGGACTGCTTAATGGGAATTCTGGTGGTCTGCCACACTTCTCTAAGCATTAGCCGGCTTGATTAAGAGTGTGGCTTGATTCCCCCATCACAGTCCAAAATCAGAGTTGTGTTTAGGGAAAAAAAAAAAAGAAATATAGAAATATGGCCTCAAGTGGTTAGGCAAAAACTAAAAAGCAAAAAACAAACCCAATAGGTGGGGGGGGGGCTGTCTAGAATTCAAATAAAGCTGGTAGTATTATGGGGAAAAATACTCAAGGGCTTAAAAGATATCTTTTATTAAATGTATAGTTGGATGACAAAATCCATTAGGTACATATCAGAAAATCAACTCAAAAGAACACTCACCGAGAGGAAAGGCTTGGCTTCCCACTCTTGCTACAGCTGGTATAAATTCCTGGGCCATCATCAAAGAAGCTTCCGAGTGCCAACTTCTGTCGGATAGATTCTCTCTCATTTTTCTGTGCCTAAAATTTCAGGAAAATAAAAAATGCTGATAAGCGGGCAGATACATCACAACCATAGCCGGTCTAACTGCTAAGATTCTTAGAACTGCAACCTAAGATGAAACACGAATAGGCCACAGCACAAGAGCATGAGAATTATGAGGAGCTGAAATTTATCCAATCTTTCCTGGTTTCACCTCCGCAAGCAATTCCAGTTCTTCAGAGTCTTTCATGATCACGGGTCTAGGAAATCACCATGGGGGTACTAAATGATCGTCACTGGGAGAGAACTAGATTACTGGGTGCTGGAATCTTTCTTCTTACCTACTAGATATGAAAGAATAAAGTGGAGGGCAAGCACTTTGCCCAAAATCAAATCACTTTTATCCCAAATGTGGCCTTTCCCTAGATATTGTTTTCTCTCTTCCTTATACTGTCCCTGCAGCCCACTTTCTCTATTGCAAGAATATTAATTCATTCAACCAATATGCACCAAGCCTCTGGGAGATGGCAGGTGCCACATTATGACGCCAAACCCAGCCCGGGATGGACAATCGGTAACCCCTGCCTGCACCTAGCTCGCAGTCTTGACGGGAACTACTGCTTCTGTTCAAGAGTTCTGATCTCACCAGGTTCAGAAGATGAGAAACCCTTACACAGGGCCTAGAGTAGCTGGAAAATTCTAATTGGGCCCATCTGTTTCATATTTTGAAGGGAAGTCAGGTCGGTGTGCGTAGCAAAAGGATGTGGGAAGCTATACTACTGTGATAATTTGGATATGTTTACAACACTTGGCTTCCCATAAAAGTCCCATAAAAACTCACCATGCTGAACTTTCAAACCCTTTAAACAACAGGGGAGAAGATTAGAAATGATTTCCTTAGTTAAAAATAAAACAACTACAAAAACAAACATAATGAGTTAGAAATCCTGGGGTTAAAATGAGAGCCTGGTTTTCTGTTCTATGGGATGATGAAGGATGGGAGAAGCACCACTGGATGTTCTGAGCGGGGGGGCTGACATCGATGATGATGATGATGAGCAAATTATATTACCAAATGAGGCTCACATGATTGAGTGTGGCTCTGGAAGGCAAGATGGCCCGTGATTTCCCCCATAGGAGCCACATCTGTTGCCACCAGTACCCAGAAGCTGCATGTGAAAGCTCTGAGCCATCATCCGAGCATCACTGTCAGTGACAAAACGCACAATCTGTGGGATGGGTGGGCTCAAAACCAGCCTCATTTTACCCCCAAGTGAAGGCAGTGTATTGTAAGTTCAGGCTGCTCTAACATGGAGGTTATTAGCTACATGTGACTATTGGCATTTAGATTAAAAATTAATTAATTAAAAGTTCAACTCCTCAGTCACACCAGCTGCATTTCAAGGGCTCCACAGCCACAGGTAGCTAGTGGGTACCATATTAACCAGAGCAGAGTAAAATACGTGACAGTAGTGCTGCTAAGACCATGGTTCTCAGTTGCCCGGCTTCAACTGGTTGCATCAGAATCTCCTGCAGTCTTTAAAACACACATCCCCAGAGCTTTTCGATCCTTCAGCTGAGATCAAGTCTAAAATACGCAGCCCAGGCTCCAGCGTCAAATAATTAGTTTTAATAGATTTTTGAACTTCCAGTTCAAGGACAGCTCACCTCCAGTCTCCTTTTCCCTTGCATTTTTTAATCTTTGGAAACCACAGCATTCTTTCGACTCTCACACTTAACTGATTCTATCTGTATCTGTTTATTTGGATAGCTCTCCATATTGGCATGTACCAATGGAACCGTGTCATACTGAAGAGCTCCAGTGCATGTGTGTGTGTGTGTGCAATACAGCCACAAAGTAAAAGATTGCTTTTATATAGTTACAGATGCCATGCTGATATATTGTCTGCTGGGTCAGCATAGTACTAAGCCTCAAAAACCCGTAAGGTTGTAAAGGGAAACAACAAGGCCTTTAATTTTACTAACCACTTGCAACGGTGCTGCTGGAAACCTTAATAAAAGTGACCCACCAAAAACAAACAAACAAACAAACAAACAAAAAAACAAAAGTGATCCACTCTCCCAAATATGCAGGGCTGGTACTTGTGATGGCTCTGCCGAAACAGGACCATTTGGTATCATTTGACATCTATAAGTTCATTTCAAAATCCCAATATCTCCTATGCAGAATTAGTGTAGGTAGTGAACCTGTTTTTTAATTCATATAAAATACAAAAGAGATTCTCACCCAACAATCTCTCTAGTCAGAAAACTGTTGAGTGAAATTGAATATCCAAAAATAAAATCAGCAGATAACATGAGTGTTAATGAGTAATGTTCAACAATATGTCCAACATTAGCCTGGAAGAGGTTTTATTTGAAGAAAATACCTATTCCAGGTATAAATGTGTGAACGTGCCCTTGATTCTAAGTCTATCTTTCCTGATTTACTTGGTGCACTAGAGCTAGAGATATTGGAGAAAGCCTTAAAGATATTTCTGTTGACATTAATTACAATTCTCTATACTTGGATATTTCATGACCAGCTTGAAGAGGACTGTTTTATAATACACCATCTCTCACACTTCTCCCCTTCTCTCTCTCTGTATCCAAATGAATAAATCTAGAAAAGCGTAAATAACATAAACACCCATAATCCCACTGCTTAGACACAGATCACTGTTAACATTTTGGGTTGTGGAGAATACTTCTTTTTAGTTTTTTATCTTATGTATGTATTTCTTCCTTTTTATAAAACGGGGATCATACTTTTTATTTTCCTTGAAAATTTCTCTCATTTAATATTTTTTGAAACACGATTTTTAACGGTTGTACATCATTCTATCCTATGGAGTACCTTCTATTGTTAGTCATCTGGGGTGTATCCAATGAAAAATAACACAGAAGTTAGCATTTTTACATAAATCCCTGCCCACGTGTCTGATTATTTCCTCGGGATAAGTTCCTGGAAGTGGAATTACCAGATCAACTGGGTGTGAACATTTGTTGAGGCTCTTGGCACATTTCGTCACATTGCAAAGAAAAGCTGTTCCAATTTACATATGCCCACCAGCAACATAAAAGAGTGTGGCTTTCACTATATCCTGGCTAACACTATTTTCACTTAAAAAATTGGTATTGTTTTTGATAGGCAAAAAGTGGTATTCTTTTTACGTTAATGTCTTTGATCATCAGTGATCTTAAGTTTTTTAGTTACTGTACTTGCTTTTCTCTGAATTACTTCTTTTACTTTTCAATAAAGATTGGAAGTTTTGAAATTTTTATATTAAGCAGATTCATCCTTTTGAGTTTGAATCTAAGTGTTAACATCCTTAAGTCAGTAGCTTGCTTTCTTTGAAGTGTTGTTGACAAGCTCTGTGCTTGGAAAGCCCTTCCTCGGTCAGAGGTAAAAGATCTCACTGGATGTTGGGAGGAAAACGAGGAAATTTATGGAAATTGCTGAGCAGCAGTGGTGGTGGTAATGTAAATGTGTGATGAATGGTAGCTATTATGGTTAATCCTCCAACAATTCCTGCTTTGAAGATGAGGGACTGGAGGGTAAAGGAAGGTTATCCTTCTGTTAGACAGAAGACTTAGGATTCAAGTCCATCCTCCTGGTGCCAGATCTTTCTGTCCTTCCACACTGATGAGTGAGGTGTCCGGGCAAGTAACGGTGGGCGCCATGTTGGAGATAGGATGTGAGACTTATGAATTATGGATCTACTTCTTTCCAGAGATGGGTGTGATGTGTTTTCAGAAAAGGAGAAAATATACACACCAAGGCCCAATCATGACTGCAAATATTAACAAAACAAGAATCTTCTCTCCTTGACATCACTGCTTAGTCTTCCTTTTGGAACAGATGCCATTCCTAACATTTCAAGTAACCAGATTCAACTGATTAGTAAAACAGTTTTTCTCTTAAAATTCAACAACTGGAATTATTTTCCCTTCAGTTGCCCACATGTGTAGTGTGTGTGTGTGTGTGTGTGTGTGTGTGTGTGTATGTGGGTGTGGTTTCAAAGTTCTTTTGTTTTCTAGAGAATTACACTTGTAGGGCAACGATGTCCTCCAACCTCCAAAGCCCAAATGTGTCCCAGGGTGAGGAACAGGGAAGTGTAGAAGGAAAAGGGAGAGGCAGACTTCAAACTACACTGTAGGCTGCCCTTATGGCACGTGGAGCTACGTCCATTCCTAAAATGGCTCCAGGAACTACCCTGGTAAAACATGGTAAAACCACTCGCAAAAAACAAACAGGCAACTGAAGAACAGTGGCTCATCACTGTGAGACAAGCAGCCTATTCAAGACCAAGAGGAGAGTAAAAATGTGCTTAGAAAGTCACCATTGTCTAGCCACAGGCAGTTAAGTTAGTTTTTGTCCTCGCCTGTCCCTGAATTCCCTACTGCCACCCCCTGTGCCCAGGCAGACAAGACTCACTATGGCTTCTGAGGTTACCATGTGAGCCACGATCTCAGAACACAGACCACTGAGCACTGTCAGACCCTAAGCACCGATGCTCAGCCCTTCCCACCTTGCCCCCTGTTCTGCTGCAATTCCCCAGGCTTGATAAGAACAAAGAGGGGTGTTTGGTAAAAGAAATAAAAAGCATACTGTTCTGCTTGAGTAGATACTGTCCCTTTCCAAATCTGGTATGTCCCCATGTTCTTTCCACGGGTTCTTCAGGATGGGGTCATATTGTCCCCTATACACAATACCATTCCTAGGCCCCTCCTCTGGCCCTGCCTTCTACTTCTCTGGCCCAGTTCACCTTGCCAGAAGCATCATGGTGTCTCGGGTCTCTGAAGCAGGGGCCACCCAGTCTTTCACACGCTAATCTGCACATACATTTGTAAATGGGAGATTGGGAGTATCTTGCGCATTTCTAAAAACACTGTATTTTTGTGGGGGTAGCTGTGGGGCCACTGGGCCTCTCAGGAGCACACTTTGGGAAATAACATCCTAAACTTAAACTCAGCTGGTACTCAGGACACTGCAAACAGATGTTTCCTTCTGACTCCTGCAGAGATGATGAAACCCATGTAGCCGGAAAGGGCCTGTCTGATGAAAAGGAAGGAGTTCCTTAAACTTCCCAAAGGAGGAAGACGTGTAAAGAAGTTTGGTCCAGAAAAATCATAGGACCTGGCTGATGTGAATGGCATACCGGTCTATGGGAATAAAGGCAGATGTGAGCTTGCGGACAGAAATAACCTGGCCTGAATGGGATTCAGCTGTGGGATGAGGAGAACGAAAACTGTTTCCCCCAAATTTCCCGTCATCCATCTTTTCCCTGGATTGACCTTCCCCTCCTCCCCAGTTCCACTTGCCTCAGGGAACAGAACCCTTTATTATTGGATGTGCTTTTACAATGCTAACCTTCTCAGTACTCAGTTCGCTTCTGATCCTGGAAGATACCTCTCCTGGCATCCTCCTTTCTGCGCTGCTCAACTGCTGCTGGTCAGTGCTTTGCACACTTGAGGGTGCATGTGAATCACCACTGAGGAAAAACCTCCTAAGAACTGGGGCCACATTATTCCATAAGCTGATCCCCCATGGCCCATAAAGAAACTCAGGATGCCAGGAGGTTGCTGGAACACCAGTATGCCAAGTGGAGAATTGCAGAGGCCGGGCATGCGTACCAAGTGGCCCTCTCTCTGTCACAAATTTCTTTACACTGGTAGTTCTCAAACTTGATTATGCATGAACATCATCTGAAGGGCTTGTAAAGACACAGACTATTTTTCCTCATTCAGAAGGTCTGGGGTGCAGCTGAGAAAATGCATTTTTTTCACAAGTTCCCAGATGCTGCTGATGCTGTTGGTTCAGATACTTTGAGAATCCCGGCTTTAAGCAGTTGAACAGATCAAGTAGCTAGATGGAACACAGAGTCGGCTCTTCCCTAACTGAGCACACAGCTGTTCCATGTGGATGGCCACACTCTGGATCCAGGTGGATTTCATCTGTAGCCGCCCGGCCTTGCCAGGATGCCTGTTTTGAAGCAATTAATGAAGCCCTCGCTTCAGTGCAATCTATTGCCTAGTGATATCAGCCTCATCCCCATTAGCAGCATCCACCAGGGAATGCATCTGGGATTCTGGAGCTCCCTGTGGAAAAGCACTCTTCCTTTAGGAAAACAGAAGTCACTCTTATTTCTCTCCTCAGCTCGTAAGGAAGAGAGCTTTACTCTAACATTTACAGGCAGCATTCCATTGTGGAGGAGTCTGAGGCTTTTAAACATTGGGAACCAGAAGTATAGAACTTATTTGTTCATTAGGCAAATTGCATTTTCTTAAAAACAAACAAAAAAGAAAACACAAGTATGCTGATATCAGTTATTTTTCTATTGAAACAACCATGGGTTTGCCACAAGATCAAAATATGAAATCATTCTATAAGAAAATAATTGTGCACTTTTGGATGTCAAATGCTTAAAAGTACTGTGCAGGTTTTTTTTTTTTTTTTTTTTCAAATGTTTGCATCTGATTTTACCCCTGGGAAGACCTTTTCAATTCTTAGTGGAAACAGAAGTTAAATAACCTACTACCTTTCCATTGTATTACTAAATGGATACTCTCTGGACGTTTTCTTTTCCTTTTGTATTTCTGATATTTTCCATGTCAGACACTTAAACTAATCAGTCCAGAAAGATTTCCTGAAAAGTTGTTGAAATCTCTCATCTTTGCATCCTTGCACCGATCTGTCTAATCTCTCATCTTTGCATCCTTGCAGCTCTGGACTAGATGTCAGGCTGAGCTGTTGGGCAGTGTTGAGGCCAGGGTTGGGCTTGCTCAGCATCAGTACTCATGAGAGAGCTGGCTTTGGAGACCTAAAGTCCAGGATGGGCACCTGAGGGGAAGATACTGTAGGGCCCAGGGTCTTCTGATACCTAGTTCAGAGACCTGCTTGACATTAAAAGTGTGGGGATGCTAGTCCAGAGGGTATAGATTTTTGTTTAAAATTAGTTAACCCTAAGGACGTTTTGCCTATTGACTGCATTCCTTCTCTTCATGCTATGGGGAGGCAATATAAACGGAAGTAGGTGGGCACAGGTGCTGTTGTGCAGTGTCCCTAACATCCCTGACTACTCTTAATTGTTAAGGACCAGAACAAAGGTATCTAACACCTAGGGCTGAAGTTTAGTAGCCAATTACTGGCTGAATGGGAACTCTGGTGAAGGTAATAGGAGCCCCAGGTGCAATCCACAGAGACTGCGTAGTGGAAGCCTTTCACATTAAGCCCTAAGGGGATACAGTTGGAAACTAAAGTTTTCCTCCCCTATGAGTGGTATATCCAAAACAGGAACTGCTGGGAACATCTTGTTTTTGTTTTTAAAGATTTTATTCATTTATTTGAGACATTTATTTGAGACAGTGTGCGTGTGAGGGGCAAAGGGAGAAGGAAAGAAATAGACTCCCTGCTGAGCAGGGACCAACTGGGGCTCGATCCCAGGACCCTGGGATGATGACCTGAGCAGAAGGCAGACACTTAACTGACGGAGACACTCAGGCGCCCCTGCTGGAAGCATCTTGAGCTTTTTCTGGTTCTCATGTGATTGGCTACAGAGACTACTTTTTAACACAGGGCAGTGTTGTCTGGGAACTCTTTCTAACAGGTGACATTTTAGAAGTCTTTAAAACCAGCACTGTCATTCGGTATCACAGTGAGAACACAACGGTTCAAAAGACCTACTGCATGGTTATGAAACAGTGCAACCTCCGTCAACTTCCAGGAAGCTGATGTCCTCAATTTCCCACATCAGGGTGGACTTAGGATCCGGGCGAGCCAGACACAGGCATGACCAGGAAGGAGGCAGGGACTTCAGGGCATTTGGTGTCAAGAAGACCCAAGTTAACATCTTGACTCTGATGCTTACTAGTGCAAATTACAGAAACACTTTAAGCCTCAGTTTCTTTTTCTGAAAAGAAAAGGTGGGGGGGGGGATACTAATACCTATCTTATAAGTTGTTTTAAGGATTAAATGAAATACTGTATAGAAAGGGCCTGGCGCAGTGCCTGGCCCAGACAGAAACTTATTCAATGGTAGCTGTTGTTAACATTAAAGGGAGGGGTGGGATAAGCTTGTGAAAAGAGTACAGAAAAGGGTAAAAGAGCCAGAAATGTCCAGAACAGGCAAATCTATGAAGAAAGAAAGTAGATTAATGGTTGTGGGGGAAGGGGGTAACTAGGCGTAACTGCTAATGAGTACAGGGCTTCTTTCTGGGGGTGATGACAATGTTCTGGGATTAGCAGGGGTTTGCATAAACTTAGGGATATACTAAAAACCATCAAAATGTACAGTATGGAATGGCAAATTTTATGATATGTGAATTACATCTCATATATAAGAATTCTCTCTCTCTCAAAAAAAATACCCCCACCCCCACCCCGGATAGGTAACTCACGTACTGTTTATCTAGAAAATCCAGCTAACCTGCAACAGCCCATCCCTGACCAGGCTGGCCAATGGAGGTGTGCTAACAGGGTGACAGGATGGAAAGGACTCTGAACCAGGAGCCAAGAGGCTTTAATATTTTTATATTTATAGCATCTGAGACCAACCAGGCCAATTCCTCCCTTGAAAGAAAAGGAGACGGTGGCCCAGAAAGCTGCACGATCGTCCCCAGGTGGCCGAGGTGAGGCTAGGCTCCAGGGTTCAGGAGCTCCACAGGGTTCTTCAAGCGTATCCAGCCCTTCCAGGCAGGAAGACGTGAGGGTTAATGGAGGTCGACGGCTGCTTTTCCTCCTAATTGTGTGGGGAGGGCAGAGCTCTTGTCTGGAATGGCAGCTGGCATTCTGTCTTCCTGTTTATTGCAGTTTATCTCAAGCAGTCATTTCCATTCACCTTTTAAAAAAAACATGAGGCGCAGCTGTGGCTTCACTTTAAATATTGTTCCTTCCAGCCTTTTAATTTTTTTCACGGGCTCCTCCCCAATCTTTCACCATAATTGGATGCACGACACCAGAGACAGCACCTCGGAGAAACAAAGCGAGCGAGCCGGCCTCTCCCTCCTCGGCCACACGCGGCCCGTCCGCAGCTCCGTCTTCTGCAAGCAGCAGCCTGGGGACACAGCAGCGTCCTGGGCTTGCTCTGCCCGGGGACCAAGCGGCGGCCAGCCTTTCGCCGCATTCTGGGTGAAATTGTCTTCTTTTCCTTTCTTGGCCTCCCCTCAGCGTACGGTGGCTCTTGCCTGGGTCCTGCGCCGGCCAAGGCTGCATGCACGTCTCCCAGGTGCACGCTGGATCCGAACATCCTTCCGGGCAGCATCGATCCCATGGCAGCTTATTTGTGTGCCTCCCCGCTGGGGCTGCAAGCTCCTGGAGGCAAAGCCCAGGCCCCCTTCTGTGGCTCTGGCCCCACACGCCATGCCAGGGACGTGAAGGGGCTCTTAGGGGTGACAGCTGAGGAATCGGGACAGAGATCCCGGGCTGCATGGGGATCCCCGGGTGGCAACGGGGGTCCTGAGGACAGTCGGCTGTGTGGGGCTTTAGCAGAAGGTCAGAGGCTGCTCAGGGCGAGGCAGGACGATAATGGCCCAACATACACACCTGAGATCCTGCCACAAGGCAGCCTTTCCTCCCCATACACTAAGAGCTGCTTTCTGTTGAGGACCATTTTTCAACTACTCCTGAATAAACCAGAGGTCCTTAATGAAACATCTTTTTCACCATCAGGGCCTCCCCCAAGGAATAGGAACAGATGTGTACTCTTTTCCTTCCTTTGCCAAGGTGGAATCTAATTTTAGACATGGGAAGGTGACCTTTTCCCCCTGAAGGCTGTTTGCCTGACTTTAAAACAACCTTGCAAAATAATCCCTACACACATGTGGTATTTGTTAGTGTGACTGGCAGAGGAAACTGTATTGTACCTAGGCGGGAGTATACCAATTTTCCAACTGTTTTTGACAGCTGACCTCAAAGTGACAGGAGGTGAAAGAAGAAATTATTAAAACTTTCATATTTAGAAACATTTTGTTTTAAAAATGTCCACTTGTGTATAGGTTTTATACATACAAAATATACATTTACAGTATATCTATATATGTATAATTTATGAATAAAATAGGTGTATAGGTTTTATACATACAAAATATACATTTATAGTACATTTATATATGTATAATTTATGAATAAAATAGGTGTATGGGCTCAGAAACATTATGCTGATGGAGCCAAGGCCAAAAAGCCTGCAGACCACTGCTTTATGGCATCTAATTTAATTTTTTACCCAGTCAAACAGCAAAAACATTAGAGAGAAAAATGTAGAAAAGGAAGATATGAATTAGGAAAAGTGATTTTTCTATACTAGGTAACTGTTTTCCTATTCTTGGTATTTTAAAGAAAGCATATGTTGCTCTGCTTCACTAGAAGTTCTTGATGAAATGACCAATAGTGTTTTTTTTTTTTTTTTTTTTTTAACATAATGAAGCCTTCAGAGTACCCAACATGTACCTTAGTTTGCAAGCCCTTTGCTTGGGAAAAGTAGTTAAAAAGCTGAAATGACAAGAGGCTGGTTCCCATGTTTAGGGGCCTGAAAAATACAGATTGATCTCTGTGTATCCTACATACCTAGTAGTTTCATCTAGTGGTCTTTTGTACTAACCTATTAGATACTGTTTCTCCTGAAATCACAGGTGGCATTTTGCTGCCTTAGTTCGATAAAGAATTACACAATGCAACTCTGTTTTGTTGCTGGTGATGTTTTAAAGCCACTTGAGCCTCACATGTTTGCCATTTTAGTCAGTGCTGTATCAGGTTGCCTGCAAATCATCGCTTGCTCATTCCAGGCATGTGGGCTCTCTCAGTTTCCAAGGAGGGAAAAAAACTACAGTGGTCATTACTCTGTTGTTACTGCAGTGGCCATGGTATGTCTTTCATTTTTCCTAAGTGCAAACTGACCTACACTTTTCTACATGAGAAACGGGTTGACAGGGCTTGGCAAGCGACCCACTATGATTGCTGAGTGTCCTCTGCCACTTTTGCACACCTGCTTCTCGCAGGAGGGGGCAACTGAGAGGTGTCAGAGTTTTAGTATTCTGCACACTTACTACCTTGGGCACTCGTTCTCTTCTTGGGGAGCGCTGGGGAAGAAAAATGCATAGGGCAACATGGCAGGTCATTTAAACCTCTTTTAAAGTCTGGGGTTCTGAAGAAAAGAGTATAAGCTACTGTCAACTGCTCTAAGAAATAAAGTACATACTTAAAACATCCCCACACTCACACACAATTTAGTATTTAATATATAAAATGCCATACTTCATGTTTTTATACTTAAGAAACTATCATGATAGAACTTTCTAGATCTTACTCTGGGGGAAAAAAGTTCATGACCTAGTTGACAAACTGAAAATTGAGCAGCAAATTTTGCTGCTCAAAGAGGCAGTATTTACCCATATTTGCCTCTGAAGGCAAAGAGGTCTTATTCTCCAGGTCCATGATGGAAGGACCCTTATTCTTCACACTGTACTGTGTTGTGACCTACACTTGACTTGTGGACAATAAGGGGGAAGGACATACTGTGTTAAGTTTAGCCTTCTGTGGACAGACAAGCATATACTTGTAGTTTAATTTCATGACCTCACCCATATAACTAAAGCTATTTTTACTTGGGCCTGTTATTACCAACAATTACCAGATAAAACATTCCAAAAATATATTTACGGTCTTTCTAAAGAAAAGGCTAGCAAAGTATTAGCAGATAATTATCAATTTTTCAAAATCCCACTCACCCTCCTCTTAGTAAAACTATATTTTTCATTGTTAAAGAAGTCAAACTTAAAAGACTGGTTACCAAAAAATGCATGTAACTAGCCATTGTTCAAATAACAGTGGTGCTATTTCTCTTTTGTGGCCTTTTAGACGTTTGTTGCCCTAAAATTCCATTTTATTAGGAACCCATTTTCCACCTTGTCTTTCTTGACAGGGTTTTTTTTCTACTTTAAACAGTTTCTAAATAAAATTCTGTATTTAAAAAAAAATTAAAAGACTGGTTAAACATTCTAGTAATAATTTACTGCAGGTAAACTAGCAATATATGTCAAAAATTTTTTTGAATTATTCTTTTACATAAAAAGACTGCCTAGCAACTAAATGCATGATAGAATTGTTTCAACTTCAGAATAACAACATATGTATTCAAGTTACTGCTATAATATATTAATGAGTACAAGCCAAGAAAAGCAGAAAGAAGAACCTTTCTAACTTAATGCCTCTACTTCTGTGCATTTAGTTTTCCTGAATATGTTATGGCAATGGCAACTAAGTGTGGAATTTGGCCACTCTTCAAGGGTGATCTTTCTCCCAGTTAGAAAAATGGTCCAATTGTTTACAAACAAAAGAGCTCTCCCCCACCCCTTACCTTTTTATAATTCCCCTCCATATCCAATGGGGATTCTTGACTGATGATGTCATCCATTCCATCACTGTCCAAATTCATCCTTTAACTCTTTAGAATTTCACTTAAGAAATAACCTCCCATGAATTCTGATAGGCTGATGTGCCAATCGCCCAGTACCCTAGTTACTTGCTCATGCTGCCATGGAGAGCCAGCTAAGAGCCTGTGCCTCGTTATGCATGTCCTTGCCCCTGCTCTGTCCCAGAGACACCGCCCTGCCCGGCCTCCCTGCTCTGTCCTCAGCTCTGGCACAGGGGCAGCTGCTGTTTCTGAGGCTCACTCTGCCTCGACACTCAGCTTGTTGAATGTCCAGCCTTTCCACCGTCTGCTGTCCCCTTCCCCTGAGTGATCTTGCCTGGATTTCTCTCCACAGCACCTTTCTTCCTCCCAATCAAGGGAAGGCTGATTCGACACCCCCCCCCCCACACACACACACCACCACTCCCCAGTTCAGGGCTGAGTGTGGACTGGAGCCCTGCGAGGAAACCAGCAACCTTATTCTGAACCACGGTAGTGTGAGGGATAAAAATAGATGCAAAACCCCAGCCTCCCAGACTTCAGTAGTGACTTAAAAGCCGGGTATCCCATGACAAAATGAAAACAGTATAATTTAAAGACTAACCTGTAAGACGACAGATGTTTGCTCCCCTCCTCTTTTCCTATAACCAACCATTTCTTAAAATCAGATATGAAAATCACATCTTCTGGTAGTAGCCCCAGCAAAAGGACAACATTTATTTCCATCTTAGAGAAGGACCCCTCTGCCTCAAGATCAGTGCTTTGTTCTATCCATATAGGCAAAAGAAAAAGATCCATCAACTTTTCTTTAAAATCCAGTCAGTGGGGAAAAAAAACTCCAGCCAGTGGCGGGCTTTTTCACAAAAGAGAATGTTCCTTTTTGCTGCTCTCTTTACCCTTTTCCCATGGCTTTTTTTTTTTTTTTTTTTTAACTGTCTTTACATACAGGGAAGGAGAAGGCCCACAGCTGGAGGATGTTTTGCCGCAAGAAGCACACAAACAGAAGTGCACACACAAGCACATACTCGTCATTATCAAATTACTACTACCATAAACTAAAAATATTCCCACTATTTATTTTAAAAAGTTACTGTTTGCAGGAGAAAGGGGCCAAAGGAGAATTCAAAGGCCAAGCCACCGTTTAACAAACCATCTTATACTCTGACATGCTTGGACAAAGAGCAGCAAATGTCCTCCTCATTTTCCGATATGAATTCCTGGCCAACCTCAATGCTGTTACGACAAGAGTTCTCAAGTAAAAATGCCATTCAAGATAGCCTTGACACGCTCACATTCAGCATTTCTCCCCAGAAATTAAAAAAAAAAAAAACCACACAATTCAATTTGTGGAAGACTTGTGGCATAAATGTGTCTTAATGTAGTTGACTGCAGCCCTATGTTTGTAAAGCAAATACTATCCTGTGCAGTCCTGGACTCAAATCCCAATCTTGCCTTTAGCCCACCCTCATCTCCCTAGCTCAGCTCCTGAGAGAATGGCTTGCACGTCTGCCAGACAGTATGATGACAAGTTGTCCCTCATAAGCCACACTTGCATTTGGGCAGGGCTTAGGAGATCTCCCCCTTATCTTACTCTCCTCCAGACTCCAGGGCCCTCACTCTAGACAAGGGTCCTACTGTGTGCATGCAGAATATCTTCCAGGCCTGGAAGGCAATGCTGGCCACCCAGTGTTGCCCCAGCAGGGGTGTTCCCAACATTGAAGAATTCTCCAAAGCTGAGGCTTTGGGTAAAAATGCTCTCTACTTTCAAGGACCCTGGATATATTAAATCCTGACCAAGGAGGTTCATTAAAGTGAAGAAAGCACTTATGCACCTTATTATATGACATATGTTAACATAGTAACAGCTACTCTTTGTGGAGGAGTCCCTATTTGGCAGGCACTTTACATGTGCCTCTTACATATGTGTTTAGTCCTTACAGAAACCCCCTGGAGTAGATATTATCAACTGCATTTTATAGCCGAGTGAGAGCACGGTGAGGTTGAGTAACTTGCCCACGGTGTGGCAGCTTGCCAATGGTCAGGCCAGAATTGAAACCTGGGGCCTCCCCTTCTGGGGCTCACATTCTCAATGGGTGTGCTGGCCCACCTCCTGCTGGTTGCCTCAGTAAGAAGCAACGGCACACAATCAATCAAGCATAGCTTTTAAAAATTAGGGCTTAATACAGAGAGAATTTTGGCAGCACACAGAGTATCACGTACTAAAACGTTTCATAAATCACACATCTGGAACACCCAGCATGGATCACCGCTATCCCCTGATGATTAGGCTTCAAGGAATGAAATAAAAGCTCCTTCCCTGATGGTCATAACCTAACACACTGTATAGTGAATTTTCCTTTCTCGTTTACCATGGTGTTTTAATCATTGCTACGGCTTCTTTCCAACAGCTGTTTCAAGCTTTTTTTTTTTTTTTTTTTCCTAAGGGGGCAGGGATTTTGGTTTATCTATCTTGTTTTCCCCAGAGAATCCAGACAACGCCTTATACACGTTAAGTGGACAGCGAACGGCTGCTGAATACATACACGAAAGGAGGAGACATGTATGTTACTTAAAATGTTTCCTCTAAATGCTCCACAGTAGGAAACATTGGTAGTTCATATTAGTACTTTTTGACTAAAATATTCTGTGGAAATCACCTACATTCAAAAGGTAAAAAATGGGTCTGGTTGAGTGGAAGGGTTGGAGGCTACCACAGGTTTCAGGAATTTCAATCTTTTTTTTCTTTTTTTTTTTTTAGGAATTTCAATCTTTTGCCTAGATTAGCATCCTAGTCCACTTAGCTCTTTATAATCAAGAGTTAACATGGATGAAATCATAAAAATCTAGAGATTTACAAGACTGTAAAACACATAAAACTATATAAGTCTAATGACTACATCTTTTTACTTTAAATTTAGCTGGGTGGAGATACACACACACGATACACACACACACTTGGACAAAGAGCAGCAACTGTCCATACACAAACTATCTATCTATCTATCTATTTTCTATTTATCTATACGTATGTATGTTAAATGACTGAACTCTATTAACTATATATATTCAAATTAATATATACATACTAGTAATATATCGACCGCATACATACATATACATACATATACTATTAATGTATCATCTTTTGGAGAAGGGCACCTCAAGATCTAAGATAGAAATTTCCCAGCCAAACAACAGCAACAAGAATTAGTACTAAGAAAGTACTAGAGACCATTCCCTTCCTCTAACCCCTTTGCCATTTATTGTCGTAAGTGGTTCTCTACTAAGTACTACAGAGAGGCAACTGATAGAACATCTCCCCCAAAACATGGGTGCAAGAGCTTGTAGGGTGGTCCCCAATGGAAAATTTCACCTTGTACCTGCACCTAAAAGAGTATTCAGCACATAGACAGGTTCATAACTTAGACCTTTTCCAGAAGGAGTGGTACCACTGCTATCTGAATGGCATGGGCCATCCTGAGATGTCTACTATTTTCCTACCATGGGGACCAATCTTCGGTGTTTTCGAGAGTTTTGCTACTCAAAGTGTGTCCTTCAGAGCGCAATATTTCTATCACCTGGGAGCTTACTGGAAACGCAAGCTCTCAGGTCCCACCCTAGACTTACTGAATCAGAAATTTCATTTTTAAAAGAGTCAAGGAATTTTGAATGCACCTTAAATTTCAGAAGCACAGCTTTAGACCTTGATAAAAAATTCACTGTAAGCTATTATCCTTCTATTTCAGATCATACTGCCAGACATGGTGGCAAGACACTGACTTTGGATGCTTGGGATCAACACTGTCATTAATTTTAGTTCCAATGAGTAGAGGAAAGGAACAAACAAAAGACCACCTTGGAAGACCTGAGCATAATGTTCGGATGGATTTGCAGTAGCTATTCAAACACAAAGGGATAGCAACCCCTCGTGTCCTTCCTACAGATAATTTCCCCTAGTTCTTTCCTGCTGACCTCTCTAAAATGAACTGTGCTGACATAACACGGGCTCAGATGCTACCACTTTCCTTTGGAAAATGTACACACAGCCACTCACAGTGCCTGAGCTTGAGATGGCCTCTTCTTACCCTCTGCCCTGAAATTTAAGGACTAGAATGGAGAGCTTCAGTTTCCTGTCAAGCCATAATCTGAATTGCAAGAGGCACTGGTCACGTGAGCTAATGCTTTTAAATGATCATTATCGGCCAGTGGTGGAAATGATCGACTCTGAAAACATTAACTGCATTACTGGGAAAAATCACTTATGCATTGTCAAAAGATTTTCCTATTCATAGATGGAAACTCTAGTTCATTCTGATTAACCCATCAGCATCCCACTGCCTTGCCTTCAGCCTTAACATCCAAACTCCATGTGCTATACAAACCGAAGCCTACCTATAATCTCTTTTCAAAGAAATTGTTTTTTTCTTCTGTGCAAAGGTTATCTAAATTTGCTTTGCTTTTTCACTATGATAGCTAAGTAGCCTATGAAAACATGTAGGTAATTTATTTATCTATCTATCTATCTATGAGAGAGAGAGAGAGCACACATGCACAGGGGGAAGGGGCAGAGGGAGAGAATCTCCAGCAGACTTCTGCTCAGCCCAGAGCCCAATGTGGGGCTTGATCTTATGACCCTGAGATCAGGACCTGAGCTGAAATCAAGAGTCAGATGCTTAACGGATTGAGCCACCAATGGGGTGCCCCACAGGCAATTTTAATTTTTTATTATTTATTTACTTATTTTTAAAGATTTTATTTATTTATTTGAGTGAGAGAGAGAGAGAGCACATGAGCAGGGTGAGGGGCAGAGGGAGAAGTAGCCTTCTGCTGAGCAGCGAGCAGGATGTAGGGCTTGATCCCAGGACTCCAGGACCAGGACCTGACACTGAAATCAAAAGTCAGATGTTTGACTGAGCCACCAGGCGCCTGCCCACAGGCAATTTTTAAATAGACTTTTTTTGGTGCAGACTAAAACAATTAAAATAATGGCACTGGGAGTATGGGGTGGAGGAGGTGAAAAAGTTGGCAGTGGACAGGCTATCAGATGTTTACTCGTATCAAAAAGACTGAGCACCACAGGCATCTCTCTGTCAGTTGGATCTCTCTGTCCAGCTGAAAACCTGAGTATAAGAAACTCAACTGCAGTCACTTTGATGGCCGCAGCACAGCTTCCAAGTGGGATCAGTATTAATACCCTCATTAAATTTCTCTGTGTTCTTAGCAATCTTGGCCCATTAATGGCTCTCTTGTATTGATTGTCACGGGCCTTTCTGATGTTTCCTTCTGAATTCAAGTAGTTTGTCAAAGGACTCACTATTTCAGGAAGTTTGGTAGTTTCTGATGCATCTGTATACTGCACTTTGGGGAATAGTAAGTACATCAAGATTTCAAATTTTCCCTTGGTATAGAAGATATAAATAAATAATAGGACATGGCTTAATTGGGCTATGGCTCTATTAATGTTGAGCTTCTGCATATGAAATTGTGATTTGTCACCCAAGATTGTGTGTGTGTGTGTGTACGTGTGTCTGTATGTGAATGTGGGGTCTCTACTATCTGAAAACCATCCATGCACTGGTATTTACCAGGAAGATGTTCCTATTTTCTTCCCATCCCTCACTGCACCCCTTTCCAAGAGTAAATACTAGATGTTCATCTTGAAATGTGTTGCATATTTATTTCTTAAAATTGTTTGATGTCTGAAACATCATGTTTCATGATGTTTGAAGCCCCAAGTGCTACTTTAAATAGGAATGATGTGTTGTACTAAATTTCTATTTCAGATCAGGCCCGTAATGAAACCCCGTTGAAATGATTTTTTTCATCTGTGCACTTATCACTGTGTTCCTTTTGTGGTAAAACATATAAATTAGATTTTCAGATATATTGGCTAAAAACAAGTGCAGATGAATTTACATATCCAGAATTATTTTCTTAATTAAATTAAGGTGATATATATATTACCTCCTCCCCCCAAAAATGCAACTATACATCAACTAGGCAAAATAATGAAGACAAAGTATTCTTCAACATTATTAACTCTGGAAAAATTTTTTTCAGTAAAAAAAAAAAATCTATAGACTAAGAACATTGTTTTGTTGGACTTATATTTAAAAGCCTGTATCAAATAGTGCACTAAAATGCTTTCAAATTCCCTTCTCTGTTAGGTCAATATATTTTTCTTCCTGGGTATGGATGAAACTGGGTGGCTTAAACTGGGTGGAATCTTAAATGAACTCAAATTTGATATCTTGTTTTCTCATTCACAGGAAGAACGGATTGGGAAATGAGCCCTCACTTGGCCTGATGTCAGTAGGGATAGAATATATTTCCTTTCCTTTGTTAACTATTAAATAACCCAGTAGAATCTTGGCATGTTTACTGCTTTTTCCAGCAAGAATTTAAGAAATATCTTGATGTACTACTTAAATTGATATACTCCCTACTTTTGTTGTTTAAGATCAATACAGGGCATCTTTTACCCTATGTGCTGGGTATGACACTTCAATTGGACTGAAATGTTTCGCCCAAGAAAAATTTCACGTTTCAGAAGGCAGTAGAACTACTGCTCTATATGGTAAAAGGATGCATTGAAACTTTGCAAAACTGATATATTAAGAAAGGCAGCTTGGGGATGAGCACTTGTCTCAACTGCCCAGAGGTATATTGAAAAAGTGCTTGGGGACAGACCATGAGGTTCATTCACCCTGGGAAAATTCTCCGGGTGAAGGAGAAATAGGTACAGGGTACAGAGGTATGTTCTTAATGGATTATCTCTTGGAAGGCTGGGATGTCTGTCTCATTTATTTCATTCTTTGCACTACATCCCCCTTTTTGGCACACGGGATGTTTGAAATGCTGGTAACTGTCCAAGAGGTTCACGAGCCAGATACAAGGAGCACTGCGGTCAGCTTCACCAACTCCCTGTTGCAGTGCATAGATCTGAGCTTCTCTCTAGTGTTAGGATGGGCAATCCTGATCCTGGGGACTCAGATGCAGAAAATGCAATTCAATCCAACAAACATTTATTGAACACATAGTCCATGTATACACTAGGGACCTAGAACAAGATCCTTTTCGAGAAGCTTGTTGTCTAATGGGGGATACAGACTTAGATTATCACTAGCTGTAAATGGGTTCTATTAGAAAGAAAAACAAAGTCCACTGAGGAGAAATTTTTTTTTTCACTGAGGAGAAATTTTGAGTGGGGGAAGCAAGGGGAAGGTTTCCCAAAGGAGACGGCACGTGAGCCTCGGAAGCTGCATCAACGTGCAATAGGTAGAAGCAGGTGGTGTGTGGGTGGGAGACATTCTAGGCTGAGGCACACAGCAAAACAAAGAACTGATGGCCATATGGGGGGAGGAGTGTAGGGTTTAGAGGGAGGAGTGTTTCTGTCCAGGGTTCGGATGATAGTCAGCTCCTGAATCCACACAATGGGGTCTGGAATATATCCTAACAAAAATGGGAGAACATTAAGGATTTCTACTGCGCTTCCTCAAGACCAGGTGTGTATTTGAAGAAGCAGCTCTTTATGTTATGAAAGAGATGAGAGTCATTCACATACCATTTCCCTTTTTTTCTTTCAAGTCTTCATTCCCACAGTAGCTAAGAATGTGAGGGTGTGATCTATATCTAAGGTCATAGAGGAATTTAAGCGATGGAAAGAAAGGGATGAAAGCATGTCATTGTTTTTATAAACACACTAACCCCAAAAAACCAACTGCAGGGAAAGAGGAGAAAATATTTAGGAGCTTTTAAGCAAAACGGACCCCTTGACCTAAACTTGTGCTTTCAAGTTAACAGTATTTCAAAGCCTGCTCTCAGAGACCATTTAGAAGAATTTGGCCTCTTGCAGGCTGCCAGGCCTATGAAGCTGTGGGCAAGGTTCTTTCCTAAAGAGATTGGCTTCCTCCCAAGACTGGAAAACGGAGGTCGATCGCTCTATCTTTTAACACGGCTACAACTGAAAATGACAACACATGCCTCAGTAACCTCTGGGCTAATGTAAATCCTGCGAGGGAGAAGTACACGGAGACGATGACAATGTGAGAACCTTTCAAAACGAAACCACCATGAAAAATCCTGTCTGAGAATCTCCCCCCGTGCATCCCTCCTTGGGTTAACCTGTGCAAAGCACAGTGCGTCCACGCACTTCGAACAAAAGTTTCCAAGCTCTTGGTAGCAGTGAGACTCTCTTCTTCAAAATAATCACCTATTTGGAAAAGCAGTACATCGATTATACAACCACACCTTCGCAACAAATGATCAGGGCATGAAGTGAGACATGGTTTTCCTGGGGCAGCTTTACAGTCTTCGCTGAGCCCCTGATGAGCATTAGAAGAAGGTGCTTCTTAATTCACATAACTGACTTATTCGTGCAGAAAGGTGGCCTCTGGCAGGAACGGTGCCAGATGTCAACTAGGGAAAATCCCATTTCATAGATGAGAAAACTAACAATAAACAAAGGGATATTCTGACCCACAGACAATGAAAACAGTGCAGGCTAATGGTGGATGTGTGTGGGGTGTGAGGTGGGGGGGGGGTGGTTAGAATAAGGCTGAAAGATATCCCAGTGGCTATCAAAATATAAGAAACCACGATGGCCACAGTATGTTTACAATGCCTTTTTTTCTTATTTTATTTTATTATTTTTAAAAGATTTTACTTATTTATTCATGAGAGATGCAGAGAGAGAGAGGCAGAGACACGGGCAGAGGGAGAAGTAGGCTCCATGCAGGAAGCCCAAGGCGGGACTCGATCCCGGATCCCAGGATCACGCCCTGAGCCGGAAGCAGACACCCAATCACTGAGCCACTCGGGTGTCCCTTATTAGTCAATTTTACACAGAGCAGGCATATCCATCCGTATGACTTGAGGGTTTGTTCTAAGCACTGGGAAAGCAGATGAATATGAATACGAACACCCCTGCCCTCATGGAGCTTACATAAAGTGAGGGAGACAGTGACTAGAAAATATGTAAAATATGTATCTGATAGGTGGTGATGAATGCCAAGTGTAAAAGTAACTTAGACAAGTGCGACAGAAACACTGGGATAGAACTGAGGAGGTGGAAATTGACAGGGTTAAGTCCAGAGAAGGCCCTCGCAAGAAGGTGGCGTTTCAGCAACGACCTGAAGGAAATGAGAGAGTTACTAACAGGAAAAATACAGGATGCCAAGTTGAATTTGAATTTCAGATAAACAGAGGGCGATATTTAGTGTAAGCATGTTCCAAACACTGCAGATTATTTGCTAAATCTGGCAGCCTTACATGGGAGTACCTGGGGGAAGCATACAGCAGCAGAGGGACAGCAAGTTCAAGGTCAGTCTGGCATAGCAGGAGGGGAGTGAAAGGCAAGGAGAATGTGGAAAGTCCCAGAGGAAGCAGGGGCGAGTTGATCCAAGGCCCTCAGGGCCAGGAACCTGGAAGGATGTGGGCTTTTACTCCGAGGAGGAGAATTTTGAGATGAGTGACATGCTTTGACTTAGGTTTTAATAGGTCATTCTGGATACTGGGTTGAAAATTAGACTACAGTGGGGGGCAGGGGAAGGGTAAGAGCAGGACCAGTTAGGAGGCTGTTAATGCTCTGATGATGATTGTAATAATAACATACACCTAGACATATGCACCAAAATGTGCATTTAATTTTGGGGGAATGGGCCCTGGAGCTCCATTCATGGACTCTGCATTAAGAAAACTTGGTATACATTTATGAGAAGAAAGAAATCAGTCCTAGAAGTAAATCCTACTTACTCACTAAAAATGCCACCCTACGGAATTTGCTCTAATCACTGCATTTTCATCCTTAAAAACAAACAAATAAATAAGCTTTCATCTGAAAAAGGGCAAGGTTTCTGAAAAACATCATACTGTCGATATTACCAGTGACTATGACAACATCAAGCCAAGGACATGGAGAAACTGCCCTTTCTGAATCCAATCACGTGTGGTGCCAGGTGAGTTCTAAAACTAAGGTTTCTAAGTAGATTGAGATTTGGATTCACGGTTAATGTTTCTGTTTTTTACTGATTTATGAATAAAGGGAGGGTGTTTCAAAAGAATAAATGAAGGTAGTTGTATTCCAAAACCTCAGGGAGATACAGAATCTACTGACTCTTATTATCTACCTAATACACTTAATTTTATTGTGCAAATAAGCAAATATTTCAGAGCTATTAAACACACAATGGCAGTGTTATATGTTGTAGTTCATGCAAAAGAAAATCAATCTGTCTTTTTCAGAAGCAGTCGGCTAACAAAATCCCTTCTCCTCAGATGAAATTGCTGGTATCTGACCAATTTTTGACCTATAAAACCAGTGATTTCGGAATCAACATAATGAAAAGGTATAGAGGATAATCTCACAGTAGTCTGCCTTTCAAAAATTAAATTATATAGCTTCTCTGAAAAGAGAGAAGAAAAATTATTTTAATTATTATAGTAACTGAGTCACCTAGAGCCATGCCATAACTAGGTGAGGCTCTCCACAGAGGTGTGACATTCTCCATCCTCAACCTCTGTATTGTGTGTAAGTGAAGTTTTGGCTTTTCCTTGGCATCTTCCCTTTCTCAGGGGAAGAATTCCTGTGAAGCGCAAATCTCAATATTTAGGATCTCTGGACCTACATGTACTGTGAAATGAAAATCCAATAAAACAAGCCTGTAATGATAAAATTCCAGTCATGAGGCAGAGAGAAAAGTGCGTAAGTATATTTCCTAAGTGCACTGGACTTAGCTGAGAAACCGCTGTCCTGAGCCTTGTGAAATGTAGGATTCTGTCCCCATGCGTTTACCTCTGGGAAACCTGACCTAATGAGAGACACCTGCTTGTCTCAGGTAACTCGCCCTACAGGAGGAAGAGGTGTTGTTAAATTACAGAATTGGTCCCTTAGAGCTTCTGAACTCGGTCAGCTGGGTAATACCCGAATGGTAACCACCCTGGACTTGGATTAGCCATGCTGTCTGCTGCAAAGAGCAATTACTCTGAGAACATTCTCGTCTGCTTACAAGGAGGACCCTTTCAAAGTAGCCTGGACAGTCCAAGTCGCAGGAAGGAGTTATTCCCACTGTAGTTCTGGTCTTCCGAAACCATCTGCTTAATTTAAAACTCCACACAGCAGATTAGCACAAAGATGAATATGGAACACTAAAAAATTTTCCATGTGGAGTTTTTTTTTTTTTTTAATGCATGTCAGCACCTTCATTCTTATGGACTCACCGCTGAAAGCAACATGCTAGTAAAAACAAGTTGGGGGAAGACATGCAAGTGCAACTTCGCACATCAAGTGCCTGCTGGCCGGATTTTCCAAACGGTTTCTCAGGTCATCAGTGACTACTTCTTAGGTACATAATTTCCTTAAAGATCATCCTATGCACTGGATGCCAAACAACTCCCATCCTACGCAGCGAGCAAAGCAAAAAGACCCAAAACAAAAAACAATAAAAAAAAAACCCCAACAACAACAAAACGCATGTTGCAATGGCCCCCGGGTGACTACTGGCCAGGCTTCTCCGTCCGTGAAGCTCCCCCCCACCCCCCCAGATTCAATCACAGTTTACAGCAGTCCCTCTTATTTGCACAGACACAGGGAGCGTGCAAAAAGCACGGATCACCTCCGCGGATTTCACAATACGCTTTAGAGGCCAAGGAAGCAGCGCTTTCTGCCCCACTGCTCCCCAGAAAGCCTCCTTGCGATTCAGGGACGGTGGGCGAGGAAGGCCGGGCGCAGGGCGCGGCGGGCTCCCCCCTGGAGCCCCGGCGGGAGGCAACCTGCTGCTTTGGGGAGAGGCAGGAGGCCTCCTCCGGCGACGGATCCCGGCCTCGCCCGGGGCTCGGGTCTCACCTGGTACGAGCAGTTGTCCTGGTGGACCATCTCCGTGCATCCTAGGGCCCACACCCCGGCGCGGCACGGCGGGGCGAGGCCGCGGGGGCGGCGCGGCGGGGAGCGGGCCCGGGGGGCGCAGGGGCTTCCCCGCGGCGGGGCACGGGCACGGGCACAGGCACGGGCACGGGCACGGGCGCGGCTCGGCCGAGCAACCTGCGCGGGCCCGCGAGCCGCTCTGCGCGGGGCCGGCGCTCGCCAACATGGAGCTGCGCCGCGCCGGGGGAGGGGGCGCTCATCGCCGCACAATCAGCCAATTATACGATCGGCACAAAGAGGAGGCTCGGGCTGGGGCCGCCGTGACCTTCTGGTGCCGCGTGAAGGCGGGGAACCGATGTGGAAACACTCTGGTCCCCGCGGAAGGGAGGGAGGCCGGCGACGGAGACGGCGCCACACGGGCACGCGGGGATGCTGCGGCCGCACGCGCGGGGCCCGGGCAGCAGCATCCCGCAGGCGGCCCCGGGGCTCCTGGCGCCTCGGAACAAGGCCTGCTGAGGCCTGACCCCCAAGGGGCGTGTTTGCGTGTTGAGTTTCGGAAGTGTTTGTCAACTTTGTAGCTCAAAGGAGGGTTATTTTGTGATTCTTTGGATCCCATCCCCCCCCCCCCCCCAACCTCTTGCTCCTTTTTGGCTTTGAGCTGCCTTTCAAGCCACCCACAAACCGAATGAAATAATCAGTCCTAAATTCCGTGTAGGGAGGGAGCTCCTTAAGGCAGGACAGTCGGTATCATTCATTCATTTCATGAAAAGGTGACTAAACTGCAAGTGTTTTTTTTTTAAATTTATTTATTTATTTATTTATTTATTTTTTATTTAAATAAAATCTTTTTTAAAAATTTTTTTTAATTTTATTTATTTATGATAGTCACATAGAGAGAGAGAGAGAGAGAGGCAGAGACATAGGCAGAGGGAGAAGCAGGCTCCATGCACCAGGAGCCTGACGTGGGATTCGATCCCGGGTCTCCAGGATCGCGCCCTGGGCCAAAGGCAGGCGCCAAACCGCTGCGCCACCCAGGGATCCCAATTTATTATTTTTTTAAGGTAAGGGTCTCTACCTAATCCAATGTCAGGACTTGAATATATAGACACCCCCATACAGGACATACGATCCTAGAGACAGATCATTCTACCTAAGAGTGTAATGGAAAGAATTCTGGACTGGGAGACGGTTGCTCAAAGGAAATACATGTTTTGGGCGTGGGTGGGGGGTGGCAGGGGGCGGACAATGTCTGAAATGCTTCGCAGAGTCATTCTGGGATTTTAGGATATATAGGAAGAAACAAGCTCTGTAAATTCTTGAAGCTAATTTAGTGACAGGAAATTAAGAAAATAAACACACACAAATAAAATTTGCTTATCTATATTATTCAGTTGCCACAGACAATTTGTTTTGTTGTTTTTTAATAAAATGGCCCTGATCACATAAATGGTACTCAGTGAAAACCTGACTGAATTTAAACCACCAAATTAAAAAAAGTCAATAGAGATGTTATTCTTAATTCATTTTTACCTATCTATATACTTCCTCAAAAACTCTTACTATTAACCACACAGTCTTCAGTATGCTACTGACAGAAAAACAAATACTTTATGCCTGAGGAATGAAATCAAGATGTTTGACAAGTTTTTGCATCAAGCCCAATCTTAAGGAAGGTGGGAATTTGTGGTAGGAATATACGGTGAAACACTTACAGTTTTGTAACAACACCTCTGTTGCTTGGGAGGAGAAAAACCAATTTTTTATAAATATTCTTAATATTCAATACTTGAGGTCCAAACAGGAGAAAAGTTTGCTACCTGAGTTCAACTCCAGGGACACGCTCACATGCATGGTTTCAGTCTCCTAGTCAGGGGAGTGAAAAAGGTGGAAAGGAAGGCCCAACTGATGATCTCACAGGTTGCTCCTTCAGCACTGGGTTCATGGGGTCCCAACGAAATGTGCTCTGGAGATGTACCCTGCAGAAGCTCACAGCCTTTCTCTGTGGAATACAGGAGAAAGATAGGTCCTGTGCCTGCAGGATTCTTTAAGCCTGTTCATTGGCAGGTGGCACAATGAAAGCTTGTTGAATGAAGCAGAAGCCTGAGCTAGATCCTGAGTCTTCTTAAATGTAGGATGAAGGAAAGGGGATGGAAACTTTTCAGGGAAAGGAAACAATATTCAGTACATCCTTGTCCCAAACTCCCATCCTTCTCTATTGAGTAATCCAACCACACAGGACAGAGAGACTTCTGGGTGGGCTGGGGGCTTGCTATATATACAACCACCGAGATAAAGATTCCGGAATCCTAAATATGTGTAAGGAAAAGTAGGTCATAGTAAAAGTTCCTTTTGCAAGCAAATAGATGAAATGAAAATCCCATACCTAATATAGAAGGCCTACCCCAACTTTCCAAGATAGAACAGCTTTAATTTCAAAGGCTGTCAAAACTACTCCAGTTACTACTTTGACAATCTATGACTTAAAGACTCAGGAACATGCTTTCGAGCTGTACAAGGCCTAAAAAGCCGCTTCCTGGACTATTCTCTTCTGAAAACGAAAAGCTCTGGGATAGATTACATAAGCTCCTAAAAACATTTATCATGTGTTGTTAAAAAAAAAAAAAAGTCTAAACATGATCCCACACTTCACAGTTGCTGTTCCATAAATAGTGGAAGTGACTCAGAGGTGGCTCTGGGGAGAACAGATTTCTGACAATTGTATCCCAAATCCTGTCAAAAAACCCTCTCAAGCGGTATACACAAGATTAAAAAAAGTCATATATCAAGCAAGCTTCTCTTTATAGTCATTCATTGGAAAGGACTTTGTGTTACAATTTAAATTATGATTTGCTAGTACAAAAAACTTTAAACAGAAACCAGCTGTTCCAAAAACATTTTAGCTATAATAACTTACCAAACTACAGTAACACTTGTTATTTTTGGACCAAAAAATATTGGCCAACTCTTTAAGTATGGTCCATGTAGCATAGACATTCTTTTTTCTTCTTAGGTCTACACAACTTTCCTTCCCATAAAAAGTATTGGGATTCAGATTTAGATGGGACCTTAAGAGATACACTGCTGTTTTCCAGATATGGAAAATGAGGCCTAGGAAGGTTGTGACATGCTCAAGAATATAAATCCTCCTTGTCCTCAAGCAACAACAACAAGGCATCAAAGTAAGAAAAAAAAAAAAAAACCCTCCAGATTTTCTAGGTTCATTTCTTGTGAATGTGTTCTTACTAAACAATGCTAAATGAAGGCCCACTAGATTTAGAGAAATAAACCTTTTTGACTGAGCCAATGTAGGTTGGCCTCAAAATTAAAATCTATCATAAAGTAAGAGGTTTAATTATGGCTCTACCAAAATCTGAATCAAAGGTATGCTTAAAAGGAAGAAAAATTAGAGTATTTCTTGATTAAGCTATTTTTGTGCCCCTAAGCAAACTCTGGTGTCTGTAAATCCAGGAAAGTACTTTTTTCAACGGTGGCAGGTAACAGCAATAGAATGAAGGAGATTTTTTGGGGTAACAAATGTAGCGATAAAAAGTCACATCTACAGGTCATGCGAACATACAGTTTCAAAGTGAATTATTGGGATTAGGGGCCAACTTGGAGGGGGCATGGGGAATTTTCTGGCACAAGCTGTGTGATTTGATAAGGGCTTGGCTTACACAGGTGGGTACATTTGCCAAAACTCATTGAACAATACATTTAAATTTCGTACATTTCATTGTATGCAAAATTTCCCTGAAAAGAATAAAAAAGGTCTGGTTAGCAAATTTTGAACTGTAGTTAATGATACGCAGGCATTTGAAGTGCATCAAATAAATGAGATGAATTGATGGACAGAGGAGATGGTTTGATGGAAAGCTGGGACAAAGCAAGTTTAGTACAACTTTACCTGTAGAGTCTGGATGGCACATAAATGATTATTCACCTGAGAACTATGCAGTCTGAAAATGTTTGTAATGAAATTTTAGGAAAAAAAACAAAGTTATGGGGGGGTGGGGAAGATGAGCAAGGAAGCCAATTTCTTAAGCATTGTCTTAAACTTTTAAGCTTTTCCTTAGGAATTTTGGGAAAGCAGGTGGACATTTTATATAGCTTTCAGCTGTGCTTCTTTCAGGACGATGGAAAAAAGGGAATTATAAGAAAAATAATTTCTGGCCACATCGAGGATACTAGGTCCTTGAAGGACGCACCCAAAGAACACAATCAGCATCACCAAGACAACAAACCTTAGAAAACGGCTCTTTAGTGTACAAACTACTTTCCTCAACACTTCCCTCAATTCTTACAACCTGGTAGTTGAAACGGATTTCTATTCTGTGGCATGTGAAAAAGTGTTTCTGTCCTGAAGGAGACTGGTAAGAGGAATAAGGCAGTACACACATGATTGTATGTAACGATGAATGGTTTATGCCTTCAAAGAGATCTTGTTGTCTGCTCATTAGGAATTCGGGGGAAGGAGATAACTCTCAGGGTAAGCCAGGAGGCTGCAATAATCTTGCTCATTTGGTTGTTCACTTCTTGAATATCTATCTTTTCTACTTCTAGATTAACGTTAAGTTTCCTTAGAACTTGGATCTTGCTTGGTTTATTCAGTGTTAATATCCCCAGCATTTGAAATAGTACCTGGCACATAACGGGCACTCAATCAATATTTTTTAAATGAATGTATAAATGACCATGACCTTCAGAAAGTCACCTCATTGATCTCCGGCCTCAGTTTCCTCTTCTAGCAATTGAGGATGTTAATTCCTTGTTCATTGGATTGCTGACAGGATGAAATGAGAATAACATGTAGAACAGTTCTTAGGTGCTCAGGAGAGGAACAGAAATGGATTTTTCCCCCTCTCCTAATAAAAGCAATGCAACAGGTCAAGAACAAAGAGAGGTCTGAATGATGGAGGTGATAGTGGGAATAGAAAAGAAGAGACAGCGACTCATTGCATGAGACACCGTGAAAAAGCGAACTGATGTATCCGGCCAGTGATCTGATGTGGGGAGTGAACAAGACAAGGAGTCATGAGGCTTTGAGACCAAGGCTGGAGGAAGACTGGAGCTATGCAAAGGAACAGGGAAGTCAGAAAGGGGACCTTGTTCTGAGGTGGGGGTGGGGGTTGGGCTGCGGTAATGAGTTATTTTCTTTTTCCCCATAAAGTTCTGAGTTGAAGGTATAGGGGGCAACTGGGGATGTAGAGAGAAGTCAGGCCAACAGGTAGAATTCTTTTTTTTTCAGGGAAAGGATAATTGAGCTGTAGAAAATTAGATGAAGGGAGAGACTGTAGAGACAGAGCTAGTAAGAAACAAAGACATCCCTGTGATAAACATGATAATGACTTGCCAAAGTATGTATGTCCTGACCCCCACCCAGGAAAGGGGAATTGAGGTGGCCAATCTGCTGACCTTGAGATGGGAGATTATCCTGGTTTTCTAAATGGGTCCAATGTCATCACAAGGGTCCTTAAAGTAAAAGGAGGAGGCCGAAGAGGAAGAAATAGAGAGAGGGTAGTGTGAGAAAGGCTCCGCCCAGTGTTGTTGGCTTTGAGGACAAAGGAAGCACTCAGAGTGTGGGAGGCCTCTAGAAAGGGAAAGGCCTCTAAAAGGCACACAGCCCTGCTGACATGTTGATATTAGTCCCATAAGACTCCTTATGGACTTCTGACCTCCAAAACTATAAGATAATTATTTGTATTGATTTAGTCACTAAGTCAGGGTAAATTTTTATAGCACCAACAGGAAATTAATACTAATCTTGGGTGAAAGCCCATATATACAGAACAAGAGAAAGCAAAACAAGTATAGTTAACAGGGTGAGATGAAAATGAAAACCAGTGTAGTGAGGGGCTAATGGGGGGGGGGGTTGCTGGCAGAGCTTGATTGCTTCAAATATTTTTCTGCAGGGAAGCAGATAAGACTAGTAGGTTGGAAGGTAAACACAACCAAGAGCCATTAGTTCTATTAGGAAGTCATCGGTTACTCTTGAGAGAATAATCTCAGTAGTAGTGTGTTAGGGTAGAAGCCAGGTCATAATTGGTTAAGAAGTCGAAGGACTGAGTAGAAAGCAGTTTGTAAGGAAGTTTGTTGATGAATTAGAGCATTAGGGTGGTAGATTGAGTGTATAATGGAATCAGAGTGACTGGTTGTGGCTGCTTTTTAAGACAGAGGAGACCTAAACATCTATGTGTTCAGCGGGGAAGGAGCTAGTGAGAAGGGAGAAACAGAAGGCAATGGGTGAAAAATAATCAAAAGGGCCAGGTCCTGGAGTTAGACCAGGAGCACATGGTGGGTCTTCATTCAGCCATGGACCTGAAGATATGATGAGCAAAGTTATGAAACAGTGTTGTGGAAGGAGGAGGTCATGGTGGAGATGGAGAAAGATGCAGGAGCACAGGTGGGGAGTATCTTTGGGCCGTTAAGAGGGCAGCAGGTAGTTAAGACCTGAAAGGCAAAGAGAACTTGAGTGGGATCAGAGAGTCTGGACCAATACAATACGGTGGAAAGCTTTTCCAAGAGATTTTGTAGGTAGTTTGCTGTATTACTTGAGAAGATTCAGTTAACTGTAGAAGAATAAGGAAAACAAATGGTACGGATGAAACTTATAGGAGGTGTTAAGAATAGATGACGAATATATAATAGCTTTTCAGAGATATGTGAAATGCGTAAGATGTTTAGATTTAGACAATGAGTAAGCAAGTAGACAGAGGCAGAATTCACCGTATGTGTTAAGTAAGTAATCTGGATGTGTTAGACATGGATCAAGCATGTGTGTGGGGGGCATAGAAAGACATGGAAAGAATAAATAAGCACCTAATATTCACAACACACTAAATAGCCAGAGGCATTCAATATTTGTTAGATTGTACACTGTCCACTGGTGACATCCATTCTGGCCCATGTGTCGTCTGCCCAAGAACCGCAAATACAATCCATAGCTGCTCATCAGGAGAGGGGGCAAGCTACAGAGGAAGCCAGAGGAACTTGCCCCATGTCTCTGATAAAGCAAGTTGCCTGTCCATTGGCAGACACCTTTGTCTAATTGGGCCTCCTTTCTCAAACTTCAGCTCACAACCTTATCAATGACAGGGAAGGTGGTTGTGGCAGAAAGGCTGGCCATAAAATAAGACTCAGGAAGTGTGGTCCAACATATGTCATACATCCTCATTTCCTTGCTTTTGGAGAGGCATTTTAAATTGATTCACTGAACTATGATTTGAGCATGTTGATTTGTCTGTGACTTCGGGGATAGAGTGCCTGTAATGGGCTTGGAGGCTCCTGTTGGATCAAGGTCATTTCTCACACAGCAGAGAGGATGCTTGGTATCAGGATATTCCCACATGCTCTGAGGCCCAGAAATGCGGAGTGAGAGAAGGACAAAAATGAGATGGGTTATAATGTTTTTAGCCTTATAACTATAAATAAGAAACTTACCTGGGAGTCTTACAGAACATTATAAACTAATTTACTCAAAAGTTTTGACTATTCTGACCCTGGTTACCTTTATATCAGGTATTAAAAAACAGTTTCCTGAGCAAATTATTAGTGTGAGTCAATGGTTGTCACTTCATTGTTTCTTTTTTTGAAGTATTAGAATCTGTTTTTAAAATGAAGATTGATAGGCAAAATAACAGATGTGTTTTTAATCAACAAAATTTTTAGCTCAAATTTTTAATATTTACCCATTATGTCCTTTACTGGGAACATGAGGCTGTTGTGTTGTACATAAGTATTTGAAAACAGAATTTATAGATGTCAGTTAAAGTTTTATTCCAACTGTATTTTTACATTTATTTATTTATTTTGATTGCACCACATCTGGAGAATCTGGTTTCACAAAGATAAGTAGCATGGTGGCAGTCATTTGTTTTTAACAGCTTATGTTGCAATCTCTGATATTTTTCATTAAACATATCTAGAAGCTTGAAAGTAAGAAGAAATTTATTTCCAGATTGACTTAATAACAATATATAGCCACTGTTCACATTTGTCATAATGAACAGGTAAGAAAAGACACAGTGCAGTCCAACAGGTCATGTGTCTAGAACCAGACTTGCTCATTTGAGGTATGGGGCATTCACGTGGCATTGTGCTATCTACCTATTAGGCTTGATGAAGGAATGTGCCCAGTGGATTTGCTTGACCCCAACCTGGAACTGAACTGTGCTGGGCCCCTTGGGCATCTCAGATAATTTGACCTTCTTGGACACGCACAGGCATGACTTTTCAGCAAGACCAGTACAGAGATACCACCTATAAGTCAATGACACATTTCCGAGTTCAGTTTTAAGGACTGTATAAGACTACTTAACCTGGAGGGATAAATTAATATGCTGATGTCAAAAGAGGGTGGGGTAAAATACTTTGCATAGATATGAGGGAATGAATCACTACATTTGGGCTGAAATATTATATTCTTCTTACCACAGCTTTTTGGGACCACTTTTCTCCAAAAGCCTAAAGTCTCATAGACAATCTTATTTGTACTCTATTCAGAATTATTTTCACATCTCAGAACTCTTTTAATTACCAACTAGAATTTTTGGGGTACTGGGGATGAGGTATTTAGCAGCTCCAATAACAGGTGCAAGTGAACCTCTAAAAATATCTCCTGTGACCCTGGGTTTCTACAGACACAGTTTGAAACCTGATGCGTCAGGCAGTGCTATAGCAGGCAGCCTCCCTCTCCTTCTAGAATAATGCGATGGTTTATATTTCAATAGAATCTGCCAAAGTGCTTGTTTATTGGACACAGTCCTAGTCCTCTCCCCATAGTATTTTCTGGCCAATGCTGACTGAAATTTGCACGCTGTAGAAAAATAGTAACTGACTCAGATAAATTTGGGTGAAGTCTACATGGTTTCATCCCAAATTTATGTCAGTTTTTAAGGACCATTTCTTTTTGTCTCCATTTCCCAGCATTTGGAGTCCCAGAGAACAAACAGTGGCAAAAAAGTGAAAGGTAGTATAAACCTGCCAGGGCTAACACAAGACTTTCAAATAAAAATAAGTTGGTCTGTCAAGAGGAGTCAAGCCATAACTAGCACAAAGTGTGTGTGTGTGTGTGTGTGTGTGTGCACGCATGCACACAGGTGAAGCAGGGAGCACCATCTCCCTTCATCCTTCCAGGATTTTCAGTAGCTCAGACAGCTTCACCTACCCATACAAGTGCATGCAGCTACAGCACTCCTCGGGATCCCCCATGGGCAGAAAAGGCTGTTCATTTCTCCAAGGTGATGGTGGTTGATTTAAAACTAGGTTAACCCAGTATTAGGGAAGGCGACTGACCCTCATCTTGAGGAAAGGTGACCTCTAGTGGACAACTGTGTTTTTAAACCAGTTCCAATTGTGAATAGCATCAGAAAACAAAAATGTTAAAAAGTGTGCTTGATTGTTTTATTGGTCATTCAGTGATAATTTTAATACCAATTATAAACATAAATACATAACTCTCCAGTGACATTAACCAAAGAGTTAAAAGTTACACTAATGCTTATACATCCACAGTTACAATCTTGGCTGCCTTTGATGGTTCTGGACTTGACAGAGCCTTGGATCAGGAGTCACAGACCTGGGTTCTGGGCTCAACTGTGCTTCTTGCTGGGCAAATGTGCTTGGACAACAGCTTCATATCTAAGGGTCTCTACTTGCTGGGACACCTGGGTGGATCAGTTAGTTAAGTGGCCAACTCTTTATTTTGGATCGGGTCATGATCTCAGGGTCCTGGGATGGAGCCCCCAGTAGAGCTCTGTGCTCAGCGGGAAGTCTGCTTGAGGATTCTCTTTCTCTCTCCTCTGCCTCCCCCCACCCTACTGCTTGCATGCATGTACTCTCTCTCTCTCTCAAATAAATTACTAACTAAATCTTTAAAAAAAAATAGAAGCCAAATGTTTGGACTCAGAAACTGTCATCTCCTTGAATCCACTACCCCCACTACTATTTTCAGGCTATCAAATAGCTATCTTTTAAAATTAAGTTTATTTTGTATCTTGAGGTTTCCAAATGAACAATAACAACAAAATTAGTATCATGGTACATATTAGCATTGGGTGAAGAGTCAACAAAAAACTACTAGATTTCAATTTAAAGTCTTCCCTCTATAAATGTAATAAGGGTAATGGCACTGATTTTTTTTTTCATTTTTACATTGTGGAAAAAATATTTCAAAAGCTAGGACATCAGTTTGTGATGAAATTTTAGTTTATTATGAAAATTAGCCACTATTTTCAAAAGATTTATTTCAAAGAGTAAAACAAAGTACTGATGAAAAAAGAGACATAATTTATATCATGTATCTCTTCTGGAAATTGCTCATCAACTGACATATTTTCCTAGTGTGTCACTGAACACAGGAAAGAGGCATAATTGATGATTAAACTCTATTAACATAACCTCTAAGGAACTATTAAAATTCTTTAGTGGTCCTTAAATCTTCTTGTTCCCCCCCACCCCGCCTCAATACAAGAGTAATTTTGAGATGCTATTAGTTATAATGGGATTTAGTGCTTAAGAGCTTTCTTAGGTATACATTCTCTAACCAGCTTTCCTGGGGCCAGTTAAGCAACAATCTGGAATTTACAATCTAACAGTCACTTCTTAAAAGAGGTGTTTGAGTGACTTCTATTTGCTAAAAGGTAGGAAAGCAGACATTGGTCTAAAAAGTTTTTCTGAAGTGTAATAAAGATGCTAGAACTTCATATAATGATTTCATACACTTACTACTTTATCTTAAAGCTATTAAATTATGAAAGTTTCTCATCTTTTAGAAATAAATTCTTTCCGAGGGTAAAGGTACTGGTTAGGAAATTACGCACCTCGGGACAGTGGACAATGAGTGGACTCATTCTTGGAGAGGAGGCTGAAAATCCATCATGGATTATTCATAAGCAGGAAAGGTAATGTGTGCATTAATCCCGACTCTTCTAAAACTCTCTAACTTAAGCCAGTTTTCCTCTGCAAATAGCAAAGAGAGCCTCTTTCAGAAACAAAGGCTAGGCCAACAAAATGTTCACTTATTGTAAGTCCCTGGTGTTTTCATTATTTATTGAGAAAGTCAAGATAGAAAGTTCTTTTGAGTCCAATGAATCCCTATCTCCTCACTGATACCTCTCCTCTCCCTTCATCTGAGACAGTAGAATTGGCTTGTTTTCATTCTTAACAGGCAAGCAGAGAAAAAAAAAAAGGGGGGGGGGAAAAACCTTAGGAAAATAAAACACAATCCGTTATGACCAGACACCAACGCTTCCTCTGTCTCACGGCCTCTGACTTCGAGGGTAACTCTGAGGAATAGCAGCCAGCAAAAAAGGCACACATCTGCTTTGCAGACAGCACAGGAAACTTATACTGATAGTTTAAGCTACTTGTGTTTTGTTTTGAGGTTTTTAAAATCAAATCCATTTTCCAAAGGATTAGAAGTGATCTCTTTAGCAGAGCTGTCACTACAACTAAGGTGATCAGACCTCTGGCCCTAATTTTAAGTGGCATACATTAATCAAGCATCGTTTTAAAAGAAATTAAGCCTCATTCACTCACCCAGTCGCCCTGTTTGATAGCTTTGATAGCTTCATGCTTTTCAATTTAGTTCCCAAATTGTTATATAAAAATTGAGCGCTTGCAGCCTTACCTTTTGTGAATTTGAAAAGCACTTCTAAAAACAAAAATCAGATTATGTCACATCTTGGTTTAAAACTCTTAGTGGGTTTCCCAGCAGCACATTAGGATGAAATATTTAGCATGTAATACTAATTCTCTATCCCTCCTCCCCTAGGTCCTGATCAACGCTCCAGACCTCCTTTGCACCGCTCACAATCCTGCTCCCTTCGCTCTGGGCGTACTGGCTGCCTTTCAGTTTCCTAGAAAAGCCGAGCTCGCCCCTGACTCAGGGCCTTAGCATGAGCTATTTCTCAACCTGACCATGCCTCCCTCTTTGCCCAAGTAACTTCTCCTGCTGAAAGTTGGAGGCCTTTCCCTAGCCCCCAGTCTAAATAAAGTCTGGCCTCAAATCTAATCAGCATGTTATGTTTTCTTTCCTAGTACTTACCACAATTTGTGTGTTAATGTTGACTTGCTCCACTAGCCTGAATGGTCCATGAGAAAGCAGAGGCCATATCTACAAAGTCTACTATTACAGATCTAGCATCTAGCACAGTGTCAGGCATATCTAGTAGGTGTTCAACCAATATTTGAATGAATGCATGGAATTCTTGAAGTTCTTTCAAGTCAGAGCCTTGGGCTCCAGGGCAGGTTTTGCCTGCATGCAGCTGGTATTAGCTCAATTCATTACTGCAGTAAAGCTGGTCAAGTGCCCATCTTGTCATGTCAAGACAGTGAAGCTTCACCTGGACGGCTAATGGCTGACGGCCAGCTTGTGAGCTAAACCTTTCGGCAAGATTTCCCTCCTCGCTGTGAAGTATAGCTTTGGCAGGCTCAGTGGGGCCCCCTCACCTTGCTGATGTGTCTCAGGGGGAGGACTGACCGGCCAGCTGAACCTGAGGGCAAATAATCATTTACAGATCCCCACATAAGGTTAACACGTTCTAAACTGTTAATCCACCAGACTCTTGGCCCGATTTAATTCAAAATCAGTAAGAAGAAAAAAACAGCCTAATGTGTTTTCCTCCTTCTCAACTGGCTACCTTGTGTGATGGATTCTTGTTTCTTTAGGATAGCCGGGCAAAATAGCAAATAATTTGATATTGTCAACTTGTGCACCTCAAAGAAGGATACTGGTAAGAGTGAAAATAATACTTATATTTAAGGAATGCTAGTTTTCCAACTAGTCTTCTCATGAAAACAATAGGATGTAAAAATGACCAGTAGGATGGTGAACTGAGTTTGTAAAAGACCAATACTTTTATTTTTATTTTTTAAAAGATTTTATTTATTCATTTGAGAGAGTGAGAGATAGCGACAGAGAGCACAAGCGAGGGAGGAGAGGGAGAAGCAGACTCCCCATTGAGCAGAGAGCCCTACATGGGGCTCAATCCCAGGACCCTGGGATCATGACTTGAGCTAAAGGTGGACATCTAACTGACTGAGCCACCCAGGCGCCCTAGGACTGATACTTTTAAATGTGCCCACCGTAGAGGTTTAGGCTGGAGGAAAAAAGGCAAAATATATATATATTTTTAGCATGTTTACTTTCTTAGAAGAAAACAAACAAAAATGACAGCTAAGAAACAAGCAATAAGCTACAATTTAGGCTGCGGCTTCCCAGAAAGTGTTCTAATGTTTAAAGAAGAAATGCTGGATGTGGCTCAAGTCTCTCTAATCCAAATGCTCCCTCTCTGTAGAAAATACTTGCTATTGTGTATCACAGCATCATCATCGAGTATGATTTCCATAGTAAAAAAAAAAAACTACTACATTGTCAATGCTCCGGGTATCTGCTTGCCCGGTCTTGGTGACAAATTAATCTTGAATCCAGGTCAAGAGTGCATCGAGTACGGGTCTGGCACTGCTGAATCCAGAAAGCCTGTGTGGACTCTTCATTTGACACCAGTTACCATAATCCAGGTTCGATGGCTTAATCTGTGCAAGGGTTTGCTTTCCCTAGACGGTGAGAGCAATGAGGCAGGTCTGCCGTCCGCCCCCAGATAAATGATGATTCTGTCTACTATGCATCCTTGTCCTGCCCTGCCCTGCCTGCGTCACCTCACCCGAGGCTACTGCCCTCAAATGCACACACCAGAGGAAGTGGATGTCTTCTGTAAAGACAAGGGGAGACCTCCTACCTGCAGGCATGAAATACTCTCAAGGAAGGATTCAATCTTGTCTTTGGCATGAACAATAATAATTCAGTCATGCTCACTTGGAGTTAAGAATAACTTTCAGATTTTCAACTCATTAATATGTGGAGGTAATAACTTTCAGAATCCTTCTCAAAGTGATGCTAGTTCCTCAGGTTGGAAAAAAAGGATTAAAAACTGGGTGTTCATAGGTTTTTGATGGACTCGATTATTTTCTTATTTACAAATGATAAGGTTAAGGTGTTTTTCATTATTTTCAGAATCCCCTTCATCACCAAAACGTTGACACATAGATGGGATAGTAAATCAAATGACCTGACCCCGCCTTGGTCATATTTTATGTTATTTGTTTTGGGAGGGGGTGCCTAGGATAAGCAGAGGGCCAGCTACATGGCTTGGGGGACCCTGTGCAAAATGAAAATAAGAACCCTTTGTTCAAAAATTAAGAATTTCAGGGTGGTAACAGCAGGACATGAAGCCAAGAGCCCTGTGTGACTTTAGAGGATACACAACCATGACGCTCATCCTGGGTGGCAGATGTGTGAAGAGAAGGGAATCGGACATAGTCATTTCGTTGGAGAATTATGTGGGTTCCTGCTTTTGGAGGAAAAATGCATCTCTGACTTTTGGCATGTGAATACCAGTGGGAAGACATAACTTCCTTCAGTATGAGTGGAGACAAAACTGAACGGGGGGGGAAAGGGGGAGAAGAGGGACATGACCTTTACGAAGCCCCTAACATATGCCAGCTGCCAGGCCTGGAGTTTTCTTGCTCTAGCATAGGATTAATTCCACAGTAGAACAGCAGAAGCTGGGGCACATGGGTGGCTCTGTGGTTGTGCGGCTGCTTTTGGCTTGGGTCATGATCCTGGGGTCCTGGGATCGAGTCCTGCAGAGCCCGCTTCTCTCTCTGCCTCTCTCTCTGTGTCTTTCATGAATGAATAAATAAAGTTTTTTAAAAAAGAATAGCAGAAGCTAATGGAGGCCAATGATGAATTTAAGCTTAGAAAGAGCAGGTTAATGAATGGATGCAGACATGGGTCACCTGGGGGTATTTGGTAATTCTGGACGGGATTTCTTTCTTGACCCACATCCTCTGCTTAAGATCACTCACCCTCAGGGAGCCCGGGTGGCTCAGCAGTTTAGCGCCGCCTTCAGCCCAGGGCCTGATTCTGGGGACCCAGGATCGAGTCCCGCATCGGGCTTCCTGCATGGAGCCTGCTTCTCCCTCTGCCTGTGTCTCTGCCTGTCTCTCTGTCTCTCATGAATAAATAAATAAAATCTTAAAAAAAAAAAAAATATCACTCACCCTCACTGCAATCAGCCCAAACAAAACCCCCAGAACTCTTCCTTTGCCTCCACATTATTTGTCCTGGAGACCATCCAGTCTTAACCATAAGATCTCTCCATGCCTAGTTATGCCCCTGTCAACTCCCAGGTCACTGCTCATCTGCCTCAGTGCCTTCCTATATGGCATCCTATATGCCTTACTCCTCAGACTTCTGCCCCAGAGTCCTCTATGGCCTTTCCAGGGGGCCCTCTTCTTGGAACATTCCTTCACTGTCTTGCTTCAACAGAGCCTGAAGGCCCTGTCTCCTCTATAGTTTTCTCTCCAGCCTCCATCTTGCCTGTTGGATGGGTAGGTGTCTTCCTTGCTCCTCTCTTGCTTCCAGACAATTGTGGCTCCTCCCTAACACCCTGCTCTGACTCTCCTATCATCAGATTCCTGATACCATCCCTAATCAGCATCCCAGCCACAGTCACCTCCTCTCAGCTTACCTGCTTCATGCCCTGTAGAATCACTCTCTGATGTGAGTTCTAATTCTTGGGGATTTCCATCTTAGCTGGACATCCCTCCAAAATCTTGGCCTGTAAGTTCCTTGGCTTCCTTCCTCTTCCATTCTATCTCAGTCATAACCACTCCCATGGTCCTATCCTGACCTTACTATCATCAACAATGTCATGACCTCCAAAACTTCAGCATCAATCCTCTTATTCTCCAACAATCTCATTTTCTCACTCCAGCTAACTCTCTCTAGTATTCTAATTCCAATGATTCTTCAAGCGCACTAGGCCCTACACCCCATACACTGCCCATCTTCCTCCCACCCCTCAGTCCCATCATGTCCTTCCTTCTCTCTCTACACACCTTCGATTCCATGGCCCATCCTTATAACCACCAACTTCATACTCAGTTAAATCCCAACTGTGATTAAATTTAGCTCTTTGCTACCCTGTGCCTATTTCCAAGCTGATAAATGTGGATAGAAAAAAGTATACAACCACATTCACTTTAAATTCATGACTGCTTACCCCAAGTGTGCCCTTGGCACTGCCTGGTGTCCTCTATATTTCCCTAGTCCATTTACTCCCACACTCTCCTAGACAACCACAACACTTCCTGAAAGAGTCGGCCAGACTTACTGTCTACATTTCCCTCTGCCCTTTTATTCTCTTTTGAACACCCTCCAGTCAGTTTTGTTTTCCCCATGCCACTGACATGGCTACACCTTCCTAAATCCCAAGATCAATTTCCAGTCTTCCTCACACTAGATCTATGAGCACTTCTTAGCATTTATTCTATAGTTGGTTTCCAAGACAACATTCTCTTCTGGCTCTTTTCCTGTGTTAAAACCTGCCCTCGACTGATCCCTCCCTGGTTCGCCTACCTTTAGCTACAGGAGCTGTGCTCTTCAATATGGTAGCCACTGGTTGCATGTGGCTACTTAAACTAAAATTTCAAAAAAACTACAAATTCAATTCCTTAGTTGCACTAGTCTTGTTTAGAGTGCTCAATAGCCACTTGTGTTTGGAAGGAGCACATGGAGAACATTTCCATCACAGAAAGTTCTATTGGACAGTGCTACATTAGAATACCCAAGGCTCAGTTCTTGGGTTTGTCCTTTATCTGGAATTCGCTCTCTTAGAAATGTCATCCAGTTTCTTGATTGATGACTCCAAAATTTATACCTCTAGCTTGGCCTGATCCCTTTACTCAGATTCCTTCATCTGATGGCAAACTCACCATTTCCACTTGCCTGTTTAATAGATATCTTAAATTTATTATGCTTAAAATGAACTCCCACCTTCCCAACACCTGACTCCTGCAAAGTCTTCACCTGCAGTCTTCCCCATTTTTGGTAAATGACAGCTCTAAGCTTTCAGAAGATCAGGCCTAAAATCTGGGGGTCATCCATGACTCTTCCCTGTCTCTCATACCCTACAGTCTACCAGCAAATCTTCTTTGGCTGAAAATTCAAATATATCCAGAATCTGCCCACTTATCACCATTTCCACTGCCATGATTCTGTTCTGGACCACCATCATCTCTCACTTGGATTATTGCAAAGGTCTTCCATCCAGACTTTCTGTTTCTGTCCTTCCAACCACCCTTACCTGGGTAAATTCTCAACAAAATACCCAGAATACTTCTAAAAGGTAATCTGATTATATCATTTCTCAGGTTTGCTCAAAACATTTTAGAGTCTTCATCTCATTCACAGTAGATGCCAAAGCCCTGCTAAGAACTTGCAGAGATTTCTATAATCTTACTCCTGGCACCCACAGGACCTGTTCTTCCCTTCCTCTGGCCCTTGCCGGAAAGCCCTCTTCAATACCTTGATGAACCTCAGCACTCTCTTACCTTAGGGCCTTTGTATTCTCTGCTTCTGACTGGAACTCTCTAACCATGGATAAGCCTGTGACCTGCTGTCGTGCTTTCTCCAGATCTCTCCTCAAATGTTGCCTGAGCATTGAGGTCTCTCCCCTGACCACCCTATCTAAAATTCTTAATTGCCACCTCCCCCTACCCCTACCCTCCCTACCCCCGGCCTCTGCTTTGTCTTCTTCGGTAGTACTGACCACATTTAAAATACTACACACATTTTTGACTGTTTACTGTTTCACTCCCAGTATCATATCAGCTCTAGAATAGCAGAGACTTCATTTTGTTTACAAGCTGTCCCCAGCATCTAGAAAATTAACCGTAGCAGTCACCTGAATGAACATTTAGGAGTGAATGATCCAAGAGAGGCACATATTTTCTTTCTTTTCTTAGTTTTCCTCAGGTTTCAGTTACTTTGTCCTAGTAACTTCCTCTACCCCTTTAGGGTAAAATTCCCTTAATTTCAGGCAGACTGAAAGCTAAAGGTTTTAAGATGCTCTATATTGATACTTGCATTTCACACACACATACACACACACACACATTTTTTTTTTAAGCATAACTTGTCTGTAACTGTAATTTTTAGAAATTTTAATCATTTCCTTCCCTAGGAACATATCATAATTTCAAGTGTTTAGTCTTGGTGTCTGACTTAAGCAGTAGAATTTCCTAATACTCAATCCAATTAAGGCAGATGCAGTGGGGAAAAGGCAAACACATCGATTCTAAAACTGGTCCTGCTCTCTTCTTCTAAGAAAAAAATCACTTCAAATATAGAATTAAGCTTAGATCCTCCTGGATCTATAGAAGACTTTTTACAGAGTGCCCACCTGGAGTGTGGTCAGAGATCTGGGAATGGCCAACAGCAGAGTTCTCCAGGTTGCCAGGCGACCCTGATAATTAGTACAGCTTTCGTTCAAACCTGGGAATAGCTGGCTGAGCCCGACCAGGATCAACTGGCCCAGGCAGAGAGGGCTCCCAGGACCTAATGACCTGAGCCATCTGTCCTGGTGCTGAGAATACCAGGCAGCAGGCTAATCCCCACCCTGAGGCTCAGGCCTCATCTAGGGCTGCAACAGGAGAAAAGTATGAGGAGGGGCAATCTGTGGGAGAGCCCCAGGTACCTGGCCTCAGCCTTCTGGTGGCCTCTCTTAGGTCACTGGCCTACAAGATAAAGAGTGGGAGGCAGATTCTAGATCAAGCGCCTGGCTTACATCAGAGTGTTATCAAAAGGAAAAGCTGTATTATCTGTACATTTTCCAGTCCCTGTAAATTCCTTGGAAAAGTAAAGATTTGTCAGCTATGCAAATAATCATTTCCTTAGGAGGCAGTTCAGGGGTGGGGAAATGTTTTCTTAACTGAAGCTGCTGGGTGGTAAGGGCATTCAAGTGACAGTCAGACAGAAAAGGCAGTCTCAAGTGGTGGTGTGTGTTTGTTTTCTGTTTCATTTTGTTTTCCTCAGAAGATTGGAGAGAGTAGGGTGGTTTTATAACACGTCCCAAATTCTTTGATGCTCTTCCTTTAATGAAGCGGAACCGAATTCCCTTCTGCCTGAGTGAGGGCTGGACTTAGTGACTTTCTTCCATAGAAAAGGAAAGCAGAAGCTACACACCAGCCACCTTGGAGACGAGGTTTAGAAAGACACATCTGCTTCCTCTCTTTTATTCTCTTTCTTCCAATCACTGGTACTGGGGGAAGTTGACCACTATGCTGTAAGGCCACTCAAGGAACCTATGGAAAGGGCCACATGGTGGGGGAATGGAAGCCTCCAGCCTCCATCCACATGACTGAGCCAATTAGCAAGAGGACCCACTCAAGTCTTCTGGGCCTGCTGCTCCGATGGACATTCTGACTGTGACCCCAGGAGAAACTCTATGCCAGAACTACCCTGCTAAGTGGCTCCCAGACTCTTGACCATCAGAAATGGCGAGATAATAAAAGTTTGTTGTTTTAAACTGTTCAATTTTATGGTAAGTGGTTACATAGCAATAGATAACTAAGACAGAGGGTAAGGACCACACAGTTAAACTTTTTTCATCTTTAAATTAAGAACTTGAGACATAGAACTTTTTTTATAATTAGCCAAATTTTAATTTGCCAGAAAGGAAAAGGACTTACGACATCTGCGCTGGGCAGAACTGGGCAGGGCCTCTAAGTCGGTCACACCTGATCCTGCTTGGTGACCTTTGTCCGGAAACAGGGCTTCTCTAAGCTTCAGTGCTTTCTCAGTGTGGTTATGGGGGCTGCGTGAGCTCAAGGAAGCAAAGCCCTTGGCCCAGGGGGGGCCGACAGCAGGGATTCCTGTACCCTAGGCTGGCCTGCAGATGCACAAAGGCCCTGCAGACTCCTAGATAGTGCTCTGCCCACAGCTCCACACTGCCCCTTCCTGGGAAAGAGGATATGAATTCGAGGTGCTAAGAGAGAAGACAGCAGAGAAAAGCTAATGGCAAGCGATGCAGGAGGTTTACAAGTGGTCAGCCCTGCTACACTACTTGTCCACTCTTTTCCACATGAGTTTTGAATCTGAGTGTTACTCTCCCCACTTTAAAGCATAACCACCTATTGTTTCCAGCTTTCCAACTACTTTCTACCCTTAGGACATCAGTGTTAGACATAGCACTCTGACGGGGGCCACGTGATGGAGCACTGAAGGTACTGCTTTGGTGTAAAATGCTTTCTTTATTTTGCATCCTCTGAGGATGAGTGAGATTTTCACACAATGGCCACTTACTCCTATGTGCACGCTCCTGGGCTGCTGGAGTTTAATATTCATTGACTTTACAAACACTCTTGCTCATCACCATTGACTGCGTAGTCTGATGTTAGGGTGTATGTCTCAGCTTCAGTTGGCTTCAGCTGAATATAGTTGTGGAAGGTCTCACCATCAGATGAATGAGGGGACTGCGTGTTTATTTTATATTCATGTAGCACATTGGAAGTACATGTGTATAAAAACAGAAAATCCAAACAATAAGGGCCCTAAAGAGTCTGGAAGACCATATTCTGAGGCCATTCAAAACCAAGGCATAGAGGCTACAAATGGCAGAAAATAGCCACAAAAGTACAAGTGAGGAATACAATCAGGAGCTGATAGCTTACTGAAGTCCTCCACTTACTCAATTCTTCCACTATTGTCATCTACTTGAAAAGAAGTATTAATCTACTGAGTAATTCACCGTAGGGTCACTTGGGTTAACTTAAATCTGATCTAATCAGTAGTAAGAAGGTGTTCCTTTTAAAGTAATCCGTGAAGAAAATAAGCCGAATTGTAGGCATTTTTAAAAAGGTAGCCACAGGGCAGCCCTGGTGGCGCAGCGGTTTAGCGCCACCTGCGGCCCAGGGCACGATCCTGGAGACCCGGGATCGAGTCCCACGTCGGGCTCCCTGCGTGGAGCCTGCTTCTCCCTCTGCCTGTGTCTCTGCCTCTCTCTCTGTGTCTCTATGAATGAATAAATAAAATCTTAAAAATAAAAAAATAAAATAAATAAAAAGGAAGCCACAGAAGGACAGATATGGGCATCTAGAATGGCCACACACAAAGTTGGAAAATTACTTTACTAAGCACTTCTCAAAGTCTTTGGTTTCAGGGAAAGAAGGACACAACTCAGTGTCCATGTTGCTTTATGGGACACTTAAGGTTATTAGAATCTTCTTGGTGCTATTTTCACTGATGATGCCCTGGTGCCCACTTTGCCTTTTCAGACCTTACCAGCCATGCATGGCAGTCATTCTTAATCCACAAAGAAAATTATTTACCTAGCATGAGTTACATTCTTGATGTCCATGAGCTGCTGTTGGCTTAGTTTTATTCCTCATAGTATTTAATTCCTTCACTTGTCGATATCATTCCTTGGTTTATTGAGTGCTTAAGATAAAGCAGGCATGTTAACAGTCCAAGGAGTACAGAGGTGAAATAAGATGCATCCTTGCTTTCAAGGTGCAGACAGACACATAAACAGACAACTACACATTACAGATTGATATGATTTAGACAGAATATATATAACTGGTTAGTCTGGGAAAGATTTTCTGGAGTGGGTGATGGCTGAGCTCCAGTGACGGGTAAGGGTTAACTTGGCAGTTAAAGGACAGAGCAAGCAGGTTAGAGAAGACATTTTAGGCAGAAGGTACAGCAAAGGGATGGGGGCTAAAAACAGCATGAATTAAGCAGTTCAGCAGATTGGTTTTGATAGACCATAAGAGAATAGCAAGAAATGAAACCTTAAGAGATAAGTAGGATCCAGACATGGGAGGCCTCTAATGCCACATTTAGGGGTTTAGGCTTTGCCCTGAGGAATTCATGAATGGTTTTGAGAAGGAGACCTACCTGAACACGTAGACAGGTAGGTAAACTGGGGGGAGGGGTTTAAAGGATACATGACTGGAGGCAAGGAGACCAGGTAGGAGAAGCTGTGCGTGAGAATTAATAGCATTTGTAGAATGGCAGTGGTAGTTGTGATGGGGAGGGGGGTGATCTGAGACACATTTAGAAGGCAAAATTGGCAAGACTTAGTGACTGAGTGGTCATGAATATCACGGATATGATGGTGGAGGCCACTGCCATTATCTGAGAGTCTGCACAGACTCAAGTCAGAGGAGAAGATGATGATGATGAATTTGTTTTGAACATGCTGCATTTGGGATGGTTTTTGATTTATTTATTCTCCGACTGTCTTCAACAGGCAAAGGAATGTATAAGTTAAACTATGGTCTAAAATAAAGGTAGCAAGTAATATATTAATGGATGTTATGGATTAGTGATCCATCAGAGCGTACTTGCTCAGACAGTCCAAACACAGCTTCAGCATCCTTCTCAACACATTGTTTTGTTCCTGCAAGGCAGCCACCAGATGTTTCAGCACATCAGGGTAGCTACTACCCATTCAATGAAGAGTGCATGTACTGGAATCCGATGTTTCTTCCCAATCGAAAAACTTGAAAGAGTACCATTCTTTAAAAGATATATGTCATGAATTGGAGGATACCTAGACAATTAAATAAGCAAGACCACATTGATCTTGAGTACCAAAGTCAATGGGAAGTCTTAACAATTTCTGAGAGATTCCTTAGTTGGAGGTCAAGGCAGGGTGGGCCATGGTTAATTCATATAATCTGATTTAACATTTACTAACTGCCTATGCAAGGGACCAGGGTTTCTCAGTATGACTTTAACAGGACACAAGCCTAGTAGATGCTTCCTGGAAGGTGTTAGAAGTGGGGAAAGGTCTTTCTGAGGAGTTAGAGTAAGAGGATTTAGATTATATCCTCTTCCTTGAGACTCCAAGACACAGCAACATATTAAGGACTAAGAAATCCTACAGTAAAGGTCTCCCTTTACTTAGTTTAGCCTAGCATCACTCAGTTATTTTGGCCATGTAAGCCTCCTGTCACGTGATACCAATGAATTGCCTCTGAAATAAGGAGTATTTCAATCCCCAAAACATACCCATTTTCCAAATGAGCCAGAGAAGCTTTAAAATCACATAAGAATAAAGTTGGCAAGGGAGATCCTAAATTCTTATTTTCCCTTTCTGACTTCAGGGCACAGTTCATAGGATCAGATGAATGGGCAGTAAATGTTCAGGATCTGGGCTGAGATCTAAATGACATATTCACCTTACCAAGGGAATGTCAGGGTCAGCGCCAATATTCTCACTGGGGATATGGGGATTCTGGGGTGTTCTCCATCAAGCCTGATTGATGCCTCATCCTGTTTTTCAAAGTCCTCTACCATTGGGCCCTGTTTTCTAGCTCCTATAAAACACTCGATTCCATTTATTCTCTGCTACGGTCTCGAGAAGAATTCTGGCCTTTAGGCCTTTGTTCATGACATTTTGGCTTCTTGGAAACCTTAGAGATCATTCGGCACAGATTGGTTCCCCAGGAAGTTGACTGAGGTGGAGGTCACCAGCAGGAACTTTATCGAGGAGCACACTGGGAACCTACAGCAGGGAGGGGCCGGAGAAGTAATACAGGGCAGGAGGAGAAGCTGGCTTCTGATGCAGCCGCAGGAAAGCCTAGCTGATCCTGTAAGGGAGCTCTGGGGCTAGGCTGGCCCTTCAGAGTTGACCCAAGTTGGGAGAAAGAGGCCAGGCCGTTATGTCCCAGCATCAGTCAGGCATTAGATATGGGCTTTTCTTCAGAAGGACATGTGACCTTGGGCAAGGCAGCTCTCTTTGGCCGTGGGCAATCCTCAAAGAGGCTCCCAGATGAGAACTGTTGCCTGCTAACATTCCCAGAAGCTGGGGGGGAATGAGTGCTCCACTTCTGAAGGAGGGTGGGGTGGTGTCATGGCTCTGGGCTGCCTAATAATATCCTCTGCATTGTTCAGGCCGTGTTCTCTTACTCAGTTCCTCAGGTCCAGATAGTTGTCCGCATTCTGTAGATGCCAATAGAGCTTTGTGTCTGGGCTGTGGGCTCCTCACACTAACTTTACTTTTAGCCTGTTTCATGGGTTTTACCTCGCTACCTAGACTGTAGAGCCTCCCAAAAGTTTTATATTTCCCTTGTGTCATTAGCAGGGTTTAAGAAAATGATCAATAATCACTATTAAATGAAGCAGAAAGGGTAAGGGATCTGGAGCCTGAACTCCTAATTTTAAATCCCAGGATTGCCACATATGGATGTATAAAGTTATGCACGTCATTTAATGTCTGTGAGGCTTAGTTTCATCATTTATAATGTGGGAATAATAAAAACCCTTATTTTACCAAAGCTCCAGGGTTGCTGTGAGAATAATAAAATGGTAAGCTGAAAATGCTTTGTAACCTAATAAACTAAAATCAGTGTCTTCCCGTGTTGCATACTAGACGCTCATTAAAGGGAAAAATATTGGGCCAATAAATGTAAAACTAGGTATAAATTTTTCATGCTGATAATACATGGAATAAACAAATTCACCAATATAAACAAACATGATAATTAATTACAGTAAATAAATGCTGAGTTATTGTGACAGATGATGTCACTTTATTGGCTTTTACACATTTGGTACTAACTGCAAAGTGAAGGTTCACTCGGGCTGTATATGCGGATGTCCTGGGTGTGCCAGGGCTCATTCAGTTTCCTTACCCCTGTCTCCATTGTCCACTGTGAAACTGATCGTTCATTAATCCACCAAGACAGGATGCAGCCTTCACAGAAAAATATTATGTATGTATGTTAAGTCTACTTCTATTCCTTTAATTTTCTACTTTATCTGCCAATTAGAACATGAATCAGGACTTCAGCGGAAGAAAGTCCAAAACACAGTGAGACTTTAGAAACTAAGGAACAAAAGGTGTATGAGATTTATACACTGAAAACTATAAATTATTGCTGAGAGAAATTAAAGAAGATCTAATAAATGGAGAGACAGTCTATATTCATGGGCTAGATGACTCAATACAATTAAGATGGCAATTCTCCTCAAATTGACCTGAAGATGCAACACAGTCCCTATCAAAATTCCAATAGACTTTTGGCAGAAATTGACAAGCTTATCCTAAAATCTATATGGAAATACAAAGGATGCAGAGAAACATTCTTAAATATAACGCCAAAAGCATGATCCATAACAGAAAAAAATAGATTTCATCAAAATTAAAAACTGTTGTTTCAGAAATTATCAATAATAAAGTAAAAAGATAAACCATTGACTGTGAAAAAATATGTGCAGAAATTATTTCTGATAAAGATTTGTAACCACAATATACAAAGATCTCTCACAAATGAATAAGAAGACAAACTCATTAAAAAATAAGCTAATAAGCACACGAAAAAATGTTCAATATCATTAGTCATTAGGGAAATGCAAATTAAAATAACAGTGAGGTTCAATTTCATGACTACTAGGATGAGTATAATCAAAAAGACAAAATAATTATTGGTGAGAATATGGAAAAACTGGAATTCTCATATATTGTGGTAGGAATGTAAGATGGATGGGATGCCTGGGTGGCTCAGTGGTTGAGCATCTGCCTTTGGCTCAGGGCATGATCCCGGGGTTACAGGATCGGGTCCTGCATCCGGCTCCCTGCATGGAGCTACTTCTCCCTCTGCCTGAGTCTCTGCCTCTCTCTCTCTCTCTCTCTCTCTGTGTCTCTCATAAATAAATAAATAAATAAAATCTTAAAAAAAAAAAGAATGTAAGATGGTGCGGCAACTTTAAAAAACAATTTGGCAGTTTTTTAAAAAAAGTTAAACATAAATTTACCAGATGACTCAGCAATTTCACTCTTAAGTATCCACCCAAGAGAAATGAAAACACATGTCTCACAAGGACATGTATGTGTTCATAGCAGCATTATTCCTATCAATGGAGTAGAAACAATCCACATGTCCATGAACTGGCAAATGGATAAACAAAACGTGGGATAGCCATATGATGGAATATTATTTAGCAATAAGGGAGAACAAACTACTGATGCATGCTACTAAGTGGATAAACCTCAAAAACAGTAAGCTAAGCCAAAGAAGCCAGATGGGAAAGAATTCCACATCGTATGATCCCGTTTACATGAAATGTCCAGAAAAGGCAAATCTATAGAGATAGAAAGCAGATAAGTAGTTGCCTAGGATTAGGAGTGGGATTGGGCAGGCAGGATCTTTTGAGGGTGGTGGAATTTTTCTAAATTTGGATTGTGGTGATGTTTGCACAACTCTGAAAATTCACTAAAACTCCCTGAGTTGTATACTTAAAACAGGTGGATTTCGTGGTATGTAAATTATTATCGCACTAAGGCTATTTTTTTTTTTAGATTTTATTTATTTATTCATGAGAGACACAGAGAGAGAGGCAGAGAGAGAAGCAGAGGGAGAAGGAGGCTCCATGCAGGAGCCCAATGTGGGACTTGATCCCGGGTCTCCAGGATCACACCCTGGGCTGAAGACGGCGCTAAACTGCGGAGCCACCCGGGCTGCCCGCACTAAGGCTATTTTAAAAATCAGCTTATTGTTCTCATATAATAAATTGTCTGTAGATAGCCATATCCACGGTTGTCATGATGTTTGTTGGTGTTTTTGCTTTTTGTTTTTTGTTTGTTTTTTTGCAGTCATTAGAGACCTCAGACTCATTCCATTTGCAGTCACCCCTAGCATGTTTTCCTGCCCTTGTGGTCATAACTCAGTCTGTTTTCAGGCTAGAAAAGAAGAAAGAATAGAGAGTGCAAAAGGCACTAGCCTGCTAAGTAGCCACCTTTAAGAATCTTTCTGGGAAAAAAAAAAAAATCTTTCTGGGAAGCCCCACTCAATAACACTTGCGAATCATTGGCCGGAACAGTGTCACATGGCCATTCTCAACTTCAAGGGTGTCTGGGTAATACAAAAATATTGCCCCCTGCAGTCAAATGAGGCTTCTGTTAGTAAAGAAGGGGAGAATAGATGTTGGTAGAGCATCTCGCAATCTCTGGGATGGAGAAATACTTCTTGGTGTCAATGTAAACACAAATAGAACCAGAATTGCTTCCATTATAGAGTAGTACTTGCTTATAAAGTGATAATCCAGGTGATCCAGAATATGCTTATTATTAATAGTTTCTTATCAAAATGAAAACAAAGCAATCAAAATCTCAGTGAAAACATAAGGGCTCCAGAGAAACCGTCTGTTACTGTTGAGAAACACTCAACTGAATAAATGCTCATTGTTGCGTGTATTTTATTTCAAAGACAAAAACTTGAGGACGGCACCATTTGGTACAGTAGAAGGAACAGAGTCTCTTTGAGTTTAGAAATGTCTGGATTCGGGCAGCCCGGTGGCTCAGCCATTTAGTGCCGCTCGCCTTCAGCCCAGGGTGTGATCCTGGGGACCCGGGATCGAGTCCCACGTCGGGCTCCCTGCATGGAGCCTGCTTCTCCCTCTGCCTGTGTCTCTGCCTCTCTCTCTCTCTCTCTCTCTGTCTCTCGTGAATAAATAAATAAAATCTTCAAAAAAAAAATGTCTGGATTCAAAAGTCGGCCACACCCTTTAGAAACTAGGCCTGGTGCAAACTTAGCAACTCATCTAAGCCTCAACTTCTTCATCTCTACAAGTAGAGTAAAAACACCTGTTCAATGGGTTATTCGAGGACTAATAAGGCAGCAGGTATAAAGCACGTTCCCATGTATTTGCTTCTCTCCATCCCAAATCACGCTGTAGAATGGTACAGTGGTGCCTCATACACCCAAACAACAAGAACTCCGTTTTTTTTTTTTTTTCCTTTCCAAAATTGAACAGCTGTGTCAGAGTTCTCCAGCCATGGTTTCTCCACATTTCTCAGGCTGAGACTTTTTCTCAAGGGCATTGCTAATTAGTTATTATCTAGTCAACACACACACACACACACACACACACACACACACACACACACAAATGTGGTGGTATGGGGGGAGGGGCAGCAAAAACCAAACCAAACCAAACCAAACCAAAGAAAACACACTGAAGCTAAAAGTTAACCTATGGAGAAACATTCTAAAAATAGTTTTATTTCTCTACACAGTGTTGTAACCTTCTTCATTGTTAATTCTCCTTTTATAGAGTCACAGAGCACTTAGAAAGACACACCAACCAAATCTATGCACCTGGCGCATTTTAAAAATGCAGAGCCTGTGTCAAGTGCTTGTGAAAACAGATGTGCAGGGGGGTTCTGCTGGCATGAACCCCAGGTCATCAATTACTTGCCCATTATTCATACATCAGTCCCATGCAGCCAATATGGAACCCCTTCCACCACTTTTCCCCTGATGCACAAATTCAGCTTAAAATAGGACTGTTTAAACTGGCTGAGATTGGTTTGTAATGTAAGTAGCTCTCTAAGTCTCAGTAAAACACTGACTGAATAGAATCCATATTTCTGTAGGAACACTATGTATCTTAGAAGAATGAATCCAAAGTAGAATCATGCAATTTATCAACTGGAAGCTAGAATATTTATTACCTATCTTCATTCTCAACAAAATTGTATCAATAATGATAGTCTTGACAATACGTATCATTTCCTTTACTCAAGAGACAAGAGGAGGCTAGCAAAACTTGTATAGTACTTCAGGACATAAGGATATAGTTTGATTTTTTTTTCCATCCATGATCCATCTGACCACTATGGCACTGACCCGCCCATTTTCCTTCTCCCTATGCAAAGAGTGTGACTCCTCTCCTGGAAGGGATCTTCCAGGCTGCATGTCAGGCGAGCACAGCTCTCTTCAGTGAGCAGCAGCCTGGCCTGCCAAAACCAAACAGCTGTTGGAACTTCTACAGCTGTGGCTGCCACCATTTCCCAGAACTCTCCCCCAGACCTCAGATTGAGAAATCCTCTCTGGCCTTCGGTGCCCTCTCCAGTCAATGGCAGTTCATTTCTACTCATAGGTTTGTGCCAAATTTCTCTTACCCTGAGAGCTGCCACATTGCACTTGAATTGGAAATCAATTGAAAGCAAAACAAAATTAAGTCAATAATAACATTCTATTTTCTTGAGATTCATCTTATAATTAACATTCTCCCGCTTTTCCCCTCCACACCTACCCCCAAAACATGGAACATAGGAAATATCCTGTTACCTCAAAAGCACAAGACCAAGGGAAAGCCCCATCTAACACAGCTTCACCCACAGCTCAAAATAGAGCTCATAATAGCAATGCTTGTTGATTTGCTTAAAATAAAAAGCCCTGCACAACGAATGTCTTCTCTGCTATCCTAGCATGTAGTGGCATTCCACATCACGAAACATGTGAATTTGGGGTTGTTAGCATACATTCATATTTATATGCACATATTCCAGATACAATTGGTTGTTTGGTAGTTGTTTTGTGAACACAAGTAGGCTGATATATTTACTAGTGAAAGCAGTGGCTAGGAAGGGGGACAGGAGAGCTGAGTAGCATCTGGGGTCTTCATTTACTCACACAAGTAGTCACTAAACACTGATGTGTCAGTGGCTGGGGGCTTTGTGCTCATTAAAGTACTTCTAGAAGTTTCATTTTGCTCACACTCTCATTGTGTGGGGGGATGGCACAGCTTTTGTGATTCTCATTTCAAAGGTTAACCCAGATCTCTGGATTCTCTGTCCAATGCTCTACTTTAAACACTAGGGGTCAGCAGCCTTCCAAAAGTCCTGAGTCAAGGGAGGAGCCCTAATACCTAGGGTTTTGGGGTGCTGCTAGAAACGGGTAGGGGCTGATTCTCTCACATGAGGGGGAGTCCAATAGATGAAACTTTCCCAAACCCTAGTCCTAGTCTTTTATAAAATGTAATCTTTACTTTTATTTGGTAGCCTCAGCTTCTCATGCAAAGACCAGGTACTTAAGGGAAGTTAATCTGGGAGTGGGATTTGTGGTTCAAAATTAATTTGCATGATCCCATCTCCCAGCTTCATGTATTGGATCAGGGACAAACATGTGACCCCATTTGGGCCAATAAAGGCTGAGAAGAAATTTGCCGGGAACGACAGGGAAAGTAGTTTTCCTTCTTTCTGTAACCACCTCCTTTCCCTCTACTCCTACCCTACCTCCCTCTCTCCCCCTCCTCACCCGCCACCTCCCATGAGGTTGAAGAAACCCAAAGCCTCAGAGACATAGTCATCTGGTAACTAGGGACAGCTATGAGATGAAGGCGACTGCAAAAACAAAACAAAACAAAACAAACACCAAACAAAAACAAACAAAAAACCCCAGCAGAGTGGTAAGAGCAAGACCTCTGGAAAGCAATAAGCTGGGGAAAGAATAGGGCTCCAGCCCAGCTCTTTGCTCCTGACCTCTCTCCCCTGGAGAGCTCTAAGCAGTCTGCTCCTCCGGCTCTACCGCAGTGACACTTTCTAGAGTTCACTGGTTCAGTAAAGAACCAAGGAGAGGGTTCTGGGAGTCGCCATACAAGTCCAAGGACCAGGAAAAATCTCTCCACTTTCCCTAGGCCACTTATGCAAAAAGATACATTGAATGGGTCCTTGTACTTCTTGTATTTTTTAAAGATGAGGGGCTATAGTGATAAACGGTATGGATTCTGGAGTCCATCAGACCCAAGTTCAAATTCCAGCAACTCCCCTTACTAGTTATCTGACTGAGCTTTTACGTCTATACAATGAGAATGAATAAAGTCTAACTTTCGGAGCTGTTCTGAAGTTTAGGTTTAACATATACTTTTTTTTTTAAGTTTAACATATACTTAATGAGCTCTCAAAAAATAGTTGCTAGGATTATTATTTCAATATACCTTGAGAGGAAAGAGCCCTATGACAAGGAGACAGCTGAAAAGCAGCCAGCTCCCTAAACATTCTTCCCATCCTTCTAAATATATTTATTTCCCGCCCATGACAAGATGTGCTGATGAGAACAGGTCACAAGAACCTCAGAATCCATGTCCCTCGAGCAGTCTGTATCTATGTCAGGGAGCTCAGACCTTCAAATAGGAGTTGCAAGCTTCTGAAAGTAAATGAAGGTTTTGAGCTAGTGATTCATTAATGATGCAATTCCTTAGGTGGGTCCCATTTGTAGTGAAGCAATGTGCAAAGGAGCTACTAAAAGTGATAAAGTGGTCATCTTTGCTTTTTTTTTTTTTTAAGATAATGGGCTCCTAAAGATTTCTATCATTCATTCAAAGTATCATTCATACTCAGTAAAAGGTGAGGACTCACATCTGAGCATTTGTTCCAGGATTCCCATCCGAGGCAAAGCATGCATAAGGTATCCTCAAACAGAGGACCAGAGACAATCTTTTTCCATGATCATCTTTCCATTCTTTCTGTGGTGGACTTTACTAGTCTCCCAGTATCTGTTCTCTTCCTTTTCCTCATTGATAGGAAATGTCCTCACCCCCACCCTCCAGGATGAGACCACATTTTCTAGCCTCCCTTGCAACCAGGTGTGTGTGGTCACAACCACATGTACATGACGTGAGTACATTCTGGCTAACTGGATCTAGACAAAGGTGTCGTGTGTGACTTCTGGAAGGTGTCCTTAAAGGAAGGGAGGTGTGCCCTTCTTCCTTCCTACCAGCTGGATTACCATGTGATAGAAGGTGTTCAAGCAGCCAGCCTGGACCATGAGGAAGAAAGGCATATATTGAGGATGATGAAGCAGCAAAACAGGAAAAAATCTTCAGTCATCTTGAAATTGCCTTAAATTCCTGAGCTCCATACTTCTTTTACATGCATGAGAAATAAGATTCTATCTTGTTTTGAAGCACTGGCATTTGAGACTTTTTTTTTTTTTTTTTTTTTGGTCACTCACAGCTAAACCTAATCCGAACTGATATTTTCCTATATCCATCGTTTATGTTTTCTCCATTCATCTGTGAGACCAGAACGGCACTGTTTTTAGCATGACAAGCCAGTTAGGAAGGGGGTACGGATTCATCAGTCATTCCCATCACACTTCCCAAATCCCACTCACATCCTACAGAATGAATTCTACCCACGGTGTAACATCAGAAAGGTCACCTCCCAGACATGGAAAGAAATAGATTTTTTTTTTAAAAAACCGAGAACAAAACCTTTTTGTTTATTTTACAGAAAACTCTATTCAAGATGACTGCTTTCTTCTACTTTAGCCAGCAATTTCATGAAACGAAGACTATTTTCTTAGCAACCTAGACCTCTCAAATATTTACTATTAGTTAAAAATAAAATACTTACTACTAGCAAGCATCAATTAGATACAAAGTAGTATGAGACAATATACTCTGGAACTTCTTCCAGAAGGCAGGAGCCTTGGCTTCAGATCTAGGAGCTCTTCTTGACTTTGCCACTTACTTGCAATGTGAACTTAATAAGTGATTTAACCCCATTGTACTTCCAGTTTCTTCATCTATAAAATGAAACCTCATACAATACCGTTGACCCTTGAACAATACTGATTTGAACTGCACAGGTCCACATATACACAGATTTATTTCAGTAAGTAAAGTACTGTAAGTGTATTTTTTTAAAGCTTTATTTATTTATTCCTGAGAGACGCAGAGAGAGAGGCAGAAAAAGGCAGAGGAAAAAGCAGGCTCCTTGCAGGGAGCCTGATGTGGAACTCCATCCCAGAACCCCAGGATCACGACCTGACCTAAAGGCTGCAGCTCAACCGCTGAGCTACCCAGGCATCCCAGTGTATTCACTTTTTAAAAGATTTTCTTAACATTTTCTTTTCTGGTCAACAATAGGCTATTAGTAGCTAAATTTCAGGATTATATGCGAATTTTCAACCGCAGGGGGGTTGGCACTCCTAACCCCTGCATTGTTCAAGGGTCAACTGTACTTGAAAAAAATCAAGTGCATAGGGGCAAAGCACCTAGCGTCTAAATAGGTGCTCTAATATACAAAAAGGTCTGTTTGCTTGTTTGTTCTTTTTTGTTATGAATGAAAGGCTATGGAGTTTAGGTCAATGGAACTGTGTCTTAAAATGTTTTTAGTCTCTTAAAACGTAACTAGTTTTTTTAAAGACTTTATGTGACAGAGAGAGAGAGAGAACACAAGTAGGTAGAGTGGCAGGCAGAGGGAGAGGGAGAAGCAGGCTCTGAGCAGAGAGCCTGATGCAGGGCTCAATCCCAGGACCCTGGGATCATGACCTGAGCTGAAGGCAGATGCATAGCTGACTGAGACACCCAGACGCCCCTAAAACATACTAGTTTTAGAACAATAGTGGGCTTCAGTTACTTAAGACTCAGTTTCTTTAGGTGTCAACAAGGCTTACAACAGCAGTCATACCATTAATCATAACAATAACTGTTGACATGTTGCATGGTTATCAAATTTCAGGCACTGCATTAAATCTTTTATTTTCATTATTTCATTAAAACCTGTATTTTCTACCTCCAGGAGATGTTTTTAAGAATCTTAAAATAAAATGAAAAGCTGATTGTTAGGACACTGTGTGTAAAACAAATTTATAAAACTGTAAGGTACCTACTAACATAATAGTAGTATCGATCAAATAGATTACTTCTTTTAGAAGAAAATACCTTAATTTTTAGAAAGCAAAGATTACAATCATAAAGGGGATGCAAAAAATTTGTTCCTTCCTGAAACTTGCATTTAATTTAAAAAGCAATCTAAAGCTATATAATGTCAGAATAGAGGCACCTGCTTAAGTTATTCCTTGCCATAAAATGGTAAGAAAATAACCATGCTGAATATATGAATTTTCTTTTCTTTTTTTTTTTTTTTAACTTTCAATAGTCCTCATCATTTGATACAGGAAAAAGTAAGTTTCTGACAATTCCTAAGAAAAATATATTATCTACTCATATGTTCTTTGTGTAAATATATATTTAATACATCTGCATGCACTTTTTTCTTTTATTTGTAAATAAAAGTTTGTGTTCCATAATGTGTTTGTAAATGGACTAGGATTCAGAAATTTGTCACTTCAGAGAAACTTTTACAACTGTATCTAACTTACTGTAACTGCTACCACCCCAGCTGAAAATTCTTCCTTATATAAAATCCTTGTGTATACATATACTTAATCTGTATATGACTTCCAAAAATGTAAGAACATTTTGCCCAATTTTGAGTCACTCCTATTGAACATAATGAGGGACTAAAGCACTCAGTGAGGAGTGAACAGGGAAAAAAAGTAGATGCTACAAGCAGAGGTTTCTGCAGACAGCCCTGAACAAGGAACAATCCAGTCCACAGAAGATTACAAACAGTTGGGGTGCCTGGGTGGTTGAGCTGGTTAAGCATCTGACTCTTCATTTCAGCTCAAGTCATGATCTCAGAGTCGTGAGATGGAGCCTCTCACTGGGCATAGGGCCTGCTTAAGATCCTCTCCTCCCTCTGCCCCTCTTCCCTTTTCTCTCTTAAAGAAGAACAAGAACAAGAACGGAAGAACAAGAAGAAAGGGGAGGGGGAGGGAGAGAGGGAGAGTGAGAAGGAGAAGGTAGAGGAGAAGGTGGAGGAGGAGGAGAAGAAGGAGAAGAAGAAGGAGAAGAAGGAGATGATTATAAACTGCGTGTTTAAAAAAAATGTCCTTGGTTGCCAACATTTAAAAATGGGGATTTTCACATAAAAATCCCATGACCTTCATTTCAGCACAGCTACAAGTCACTGATTGTGCATAGTGCTGTCTAGGTTCTCTGAGATTAAGTCTGCTGTCTCCAGTTTTTAGGGTGGGGTAAGGGTTCCTTTATTTAAGGCATATGAACTTGCATATATGATTGAAGGTATCTCGAGCTTGTGCACACACACCTCTGTCCTAGGTAAAAATGAAAGACTGCAACTGTAGATTATGGGCCTCCAGTAGCAGAAGAAAGATCTGGCATGGTTGAGTTCTCCTTCCGTCACTGGGACCCTCACTGCTTACTAGGGGTCAGATACCACACGTGGAGAATCTATGTCATATAGCTGCAGAGCAGCAATCACTGTGGAGGTTGGGGTTTCTCAGACACAATGGTCTCATTGCAAAGTTTCCCTTCCAGCACCAGATACCACTGGGTAACAGAGTTGATAATGATATTCTATCCCTGTAGGTATTTTAGTTTGTGAGCCTGGCTTGGAGTAGCTCTGAATCGGTCCCTTTCCTGGATCTCTTAAGTGGGGGAAGAGGCAACTTGCAAGAACGACTCCTGGGGGAGATCAGAAAATTCTGGCTTTTAGGACTTAGGCATGCCCTTATCATGGTCAGAGATACTGGCATTGGGGGAGGCCGGCCAGAGAATTGTGTGTTCAACTATACTTGATCTTTCCTTCTAAGAGTAAGATCAGGGAGGTAAGCATCAGCTTGGTCATAAAATCAGGTGTTGTGTGTGTGTTTCATTTATACTCATTTGTGTTATATGCTGAATGTAGCTCCAGGAGGCAAAGCCTGTTCACTATTGCATCCATGGGAGTTAGCGCAGCACAAAGCCACAAAAGATGCTCAGTTAATATTGTGGAATAAGTAAATGAATGAAAACACCGCTTCTTTCTTCTTGAAAGCCTCTTCTTCCTAAGATGAGGCTGCCCTCATCTCTTACCAGAAGGACGTCCACTGTGTCTCAGCTGAATCAGACCCCAGGACTCTGTTTCTCCTCCTCAACTCTAATCTCTACCTTGAATTCTCTTTCTAGACTCCAAATCTATTGTATCACTTCTCCATGCAAAACCCTGCAACAGGTTTCTTATTTTTAGGATAAAGTCCAGGGGTGCCTGGCTGGCTCAGTTGGTACAGTATGTGACTCTTGGTCTCTGGGTTGTGAGTTCTAGTCCCATGTTGGGTGTAGAGATTACTTTAAAAAATGTTAAAAAAAATCTTTTAAAAAAATCGAATAAAGTCCAAATTTTTAAATGGGACCTCAACCCCTCCCTCTCAAATGGCCAGCCTTACTGAACTTCGCTGCGTGCCCAACACTCTCCTGCAACCTCCTCCTTCCCATCTCCCACCAGAATGGGGACCAAACTCCTAGCTTATCCATCGGGTCTGAGTGTGAGCCTTCCATGTGTTCTCACTGCCCCTTATTCCCCATCATGATGCTTACCATGCTCCTCTGCAACAACCCGTGGGGCCATCTGTCTGCTGGCTAGTTAACACGGTCAGGCTTGAATGTCTTGTCATCTTGATCCCTGGCACTTGGCTCAACAGGGGGTCTGGCCCAAAGGAGGCAGTGAGGAAACCTTCCTGGATAAGTATGTTTTATTTTGTGCCAGGTTCAGTGCCATGCACCTTGTGATCCTCCATTTCATATTCTCAGAGATGAGGAAACTGAGGCTCAGAGAGGTGGAGTAATTTGCCTGGGGTTAGGATTCAAATTCCAATCAGTGGGCTCCGGAGCCTACTTCCTTTCTACGGTGCCATGTGGTGGTACCTGGCCTTCATCTTCCACAGGAGCAGCCCAGACAGCATACCTGAGTCTGAGCGTGCTTGATGCTGCTTGCATCTATTACCTCAGGAAGGAGGAATGCCTGAGGAGATGGAATTTTTGGTGGTTGCTCAAGACCGCATGCACAAATATGAATAAAGCCTCTTGAACACCAGAGTAAAGGAATGTAGGTCAAATAAATTGCCCTGCCCGGCGTCTCCCTCTATTACCCAACTTTTCTCACTGCACATGTAAGGACACAAGTGGAAGATTCCAGCAGCTTTGTAACATCATTAAAAGCAAAGGCTCAAGAAATCAAGGAAAGGATTTTAACAACCCCTTTCTTTATCATTCTAATTCAGTAGTACAGACTTGTTAATTTGGAAAAAATAAGCCTTGTTTGGCTGTTAGGAGAATGAGAGTAAATGATGATGACAGTGACACAGAAAACTGAGTAAACATTAGCTACGGGTCAGGTCAGGTGTGCATGCACATTGCCATTTAATCCTCTAACAACCCTGTGAAGTTAGGTTCTATTAATACCCCATTTTACAGATAATAGAAGTCAAAGTACAGAGAGGTCAGGTAATTTGCTCAAGGTCATATAACTAGAAGGGACAGAAAGGATTAGAACCTAGCCCAGTTGGCTCCAAAATCTGTCCTGCCCTACTACACGGTACCAACCTTCTGGTTTGTATAATACTAATATAAATTACATTTCCTAATAGATTAACATGTTTAGTAAAGCGTGGTAAGAACTGGTTCAGCAACATTTCAATACTAATTCATATCTTACAAATGTGTCTACAATAAGAAATTTCACAGTTGATATAATGCTTAATGCCTTTTTAAAAAATATATTTTATTTACTTATTCATGAGAGACACAGAGAGAAAGGAAGAGACATAGGCAGAGGGAAAAGCAGGTTCCCTATGGGGAGCCTGATGCAGGACTCGATCCCAGGACCCCAGGATCATGATCTGAGCCAAAGGCAGATGCTCAACCACTGAGCCATGGAAGCGGCCTGCTTAATTCCTTCTAAGATACCAATGGAAGAAAAAGAAAGGGCAGCCCTGGTGGCCTAGTGGTTTAGCGCCGCCTTCAGCCCAGGGTGTGATCCTGGAGTCCTGGGATGGAGTCCCACGTTGGGCTCCCTGCATGGAGCCTGCTTCTCCCTCTGCCTGTGTCTCTGCCTCTCTCTCTCTCTCTCTCATGAATAAATAAAATCTTTAAAAAAAAAAAAAAAAGGAAAACGAAAAACCCCTTGGAAGAAGAATCTAAGGAAAGATTTAGGAAGTAAGTGGGTGTAGGAGTTCCACATTTTAACCTAAGAGAAATTTAAGAACATCTAATAAAATAAAGTTTTATAGTGACCTGCTGGGTACTGTTAACTAACAGAGGCAAAATAGTCAGTTTCAAAAACACACAACGACCTTACCAACTCATCAACACCATCGCTGCAGAACTAAGTGGTATCATAGCCTCCTACCAATTTAGAGAAATATAAAAAAACAGTCCTTTATGTTAATAATTTTGCAAGATTAAGGCTGAACATGAAAATGTGGCTCTCCCGAGCAGCAGAAAGCCAAAGACCAAACACAACAGGAAAAGCCAGTTAGTCATGGAAAAATGGATAATTCAGTAGCTGGTTGTTTAAGTCTTTATTCTAACTGGATGACATCATCTAGAAGAAAAACACTCTGGTGCTTGTCCAGAAAGTTTCAGTCACTTGCCTCCTTGATAGAGTGTGTGGTTTTAGTTTTTATCTCCCTTTCATGATTTCATAGCCTTGGTATGCTGTCAGAGTGATTATTCATTCCTCTATGGTCAATGCAAGGCTTCTCTTCACCAAACTGTTCTTGTTCATCAGTACTTTGCTTTGGCACCATGACTCTCAACTCTTTGCATTGAAATTTAGGTGCCACATGTCCAAATTCTCTTTTAGAGTTGTTATCATTGTCTAGTAAGTGTCACAGAGGAAGGGGAACTGTATCTATGCAGATGGGTTTCTCATGGTTATCCCCAGATGTCATTGCCCAGTCATGCTGTTTTCATCTCTGCTTTCCTCTGTGAAGCAGGGGAAGGATGGGTATGTCATCGCTCCACCCTGGCGGGGCTCCTTTGCAAGTAGTAGCGCATCAAAGACTCACTGGATTCCAACTAATCACTTTGTGCCAGCCCAATGACCCAGACTCCTCTCTGATTCCTGCCCTGCTCCTCAAACACGGACCATCTCTTGCCAGATTCTGATGATTCAACATGCTTTACATGGCTTGTATTTCTGCCCTTCTCTCTTCCATTGCCACCCTCTATCTTCACTCAGGAGTGTTTGCACTGTATACCCAGGGCTTCTAATGCACACCTTATGCAGTACACCCCAGACAGACACTGCTCCACAGCCTCCCTCTCACTGCTGGCTTCCCTCCACACATCCTACCTCATGGTCATAGTCCCTATGCAGTCGCTCTTCCACATCTTCATAATTTTACACGTGCTATTCCCTCTGCCTGCAATGCCCTCTATCACATCCTCTTGGCAAATCCAGGTTTAAGATTCTCTTCCTTTGCTCTACTCAAATAAAGTGAATCCTTCCTTTGGGCCACCATCGTGCCTAAGTGCAAACTTTTAGCACATATGTTAACCAATACCGAGATGGTTTGCATGTTAAGCATCTCTATTTGGGAATCAAAACATGGTTTCCAATCTCAGCTCTGCCCCCTTCCCAGCTGTCTTAGTTCATTTGGGCTACTCGGACAAACTACCATGGAATGGGTGACTTAAACAATAGACATTTATTTCACATAATCTGGAGGACAGGAAGGCCAAGATCAAGGTGCTAGCATATTTGGTACTTAGTGAGAGCCGTCTTCCTATATGCTTACATGGTGGAGAGAGGAGTGTTGGCCTCTCTTTTTGTTCTTCTTCTTTTTTTTTTTTTTTTAAGATTTCATTTATTTATTCATGAGTCACACACACATACACACACACACACACACACACACACAGAGGCAGAGACACAGGCAGAGGGAGAAGCAGGCTCCATGCAGGGAGCTTGATGTGGGACTTGATCCCAGGACTCCAGAATCATGCCCTGGGCCGAAGGCAGGTGCTAAACCGCTGAGCCAGCCAGGGATCCCCAGCTCTTTTTTTGTTCTTATAAGGACACTAATCCCATCATTAGGGCTCCACTCTCATGACCTCATCTAAACTAATTACCCCCCCCCCAAAGATTCCACACTGCCTAATACTGTGACATCGGGGGTTAGGGGTTGAGCATATGTACTTTGAGGGGGGCACATTCAGTCAGTGACACCAGCTATGATATTGTTATCTCTAAGTACCATCTGTGAATGGAGCCAACAAAAGTAGCCTACCCCATTTAGCTGTCGGCACTATCTTAGGAAGTGATTCTATTGGTGAGAAAACTAAAGCAAAGCGATTAAGCACATTTCCAAATGTCACATAGCTAATAAGCAGGGGAGCAGGGTTTTAGCCCCCAAGCAGTTTGGCTCAGGCCCACATTCTTCACTATTAGAAACCTGTATTCCCTACTAGGAAATGAGCTGGCTAAGTGGTTGAGTTGCCAAGTGTCTAAATTTGGTTCTATCCTGCTCATAGGTCACAGAGTCTTCAGCAGACAGTGTTTGGCAGCAGAACCAGGGCAGAGGCAGGAGGAGCTAATGGACTTTCTGCCGGTGTCTGTGTAACCATTTCCAGTTCCTTTACTGAGCCCTTAACTTCAGCCATACTCTCACAGGTCTTCCCATTCTACTTCACTTTCACAAGACCAAACTCAGCATCACTTCTTTCACGACAGATGTAGAACCCTCTCATGAACAATCAAACCTGAATCTGTTGGTGTGTCCCAGGCACTGGTAGTTTTAAGAGGCACTACCCACCTTCTGCTCATCATCTCAATAAGCAGTGAGAATTGAAAAAACCATTGCCAGGAGCTTCCCCTTCCCCTGGGCAGCTTCCTCCATCTCATGATCATCTTTTTGGTGACACTTACAATTCTCTTAGGATCCTGTTTGTTGGCCTCTCATTGGAGTTCCTAATCATTTTAATGCCACGAGAACCCCTTTGGTATTCTGGTGAAGCCTGTGGACCCCTTTATAGAACAATGTTTTTATACGCATATAGCAAAAAACATAGAATTACAAGGAAATCAGTTATATTGAAATACAAATATATTGACCATTAGGAGTGAGTTCTTTGACCTTGACCTTATGGTCAGGAATCTCGACTTCTCCTATCTAGGGGCTGAATACACACTCTGTTGAGAATTACTGTTTTAGTGACAGAAAAGTACTCTACCTGAGGGAAACTTTAGCAATGCACGGTTTCATAGCTGATGAGATTCAAATGTTATGCAATCCATTTCTGAAACAAGTTCCTAGGCATGTGAAAATTTAAAAATTGGTAGCCTTCTAAAAAAATCAATAAAATAAAATTTCTAAATATGGTATCATCACTTCCAGCCTTTGAAAATGTCCCTCTCTTGCTTATCAGCAACTGTAGAAAAGAGATGTGGCTGACTCAGAGTTTTCTGCACTTAAATGAGAAAAATGGGAGGGTCTGAATTTTTTTTCCTGCTGCAGTATACAGAACAATAGCCTCTCCCAAATATGTCCATGTCCTAATCCCCAGAACCTGTGATTATATTTCCTTACCTGATAAAAGGGACCTTGTAGATGTGATTAAGGGTCTTGGATGGGAAGTTTATCCTGTATTCCAGGGGATGGGGAGATTATCTTGTTATTATCCAGGTGTGTCTAATGTAATTACAAAGGTCCTTGTAGATGAAGGTAGGTAAAATCAGAGGAGAATGTAATGACAAAAGCAGAGGTAGGAATGTGGGGCCAGGAGTCAAGGAGTGCAGAAAGCCTCTAGAAGCTAGAAGAGACAAGGAAACAAATTCTCCTTTAGAGCTTCCAGAAGGAATCAGCCCTGCCAATAATTTGATTTTAGCCTTTTAAAACCATTTTGGGTCTCTGACTTCCAGAACTATCACATAATAAATGTGTTATTTTAAGTGACCAAGTTTGCGGCAATTTGTTATAGCAGCCGTAGAAAACTAATAGATCTGCCCATATTTAATAAGCAACAAAATGGTCAATAGACACAGTGTAAGAGAAAGAACCAAGTACACAGATTGGGTGTTTCTTTTATGCCAATATTTTCCAACTAGCTGCAGGTTAGGACCACCTGTGGAGTTTAGATAGATACGTAGATAGACAGATACATAGACAACCAGACAGGCATAGATAGATACAGATACACACACACACACACACACACACACACACACACACACACACACAACGTTAGGGTCCCAAAGGAATCAGGCTCTTAGGATAGGAGAGTGATGCCTTGGATCTGAATATATTACAGGCTCTCAGGGTTTGTGATACGCAGATAAGGCTAAAAACCCTGCCCCAAACCAACAAAAATAGAATAAGATATAGTTTATACATAGCCCTTTTCGTCCAAGGTAAATATATGCTATTTATAAACATTCATATTAATTCTTATAAGCTACTGTGAATCAAGGAGATTACAAACACAAAATAAAAATAAGAAAAGAATCAAATAGTTTGCCTACAGTTATGGCAAATCTGTGACACAGTTAAACAAAGAATCCAAGTTTTTTCTAAAATTTCAATTCAGTACTCTAGTCACTAGATGAGAATCCATCTCCTTACCCCAGCCTATATCAAATCTCCATTCCGATTTGCAAACTGTCAACCTGTAAGCAAGCACGAAAAACCCAGGGCCTGAAAAATGGTTAAGGCACTTGAGTTATTTATTTTTAATTCTCTTATTAAAACTTTAGAAATGAAAAGCCAGCCACCTAAATCTTTTCTGGAGGTAGGAGAGGGAATTGCATAAATCCTAAATAAACTAATAACTTTAAAAGAAAAATTCCCTTCCAGGCCAATGACAACCAAGACGATGATTAACTGTGCAAATGAAACACAAATATCTCAACAACGAAAACTTTGCTATTAAATTTACTAATGTCTAAAATGCCTACCTAACCTATGAATGATTATCAAAATGGTAATAATTAATAACAACCAGGGTGCACCTGGGTGGCTCAGTTAGTTGAGCATCCAACTCTCGATTTCTGCTCAGGTCATGATCTCAGGGTTCTATGGCCCAAAGCCATGGCACTTGACAGGCCCTTAATAAAGGCCTGTTGAACTGCTCTGAATACCATAGAGGGAGGGCACTTTCATTACCAAATCCATCAGTCCTAGAAATGAACACACAAAGGAATTATAGCAAAAAGAGATACCATGAAATTCTAATCTTGAGGAGAAAATGACTCATTTTTTTTCTACACACAAGACACATACACCACAAGATAAGAATACTTATTAGGAGGACAGACTTCTACACCCAAATATGAACATGACTTCAAATAAAATCTCAAAGTAAAATGAGAGTATTATTTTACTATTCTATTCTCTGAGAAACTTAAATGTGATATTAAAAATAAGCTGAGATTTCTGTTTCCTTCATTAACATAAAAGCATTTCCTAACAACTGAGGAACAATCTGTAGGGTAATCTAAATAGATTAACAGATCCCTTCCGCTGTTCTTTACATGAGATCCCTTTATCACAAACACTACCTTTACTCAAGATACTGAGTTTTTAAAATAGAAATAAGTGAGTAAAACTGATAGTAAAGATCCACATAGGAAGGAAGGGAAACAAAGAAAGCCATGAGCCTCTGCTCTATGATACTGAGGCTGAGACTCTGTAAACCACATTTCTCAGGCTTCTTTGCCACCTGGCTCCCTGCTAGATCCTGCCCACAGGAGGCAGTGGACTGATGAATGAGAGCAGAGGAGGAAGATGTTTCATGAGGTCCAGCTCCTTTGGGGCATTCCTCTTGCAGCTGCCGAGAGCACCAGTCCTAGGACAACCCTTCTGTGAACTGTGACTGCCAGATGTACCCCAAGGATGGTCCTCAAGCATGGCTATGTCCCCCCACCCCCTCTACCACAACCCCAGGCTAGGGCCTATCCACATGAGGCATCTCCAAGGAAGATTCTGGTAACACTACCTCTTCCCTTTTGTTCTCTCAATCCTCAAGGTAGTGGTTGCTTCTTGCCATTACTAGTCTCTGGATTACCTTGGTGTCCACTTTTCGTTCTTCCTTTATTTGCATAACCAATTCTCTAGTATTAAATCTACTTCCTGAAACTTGTAGAATGGTTTTCTGTTTGCTGACTGGACCCTGGGAGAGTATGACAATGAAACCAGAAGGTTAATAAACATGAGAATGCACCTGTTTTGTGCCATGTCACTGAGATTGGTATGGATCTACTACTTGTGTACACTGAGGTCCATGCACTAAATAACCCTATCTCCAAGGGCTAAGGCTATTTATTCAAATGTTTTTTTACAAGAAGTTCATGGTAGGCATGGTGTGAGGGGTTATGCAGACTCAGCCCATATTCTGATTTCTCAGAACCAGTTTTAAGGATCTGTCTTTATTCAAGGGGCCAAATTTTTAACACTGATAAAGGCAATTGCAGGATTCTAAAATAAGAATACTAAAACAAATAAAATAAACAATATTTTTACAACACAACTGGTTCAAATATCTTTATTAAGAAAGGAATCCCATTCTTAATGTGAAATCTAAAAATAGTATAATGGAGGCAGGATGCCAAAGCTCGGGAAAAATGATTTCTAAATGGACATGGAACATTTTGAATATATGAAATGTATAAATGTTTTTTCAGTCAAGTTCCTTTGACTTTGAGAAGATGTGCAAAGAAAGATGGAAATAATCTTGTAAGGGGAGATTGTACCTTTACTCAAATTAACATCCAAGAAAGGAAACTCAACCTATAAAGGGCACACATTAACACATTCTAATGCTGCCCAACTCCTCTTTCATAAAAACAGTATATGTTACATCTAATGAAATCTTACTATAAAAATTAAATGTTTAATGATTTGCCAAAAGTATTTCCAATCTCTGTGGACTTTGAGCCCCACTGTTGAGTAGAGTTTGCAGCACAGAGACAAACTTACATCAGACCAGTAAAAACTAAAGCTTTCCACTTAAAGGATCCATTCCCTCAAACAATGGTCCTGTCTAATCCTTGTACAAAGTCCAGGGAGAGAGGGCTTTGGCTGATAAGAATGTGACCATCCTTGTGTGTGTGTGTGTGTGTGTGTTTGTGTGTGCAGCAAACAATCAACCATCCCATTCCTTGGCTGATTCTCCATCTCCTTCTGCTCAGTGTCCCATGGAGCTGCCCTAGGAGGAACTACCCTTCCCTCAAGCTGATATGATTATTCTGCTCACCATCATGGTTTTAGTTCTTATCGGAAGTCAATAAATTTGCACTGATATTTTACACATCAGCTTGGTAATCTGGAATTATTGGAGTCCATCTCTGAAAAATAAAACTACCTTTCTTATAATCACAAAATGTTTCTGAGCCACGAGGCTAAGGGGCAGATCCTGGATTACATAAAGCAATGATTCTCAAAGTGTGGTCCTTGGATCAGAAGTATCAACATCATCTGGGACTTGTTAGAGTTGCAAATTCCTGGGCCCAACCCCAAATCTCTTGAGTGAAGGGGGTGAAGGCCAGCATTCTGTTTTAACAAGCGCTCCAGGGGATTCTGATGTCTGCTCAAGTTTGAGAGCCTTCAAATTGAAATGACATAGTTATTTGAGGGTGGGTAGGGAACGGATAGTTAACTTTAGATGTCGACTTGGCTAGGCCATCGTGCTCAGTTACTTGGTCAAATGCTAGTCTAGATGTTGTTAATAGAGGTATTTTTTAGATGATTAACACTTAAATTCATGGACTGTGAGTAAAGCAGATTAATTACCCTCTATAATATACTAGGCCTCACTCATCCAAACAGCTGATGGACGCAGGGAAAAGATTGAGGTCCCCAATAGAAAAAAGGAACTCTTGCCTCCAGACTGACTTTGGACTTAAGACTTCAACTCTTGTTGAAATTTCCAGTCTGCCAGCCTGCACTATTGATTTGAGACTTGTCAATCCCAGCAAGAGCCAATTCCTTAACATAAATCTCTCTTTCTCTCTCTCTTTCTCTCTCTCTCTCACACACACACACAAACACACAAACATACACACACCTATTGGTTTTGTTTATCTGGAAAACCCTAACACAGGTTTAATGTGTGTGTACATTAGACTAGGATTCTCTTTTCCAGTACTGTATGCTTCAGTGCCTACAATGTAGTAGGTTCTCTATATTTTTGATGTATGTATGAACTGTGGTAAGCCCACTGAGAAAAGGAAGTGGATAATTTGCCCCTGTGAGGGGGCTCTTGGAAAACAGTCAACCCTGAGGACACCTCCCCTAAATTCCTGTGAGCAATAAACGTCTCCTCAGGAATCTTCTAGAGTGTATAGATAACCAACAGGAAATCATATTCAGGAACTGTATTTAGTATTTCTGAGTTTAATTTCTTATAAATGAAAGGATGCTCAGCACTCAGCAGGCTATTCTTAAGATTCCGTTCTATCCACAGGACCCACTGTTTTAAGTGGCATGAGTGCAGTGACTGCATCTTGTCATTTCTGTTATGCCTTATAATCTACAGCATGATTTTAGAGTAGATTCTTATCACTACATTGTTTTTTCTGAAAAGAGTGAAACTGAAAACCTAGTCTCACATACTGTTACTTTTAGTGTTTGCCCCAATACATTAACCTAAAGAATGTACTTTCCTGAGTGATAAGAACAGAACACATGGACGAGGATGCTCCCCGCCACATCTCAGTTAGACGCTCAGCAGAGGCAGCTAAGGACAGAGGCACAGCTTAGTCTCTAGGCTGAATGGATTGTTTCTGAGGGTCAAAAGTCATCTTGATCAGACTATTTGAAAAGTCTGGGATGGTCATTCTATCTGCCACATGAAATCAGAAAAAATAAACATTCTTTGGCTCACCTCCACCCTTGCCTTCTGAAGACCAAGTCAAATTGCTTTGAAAATATGCCAGATTTTTAGTGCTGCTGGACTGCTTCAGGCTGAGTGAGGAGCCAGTCTAAACGTAGGCAGAGGCTGCAGAAAGGAGGACTAGAGCCAACAAAGTAGTCAGTCCTGAGGCTGACTCTTTGAAAACTGTTAAACTACAAAGGAAAAACACTAAGAATTATTTTGTTGGATTTGTTCCCCATTCACCTAAACAAAACAAAACCCCAGAATTTGAGGAAATGGATTCACATTTCATAGCGTATCCCTTCGACCCCCTAAACCCTTAGCAAGGGGTAGACGCTGCGGCAGGCCCTGGTGCAGGCTGACAGTCACTTAGCTTCCACAGACTGGATTTATAGGCCTGAGCCAAGTCTGTGTGAACATGCATGAGGTAAACAAACAGGCAAGAGAAAATTAGAAGAAGGTGCCTCAGCAACTTCTAGTGTTTAAAAGAACCCAAACAAAAGGCAGAGACTCATACCCGATGCTCAACCCAGACAGGGAGCTGCTCTGAAACACATGCCAGGTATCTGCTGCAGAGTGTAAAAGTCTTAGAATGAAAATAATTAGATCTATAAGGAACCTTATTAACAAGAAAAAATGCAAAGAAAGGTATTTTCTTCTCGAAACTAAGCAAAACATCTCATTTTGCACCTCCTCCCCAAAGAGGGAGAGAAAAAACTGATTGTGTATTTTAAAGGTTCAGACTGTTTAAAACACAACAAAAAAGAAAATACACATACAACCAAAATATAGAAGATGTATTGAAATGTCCCAATCAAATGAGCAAATGTCCCAATCAAATGAGTATCACAAAAATAAATCTGATGATTTCAACCAGTTTGTGTCATATAAACTAAGTAATCATTGTCTGTGAGAGAATAGCGGTTCCAGTGACAGACAGCTCTTTTGTTTCTGCAAGCAGCAGCGTTCAGCGGGACCCTGGATGTTTTGTTAAAACTTCTGACTAACATCCTCTTTATTCAGATTGATTAGGAAAATATATTTTTCTTTTGACAGAGTAGGGTTGCTTTTAAAGGAATTACTTGTTTCAAATTACATCCTTCTATTGTAGCACTCAAATGTGACACCTTGTGCATAACTCACAACTTGCTGCTCCCCACTTCCCAACAAAAAGCCATGGCCCTGGGGGGATGGATGGCTCTGTATTTACATTCAACCGCACACATCAGCATTTACCAGGGTGAGGCCGCTGGCTGTCAACTCCTGGCTCTTAGTCAATATTTAATCACTGTGCAGTTATGTAGGGAGAAGGAAACATTCCATCTCCCAATACATGCCTTTAATATGAAAAAAGCTTTTATTACATTTATAGAAGCATGGTTAGGCTTTTCAGAAAAGCTATCAAATTGAGAAGTTGCACAACGGGTCTGCTATGGCGTTTTAAGTATATTGCCATTAATAGGTATATAAAACGAATCATACATAATTGTGATTATTTTTCAAAGTATTACAAGCCTTTGGGTTCACTCTAAAGCCCCCCCCCTTTTTTTTTAAACGGAGAAGGGTTAGAGAAAAACCACGCAATACTTATCTGGTTCATAACCCCTAGATCTAGGTCAGTCTGGGTTATAAAGCAAAGCAACCATGCCAAGGAGAAAATTCCGGATTTCTTTTGACTTCCACTTAATGTTAAACGTGCACAGTTTTGTTTTTTGATAGAGATTTGTAAATAATCTTCTTAGACCCAGCATGATGCTATTTGGAAGGATAACTAAAGGAACAGAAGCCAATGGTAAAAGAAAAATAGTAATAGAAACTGATGGGTGCCACCCACGTTATAGGGAGTCCTTAGGCTCCAACCAGACAAAAACATTTCATGTTTCTTGTGTAGCAAATGGCCCTTCTAACAAGCTGATCACCTGGGCTGGAGACGTTTTTACCATTTAAATGAGATCTGCAATGTTCCGTAGGAAGGCTCATGCATTACTTACAGTGTCAAGATAAAAGGAAACCAGCAGTGAAGGTGAATCAGAGTAATAAGTATTTAAAATGCTTTAGCTCAAAGGCACAGAGTTCTTCTTTCATTCCTTCTACTAACCAGCGACCAGATGAACAGGTGTGGACTTGCTCAACTGGATGACATGTGGCAGGAAACATTTCACTTCAAAGTTGCAAACTATTTGACATTCAACAGTTTTTCATTGTGGGTGGGCAGACGAGAGAATTCGGCTTCACCTCAGCTCCCACAGTTCACTGGTCCTGCACTGATGGATGGGGGAACGGAGGGGTTTCCCTAACTTCCCTGAACCTGCCTGCAGAGCTCTGGATGCTTCTGCGAGGAAGTCCCAGGACTGAGTGCTCACGTGGCTGACATTAGAATGCCTGACTCTTTGCCCCCAATCCTGTCAACATCTGGCATTTCAACATTTCTGCCCCATCTCAGGTCAGTGTGCCTAAAGCTTCAGGTAAATCCCAAGGAGCTCATAAAGGAGCAAGGCTGGGATTCCCTTTTAACATATTCCCAGCCCAGAGGATACGAACCCTACAAATACGCCAACGAACCCCACAAATATGTCAACGCCTCTAAACCAAAACACTCAAGAATTTCCTGGTGCCTGAGAAGTTTAACATTAATTCACTACTGAATTCAAATAGCTTCTTCCCACTTAATTCCCTAAAAGGCTCCATTCGCCACAGTACCCCAATTCTCTGGGTACAAGGAAATGGCATTTCAAGCATTGTGTCTATCATTAAACCCTCTGCAGCATAAAAAATATTTTAAATTTACTACAGGAAAATTGCACGGTTATTTTATTGTATAAAAGGTGGTTTTTAGGAGTAGTGGTGGAAAGTTCCATAAATGAAGTGCAGACTCAGATGTCTGGGGTGTGTTTGTTAGGAAGGAGAGCAATTTTCCTCAGACTAGTCCTGACTTGATTTCCACAAACCTTTCCAAACGCCTTCCCTGGCCCCTCACCCCCATCCCCACCTGCCGCAGCTCCCTGGGGCAGCTCTGGCCATCCCATGGGTTGGGAACCCACCCCCACTGGGTTCCTTTCTCTCCAAGTCTTGGGTCAGCTGTCCACCTGAGCTGCCTCAGCAGGTGCCGGGGGAGAGGCTTCTAGTCTCCCTGACCTGCCTTCACAGCACTTATCTCAGAGATTAAATAACTACCTGAGGAAGTTGTTTACTGTCCACCTCTCTCATCAAAATAAATATGCTACTTGGACATAGCTCAGAGCCATTTCATCTCCCTAGGGTCCAGCAACATGCAGCTACTGGATATAAGTGGCTATTAAGTGAATAAGTACATGATTGGACAAGAAAAAAAATCACAGGATGCACTGGGTTCTGTTGTAGCCTGAGCCCCCTCTACTTCACCCTACCCAACCTTGTTATCCTTCCTGGGCCTTTAGATGGTCATTTCTTTTGCTTCAGATGCCCCAGATGATGCTACTGCTGAAAGTGGTACCAGGACTTCTGCAAGGAAAGCTCTCTGGGTGTGTTGCCCATCACATGGCAAAGACTCTGAGGCATGTTCCATTATTTATGGCTGCCAATAACTTAGTCACCCACAGTCCCATTCTAGAGGCAAAACAATTTATGAGGAGCAGCTAGCTCAGGATTGGGTGTCAAGAGAGCAGGAATGCACCATTTTATCTCTCTGAACCTCCGCTCAACCAGAGGATTATTATGACTCCTTCAAACCAACATGTAGGGCAAGTTTTTGACTAGTCTTAATGGACTAGACAGATTTATTAGAAACAAGCAATAGGGGTATTCCTGGGAACCTTCAAAGAGAAGGGAAGAAACATAAGGTTATGCATTTATGTTCAAATGAATTTATTTTTTTTTTACTTTTTTTTATTTTTAAAATTTAAATTCAATTAATTAACATACAACGTATTATTAGTTTTAGAGGTGGAGTTCAGTGATTCATCAGTCTTATATAACGCCCAGTGCTCATTACTACATCACATGGCCTCCTTAATGCCCATCACCCAGTTGCCTTATTTGCCCAGCCCCCTCCCCTCCAGCAACCCTCAGTTTGTTTCCTATGATTAAGAGTCTCTTATGGTTTATGTCCCTTTCTGATTTTGTCTTGTTTTATTTTTCCCTCTCTTCCCTATGATCCTGTTTTGTTTCTTAAATTCCATGTATGAGTGAGATCATATGATAAATGTCTTTCTCTGATTGACTTATTTCACTCAGCATAATATCCTCTAATTCCATCCACATTGTGACAAATGGCAAGATTTCATTTTTTTGATGCCTGAATAAGATTCCATGGTATATATATGCCATTTCTTCTTTATCCATTCATCTGTCGACAGGCATCTGGGCTCTCTCCATAGTTTGGCTATTGTGGACACTGCTGCTATAAACATTGTGGTGCAGGGGCCCCTTTGGATGATTACATTTGTATCTTTGGGGGTAAATACCTAGTAGTGCAATTGCTGGGTCATAGGGTTACTTTTAATTTTTTTAAAGATCCTATTTATTCATTTGCGAGAGAGAGTTCGTGCAAGTGGGCAGAGGAGTGGAGGGAGAGGCACAAGCAGACTCTACTCCGAGCACAGAGCCCAACACAGGGCTTGATCCCATGACCCCGAGATCATGACCTGAGCTGAAATCAAGAGTTGGATGCTTAACCAACTGAGACACCCAGGCACCCCTTGAATGAATTTTTAATTAATTAAATAAAAGTTTTCATTTATGAAGAAGTCTCAGATAGCACCTTGTGAGTATAAGCAGATATTGTATATCCAGAGATTACAGATGTCCAGATGTGGCCACAGTCATTAGCAAAGACAAGCAGTTATCATGTAATGAATGTCAGAGAGCCTAAATTCCAAGTATCTGGTGTAGCAGTTTTACTAGTTGAAAGTGGAAAGCACATGGCCCTTGGAGCCAGTGAGACTCACGCTAGCTCTGTGATCCTGCCTTATATAAGCTTCAGCTCTGTCATCTATAAAATAGAAGTAACAGCATCCACCTCACCTCACTGTGAGCATTAGGCACAATAAATAAAAAGCAGTCAACTCAGTACCTGCCCATAGTTGGCACTCAGTAAGTAATAGCTATTGTTATTATCATTAAAACAGGTTTGACATGTTTATCTCTACTTCTCAGAGCATCATCACCCTCTCCAGCAATATCTGGCATATTTGTGTGCTTACCGGATTTAGGTCAGCCTCCCCCACTTGGCTACAAGCTCCATGAGGGCAAGAAGCCTCATGACATGACAGCTCCAAGTGAGCATCTGCTCATCCTCCTCCTCCATACCTAACACATAGTAGGCGTTCAATATGTCTTTACTGACTGAATAGGCCACGAAGAAAAAAATAATGGCATATATTAGGAAGGACTTGGCAGACATCATTTTGTGGACTATGTTTTGCTGAAAAGCTTCACATAAGCAGTTTTAAAATCTAGCTCTTGGGGCGCCTGGGTGGCTCAGTAATTGAGCCTCTGCCTTAGGCCCAGGGTGTGATCCCAGGATCCAGGATGGAGTCCCACATTGGGCTCCCTGCGAGGAGCCTGCTTCTCTCTCTGCTGGTGTCTCTGCCCCTCTCTCTTTCTCTCTCTCTCTCTCTCTCTCTGTGTTTCTCATGAATAAATAAATAAATCTTTAAAAAAATTTAAAAAATAAAATCTAGCTCTTATTCCAAAACGAACTCAAAAAGTTTTTTTAAAACTCAGAGACTGGCTACACTTAGATCAAACAGGAGCATAGTTTCTACAAAATAAAGAATGGTTAGAAGATATTCTCTAATTCACATTACACATTTATAGGAGATTTTATACCAAGATACCAGTTGTTTGTATCCTAATAATCATTAGGAGGCTACGACTACTATTCTGGGCCAGGTCTGTCTGATTCCAGAGCCTGCTGATAACTACTTCCTTATACAAAGTCTCGGCTGCATCACAAGAACACGTTTGGACTGGCATCAGAGGGAACTGAGGTAATGCCTGCTGACGTTTCAGCCCAGTGTTTGAATCTTGGTATTAGCATCACCAGCCATAGGTTGAACCCTATATGAGTTAACTTTGATCCTTTCCAAGGCTACTGATATCACCCTTGGATCTGCCCAGTCATCCCATAAATGGGTACCATGAGTCATGGGGCAGGGGAGTAGAATGAGGGTGTGTGGACAAGATGCCCAGGGTGGATAAGACAGGAGGTCTCTGTGCAGGATGTCAATGTTCTGTTTATGACACCTCCAAAGTCTCTCTCTTGCTATGTGTACTTATTTCCTCATTGTAAAATGAAGGGGATTGGGCCAGATGAGCTTTAAGGTCCATTCCACCTTTGATATTCAATGATTCTGTGAGAGACTCTAAAATATTTGACTTCTATTTAGTGATATTGAGCCTACAGATACCATATATGAACTTGACTCATAAGTCAGTGGTGTTATTAGTTAGGGTTCCTGATTTGAAAGCGAGAAAACCAACACCAGCTGATCTAAACTCTCAGACTCAACAGGAAGTAGACACTGGGGCAGCAACTAGAGACATAGAAAAAAAAGGGAGACGGGGAAGGTCAGGCAGCAGAAGCAGGCCATGGTCCCTCACGGCAAGGGCTTGGCAGCAGTCATCTCTGCGAGGGCCTCCAGCTGTTCTGAGGGCCTTGTAGTGAGCGCTCTAGTCCCAAAGTCCCAGGGAAGCTCTTCTACCTGCAGCAGAGCCAGGGGAAGGAGATTCTAGGGCTGAGGTTCCAGAACATGAGTCAGACATTTTCAATTACCCTTCCACCAAAATCATACACAGCAGGAAAGGGAAACTCCCTAAAAGGAAACTGGGCGCTATCAGGAAGCGTAACTTATGCTGGGCACAAAGTCCATGAACATCCACCATGCGTGAGGGCGAACCTAAGAATACAGAGGTCAGGGATGCCAAAACATCCTGTCCTCCAGCACAGCATCTAATGAATTCCAAGAGAGTATGTAAATTGATGTATTTATTCAAAACATTCTGGTCTAGAAAGCACAGCTCCCAATGTGATTTTATGGGTTTTGCTGAAAGAAACATTTACTTAGTAGTATCATAATCCACAGTACATTGAACATGTAATTAGTAAAAGAATTCTGGGAAATTTGAACAAGTCTAAGAGGAAATCACTGATCCTGTCAGCCAAGCCAGGCCACCAAAGGCAGAGAATGACTAACCAGGAAACCCTCTTTATGAGAAATCACTGAGTCACAGGGATAGCCTACTGCTGACAAAACCATGTCTGGTGCCCATTGGTAGTAGTTTAGTTTTTAAAATTCCGATGATTCGGTCAACAAATATTAAACATCCTGATAGGTCAATCCTTTTTTCCAGGCCTGCAAGAGTGCAAGAGTCTCATACCCATTACCTCATTGTTTCTAATCCGTGAAATCTCCCAAATGTGTTCCCACAACATATCACTCATGTCACATCTTGAGTGGTGCTCACCCCCCAGATCACTTACAGCTCTCTCTAGTCAACTCACTCCCTACTGCCTGAACTTTCATACCACTTGCAGAACCTTTGCAATTCCACCAGAAGCTTAACTTTAAAGAACAAGCGCCTTCTTTAGCAGAAAAGCGGATTCCTAAAGACAAACAAACAGACAAATGACTTGGATGTTAGTGAACCAAATAACATTCCAGAGGACAATGACAACTTATGGCCATTCTACAGCCCAAAGGAAAGGGACGATGGCCAAGTATGTAATTTATGCTATAGTTAAGAAATCCCAACACAGCCCCACAATCCCCTCCTGATGAGAGGAGTGGTACCCTCTTCCAGTTTGTGTATGCTTCTCTCCTTACTTGTCCTGCTCTTTGGTTTCACTGCACATGCTTTCCCCACAGTGCAGCCAGAGTTCCCATCTACGAGAGACCCGGTGAGGCAACCCGGTTGGGAGAAAAGCTAGGAGAATGGTCTTCAAAACACATTAACATGGGGCACCTGGGTGGCTCAGTGGTTGAGCATCTGCCTTTGGCTCAGGTTGTGATCCTGGGATCCAGTCCAGCATCAGTCTCCCTGCAGGGAGCCTGCTTCTCCCTCCACCTATGTCTCTGTCTCTCTCATGAATAAATAAATAAAATCTTAAAAACACACACACACACACTCACACACACAACACATTTACAGGCAAACACACAGCAGAATATTTGCTTAGGCTTCATGTTCGCTTGGGATGACTTTGTGGGGAGGTAAGGGAGACTATGGAAGAACCTAGCTCTCCCCCTCTCAAGCCACAGTCAACAAGGATCTATTACTTACTACCTTTGGTGACTAGTTGCAATACCTTTTTAATGGTAAAAGCTAATATAAATCCAAATAAAGCCTGTAGTTTAGGTGATAATATAGTGTCAATGTTTGTTTCTTAGTGTTGACGAGTGTGCCACAGTTACACGAGATGTTAACATCAGGAGGAGCTAGTGACCGATATTTATGAGCTTTCTGTACTATCTTTGTAATTCCTCTGTAAATCTAAAGTTATTCCAAAGTAAAAAGTCGTGTTTGAAAAGCTAAATGAACAACGTTTCCTATTTTTCTAAAGGAAAGTAAATCAAGACCCCAAACTTGTCTTGTTTGTTTGAAATCTGTGTTGACTTTGTACTTAGAGCCAGCAGTTCTAAAGAGGAAAAAGAAAAAAAAAAAAAAAACAAACTTCCTAACCTCTATATTTCTAACATTATATTTGGTAGTAACAGATGAAATTAAATATATGATTCAGTAATATTGAGGTTTTCATTAGATTCTATATAATAACAAGAAATGTTATCAAAACTCACTTCTACTACTACTATCCCTTGAATTAAATGGTCTCAGATGAATTTCCAGCAGATAAAAGAACTGAGACCATTTACTGTGTGTATGTGTGTGTATGTGTGTGTGTGTGTGTGTGTGTGGTTAAGGTAACTTTTTCTTAAAGAGTTCTTCCTTTTTCATTATTCATAAGTAATAAAAAAAGAAATCATAATATATTTCCCTGAATCCAAATAAAAAAAATCAGTTTCTGAACTGCTTTGAAGATGAAAGAGAAAAGCAAATCCTAAGTAATAGGATGCGTATAAAAATTAAGTAAAACAGAATAAAGTGTACACTGTTATCTCTTTTTCTGTCCCTCTGGATGTTATTGTTTCAAATTATTTTAAGCACTGAAAGAGGTAGGGGAAGTGACTTCTGGTAGTCAGTAAATCCGAACATTTCTTCCTGAGTTTTCTTCCCTAGCATCTCTCATTTCTAGTATCTCACCAGACTTCTCAGCAAGCTACTCCCACCTCACCCAACTCACTCTCACTTGAGGATAAGTCATTTTATCTCTCTGGGTCTCAGTTTTTTTCATCTGTAAAACGAAGAGCTTGGATTTGGTGTGGGAAGGGAAGCTGGTAGCCCAGGAGCCGTATTTTGAAGAACTGATATGCTTGTTAGCCCTACAAAATTATGTGTGGTTTTTCTTTTTTAAGTTACTTGCCAAAATTTCATACTCAAGATATTTCTCACAAAAGCCTGGTCTTGGGAAAAAAAAAAAAAAAAAGCCTGGTCTTGGGCTTCTCCTGATATATCAGAATGCTGAGATTGTATCCCAGCATGGCAACAAATCAGCCAGTAGGAAAGAACAGCTGCCCCTTTATGGCTGGGACACGCTCTCTAGCTCACCCGGGCCCCGCTTCCCCCGACCCACTGCCCTCATTAGTTACCTGCGCAGCCTCTGGAAGCATCTGGGTTTGCCATCCTTGCGGTGGATTCCTTCCCAGCTCTAATAATTCTCATTCCCAGTGTGATTGCTTATTAGTAAAGCCGAGTTCTAATTAGGCTGCCAGCACACTGGAATTTCTGTCAGGGTCTCACTTGTATGTCAGTAGGCACCCAACAGTTATACCTTTGCTTTGTTGAGCGTTTCTGTAGGAAACACAAGAAAAATAAATCTAATATCGAAACCACCATATGGCAGTAAAGCAGGTATATTCAAAAAGTTCTAAAGTTACTGCTACCCAAAGTTTTTCTTCTAGAACAAGATCTGACTTTAAGGGCTATTTGGGTCAGACCATGGGGCCACTGTAGGCTGGGTAACGACTCTAGCAGGAGATCACTGGTTGCATAATTTGAGTATTCAAAAATAAAATCCCAGTGGTCTTCTCCCTTACTCCTTACCAATTTTAGACTGGTAATAAAAAGGGCAGAGCACTTAAGATGCAGTTGCTCATAATAAAATGTCAGACCAGGTCAAAATGGACCAAAAATTATGTAAGATTGCACAAAGAAAAAAAAATTGTCTGCAATTTTCATAAGTGGTATAATTTTTAGCTACTGGTGCCATGAGGAGAAAAACAGAAGTCTAAATTGGTTTTGAAACTATTTGAAAACATGTTATTTTTATAGGAGTTGAGATTAGCCTTTAAGTTTTCTTCTAAGAAGACACTGTGCAGGTTCCCAGAGGTCCAGGCCCTTCTTATCTTAGAAATAAGTTTAATGCTACTCTTTCTGTACGTGGGGGAAGGGGGGTACGAGCTATTACGCTGCTGGACCCGACATCAGAAATGCCCCAGCATTTCGTAACACAGCAGCTTTTTTGGTTCTGTTTTTATTTTTTAATGCTCTAACCTCAAATCTAAATTTACAACACTGCTGGAGATCTTAGGAATTATAAGGAAATTACCTCACTCCCTTTAAACTTTTTTAGACAGCAAAATTCTTTCCATATATGGCAAACCCAGAAGGAAGCAGAATCAAATTACGTTAGTTTAGTAGTTGCCACAGCTTACCTGTTGTTTTGTTCTGAACATGCCTATGACCCATTTGTGACTGAGGGGACCTCAGCCACTGCTAGCAGGCCTGGGTTGGGGGGGGGGGGTACCTGGCCTAATTTCCTCATCACCAGGTGATCCATGAGGTTAACTGTCCAGGGGCCCTGGTCATCAGAGGAGAAGCCACTTTCATACAGACTTTGAGTTGGTTCTCTAAAGACAAGGGACCCGCACACACATGAAAGAAGAAACAGACCGCAGGCTGAGGATCACAGCGGGGGGATCCTAGAGGAGGCAGCAATGGGTGTGCATCGCTGAGAGGGAAACACATCAGCTCCAGGGAGCTCAAGGAAGTCCTGGCAGGCAATCTGCCACCTGGAGGCCTAGCTGTGAGGCTACAGAGCCTGCACTCTGTCCTCTGTCCTTTTTCAAGCACCCTAAACACCAGCCTCACATTTTCTTACTAGATGCTTTTTGTAAAAAACAAACAAACAAAAACCCAACTCTACAAACAACTCGGACATTCATTTCTATAAGAAAGAATTTTGAAAGATCAATCATCTCTACGAGGACATGGGCAATAAAACCCTCTTGAATTGATAAACTTGCAGAAATTAGCTGCTGACTAATGCATGGCTTCTTGTAACCCATAAAAACTGAAGCTTTTTAAAAATATAGCTTTTTATAAAATATATATACTATGCTAATATCCCAAGGAAGAAAGATCCACAACCACTTTCAAGAAGCATAAATGCCAAGGAGTAACTTTGAAAAATGGAAGGAAATAAAAGAAGAAAAAAGATGAATATGATATTGCTGATGATGGATATACCAAAAAAAGGTCATTCAATTACAAATTAGTATAAAATATTTGGGTGGAGATTCAAGGGTATCAGAATGTACAGATACAAGTGGCAATTGTTAGGAAATCTGATATATAAAACTAGACAGAAAAAAACTGGTACCTCTTTTGCTTCCAGTAAGCTCTACTTTAATACAACTTCACATCAGTTACAGGCAACTAAAAATATTTTACAAGTACTTTAAAAAAAAAAAACCATCAACCTGGAGCTGAACAAACACTGGCTGAGTTCATTCCTGTAACCTGAGTATTTCATGGCCTAAGCCATCATCCTTTAAATTACATTAACTTTCTGGAGAAAATACCACCAAAGTAGAATACTTTTGAATATTTTCCTTTTCACCAAAGGAAAATAACATCACAAAAGGAAGTAGTAGCCAAAAACAAAACAAAGCAAAGGAATAAACCAAGAGCATCTGAAACAGTGCAGGCTCTTACAGATTTGATGAGGCTTGGCTAAGTGAAGGAGAATGGTTATTACAAATGTCATGGACCTGACAAGAAGAATTAGCGATGTCTCAGTTCTACACATTTAAGTGAGAAACTAAGAAATATCACTTGGGGATCATAAAAACCCAAACACAGGGGCACCTGGATGGCTCAGTGGGTTGAGCATCTGCTTTCGGCTCAGGTCATGATCCCAGGGCCCTGGGATCGAGCCCAGCATCAGGCTCCCCACTTAGTGGAGAGTCTGCTTCTCCCTCTCCCCTTGACCCTTCCCCCTGCTATGCTCTCACTCTCTCAAATGAATAAAAAATCTTGAACAAAAAAACAAAACAAAACAAAAACCCAAACACATCTCCTTTTCCTGAGGTCTACTTTTCTATTCCTTGTTCTCACCCACATTCTGACAAAACCTGATGTCCTAATGGAGACTATTTCATGGGCTGCTATTGAACACCACAAATTCTCTTCTCTCTAGTTTTTTCTTGGTTGTTATTTTCCCCTTTGGGAGGCTTGCAATCAATTACTCACTTAAAATTGTACTTTCACTTGTGGGTGCGCTGCACAGAGATCTTTTCTCCCTTATTTTTCTTGAACCCTGGCTCCACCTCATGGCCTGACAGTCAACGGGAGGACTTTGTCTGTGGAAGTGACCTGCTCAAGGGTGAGCCTGAACTCTCCCACTGCTCCCCTCTCCGTCTTCTAGAACTCAGGACGCTCCTTGCAAAGTTCTCAAGTGCCAGCCATCATCTGGGCCCATAAGAGAGAAGAACCGTGTGGCCAGTGATGGCAAGGAGGCTGCACAGAAAGGAAAAGGAGCACTGATAGAAAATATCATTGGCTCATGGAGAGCACTGTTCTGTTGGTGGAAATATACACAGTGATGAGCCGAAGTCTGAATGGAAGAAAGCAATTTTATAATTGCCTGAAAATGTTGGTTTAACAAAGGAAAAAGAGAAACAAACAATAAAATGAAAACTTCTGATCAAGTTCTAAAAAGTAGAATCTACTTCCAGACTTGGGGAGGCCTGGGTTGAGGACATTGGGTAAAGTTGGGTAAAGGTGTTTAATCTCCATAGACCTATTTCTGCCCTTGAAAATGGTAAGGGTTGGATGAGATGACCTCTTAGATCCTTTCTGCCTTTAAAATTCTATTACTTTTCTATTAAAAATGTTCAGTTTCATAATTGACACTTGAATTTCTACATACAATTGTATGCAAAATAATCCCCTAGTTACTGACATTATAAAGCATCATCTGGTCCAGCTCAAGGAGCAAAAAGTGGTTAAGAAAATCATTTGCAAAGGCCCTTTTTGTTAAAATACCTGGGGCTGAATTTCGAAAGTAAGAAAACAAAGACCATTCATATCTTCAGGGGCAAAGGTCTGGGAGTAAAAACAAATTTCTCTTTTTAAATGCAAATGTAATGTCATAGAGTTTAGATAAGTTTTTAAGAAAGGACCTGGAATTAATATTACTAGCACTTGGGTAGATAAGAGACACACTCATGAACAGATAATTGAGAATATAAGATAGTGTCACTGAAGCAGAGTCAGAATTGACAGGTCTGGTCTGAGTTTTGTCAGGTTTGGGACTTCAGGTAAATCCCCTGAATCTTCCTGGGCCTCAGTATTATCATCTTTAAAATGAAAATAATTACTGCCTTGTTCAAGTTTTAGGTGTCACGAGGATGGAATGTGATAAGATGAAAATACTTTAAACTAGAAAGCCTTTTTTCAAAACGTAAGTATGCAGAAGTGGTACACAAGTGGAATAAAAAGTTCAGAAAGGCGAGCTGATCAGATACAGTGTCCCAAAGAGGTGAGGCCCTGAGTCAGAATGCGCCTTGGAGAAGCAAGTGTTGGGCATTTGGTGGACAGAAGCATCTAGACCTGCTACAAAGCAAAGGGCTCATGCCAGGTCTTTCTGAGTGAATGAGGAATGCCAGGCAAAGGATCTGGAGTTGGAAGTGTGGCAGAGCCGGAAAAAGAAGGAAGGTGACAGGGTGTCAGTGGTGAGATGTTCATAGAGTTCAGTGAATGTGTGATGAGAATGTCTACAACTGTTTCTCAGATATGCACTCTAAAAGTTTTCCTTAGGATGTTTTAAAGGACCACTATGTGCAGACCAATTGGTAGGCAAAGATGTCCTTTAGTCCAACCATGACACTATCAAAAAGGGCTGTTCTACTATAGGACGGGCCATGTGATGGTAGTTTAAATACACACAGAGCCCTGGAACATGTAGGTCACTTGCAATCTAATTTGTTTTTAAGCCAACCATATATTTCTTTAAAGTCTTGAGTACACACTAATGGATAGAGCAGCCTCTGCAGCTCTTAAACAAATATCAACATAAATCAGAAAAACAGGCAAAGATGACACTAAACATTTCAAGGTAAAAGGTTGAAGCACAGGGTACATTTAGTCCTGGTAGTTTCTGATTATGATTAAAAAAAAAAAGATTTAACAATATCATGTAGTGTCCTCTAACAGGAATAAGAGATAGTTATACACCACACAGAATATTTTCACTGCTGTGCCCCAGGCTGCCATAACACATGATTTATTAAACTTACAAATTTTACAATATTTTGTAGGAGTAATAAAGACCTTTTAACTCAGTCTATAAAAATGGGAATTCATATAATTTAAACATAGCCCAAATAACTACAGAAACAAGCTACTCAGCCATTCAAGCTACGTCAGTGGTGTCACTGATGGGAAAGGAGGACCGCGGCTGGAATTCTCACAGAATAATACACTGAAAAGAACCTGTAATTACTACCATTCTAGGAAAAAATATAGGCTATTTGAAGTTTGCTACTAGTTAATAGCAAAAACAAATAAAAAGACAAATTATTTTCAAGTACTTAGGAAAAAAACTTCAGGAGAATTTGCTTTCAATTAACACACCAATTAAAATTATTCTTATCTTCTCATTAAAAGAGGAAATACACCTGTCACAGGCACTAAAAATAATAAAACCATAATTAAAATGTGTTGGGTCTACAACTAGAACTCTTCTCTAATTCAAAAATGGGTATTTTTGAACAGTGGGCATAATGACTCCGATTGGGTGCAAGATGTGATCCTGGTACTATCACTGTTTCAAGAGAGAGGGAAGCAATCACCCCAGTCACCCGAAGAGAGATGTTCTGCAAGTCCCCAAGGACACAGATGGAACAGAGCAACCAGTGGGACAGGAAGCCAAGGTTACAGGGAGCACATGAATAATCACGGTGACAGAAGCATAAAATGGTGCAGCTTCTTTGGAAAACAGGCAACTTCTACAGTTGCCTACCATATGATCCAACCCTTCTACTCCTAGGTATTTACCCAAGAGAAAAGAAAGAATATGTTGCTATGAATTAATTCCAGCACTTTCATGAGTCATGGAAACTAGAAACAACTCAAATGTCCATCAATAGGTAAATAGGGTATATCCATAAAATGAAACACTACCTAGCAACAGAAAGTAATGAGCTATTGACATACAAAACAACATAGATGAATCACAAAATAATTACAGGCTGAGTGAAAGAAGCTAGACAAAAACTGAGTACATATTATATGATTCTACTTACATTCATTTTAGAAAAAGCAAGCTAACCTACAATGATAGAAATAAGATCAGTGGTTGCCAAGGGACAGGATGGAGAGATGGCAAAGGGGCACACGGATACTTTTTGGGGTGAGAAATACGTTCATGATCTAATTTTGGGGATGGTTTCACAAGTGTACACATGTATCAAAGCCCATAGATTGCATACTTCAGATGTGTGCAGTGGATTGTCAATTCAACCTATATAGTTTTTTTTTTTTTTTTTTTTTTAAAGAATCCAAAGTGAGAAAAGAGGGTGAAAATAGAGGGTGAGTTCCCATAGATGAAATAGGCTCAATGTGGAGGACTCAAACCCTAAGAAGTGAAAAACCTCACAGAAGGATCATTGAGAAGAAGAGGTGGAATTATAGTCCAGTTAGGAAGAGGAGCACCTTGGGCACCTGGGTGGCTCAGTGGTTGAGCATCTGTCTTTGGCTCAGGTTGTGATCCCAGGGTCCTGGGATCGAGTTCCGCATCAGGCTCCCCTTAGGGATCCTGCTTCTCCCTCTGCCTGTGTCTCTGCCTCTCTCTGTGTGTCTCCCATGAATAAATAAAGTCTTAAAAAAAAAGAATTATAAAAAAAAAGGTACTCAAGAGGAGTACCTTGAGGCAATGGGCACTCCCACCCCACTGGGCCAAGTGGAGGGGAACCCTTGAATAGGCAAAAGAGTGATCCCAAGACAAAGTAAGATCCAGAAGAGGCAGGCAAAAAGAGAAAGCAGACTGCTCAGGCTTGCAATGAGAAGAGAGAAGCTGGCTTTCCCTAGGATTGCCCTGTTTACCAAACACAGTAGGCAGGGAAATGAGAATTTGGGGTGAATATGAATATCAGGGAGTAGGACTTGCCACACTAGTTCTAGATTTCATATCAAAGGCACCAGTCTCCAGTATCTTTCTTTACTCCTTAACTGTGTGTGGCCCTTGATGGGTGGGTGATGCAGGCCCAGGGCAGTACTGTGAGAAACAGGCAGGTACTAGATGAGCAGGGGCTGGCCAACTGGAGCGGGCACTTCTGGGAGTAGTTCTGGCTGTTGGGTTGAATGGCTCCCTCCCTCTGTGTGTGAGGCATTTGTGCCAAGCAGGAGGGAGCTACTGGGGATAAGGCAGTGGAAAAGGAAACTTTGCTGCCCTCAAGGCTCTGACATAGAGGTGGGGGTTGTTCCATCAAGGAGGAGGTTGGGCCACTAGAGGCAAGCGTGTCTAGAGGGGTAGCAGGATGTAAGGTCACCAAAATGTTTCCTTCAGGACTCCCTCTGGCACCTTAGAGCTCTGACCCCAAAGAAAGTTCCTGGCAGGATCCAAGCCCATCATCCCTGGTTGACACCAAGGGAGAAATTAGCTGCTTTAACCCTTTCACAAAGAAAAGGTCAGCCCTAGGGTTTAAATCCCACCTAGATGTTGTGTGTTCTTAAATTTGCCTCTAAATTTTGCCTAGATTAGGAATGACTGATGGTCAACACATTTTTTTTCTTTTTTCTTTTTTTTGGTCAACACATTTTTGGGATCTCGTCCTTCACTTTGAGGTCTTGCTGCTGCCTATTCCAACGAAACAGACCAAAACTAAAACCATATATGTGAGAAGAGATTAATATTTAATGGGATTTGATTATTTCTTAATTACTTAGGTTCTTAATATACACTATGGAAGGGGGGACTTGTCATTAGGAAACCTTTCCTTCCCTTTAACTTCAAATTGTTTTTAGCCTTAAAATGAGAAAAAAACAAACAAATAAAAACCCCCTAGTCTTGGTGTAAGAAGAAAGCCTTTCATAGGTTACTTAGTGGGCCCTTAGGCCCAGTGTCTTAACTTCAATGGGCCTCAGTTTTCTCAACTGCTATATGAGGGGGTTGGCTTAGGTCTGAGGCATGTGTGTCTAATAGACCATTGTCTGATTGATTGATTGATTGATTCATTCATTCATTCATTATTTGAGGACTTACTGCATCCCAGGCATTATCACAGGCACTAGGTTACAGCAATTAAAAGCCAGGCAAGACTTACACTACAATTTGATTCTAGAGAAATCAAAAATGAAGGGGAACCAAACAAGAGAATGTCAGGTAGTGATAAGCACTAGAAAATACGCCAGAGTGCCTTACTTTACTTTGGGATGAGTCATCTGCAATGATGGAAGGAACCAGCCACTAGATTCCAATACAGGCAACCCTACTGGGGGTTTTCCCTCAGGTGGGAAAAGGTTACTTGGTTCTCTTCAAAGGTAAAGGAGAAAACACTCCTCTTTTTCACTTTATACCGTTCCTCCCAGCAGTCTGTATTAATTCCATTTATATACACAACTTTTTAAGGAGGAGCAAAAATACTTGATTTGAACAACTTCTTCTAGATAGGCTTTCTCTTCTAGATGACTGCTTTGTTATTCTCAAGTTTCTGTCCTCATAGGTATAAATTCTCCCACTTATTCCAGGCAGGAGTAAAGAGGATTGAAATCAGTGTTTTTAAAATTTTATGACAACAACCCATAGTGCGAAATAAGTTTTACATCACGACCCAGCATTACATAAAACCAAAAGTTTTTAAAACCAAACTTACGGTAACTACCTGCAATAGATAGTGGTATATTCTATTTTATTTCATTCTTTTTTTAAATGCTAAGGTGATTTCATCAATAACTTACAGTATGAAAATCACTATTCTAAACTGACACTGGCTAGTAATTTTGTTATTAACAAGCAAAAAAATGGTAAAATTGATTAAACACCCTCAAAAGCTCTTCCCTTCCCCCTTTTTTTTCTGTATTCATATTTGCTTTAAAGAAATGGGTTCCAAACTTCTCTGTGTAACTTGTGGAGGAAATGCCCAGAGGGGGCATTTTCAGGGGCACTGGGGTGGAGGGAGGGGGACCCAAATATGTAAATTGTTTAATAGGTGAAGAGACACCTTTGGTTTCAAAGATTGCCAGAGAAGGCAAGATTCACAAAGTCCTCACAATAACAAGGCTGTGGGCGTGTCTGGTGTTGGGTTGCGGGGGGAGGAGAGGGAAGGGATGCTGTTAAGTAATTCATTAAATTTTAAGTTCCTAGAGGGGAGTCAGCCCGCATCCCTATCTTCCCACACCAAAATTCAAGTCTCACATGGGCACATGTGTAACTGCAGCACGGAGGATCAGACCTTGCATTTAGCACATAGCAAACAGGTGCTCCATAACATTTTGTTTAATAACTTTTAAATAATGGAGCTCGTTGTCATCGTCAAATCCTAACTTGGCACGTACACCAATTATTCTCCTGGAACGTAAAAATGTCATGCAATGGTAAACGAAATGTGCTTATCTTCAAGTCACTGTTTAAGTCCAGGGAGCTTAATCAGGTATTTTTCCCAAGCACTAAGTGTGGGGTGTTTTCCATTGCAAAGTATGAGAGAGAGGATTGGTTGTAATGGAAAGATTCCACATCTGCTAGTGCACTTGGTAAACAGCTGGGATTAAAATGAATGTGTTAATTTAATAGGTAGTTTCTCAAGGGACACTAACCAGTGGGCTCTGTCAGCCAAGAGCTCTGTCTGATTGAAACCGTGCCAACTTCTCCGTGCATCACGGTTACTGTCCTCACCCCTGAAGTCACAAGTGCATGCACCCAATTTCCAGTAGCCCCAGGGCCCTGGAGCCAAAAAATTACACCTGCAAGCCAGCATTCTCCCGCACTGCCGCACAGCTGCCACACACGGAAAGCAGCTCGGTGCGACTGCGTGCCCTTCAGCCCCATTTAGGGACATCATTAACCATTTCTAATTACAACTGCTGCTTTATCTCAAAGCAGTGATAAACAGCAGAGCTCCATGCCTGACGTTTTTCTTTTAAGTCGTTTATCTGCTCTCGTCTCGGGGGCAGGAGAGATGTTGAGACAAGTGCAAACCTGCCAGAGCTGCTTATTATAGATGCAGTCCTCCTCCTCTCCCTCTCTCCCCTCCGCTTCTGCACCCCTCCCTCTCTGGATCTCCTGAACCGAGGCAGTGGCCTCTGACCAGGAACTGCCGGGGGCTCCTCAGCAAAGCAAGGAAGGATTCACCGCGAGGTGCAGGCCACAGAGGCCACAACCGCTCCCTCCTCCGGGCAGGTCAATCACCCCATCCCCCAGGTCCACAATAGGCCCCCCCCGCCCCAGTCTTAGAGGGGGGCCGTCACCCGCTCGAATTCGGGAGCCTCCGCGGAGGGGGGCGAAAGGTCCCCGACCCCGCTGCCATTCCGAGGTCGGGCCGGCGGCCGGGAGGTGCACGGGGCCAGCCCACGTACCGGCGAGACGCTGGCGGTAACGAAGGGAGACCCGCCACGGCCGACGCAGCCACAACTATTAACGACTTGAAATATCACCCGCAGGGCCCGGCTCCGGTGCCAAGATCTCCCCGGATTTATTTTCAGGCAAGTGACTCACAACCTCGTCTCCACAAGTAATTCCATTCAAATGAGTCGCCGGCTCCCCTAACCCGACTTTCCGCGGCCCCCGGCTGCCCCGCCCCCGGCCGCCCCGCCCCGCCCCGCCCCGCCCCGCCCCGCCGGCGAACCCAGAGCGCGCGGACCGAGCCAGCGTACCCCGGGGAGCCGGCCGGGCCCCCCCTGCGGGCCGGGCGCGCGGGCGCGGCGGGGGGCGTTCGCGAGTGTGCGCGCGTGGGCACGCGCCCCGGCCAACTTACGGAGGTGGAGTTGGTCCTCGCCTGGCCCTGGTTGCGCACCTCCTGCTCCCGGAACTGCAGTCCGGCCAGATGCTTCTCCAGCGCCTCCCAGTCCATCGGGGGCGCCGGGGGCTCCTCGGGGACGCACGTCCCGCCGTCCGCGGGCGGCACCGCGAGGACCCCAGCTGCCGGGCCCCGGCCTCCACGTCGGCCCCGCGCGGGCTGCGGCTTCTGCACGGCGCGGCGGGGGCCCCGGGAGCCGCCGGGCCGGCCGGCCACCACCACCACGTTGCCATTGTGCCTGAGGTCCTGGGGGTCGTGCGGGTGGTGCAGGTTGCCGTTGGGCACGGGAGGCGGCATGACGGTGGTGGCGCCCTTGCCCCCGCCGCCGCCGCCGCCGCCGCCGCCGCCGCCGCGGGTCCTGGCGCTCACGCCCCCCGGCTCCCGGGCCGGACGGCGGGCATCCCGGCACCCCCGCTCGTGGCGCTCGTCCTCCTCTTCCTCCTCCTCCCCGTCCTCCTCCGGCGCCCACTCATCAATCACCTTCTTCTGGTAGACCGGGAAGGGCTCCTCATAGTCCTCCAGGGCAGACACCAAGTCCAGGCTGCCCCCCGGCGACGACGAGGATTTGCACTCGGAGCAAGGGGTCACTTTGGTGGAGTTGGACTGCGAACTGGCGCGGCTGCTGCTGCTGCTGCTGCTGCCGGCGTCACTGCCTAGATCCATCCCATCCTCTCGGTAATCCTGGGGGGGGAGGCAGAGAGTGAGCCGCCGGGCCGAGCCTGCTCCGGCCGCCCCCCGCGAGCCCCCGACCCGGAGCCCCGCGCCCGCCCGGCCGGAGGTGCGCCCCCGAGGCTCGGGCCGGAGGCCCCCCTTAGCCCACCCCCCACACTTCCTCCCCGCGACTAACCCTCCGATTAGCAAAGGGGGTGCCCAGCCACGGGCGCGGACACTTTCCTCCAGAGGCGCCCCGGGGCGCGCGTGGACTTTGTTGTAACCATTTTGCGCCGGGCGCCCCGGTACCCCGCCCCGAGGATTCTCCGGGAACCACACACTTTGGCAGAGAATTATAATTCCCCGGGGGCGGGACCGAGCGGAGGGTGGGCGGCCCCTGAATCGGCACCTCGCTCGGGGCGCCGAGCCCGCCCCGCCCCGCCCCGCCCCGCCCCGCCGGGGTCCGCTCGCGAGCCGGGCTGCACTTTCTAAGGACCCGCAGGCAGCCCGGAGGTCGCGCCCCGCCCCGCCCCCGCCCCGCCCCCGCCCCGGGCCGGCCCGTCCCCTCCTCGGCTCGCCGGGAGGCTCGGGTGGGGGCGCTCGCCTCCGCCGAGGGGTGCGGGGCCGGGGCGCCGGGCGCAGGGAGGACGCGCCCTCGCGGCGGCGGAGCGGGTCCCGCCACGGAGCATGCCCAGAGGCTGCGGGGCGCGGCGGAGGCCGCTCGCCCGGTTTTCGCGGCGGCGGGCTGGGGCGGGCTGGGGCGGGCTGGGGCGGGAGGGCCGGGAAGAGACCGGGGGAAGCGGGCGCGGGGCTCCGGGGATGCAGACTCGGCCACTTCGCCGGGGCGGCCCCCTGGGGAGGCTGCTGGATTCCAACCCCAGATGCACTAATATTTTCCGGGCGCGTCTCCAGCCCTCCTTTCGGGGCGCGTTATCCTGCCTAAGCCTCGCGGTACCCCAGAGCCCCGGGCGCGGCGCATCCTAGCCCACGCGGAAGTCCCCGAGCGATCCGGCGAGCCCCCCCCCCCCCGCCCCGCGCGCGCAGACAGAGCCCGTGTGGGAGCCCGAAGCGACGCGTGCTCAGTGGTCGTGCACCATCATTTCCCCTCCACCTTCCTCGGCCACTTCCTCTCCCTCCACCGCCCAGCTCCAGTCGCCTCGCCGGCTCCCCTGGCAAGTTCAGGCTGTGGGCGGAACCTGTTGCTTTAGCTCACGCTTCCTTCCCCCTCCGGGCCGCACGCTGAGGATGACCTCAGAGGCCAGTGTGTCTGGGGAACGGAGGGGTCAAGCGTAGGGTGGGCCCGATACCTGGAATTGGGGAGGAGAATCTGTGCCAAAGGTGCAGGCGAACCTCTAGAGCCGCCTTCGGCCACCTCCGACCAAGGAGACCGTAAAGGAGGGGAAGAGGTGGGTATCAGGCGACCTGCTCCTCCTGGCACGTGCACTGGCTCTGCGCCTTCAAATTTTTCTGGAAACCGAGTCAGAGAAACATATGCTGGCTCTTTCCGAATACACGCTGGTTCCCCGAGTTTGGCAGCTCATCTAATTGGGAACAGGTTCCGCGAAGTGAAAGATAGCAACACTTGAAAAACGTGGATGGGTCATCGAACACCTTTTCAGGATTAAGAATTTCCAGTGAACCGACCCACCAGTTCAGACTTGTAAGAACTGGGAAGCTAAGAACTGCCCTCTTTGGTGTTTATGAAAAACAGTACTTTGAACTTCAATGGTCTCACATACTGGCAGAAAAATATAAGGTGATGGATGTGTTAACTAGATGGGGAGGGTCCTTTCCACTCTATTTGTATCAAATAACCATGGCATACACTTTAAATATTTATAATTTTATATGTCAGTTATACCTCAATAAAGCTGAAAAGTTTCAAAAAAGAAAAAAAAAAAAAAAGCCCAGCACTTAATTTTACAACAGATTGGGGAAAACCAGTTTCCCTGAACTTCCAGATTTGTACTGTTTCCAATTATTCCCAGTGAATTCAAGCCTGGACCAGGCCACTACCCGGGGCTTTGCACCCTCCAGATTGAGGAACAGGGGAATGCTAGAAATTCTTCAGTAGGGAGTGGCTGCCACCCTGACATTTCTTCTAGGTCCTAATTGGGACTTGGTGCAGAGACCCTTTGTTTAAGTGATTTCAGTGAAGTGTGACTCTTTCCTGTGCTCCGTAGGCCTGAACCAGGGAAGATAAACTAATCTTTTAACTTGTCTGGAAGCAGCGGTCTTATGAATACAGGAAAAGGGGCCTCTGTTCTAGCCCCTTTACAGCTCTTCTGTAAAAACAGGACTGATTGTAATTTAAAATGTCTTTTATGGTAACATCTGTAAACAGCCTGCTTGGGCTCCAAATATGGTTTGATTTTGAGGTTGCTGTGAAGCACTGGGTCAGCTGGCTGCCCCCATGTGGGATGGAGGTGGCCCTGAGAGTGTTCGGAGATGTGGATAGGAAACATTGTGTGCTGCGAACTAGCTAGCTGCTTCTCAAGTCACCGTGTGATTTGGCAAGGTTTAGGTCAGGAAGGGCTCCCTGCGCTGTGGCAGGACACAGGTAGACAGGGAAGTATTGATTAGCTGAGGTGATGAAGAAGCGTTGTGGTCTTGGCCCCAATTTTTAAACATTACGACCTCCTCACCCACCCACCCAGACTCCCTCTTGGGCTCCGACTCATCTCCCTGCTGCCCAGATGGTCCATGTTCAGGGAATGCAAAATAAGGCCTTAGAAAAACATTTGGCAAGGTAAATCCACTGCCAAAAATGCATGGCATTTCAAAGCCAAATAGAAACCTCTTTGAATTATCTGTCCTTTTAAATTATTTTCTGACCAGATATTCTGGATCAGATGGGAAAGTACCAGGTTTCCTTTTTTCTTTTCTCTTCGTGCAAGGTGCCTTGGCTAGCCCAGTTTCCATTCTGTTTCCAGCTTTCCATCTCCTGCCAAGAACTGTCCCATTTTGGAACAGGAAGCCCTGCCAATTCCTAGGCCGGCGACAGTCTACGGATATGTCCAGCAGGATGGAGAGATGATTTGGAAAGTGATTGAAAGGTCCTGTCTTCCTGTTTAGAGGACCGTTTCTCCCAGTTAGAAGCTTGGGGCTTACAGATTTAGATTTGTCGCCTGCAGTCTTTGCACATTAGACATCAGAAATGTGAGTCAAGTGGGTGTCATCACAGACCAGCACCGTCTGCCGTTAATCACCAAATCCTGTCTCTCTAGAATACTCACTGCCCCCCTCCCCCAGTCTAGATCACTATGTCCGGAAATTTCTAAATGGGCTTCCTACGACCTGTGCCCACTGTGTGCGTGCAGCCAGAGTGCCTTTCTGAAAGGCAAATCTGAACAAGGCTCTCGTCATTTCATCAAAACCCCCTTAGCTCCTCATTGCCCTTAAAGGAACTGCTTCCTGCCCAGCCTCCCCCAACTTCTTTTGGCAAATTTCTAGTTATCCTTTAAGTCTAGGCTTACATGTTACTTTCTCCAGGAAGGCATCCTGATTCTCTGTACCCACAAAAGGGATCAGGTAACTTTCCCATGCTCCTGAGACACTTGCTGCACTTACCACACACACTTTATTGAGGTTGCTGTTTAATTGCTTATCTTCTCTACTAGACTCAAGAAAACCATTTTATGTCAAGACCCAGGCCACACATACATCTAAAAATATTTAAAAGTTTCATCAAACCCTTCTTTTGTAAAATCCTATTCTGATTCACTAAAAACAAAATCTGCCCACCCATCACCATTGATTCTATAACCCTTAGAGGGATCAGGGCTCCTGCTATGAAAAAAAGACTCTAAGCTCCAAAATAGAAATTTTTTTGTTCGTGGTAACTGGAATGGAATAGAAGCTTCATCGATAGGTTGTTCCTGGAATTATTAATAATAACATTTAAGTCATTGAATTCCCGAAAACTCTCAGGGAGAAACTAGTATCTCCATTTATAGGTATGGATGCTGAAGATAGTGAGCTCAAGTAAGTTGCCTAATGTCAAAAAAAGGGAAAGTGGGGTGGCCTAGCCAGGGCTTGGACACAGGTAGCTTGGCTTCAGAATCCTGGCTCTAAGTCACTCAGTGAAAAGCTCCGTGCCCTTTGGTCTGTGTGCATATGGATACATTTACCAAGCAAAATGCCAGAAAGGGTCTCCTTCCAGCAACTTCAAAGGAGTTCTCAGTCTGCTGCCCTGCAGAGGCTCTTTGGGCAGTACTTCTGTCTAGGCGGAGAAGAAGGCAGCTGGCAAGAGCAGCTGCTCACTCTCCAGTGCTCACATTGCCCCACCTGTTCAACCATCAACAAGTTCAGCAATATTCAGCGAGTTGGGAGACTTAATTGTGTAAAGGCAGAGAACGGACACTTCAGAAAATGAAATTCCACCTCGTTATGAATTCCATGCTTTTAAGTATCCTCCCCTCAAAACAGACCCTTTAAGAAGGCAGTTATCGTGAGATTGGGATTTTCATTTTTGTCATGAATAGAAAACTGGAATAATACTCAAAAGGTAGGGATGAGGGCGTGTTTCTCAGAGGTCAGGGCTATTTATAGGTTTCTAATCTATCAGGGCAACACGTGTGAAAAGACATGGCTAAAATATTTAAATCCGGGGATCCCTGGGTGGCACAGCGGTTTGGCGCCTGCCTTTGGCCCAGGGCGCGATCCTGGAGACCCGGGATCGAGTCCCACGTCGGGCTCCCGGTGCGTGGAGCCTGCTTCTCCCTCTGCCTGTCTCTGCCTCTCTCTCTCTCTCTCTCTCTCTGTGTGACTATCATAAATAAATTAAAAAGAAATTAAAAAAAATATTTAAATCCGAAGGAGTGCAGATAGCAGATAGAGGAAAGAAAAGGTTTATCTGCAAAATTTCCAGACTAATTCAGAAATGATTGCCCCTAATGCTGCACCTTCTCTAAGTTGTGGCATTTAGAGTAATAAAGAAATAGCTGGCAAAGAGGTTTGTATTTCATCTTTATTACATGAATTACATGCAAGTCACATGCAGTACACAGATGCTCTCCCATTTCATCACCTGAATTTAACAGCACTGTGAGGCCAAGTGTCCTGGATATAGAACATCTGGGCTTAGTTTCCAGCCCTGTTTCTAACCAACTTTGTGACCTCAGTTTCCTCATGAAGGGGCTAGATGGCACGATCGCAGTGTTAAGCAAACAGTAAGAATTAATTGAATGAATGATTAAGTGAATGAACCAAAAGGCTTCTTCCAGCTTAAAGACCCTTTGGATTTCATCCTAAACGCTATGGGAAATATGGTATAAGAATATCTCTCAATGGTTTTATCACCTTCCCCGTTGGAAGCTACCAAGTTGGTTCCTCCACTAATTCGAAACCAAGGTCTATCTCCATTAGGCAGGCTGAAAGCATAGTATTTCTCCTGTATTTCTGTAGAGCCAGTGGTCAATCTTAACTTTTGGTCTCTAAATGTTGGTCTAAAATGTAGACATTTTGGAGATGGATCCTATATCCTCCTAAAGTAATTTTTTTTCTTACTTTCATTTACAGAGCTCTATTTTAATGGAAAACATCCCTTTAAAAAAACATTAGCATCTTAAATGTTTTGACTCTCTAGAAAACCATGAGAGTGCACTTCTTTCCTGCATTTCCCTCAATAAAATTGAAATGGCAAAATCTAGGCAACCTCAGCCCTTAAAAGATAGCTCCAATGACCTATTTTCTAAACCTGAAACCAGGACACTTGGCTCGACAGATACTACAGTGCTTACAAAAACTAGGTGAATGTATGAAATGAAGATTAAAAAGTCAATAGGCATTGGTGAACAAGGCAACTCTAACTGCAGCATGGGACAGTGTCTGTCTTTATCAGGGAAAAGTTGCACAGAGGTGCCAGTCAGGACTTCAACATATGGCCACACAGATTGTGCCCTGTCTGGTGCCAGGAGGCCCCTCCTGATCTGCACTACAGGGCCTGCCAGGAGGTTAACCATTTGGCACCTTTTGCACGCGTGGCGATGTAAATGGCGCCCCCTAGGGTTGCGCAGCAGGCAATCTGCACAACAGTACACAGAGGCTCTATTGGGAATCCCATTGGAAGGAAATTTTTTGATGAGATTGGAAGAGGAAGGCTGCTATTCTTTTCCTAATAAAGTCTTACTTTGGATGGACGGCACTGACAAGAATTCAACTTATTTAAACTCTTGTCTTTCTTTTTCCAGAGATTCTCTGTCATCATATTCTACTTCCCTTAAGTTCCTAGCAATTCTTGAAAATGCAAGTCTGTAAGCAACTCTTGAGTTTATTTTTTGGGCTTCATTGTAGGGCATAAATTACATAAAAGGACATTTAGGGAAAGCTAGGGAAGTTCATAGACCCGTTGCGTGAGCTCAGGGAAGCGTTACAAGTGACAGGCACTGAGACCATGTGCCCATGACCCCAGTACAAGATGAACTGCCTCAGAAATTGTGTGCCTTGTACTTTGATGTGTTATGTTTGTCAAAGAGGAACATCCTCACAGGATGCTCTAGGAAGTAAAACTCTGTTCTGGTCACTTTTCGACATAACTTTGGAAGTGTTATCAAATCAGAAAATAACTGCTGGCACCCGTCAGTGCCATGCAGGCAGGAGGAATGCATGTGAACGTGCAGAAGGAGGCGGCTTGGTGGAATAGGAGGGAACTCTTCCAAGAGCCTTGGCTCTGCCTCTGTTTAGCTCTACATTTATGGGCAAGGCAGTCCCTGCTGCTCCTCGGGCCACCGGCCTTATTATGGAAGGAGAGTTACATGAAATTGTCAGATGTCTTAAGGGTTAGGCAGGTGAGGTAAATGAGTGAAGTGGGCAGTATGGGTGGCAGGGAGTCCCAGGATATGTCACTGAGTCACTGGACAGCACAGCACAAAGGCGTCCGTATTAAAATTCAGAACAAAAAGCATTTTTATCTTCAGTTTATTCCTGAATCACCACTTGGACCTCTGCTCTTGGCTCTAGATGCCCAGAGTTCTAAGACTGCATGAAAATGGAAGAGTTAGGGAAACCATCCATCTTGGCTTATGTAGGAGGGTCCTGCTTTATACCTGTCGTCCTGCCATAATAATGAACAGCACATTTCTTCACTCTCAAAATGTCCCACTTTACGTGATAAATTATATGATCACTCAAAGTAAGGGAGAATGTGAAAAATGTTCAACTTCACTAGTAATCAAAGAAACGCAAGTTCAATAATAATGAGGTAACATACTGCCTATAAAAATATTTTTTAATTTATTTATTTGACAGAGAGAGAGAGAGAGAGAGAACAAACAGGGGGAGTGGCAGGCAAAGGGAGAGAGAGAAGCAGACTCCCCCCTGAGTAGGGTGCCTGATGCGGGGCTCGATCCCAGGACCCTGGATCATGACCTGAGTCAAAGGCAGACACTTAACTGACTGAGCCACCCAGGCACCCTGTTTTAAAGTTATTTAAAACTTTAATAGTCATTGTCAGAATGAGTGCAAAGAAACAGACATATATACTATTGGTGAGCTTAATAAATTGGTTGACACAAACTTTCTGGAATACCATTGAATAACACTGAATGATAATATACAAACTTTCTGGAACATTATTTGATAATACTCTTTGATAAATGTCTTCCCAAAGTTTATACCTCCTAACCTGTTAATAACACAGCAAGTATTTATTGAGCAACTCCTACATGAGAGGCACTGGATTATATTGTGGTGAAAAGAGAAGAACACTATTTTGCCTAAAAGGAAACATCAGTCTAGTGGAGAAACAGGCACTATGGGAGAAAAAAAGATACACAACAATTTCAATCACAATTTGTCATAAGTACCCCAAAAGTAGACTCATACGATGCTGAGAGAACACGTAGGTAGGTAGTATGCGTGTTGGGGGATGCATCAGCAAAAGGTCTGGTCAGCTGAAGAGGGAGGGTGTTCAAAGCTGAAGAAACAAACCCCTGAAATAAAGCTTTTGGGGCTGGAAGAAGCTTACCTCCATCGAGTATCTGCAAGGAAAGCAATAGGTTGGAGCAAGAGAGTAGGGGAAAAGTGGCAAGAGAAGGGGTTGTGCCATTAAGATCTTCATCCTCACAGCCACTTAAGGCTTGTAAAAGCACACTGACATTTTTAGAAATGTTCTTCTTGGCAGAAAATTACAAAGGGGATAGAAGGACAGAGTGGGACCAGAGTGGATGCAGGGAGACCAATTAGGAAGCAAATATGTAGTCCAGGGAGGAGATAAATGTGGCTTAGGTGGGTGTAGCAGAGATGGAGAAAAATAGAAATATTAGAGATATATTTAGATGAGAGAATTAACAAGACTGAATAGTGGGGGTGGTGAGGGACAGAGTGATGTCACTGATGATTTCCAGCTTCGTATCATAAGCAACTGAGTGAAAGGTGGATGTCTCTTTGCTGAAATGGGCAATACGGAGGGAGGTTTGGTGGGGAGCAGAAAGAGGGAAGATATTGAATCCTTTTCAGACATTGTCTATTTGAGATGGTATAAAACATACAAGTATAGATGACAAGTAGATATCTGGAGATATGTGCATCCGGAGCTTAGAAGAGAAATCTGGGGCTGGGGATGTAAATATGGGACATTGTATATTTGAAAGCTTGGGTATCGGTGACACCTTCTGCAGACAGAGTGAGACGAGAAGGCCAACTTTCTAGCCTGGAGGAACTCCATCGCCATTTATAGAGCTAGAAGAAGAATGAGTTTGTAAGAAAGATAAGGAACAGAATGGGGTAAGAAGACAATAGTTACTCTTTAAAAAATCTACCCTAAGGACACAGAGATGAGGATCTAGATTTATGCATAAAGACGCTCATTGTGGCATTTACAATAGTGAAAAATTAGCTTCAACCTAAATGTCAAAAAATGGTGAGATGTTTAAATAAATTGTGACATACTCATTCTGTGGAATAAATGCAGTCAAATCAGATGCTTTTGAAAATTAAAACATTAAATGAATAAAAGAGGATATACTATCATATATACAACATCATCCAGATTTTGAAAAATTAAATGTTTTATGCCTAGAAAAGACGTAGCCACATGTTAATAGTGGTTAACAATAGATGGTAATATTACAGGTGATTTTTTTTACCTTTGTATCTACTTGGATTTTCCAGTTTCTTTATAATAATCACAAAACGGGTAGTAATATTTTTATGAAACAAAGAAAAATCATGCATATTTATTTTACTTTAAAGGAATGGTTCTGAATTTGTTGAAGAATCCCATTAAAAACAATTGTTCAGTTAAGCGTCCAACTCTTGGTTTTGGCTCAGGTCATGATCTCAGGGTCCGGAGATCAAATTTCGGGTGGGGGTGTACCGCACTCAGCTTGGAGTCGACTTGTGTTTCTCCCTCTCCTGCTGCTCACCCCCCTGCGTGCTCTCTCTCCCTCTTTCTCCCTCTAAAATACATAAATAAATATTTTAAAAAAATTGTTCAGATGAAGTAGAATTTATTTGTATGAGTTCTGTGACGAATCCTTTTATAAGACAATTTTCTGGTTCTGTAAATCACTTACTAGTTTGAAGTTTCTGAATGTCAGATTTTAGTACAAAATGTAGATGGGGTCAGCACACTTCTGAAAAAAAAGTTTTGGGGTTTTAATGGACTGATGCAGGGGTCAGCAAACTTTTCTGTAAAGGGCTAAGTAGTAAATATTTTCGGCTTTGTGGGTCATTTAGTCTACAGCATTTTTAAAAGCAACCCTTTAAAAATCTAAACATTCTTAGCTCTTTGGTCATACAAGAACAGGTTGCAGGCTGGCTCTGGCCCACAACCCATAGTTTACTGACCTCTGCACTAAGGATGAATGCACAAGAATAATGCATAATACTTTTTCATTAAAAGCTGACATGATATTGGGACTGTAGCCAGGTGAATCTTCAGTTACTAGAGTACTAGAACCAGTTTGGGTTCATTTTCAATGTGAAGCAGAATATGTGGAAAAGATCTAAAAAATCTCTCTTTTTTTAAGGTTTATATATCTTTAGTAGAAAATTGACCCAATGCAAATATGCCAAGAAGTTGATATTTTTTAACCTAGAAAGTCAAAGCTAAAGGCAAATTTATTTATTTGTAAAATGAGAATCTTTTCGTATTTCTTCTGCAATCTTAGATTGTTGGTATTATGAGGTGTGCTGTTGTTACGTTCAAGAATCTATTCACTATGCCACCAACCCAAGGGTCATCCTTATTCCCCTCTCTCCATTTCCCCCTCTCCCTCCATCACCAAATGTACTTAGAGCTCTTGGTACTCTAGGCAGGTCCCCAGTCCTGGCCACCACACCTACCCCCCCACCCCAGTTGCTGTGAATATTGGCTACAAAGGCTCACAGCTATCCTCTACGGTGCAATTTATCCACCCACCTTCATCAAGCCAAGCATCCCCATCTGATCCACATCCTGCCTGGCATTTCTTCCTTCCCTATCCTGCTTCTCTCACTCCCTTATAGATTTATCTCTCAATAAACCACCTGCATCCAAATCCCTCTCTCAGGCTCTGCTTCTAGAGAATCTGACCTAAAACACCAAGTCTACTTCTTAAATATATTTGAATCTACTTCCTAAATATATTTGATTTTCAGACCACTATCTGCTTGGAGAAAGGGTACTAGACCACATGACGCTTATCATTTTATTCCAACCTATGAATAAATTTCAAAGTTTAGTGCATGATGTCAGTAACTTTTATGAATGTTAGGAAATGGTTTTTTATAAAATTATGCATCAGTGATCTGATAAAAGGACCCATAAGGATAAACAAAGAACTTGGAAGAGGTTTAGCTTTCAATTGACATTACTATATAGAATTATTGCTAATATTATTAGTACCAGTGAGTGGAAACAGCTGCATCTCCAATACTATCAATTCTGCTAATTGTTACTGCTTATATTTTTTAAATTATACTAATAACTAATAGCCTATAAATAATCTTCTTTTATAAGACCTTTCCTTGTTATTATACTATAATAGGTTCATTGATGCTTTGTATGATGTGACTATTTGCTGACTCTGAAGAATACCTTTATTAGGATATGCATATGTGTTCAATTTATCTTTTCAATTATACCTACATTAAAACCTTCAAAATTAGGTTTGCAAAAACAGGCTCTGTACAAGCAGTGGAGCCTGTATGACTTGTGACCTCCTGCTCTATTGCATTCTGGCTAATGATTCACAATAACCTTCAAGAATAAGCACCAAGTAAATCAAAGGGTTTTGCATGGCTCTTGGGGAAATGTTCATATAGTGCCTAGCATTCTGAGGACTAGATCTAGTACAGGGTGGGAGCTGGAAGCATGATGAACACAGATCCACAGCAACAGTCAGGGAGCTAATGTGCAAAAGCATAGCATTTTTCCAGTGGAAAGTCAACAGTTTTCTCCAACTCTGTCTAAAATGATCCTCTCTTCACTTCCATCTTGGAAGTAGGAAATTAGCCACTTCTGTATTTTGTCAATGAAATACAATTTGCTTCAAGTTATTCATAATTATAACTGGTATATTTATTCTGAAAAACAAAGCAGACCATTCTCTGGTTTAATAATCATTGAAACTGTTTCAAAAAAAAAAAAAAAGGAAAGAAACTGTTTCACATTTAGTTAGCCATTATTAGTAAATAAGTTACTCAGCAAAAAAGGCAAAAATGCTCTTTTCTCCCCCTTACTTCATGGAGAATTGGTTAAAAACAAAACAAAACAGAAACCTATCAGTACATTGTTATTTAAACAGAGGCAGGTCTAGATTATTTCAATACTTATAATGAGTCTATTTCTTAGGAATTCATTTTCACTCTCATAAAATGGCTTCAGTGACTTATTGCCACATTCTTCTATCTGAGCATAAGCGTAATTGCCCAAATCCCTCCTCCGTGCTTGGTGGAGGAGGCTCTCCCTTAGGTAGGAATTGCACACAGAACTGGAGGGCAGTGGGGGTGGTCTGACCTCCTGCATAGGGCCAACAGGCATATCTGAGTCTTGGCAGTTAGGCCAAGTCACAATGACTAGGTTGTCACCCCAAGGATTTTGCCACACTATATTCTACATCTACTCTTATTTACCTCTATTCCTATTAAACCAACTCATTTTTTAATTTATTCAAAAAAGAAACTTTATATCACTACGATAAATGGAATATAAGTATTATCGGGTAAAACACAGTGAAGTGCACATATATCGCACTTTATAAGTTTTAAGCACACTTTAAAAAATAATTTTAACACCTTTGAAATTGGGATGTGTCTTAGAATCAATGGCATCTTGCAGTTATAATTAGCAACATCTCGGCGCGATCCTGGAGACCCGGGATCGAATCCCACATCGGGCTCCCGGTGCATGGAGCCTGCTTCTCCCTCTGCCTGTGTCTCTGCCTCTCTCTCTCTCTCTGTAACTATCATAAATAAATAAAAATTAAAAAAAAAGGGATCCCTGGGTGGCGCAGCGGTTTGGCGCCTGCCTTTGGCCCAGGGCGCGATCCTGGAGACCCGGGATCGAGTCCCACGTCGGGCTCCCGGTGCATGGAGCCTGCTTCTCCCTCTGCCTGTGTCTCTGCCTCTCTCTCTCTCTCTGTAACTATCATAAATAAATAAAAATTAAAAAAAAAATAATTAGCAACATCTCTGTTGTTCTTAGAGGCACATAAAATAATGATGTGTTTTACATATCAATTGTATATTAGAGTTGATGAAATATAGTAAATTCTATAAAAATTATGTTATGAAACTTGTAAACATTAAAAGTAAAAATGCCAGACGAAAAACAGAATAAATCAAATTGACATATAAAATATATGGCTAAAAATAAGTTTCTTGGGACGCCTGGGTGGCTCAGCGGTGCATCTGCCTTCAGCTCAGGGTGTGATCCTGGAGTCCCTGATCCAGTCCCACATTGGGCTCCCTGCATGGAGCTTGCTTTCTCCCTCTGTCTGTGTCTGTGCCTCTCTCTCTCTCAGGGCGTGATCCAGGAGTCCCTGATCAAGTCCCACATTGGGCTCCCTGCATGGAGCTCGCTTTCTCCCTCTGTCTGTGTCTGTGCCTCTCTCTCTCTCAGGGCGTGATCCTGGAGTCCCTGATCCAGTCCCACATTGGGCTCCCTGCATGGAGCTTGCTTTCTCCCTCTGTCTATGTCTGTGCCTCTCTCTCTCTCAGGGCGTGATCCAGGAGTCCCTGATCAAGTCCCACATTGGGCTCCCTGCATGGAGCTTGCTTCTCCCTCTGTGTCTCTGCCTCTCTCTCTCTCTCTCTCTCTCTCTCTCTGTGTCTCTCATGAAAAAATAAATAAAATCTTTAAAAATAAGTAAATAATAAAAATAAGTTTCTTATTGAGAGGAATGGCACTTTTTGATCAAAATAGCTAGATATTCTAGTTGATGGTTTCAACAAAGATGAGGATCCACATCAATGAGACAAATCTGTCAGTTTCTGTATTAGCCCACACAAAAATCTGAACTTGCATGAGGATATGGTTGGACAGCTCAATAGATATTTATTTTATCTGTAAAATATAACATATTTAAGAGTACATAAATATACTCTGCAACTTCAGGAAATGACATTTTGACATATCACTGACTAAAAAAGAGGTGCCTATGGAATTCAGTGTTTAAGGAGCCCTCTCTATTGGTGTTATTCCTGACTGTCCATACTTCTAATGGGCATGGTTGAGGGTTTGGTTACTGAGGGCTTGGAACATTGATGATTATGTCTGAACACCTTGCCTCTGGTCTATGAGGTCCAGGTACAGTTCATTACCATGGCACTACCTACATTTGTGTTATCCTATTCTCTGTGATATCACAGGTTTTATGTGCTCATTTTCCCCTCCTCAAATATACACGAATATAAATATAAGACTATCGAAAGACACTTGTCTGATAATTTTAAATAAATTTTAGGTGAAATTTTATGTACCTGAAAATATTTTATTTTGTACCTAAAAATATTATGTACCACACACTGGGAAACAGTCACCTGGAGGAAGCCACCAAATAGGAAGGATTCAGCGGAAACAGGAACAATTGAGTACAGCTAGAACCAGATGGCTCAGGTGGGTTGAGTAGGGCAGTTAGGAGGCAAAGACTGGAGGAGCTGCCCAGGACCAAGAGCATTGGCCCAGACCCCTAGAGAAGGCTGTTGAGTAAGGAGTGCTACCTTAAGGAGATAATAGCATCCACTTATCCATTCCTCCGTTCTTTCAATTACTCATTCATTCAAATAACTACTGTGTGCCAGGGATTGGGTTGGACTCTGGAGAGATAGAGTTGAAAGAGGTCAAAGAGCTTACAGTTAAGAAAGGAAACAATATACATGATTTCAGTTGGGTATCAAAGTATTTGGGTGGGCATAGTCAAAGAGTGCTATGAGAAAAGATGTTGGAGGGAGCATTTAGCTCAATGAGGACAGCTCAGGAAAGCCTTCGAGAAGGAGTGAAGCTTGATTGAGTTTTGAGGTGCAAACATAAGTTGCAGAAGTTCCCTAGAGGCCAACTGATGAAAGGGCATTCCAATCTCAAGGAATAGTATGGTCAAAAGTTTGGAGGTATAACAAAGCATGGTCTGTTACCCACAAATAAATTTGGTAGAACTAGAAAAGACAGTGTGAATATGTATAGGAGAATAGTAGAGAAAGAGGCTAGAAATGCTAGGAAGGCAGGAACTGGATGTGGAAAATATTGTGCTTGGATTTGAACTTGAAATTGGTAGGGACCTGAAGGATTGTAAGCCAGAAATGGCTGCATTATATACGTGCTTTATGTTTTGACTATCATTGAGAAAAAGTGAATTCCGTATCAAAACACAGCCTGAGAGCCTTAGCTAGAGTGCTAGACAGCACGCAGAGATCTGCATCATTTTAGAAATGATTTAAAATATGACCAGGGATGGTGAGCTGCTGAAAAAGAGTAGAGGTGTGATGATTAGCATTGCAGATGTGAGGCACTGGACACTACACCAGCTCCATGAAATCTCCCGGGTGAGAAGGAGAGTTTGGAAAGAAAGGAAGAGGAAAAGCAAGCGTTAAACTTTGCAAGGAATGTAGAGAGGTGGCTGACCAATAAATGACAATGACAAGGGACATCTGGGGGCCTAAGATAATTCATATGATTCATTCTATATCTATATTCTTTTGACTTTTTAAAAATAAATTTTTATTATGGAAATACTTCAAACATTAACATAATTGAATAGAAAAAAGAACCCCCACGTACCTATCACCCAGGTCTGGCAACTATCAACCCATGGCAACCTTATTTCCCCTCTAACTCTCCTACTCCCCCACTCCCACTAGGCTATTTTGAAGGAAATCTCTCATACATCATATCATTTGAAGACAATGGTCTTTTTTCTCAACCCAAACCTGTGTTGGGATCACAGGATATGCTGAATCTTGTACTGTGCCTAATTAGAAAAACACTGAAAATTGACAAATATAGAAACAAAGTCTACTCTAATCAACAGAAATGAAATATAAGACAATATGAAAATGATTATCAGTTATTTAAAGACGGGGTAAAATAGAATAGCTTGTAAATAACACTAATTTGGTAAACGAGGTTACTAGCAAAATCTTACGACATGAATTAAACTAATGAAGTTAAATATATGAGCAGGAAACACAAAGAAATTTAATTTTAAAATGTGTAAAGCATCAAAGAAATAAGCTATGAAATAACCAGAAGAGAAAGAAAAACCTGAAAGCAGAAAGAGACCTGGCCTGAGAGTGGGATGGGGGAAGCAAGTGAAGTAAGTTTGAATATAGCCTAGCCCATTTAAAAGAGATCCCAATTCATTTCTCCATTCTGTAATTACTTACTGAGCACCTGCCACGTGCAGGGCAGTGTTCACTGCTCTGGAGTGTCACGTGCCTTTGGAAAGGCATCTTTGCTGCTTAGAGAGGAGGCAACAAGTGACCTGAGGGCGAGCAGCTGCATCTTACCTGTTTCTGCCTGAACCTCATCCAGATTCTTAATAAACACCTGGCTTCTTGAGACATGGAGGCAACTGGAAGGGGTTCAAAGAAGTGGAACGGAAAATAATTAAGAGGAAGAGCTTGATTTTAACACAAAGATCAAAGGAACCAAATATGGGGGACTTGGCTAAGCCAGGGCTCAAGAAAAAATGAGCTGTTAGAGGCATGTAAAGAGTGGAGCAAAATAGGAGCTACCGAGCTGGTGTGTGGAGCATCATGGAGAGCCCTAGGATGGAGAGCAGCACAGGGAAAGGCAGGCAGAGGGAGAGAGGGCAAGGGGCACGCGGCACCGCTCGGCCCAACAGCCCCACTCCATGCGTCCTGATGTTAGTTAAACAGGCTTCTGTTCAATGGTTACCTTGTGTTAGAACAACAGCTTCCAGAGAGTTCATATTATTTTTAACCTTTCGACTTTGGAAAAGAAAGTGTGCTCAATCACTCCCGCTCTGGCCAGCAGGATGGGGGGCCCAGGGAATGTATTTTCCCTCGAATGTAATTCGTAGGTATGTTCTAATGCTCCTTACTCCCATGGTTCTTCTCCAGTCAGCGAAAGTGTTGCCAGCAAAAGCAGAGAGGAGAGAAGAGAGAGGGGAGAGAGGAGGTAGGGGCAGTGGTGGGGCAGAGATTGACATCTGTACTGGTTCTATGGTTTCTGTTTTAAAATTTCACTTAAGGTCTTACTGGCTTTATTTCAGCAACTGTTTTTAGTTCCCAATCAATTTCTTTCAGGCACCGAGTGTTTATATTTTGGAAGTAGTTACCTTTCTCTCTCTCTCTCTCTCTCTCTTTTTACCATTTAAAAAATATTTTATTTAAATTCAATTTGCCAACATATAGTCTAACACTCAATGCTCATTCCATCACATGCCCTCCTTAATGCCCACCACCCAGTCACCCTATCCCCCCACCCTCCCCTCCTCCCCTTCTGCGACCCTGTTTGTTTCCCAGTCAGGAGTCTCTCACTGTTTGTCTTCCTCTCTAATTTTTCCCCACTTGGTTTCCTCCCTTCCCCTCTCATAGTTCACTGTCTTATAGTCCACATATGAGTGAAACCATATGATAATTGTCTCTTTATTTTAAAATATATCATACATACAAAGCAGGACATAAACACATATACGCACAGTCTAAAGAATAATGATAAAATGAACAGCAGCATTCCCCATCTCTCCATTTGAAGTCACATCATTTTGGCACCCTTGAAGCCCTCTGAGTATCCTACCTTGATCGTTTTTCTCTCTGCCGGTCTCTCTCCCACTTCATGACACTATCTTAGAATTTACCTTAATCCCTTGCCTTTCCTTATGGTTTAACTGTAAGGTATTGAGAGTTTGACTAAGTTACTCTGTGGTATTGCTGCCTTTCGTCCATCTCATTGGCCAAGTGGCCTGTGGGGTCTTCAACTGATACTAGCCACTTTGGGCAATCACATGCCCTAGACAGCAGCCCACAGAGTCATGAGCCAGCGCATGCTCCTGATATGATGGGGGTCTCCTCAGCTTCCCAAGGTCTTTTCATGGTGTGGTCCCTTAGATGAGATCCCATGGAACTTACCAAAACTCTGCTCTTTTTAGTTTGATTGAGGTTTATTATTGTCATTAAGTCTACAGTTGCATAGTCGTGGTGGTCCTCTCTCCCACCCCCAGGACAGCACTAATAAGGGCCAAAGAGACTTGCTTCTTTACACAGACAAGACAATTAAAAATAATTGAGTTCATGACACTTGTTCCAACTTGAGGTTGGAAACGGGGCTTAGAAGAATGGATGATGAACCATACGTGGCACATTACCATGATGAAGTGGAGATGTTTATTACATGTTCCCTTTTCTTTTTGTCCCCTTTCTTTTCTTTTTTTTTTTTTAAGATTTATTTATTTATTTATTTATTTATTTATTTATTTATTTGGTGGGGGGCAGAGAGACTCATAAGCAGGCTCCACACTGAACACAGAGTCTGATATAGGGCTCAATCTCATGACCCTGAGATCATGACCTGAGCAGAAACCAAGAATCAGTTGTTTAACTGACTGCACCACCCAGGTGCCCCCTTGGCCCCTTTCTTGAGGCCAGAATCACTTGTGCCTGGTCCTCCCTGGTTAGCCCGAACTCATGGAACATTTGGCCACTGTCCAAAAGTTCTGACAATGTGCTCTATCTCAATCCCTCCAGATTCAAATTCCTGGAACTAGACCAGGCTTGGATTTGTCCTATTTCAGGCCACCTCTGCTGTGAGTCCTCACTCTCTCCCTTCTCAGCACCACCCCTGCAAGGCTTAACTGTGTTAGGGATTTGGCTAGGCAAGCCAGGGGTTTCATCCCACATGGCCCTCCCTAGGTTCTTTAGCAATTATGGGGCCATGGAGTTTACAAATATTAAATAAGTGAAAGGATCAAAACTTGTCTTTATAAGATAAGATGCAGGCAGTTTTAAACTTCCTGATTTTTTTTTTTTTCTGGGAACAGCTTAAAGTGGCATGAAGTTTTATAGAGAGAAATCTGGAAATTTCTACTCATCATTTTTTAAAGTTCGGGTAGAATTTTTTATAACATTATATAAGTTTCAGGTATGCAACATTATAATTAGACATCTGTATACACTGCCTAGTGATCATTGCCAAGTCTAGTTACCATCCACCACCATACAATTAACCCCATTTACCTACCTCCTCAGAAGTTTTATATAAGCTCTTTATAAATATAAGGCTAGGTAAAACTCTAGTATTTCTTAAATCCGGTGAAACCGGTATAGCTCAGGAGAGACATAGTGTATTAGAAGCTATGATATCTGAAATTTTTGCTATAATATCTAAAATTCCCTCTTTCTTCTCTCTCTCCCTTTCTTTCTCTTTCTCTTTTTTAATTCTGAGAAGTCCAGGATGTTATGGGCAGAACATGTAGCTTTTAGCAAAAGCTGGCTCTTCAGCTTTGAATTGGCTTGGGCTCAGTCTTCTCCATTTTTATATCTTTTCTTTCCATTTGTTCAACAACAAACATTTATTGAACATCCAATAAGTGTTAGGTATAGTGCCAAGCACTGGAGATTCTAAAGAGAAACACAATTATGGCACTGGTGACTCTCTCCAGAGGAATTTAAGATCTCTTAGAGGGACGGAGATATGCAAAGAAAGAAAGAAAAGTAATTGTGTTCTAGGTGCGTTATGGGGGCGTTTCAGGAGCCAATGGGAACAGCATGGAGAAAGCTATTAATTCAGAATGAGAGAGAGAAACAGGACTTGGGGAGGTGGATGGTTTGGTTTGCAAGAGGACTCAGGGAAGCAGGGAAAATCTTGAGCTGACTTATGAAGTATAGGCTCAGAGCACATCACAACCCGAAAGAACTTTGATCAACCCTATTTCTCAAGTTCAAGAAGGTGACCTTGTCCAAAGTTGCATGGCTAGTTGGTAGCTGGGACAGGACTTATTAATGCAAACCATTTGCTTTTTATTTCCTTTTTTAAAAAAAAGATTTTTAAAATGTATTTATTCATGAGAGAGAGAGAGAGAGGCAGAGACACAGGCAGAGGGAGAAGCAGGTTCCATGCAGGGAGCCCAATGTGGGACTCGATCCCCAGGATCAGGCCCTGGGCTGAAGGCAGCGCTAACTGCCCAGCCACACGGGCTGCCCCTGCTCTTTATTTCCTAATACATGAGTCTGGTTTCCCTTTTCGTTGTAGGCAGTGAAGTGGCCCACCTCCTGCAGGACCACATGTGGGCCCAGAGATGGAGGCAGAACTTCCTCTTCCCTGGCTTGTACAGGTAAGTGAGATCACTTGATATTTTATCTCCTGGGAGCTTGGCTTATGGTGACTGGGTGATGGTTTTAAAGATTTAATTTGGGTGGGCGGGGTGGGGGTTCCTATGGTTTCTATTTCTCTTCTTCAGTTTCACCTAGAAATTGGAAGGCAGGATGTGTTTGGTGAGTACTTGGCTTCATCAGCTCTAGTTGGAGGCTGTGGTGTATTGTTCCACTTGTCCCACATCCAGACCCCTGTGTTCCTTTGGTAGCTGCCCTCCTCTGTTCTCAGAACACAGGATTCTGGTGGGAAGACCTCCTGACTTCCACACTCCATGAAACCATTCACTAGTGTGGCTCTGGCCTCAAGCCAGCTGCCTCCTCTCTCTTCTCCAGGTCCCTTCAGGTCAGCCTGGGAGCCAGGATGCTTCTCAGTCCCCAAGGATGTAAGGTGGGGGGTTCCTCTGGAGATGAACCCTGAGCCATTCTGGGGGCCACATGCAGTGGGGGTGTAGTGAGAAGAGATGGCAATGAGGAGAGAGAAGACGGGGTGAAGACAGAAGACAGGGGTGAGGGAGAGAGAAGACAGGGGTGAGGGATTTTCTAAAATTTTGGAAGCTGAATTGCCTTTGTGGGGGAGGAGCTGATGCACCTGAAAACTATTTGCGAGGCTTTACTGCTCGAGGAAAATTAGTACTGCAATGCCTGCAATCTCTTCAAGAGATTCTGATGTTCTCTTAATGCTTCTCTTTCAGCAGAATAAATGTAGACTTGGTCCCTGTTACCCATGCGATTAGGCACTGGTTTTGTAAAATGATATAGGTAGGCTAATTCCTATTGACCATTCAGAGAAAGAAATCATATATTGTTATTCAAGAAGCACATGTCATTTTCTCTCTTTTTAGAAGCTCAAATCAAATAGATTACCTTCCTGAGTTATGAACAACTTGAAATGTGCACGGATCTGCAAGGTTAAAGAGCAAGAGGATAAGGACTTGCATTTCAAAGAGCAAGGTCTTCTGTCATTTGGTGCCACAAAGATTCTCTTAAATGAATATAGAGAAGCCAGCTGATTCTGAAACTGAAAAATCTCTCTCTCTGTCTCTCAAAAAAAAGGGTAACATAGATGTGTCATAGAAAGCAGCATTTTCCATTTATCTAGCAGTCTTCTTGAAGGTGAAAATACTTCCCCAAACCCTACCATTCCACCCCTGCCCAGGCCACCATCACCTCTACTCTGGACTACGCAAAGAGCTGCTTACTGACCATCTCTGCTTTCACCTTTGTCCCTATCGGATTCACTCTTCGCCACGTAGCCAAAGTAGTCTTTTAAAGATCAGTTTTTTAAAGCTTACAATTCTCCAATAGCCTCCCAGTGTAGTTAGGATACAATTCAAACTTCTTATCTGGGCCTTAGAGGCTCTTGAGATTTCTCCACAGGGACAATATCTGCAGCACAGCATGAGCAGGACAAGTCCCGTGGGAGTCTGTCCTAAGCAGGGCAAGCTGTTAGCATCCCTGATCCCTGCCCATTGAAAGTCAGTAGTACTCTGTCCTCAACTCCAACATTTTGTATCCAAATCACCACTCACAACTCTTCAAACACCCTCCAGTTAGGGAATGGGTGTGGTCCCATCTGAAGCTGAAAACCTCTATTAGCCTACTTGATCTGGCCCCTGCTTACCTTCAACCTCAGGATCTTTGCACACACTGTTCTCTCTGCCTGGACTGCTCCAGTCCCAGTCTATCCATTTTCCACATTCAAGTCTTAGCTTCAATGTTACCTCCCCTGAAAGGCCTTCCCTGACTACCCTAAGATAGCAATACACACACACACACACACACACACACACACACTCACTATGCACTATGCACAGACCACTATATACAATTTTCTTCTTTATTTTTTTCTTGTTTATTGTCTCTCCTTCCCTCTAGAATTAAGTTCTGTAAAAGTAGTCTGTTTTGTTTGCTGCTATATCCCAGTACCCAGGAATAAATTTTTATAAATATCTATTGACTGAATAAAATAGATGCCATGAAGTTATATGTCACTTAATCACATACATAATAAATGTTAGTAAGAAGCAGAAAGGCATTATCAAACTCATTTTTCAGATAAAGCACTGAGATACTAAAAATAACAAATTCCACATTGAATATGAATGATGGAGGGAGGAACAAAACTAGAAATGTCATTACCTCCTTATTAAGTTACAGTGGATTATTTGGTATAAGGCAATCCATTGTATAGGTCACACAAAAAGACACATAACATAAAAGATATAATTAACATAATTCCCTTTCCCTCAGCACTTTAAGGCTAAATGCCCATGTGATGACCACTATCTATATACCAGTTGCATTTCATTTACTTTACAGGTTATTATACCTTCTCAAATCTAGGTTCAAAAACTTAGATTCACCTTCAGAGGAGGGGAGGGAAAAGGAAATACATTATATTGTTCCCTATGGAACAAAGTTAAATACTCATCCTCATCTAAGTCTTATAGCTAACAAAAATGATCCATGGATGAAGTATAGTGTAGGGATGGCAAATACACAACACCCATGTTGCCCCCTCTACTCCTGCACCCCCGGCGTGTACAGCTCACCAATTCCAGAACTCCCTGCTGCTGACCACCCATTCCACGTGGGACTCTGCAACTCAGTGCTCTAGGCAGCTGCTACCAGTGAATCAGACTTGACATACAGGTTAAACATCTATTGCCAGCCTTGAAATAGCAGAAAGAGCTGATCTTTCCAGATAAATCTGAGTTTAAATACAATACCTGTTCTTTGTCACTTATGAAACCTTGGCTTTTTACCCTCTTTCTGTTTGTTTCATGAGACCAAACTTGTAGGGTTGTTGAGGAAATTACAACTAACAGATGTAGGGTGTTTAGCACAGGGCTTGTTACAGTTAGAATTCAATAAATAGTAATATTTAACTGTGGTTAGGAGGCTCTGTTTCACTCCCAAGAATGGAGCAGGTATAGTTTTGGAAGGTGGGAGGGCTGCAGATCGTTAGAAGCACTAGAGTGAGATTTGGTATTGGGCTAGCGGAGTGTTCCCAAAGTGGTTCCCAGACCACATGTGGACTTGTTACAAATTGTAGATATATAGGCCCCAGCCTGGACTGACAAATCAGAAGCTCTAGGGATGGGTCCCAGCACTCTGGGTGCTAACAAACCATCCAGGTAATTCTGATGCGCACAGTCTCTAGGAACTACTACAATAGAGACAAGGACAGGGAAGGAAAATAGAAGTGATGAAGTCAGTGGGGGAAGAATGTCTGCTCACCTGGTGGTTACTTAGGGAACAAGGAGTGTTGCCCCTCAAAGAAGCTGTGGTCCTAGTCGCACTCCCAAACCCAGTGGCAATGTCCTACAGGCAGGATAGGAACTTGCCATAATACACAGGACAGAACAGAGGCATGCTAAGAGAAAATGGGCTTACAACGTTGTATTACAATGTTAGGTAAAGGGATAACTCCCCAAATGCAGCCCTAGTGCAGGTAGAAAATAGACTGAACTTGAAGCACTCTTTTCTTGAGCAGAGATAGGTGGCCATTGTGTCTGGTTATTTCAGATGCAGCTTCGACTGAGGGCAAGAAGCTGGTCTAGCTAGACACTTCCTCAAGCTTCCCCAGCTTGGCAATTTCATGAACAAATTGCATCTGACAGCTCAGGGTGAATGGGAGATGGGGTGAGAGGAGGTGTGTCAAGAGATGCGACTCCACCAGGATTTCTCTACTCCACCTGTTCAATCTTGACCACTTGCTTTTCCCCAAGCCACCTCTTTTTGCCAGACACAGAAGTACTTCCCATGCAGTCAAAAATTAAAAATATTTTTAAAGAACATAATTAATCTGAAGTCCCATGTGACCCATCAGATTTTAAACCTGTTTTCACAGTTAACCCCTGCAGCAAGATTTCTGATTGCCTTACCACCTATTTTTCTTTGGTTCCACCTAATTAGAGACTTAAATTTTCATTAAAAATTTAATTTACACATCCTTAGACACATACTCACTTGCAGAATGTTCTAAAGGGTGTAGATGAGATCTAAGGCCAGTATCTTATTAAAGTATAAGGATCTTGTTATAGACTATCAGACATTTGGATCCAACATAATTATTGAGCCCTCCACTGCCACCTTTCCTGCCTTTCCCACAATCACATGCATACATATCACTGTTATTTCCATAATGCAGAATGTATGACGGAAGGAACTAGCTCAGGGTCCCACAGTTACCTTAAGTGGCCAGCTGTGGATCTAAACACCAGTGTCCTGACAGAGGTGGTGGCTAATCTACAACAAGATGATCAGCCACAGGGGTGACCTTTCCTTAATTTAGTTAAAATGACAGTTCTCAATTCCCAGCTGATACATGTGCTGTGATTTGTACTTTCAATGGAATGTTTCTGCTGCTGAAATGTATCACCACCTTTCCGGACTAGTGGAGAGAATGTTTTCATTTTAAAAGTGTGTTATACACAGCCCTCTTACAAGTAAGGCAAACCTGTTCTTGGCTTGAAGTGAACAATGAAAACTCTAAAATTAACACTAACCATGTTCTTAATGACAGCTGGGTGAAGGTGTTAGGAGATTTTACCAAAAAATAGCAATTGGTTGTTAGTGAAACACTGGAAAAGGGTGCCTCATAATAACAAAAAAAATTTCCCTCAAAAATGCTTTGAAACTTACTTTTGGATAGATCACCTTCGCTGAGATTCTAAGATGGCTGGTTATTGTTCTACAAACATATGGAATACTTTTATACCAAAGGAAAACAACCAACTGTTTTCATGTCTCTGAATACAAAATACGTGGAAGTGGGTTTGCTTTAGGAAGACCCTCCAATGAACCTGGTTAATAACTAGGAGTGGGTTTCCCAGGAAGAGGGCATCCTTTTTTGAAGGAGGGTGAGAAGAGGGAGTGAACTAACTATGGTGCTAAAGTTGTGCTGTGGAGCTGGTTTCCCTTCTCAAAACACATTTCCTCCCCCAAGGAACAATATAGTTTCCCTAAGTCATAGAAAAAAAAAAGAAAGAAAGAAAGAAGAAAGAAAGAAAGAAGAAAGAAAGAAAGAAAGAAAGAAAGAAAGAAAGAAAGAAAGAAAGAAAGAAAGAAAGATCACATTTATGGAGGCTCTTCTGGGTTTGGGTTCCTCAAATTCTTTGGATATTATTAATTATTTACTCCTTTTACAAATAAGGAAACCAAGGCTCAGATTGGCAGTGGAATTCGCCTAAGGCTATGGAATAAAGAAGAAACTGCAAACTTAACCCAGTCTGTTCCATCCCAGGTCTGATTTCTCCATTCCATCGAAAGTCCCTCCCAAGAAGGCACAATTTTAATGGTGAAGACACTGATGCATGGAAAAAATGGAGAGCTTGCCCGACGGTGTATAAGCAATAGGAGACTTGAGGGTCACTGTGTGAAATGTTCAGGAAGCCACATCTTTTTTCCTTTTACATGCCTTGATTTAGCTTATGAAAGATCACAGTATGTTACTTTTAGAGATTTTCCAGCTTTGGGGATGGGATTTTGTTTTTCTTGGCAGCATTCATATTTGAAAGCAGTATATTTGACACTGCTTTCTGGATTTAGCTTGATACAAAATGAAGCGAAGTTAGACCCACGCACCCTGCTCTCTTCCAAATTGTCAATGAGTAAGTTAACTTCTTGCTCAGGATTTCCAAAGGAGTAAGGCCTGCGTGGAGTCCTGTGATTTTTTAGAATCAATAGATCTTTCTATTCAGCAAGCAATAATCACCATTTTGCCCATCCATCGGAAGTGAGAAAAGAGGAACTTTGCACTAGAGAATCCCTGTTGATAAAGCAATCTTTTTCCACGAACAATCTGCCTTCAGAAAACAAGGGATTGAGCACTTGTTAGTTAATAATAAAAAGAATTTGTCAGTGAATACTCAGATGAATGAATATTTTTTAAAGGCATGGAGTATTTAAGGAATGTTAATCCAGCCTCTGTGCTCACTGCCCCCCACAACAACTGTAAAGAAATCACTGGCCTCTGAGTGATGAATGGCCCCATACCCAACCAGGAGGGAAGACAACCCTAAGCCCTATAATTTGGCATCTCCCTTTGTAAATTCCTGGGTGGACTTCTTTTTTTGGCTATAGCAGACCGATGGGCTCAGTTAAAGGCTTTAGGATACGTTGTAAAATGACCATCAAGCGTTTCTCCTCATATGTCATGCCCACCTCTTTTTTTATCCTGTCAATAAAATCCTAGCTCCAACTGTATACATTTCAGCCTTTCACAGATACACTTCTAGCACATCCTTCCCTTCCCCGTTAAAAAGTTCTAATGGTTAATTTCAAATTAATATCTTAGGCGGCTCTAGGCCGGGGTGGGGTGGGGGAAGAAATAGGGAGCTGAATTAGTAAATGACAGAGCAGTAATCAGCTTAAATGAGACTTCTTCCAGCCCTTTGCTGGCGAATGACACAGAATTTGCAAGCTTAGAAAACCTCTCTTCTCTGCAGGTGGTACTGTGGGGATACCAGAGATGCTTTTCCACAATCATCATCTTATTCATTTATTTAGTCTTCTACTGCAGCGCTCCATACACGCACCCACAGCCCCATCCTCACTCCGCTCTGTGCAGTCAACCCCTACCTGCTCAACAGCCAGCCGAACAAGGGGTTAAGGCTGCAGCCTTCCATGCCAGTAGATGTTGCAAACATTCGGGTATACTTTCTCATCTGCAGTCAGCCCGGTAGCTCCAGCTCCTGCAAAGCCTTTAGCACTTGCAGAAACATGATTTTTCTCCCAGCTATTTGGTTTAAACTTGCAGTTGACCACGTTGACCAGGTTCTCCTGCTCAGGATCCTAAACTTAACCCTGCAGGCTTTTACCTAGAATCTCTCCCTCTTCCTCTGCCGAATTTGTTTCCCCTGCCCGGTTCTGGAATGCCCCAGGGCCCTCAGTAACCTTGATGCCTCGTCCCCACTGGAACTTAGAAGCATCCTCACTGGCTGCATTACTGCACATTACCCTAGTAACCTTGTTTTTTCCTTCAACTTAAACTTCTCCAAACACCATCCCTGCTGACTGTGAAATTCTCTAGGCCTCTTATAACAGCTTTCCCAAACTGCCGTGTCACAAGAGATTTTGTAGAGGGCAAATTGGGGAAGGAAGGTTTGGGAACTCACCTGCACAGCTGCAAGGATCAGACCCAAGGATGGGGCTGCCGGCAAACTTCCCAGGGACTGTCTGCAACCAAGTCTCTTGGCCTTAAAGGGACAGGGCACTTTTCACCATATAAGGAAAACAGGTTCACTCCTCTGCTTTGGGGCCTGTTTGGGCAAAGCAGCTCCTTCTCTTGATTGCAGAGGCTTAAGCCTCCCAGAGAAATCTGGAGGCTGTCTGTTTTACGGCATCTGCACCTAGTAGGCAGCTTAATAACACCTGGATAAGGCACAAGAATGGTGTTTGGCAGGCCATTTTCAAAGGCCAAAAAATCCTTTCTATGGGGTTTGTCTCCCTACAGAAAAGATTTACAGTGAGTGGGAAGACTTTCTCAATTAGATGAAAGGGCTTCTGCTTCTATTTCAGATTTGGCTTCCTGGAAGCCAAAGTTCCTGCTTATCACAAAGGGGAGAGCCGGAGATCCCTTTCCTCCTGACTTGGAGACAAAACAAAGAAGACTCAGGAGCTTGTGGCGTAAGATTTTGATTAAGACGTATTAGTAGTGCGCCCTGACAATGAGTCAAGTGGAGATGATTTTGTTATTTCAGCTGGTGGAGGCCTTTCCTAAACATATAAACACACACAGTTCTCAACCAAGGCCATGTCCACTCCTGAGGCCTGGGCTCCTGCAGCTGAAGCTCACAGCTGTCAGAGATGAGAAGATATTTTAGCAAAAGCAAACATTTTCTCCTGATGATATTCAAATGCAAGTCTGTCATGGTGGTTTGGAGTGGATTAAGAGCAATTATAGGGAAGCCTGGGTAGCTCAGAGGTTTAGCGCCGCCTTCAGCCCAGGGCGTGATCCTGGAGACCCAGAATGGAGTCCCAAGTCGGGCTCCCTGCCTGGAGCCTGCTTCTCCCTCTGCCTGTGTCTCTGCTTCTGTGTGTGTGTGTGTGTGTGTGATGAATAAATAAATTCTCTTAAAAAAAAAAGAGCAATTAGATTCTAAGAAAAAAGTGGAGCTTAATTTACTTATCACTTGGGTGGTAATACACTTTTCTCTTCACTGCCAACTGGATATTGTTTCTTTATAGCCTGGCCAGTATGCCTAATACTTAGTATCTATACCATATATTTGAGATCTTTTAAAAAATTCAATTTGGCACCTGATTATATAGTATCAGACTATTCTCACATCTTAGCTTCTTACAGAGATTTTGATTCTTTAAGGACAAAGACCATAGTCTTCCATACTCTGCTTAACAGCTAGCATGGAACCATACAGTAGACTGGGAAATACTTGTTCAATTATATCAATTGGATGGGAGCTCTTGGGTGGCTTAGTTGGTTAAATATCTGCCTTAGGCTTAGGTCTTGATCTCAGAGTCCTGGGATCCAGCCCTGCATAGGGCTCTCTGCTCAGCCAGGAGTCTGCTTCTTCCTCTCCCTCTGCCCCTCCTCCAGCTCATACTCTGTCTCTCTCTCAAATAAATAAATAAAATCTTTTAAAAATATTTAAAAAATATATCACTTGGCTGGAATCCAGGGTTTTTGTATAATGTCTGCATAGGTTTTTTAAAAAAATATTTTATTTATTTGAGAGACAGAGAGCGCACAAGCAGGGAGGAGGTGCAGAGGGAGAGAGAGAAGCAGGCCCCTGGCAAGCAGGGATCAATCCCAGGACATGGGACTCAATCCCAGGACCCTGAGATCAGGATCTGAGCCAAAGGTGGTTGCTTAACAGACAGAGCCACCCAGGTGCCCCTATAGATTGCCTTTAAGTTCTGTTGACTGTTTCCTTTGCTATGCAAAAGCTTTTTATCTTGAAAATTTCCCAATAGTTCATTTTTGCTTTTGTTTCCCTTGCCTTTGGAGATGTGGCTCGCTAGAAGTTGTGGCCCAGGTCAAGGATCTCCTTGTGTTCTCCTCTAGGATTTTGATGGATTCCTGTCTTACAGATAGGTCTTTCATTCATTTTGAGTTTATTTTTGTGTATGGTGTAAGAAAGTGGTCCAGTTTCATTCTTCTGCATGTAGCTGTCCAATTTTCCCAACACCATTGTTGAAGAGAGATTATCTTTTCTCCATTGAATATTCTTTCCTGCTTTGCTGAAGATTAGTTGACCATAGAGTTAAGGGTACATTTCTGGGTTCTCTATTCTGTTCCATTGATCTATGTGTCTGTTTCAGGGCAGTACTATATTGTCTTAATGATTACAGCTTTGCAATACAGCTGGAAGTCTGGAATTATGATGCCTCCAGCTTTGGTTTTCTTTTTCAACATTCCTTGGCTCTTCGGGATCTTTTCTGGTTCCACACAAACTTTAGGATTGTTTGTTCCAGCTCTGTGAAAAATACTGATGGCATTTTGATAGGGAATGCATTGAATGTGCAGACTTCTGTAGATAGCATAGACATTTTAACAATATTTATTCTTCCATTTCATGAACATGGACTATTTTTCCATTTCTTTGTGTCTTCCTCAATTTCTTTCACAAGTATTCTATAGTTTTCAGAGTACAGATCCTTTACCTCATTGGTTAGGTTTATTCCTAGATATCTTATGGCTTTTGGTGCAATTGTAAGTGGAATCAGTTCCTTGATTTCTTTTTCTGCTGCTTCATTGTTTGTGTATAGAAATGCAACTGACTTCTGTGCATTGATTGTATATCCTGCAACTTTGCTGAATTCCTGTGTCAGTTATAGCAAATTTTGTGGAGTCTTTTGGGTTTTCTACATAGAATATCATGTCAATTGTCACTGTTCTTATTGATCTTAGTTCATCCATCCTGCTTTAGTCCTTTAAATGATGCTATAGGCCTTGTGTCAAGAGGTTCTCTTGATGGTGCCATTATCCCCGAAGAAGCTCTCAGATAGCTGAATGATTCACTGTAACTGGAGATGGGGCCTACAGCATCACACAGTGCACATCTACATTACCATTTGCCCTTGAATTAACTGTATATCAAAGTGTTATCTTATGATGTCCATTTTTACCTAATATTTTATGATTTGTGGGCATGGCTAGGATAAAGCATTATGTTATAGTGACATTGAAAAAAACGTATCTTACCAAATTTTTCTTATGTGAGAAGGCTTCCAGCAGCAAGGGTTCTAAATCTGACAACGTTTATCAGTAAACAAACAAATACACATCTCAGAAGATGAGCTTATTCAATGAATAAGGGAGAAAATTTTGGTATAAATTAACAAACAATTAAAAAATTATATAAAATGCTCACAGCTGTTGAAGGTTGTATTAAATTAATGCATTTATACCTATAAGGTATTGCAAACTCAAGGAAGGGAAGCTATAAAAGGCAAACTGAAAACTTGCATCAGGACGCATTAATATTTTTATAGCCTTTGACCCAATATCATATATTTTTAAAAGGTTTTATTTATTTATTCATGAGAGACAGAGAGAGAGAGAGAGGGAGAGAGGCAGAGACACAGGCAGAGGGAGAAGCAGGCTCCATGTAGGGAACCTGATGTGGGACTCGATCCCAGGTCTCCAGGATCAGGCCCTGGGCTGAAGGTCGTGCTAAACCACTGGGCTACCCAGGCTGCCCCCAATATCATATTTTCTTTCCTAAAATTATTTCAGAGATTTTTCTCTCATGGGAGAAGGAGAGGAAAGGGAGGGAAAATCAAGTGAATCCATATGAATGAATACATAAACAGAGATTTTAATTAACTTAATAATATGTTTAAAGGAAAGTAATTGTTCTTTTTCCTGATCAAATGGTAATAGTGTAAGCTAAAATTTATCTGTTAAAGAAGTAAATTGATCTAATTTATGTAATATTCTTTTTAATTAAATACATATGATGTAATAGTATATCACCCATTTTTGAAAACCCAAAACAAGTATAAGGAAAAAACCAACCTAAAACTAAAAACTAAAAACCAAACTAAACATTAGGTTTAATACAATGGTCATTAATCCTTTTTGTGGTTACAAATCCTTTGCACATTACAGTGACAGACATCAGTAAATACCATTGTATAGGTGTTATTTTTATGTTTAAATTTAAGGCTAAGCTTTCCTTAGGAAATTTCTTTGTATACTTTTGTTTATTTTATAGTTTCACAAATTTAAAAAAATACGTAGGTGCTGATGTTAAAAGTATAAAAGGCGAGAAGAGGAAATCCTCTCTAAAAATACCTGAGGGTATCTGTTAGAGGTTATGGTGGAACCACAGAAACACATTAATCCTGTCATTTCTCTCTTACGCAAAATTCCCCAGGAGCCAATACACGAGGAGCTACAGAATGGAAACCAGAGAATAACGTTGCTAGTGGCTATAAGTGAGCTCTGCACCCCAATGAGGAGCTGCAAAAGGCCAGGTTGGCACCAAGGTTACATCAGCGACGCTGATTCACAGATCAGAAACGGCTACTCCCTCAGGAGGCAGCACAAAAGGAGATGAGGAGAAGCAGGTTTGGCTTGGAAGTAAATAAAATACTGTCTTACTTAGGCATCTATTATTTATGGTTTGATATATTTCCTTCCATACATTTTCTATGCTTATACAAAAAATTACTGCTACTACTACACACATTGTTTTATCATTTGATTTTTCACCTAATAACATTATAACCTGAACATCTTTCATGTTATATATGCATTTATTGCATTCCTTTTAACATCTGCAAAATACTTAGCTGTACCAAAATTATTAAACATCTCCCTGCCCTGCTGATGGATATTAATTTCCAACTTTTGTTATTATAAACATTTATTCTCACTCTAAATAGCAGGTACCATAGAGAAAGATAATGTTTTAGCTGTTTCTCCCCCCTCCATGCCATGCCTTTCTATCCTTCTATGTGGTTACTTGTGCACATGGGGAACAATTTCTCTAGGCTACGAGTAGAAGTTGACCAGCTCAGTAGATAGAAATACTAAATACTCCTCTTATTGCATTCATGTTAATAAGTACTGTTAAATTAAACAAGTGCTCTGTTTTAGGTCTATGTTCTTAGTCCATTTTTTTTGCTTAAAAATTATTTTTTTCTTGAAAAGTTAAGACATATACATAATAAAAACACCAAATGGCAAAAAAAAAAAAAGGATATACGGAAAAAGGTAAGTCTTTTTTACCCTATTCCCCATTCCACACCTCTAGTGGCAAAGTTTCCTGAGTACTCTTTGAAGTGTGTGTGTATATATTTGTGAGTGCACAAATGAAATCATAATTTCTCTCTCTGTATGTATCTCTCTCTACATGTACATATATATACACACACACATATACATATATATGTACACATACACATAGGTATGTCATTTGTGTGTGTGCTTCTGCAACTTGATCTTTACATTAATAATATATCTTAAAGATTATTCCATATCCAGGCCTGCATATCTCCCTTATGTATTTAAATAGAAGGATACCATAATGGTATCCTTTGGGAATCGGCCATAATTTAACCCATTTCGTCTTGACATACATTCAGATTGTTTCAAGGCTATTGCAACTATAATAATTCTGTAATGAACATCTTTATTTCCCACATGTGATTTCAACAATAACCAGAAAAATCTTGTTGACATTTTTACTGGTATTGAATTCAGGTAATAATTTAATTTTAAAAAGTTAACATCTTTATAATACTCAATTTTTAATTTACACATAGCAAATGCCATTTTATTCTCTCAAGATTCAGTCATATACATTCTTCATGTTTATTGTTATTTTTATTCTAAGGTATTTTATTCCTCCAAATATTGTTTTATTTATTTATTTTTTAAAAAATTTTTATTTATTTATGATAGTCACACACACACAGAGAGAGAGAGAGAGAGAGAGAGAGAGAGGCAGAGACACAGGCAGAGGGAGAAGCAGGCTCCATGCACCGGGAGCCCGACGTGGGATTCGATGCCGGGTCTCCAGGATCATGCCCTGGGCCAAAGGCAGGCACTAAACCGCTGGGCCACCCAGGGATCCCCCAAATATTGTTTTAAATGGGATTTTTTTTCAATACATTTTCTAACTTGTGGTTCTTTGAAGTTACTGGTTATTTGTTACTGCATTTAACAACTAGTTTTCCTACTGTGTTAACTTGTTTCCAAAAGTTTTCCATGTTGCTCTCTTTTAGTTGTGTGATTATATCATTCATAAATAGTTATCAGGGGCACCTGGGTGGCTCAGCAGTTAAGCGTCTGCCTTTGACTCAGGTTGTGATCCCGAGGTCCTGGGATCGAGTCCCGCATCAGGCTCCCTGCGGGGAACCCATTTCTCCCTCTGCCTATGTCTCTGCTTCTCTCTGTGTCTCTCATGAATAAACAAATAAAATCTTTAAAAAAATAGTTATCATTTGGCTCATCCTTTCCAATTTTTTATACATTTTTTAATTTAATTGGGTAGTACTTAAATAATATTAGTTAAATGTGTTAACAATATTATCTTTTCTACACTTTAATGAAAAACCTTTCTGTATTTCACCATAAATCAAGTCACTTTCTTAGAAAAAAAAAAAAAACTAGAATAAATGGATAGCTCCTTACCTCTATAAAAATAACTGATATGTAAAATTTCAATTTGACTAAGAGTTTATCTGGAGCCAGTTAATTTTTAATGACTAAACTTGGTAGCTCCAACACCCCCTGTCCTGACTGCTAGGGAAAATTCTCCTTCCCACTGTCCCTCAGCTTTTTCTTCAGGTTTCCAGGTGCTCTCAGAGGCCATTTCAAACATACCCAAGGCAGTCAGGGCCTCCTTATTTTCTGTGCCCTGCTATCACTACCACAAGACTTTCAGAAAATGCTGCTTAGCCCAGCTATCCTCTACTGGTGACCAATGCAGCTGACCCATGCTGATCTCACCAAGGATGAGAGGGACCTCCTCTCCCTTCCATCATCCCAACCAGTGTGAGATAAATTCTCCCTTAATCTCACAAGACAGCTGGTATCAGGATTAAACATAACAAGACAATAGTAGAATAGGTAGTGAACTAGAAGAGAAATAGTATCACACATCCCAGACTGGTCTTTGGGGTCCCCTGTGGGATGGTAACCTGCCCCAATCTTCATCTGCTTCTAGATGTCAAGAAAACCTTTTCCCCGTGGAGTTTGGACAATACTAACTACCTGCCCAGAGAGGGGAGGAATCTCTTACATAAATGTAAAGCCCACTTCCAGAGTTCTTATTTTCTGTCCAGGATTGATAACTTCTAGAATGATAGTCAGAAGATCCATTCCCTTCTAGGAAGTGCTCATCCCTCATTCACAGGCATATGGTCTGTCCATAAGGCACCAGCAGGACAATCCCGGTGTAGCCTGACATCATGAAGATCACCAATTCTAAATGTGCTTTTGGGAGCTAACACCTGGTGAAGGCCTCTTTAAATTACTGTTAGATTATAGACTGACTTATTTTTAAAGACTTTTTTTTTTAAAGATTTGCAGATGCCACAGGTGTGACCTGAGCTAAGCAGGCAAAACTAGACACCCATTTGGAGGAAGGACTGACCAGTGCATGTTGCAGGGTACAGGAAGTGTCCTGAACAAAGGCTAATTGAATTTTTGAGTATCATGAAGGCTTTAGTAGCAACACTTCATTTCATATAAAGTCATAGGCATGAAACCAGTATTCCCTAGTGTGTATTCCACAGTGTGCGCTGCCCCCCAGTCCCACAGTAGCCAGGAAATTGAGGTCCCATCTAATTATCTTTTCAGGGATACTTGATTCTTTCTCTAAGATCTGTCAATTCTTCAAGCCCCTATTACTTTGTTTGAACTTCTTCTTACTATTCAGTAAGACGTCTATTCAGATGACGTGACCGTTATTGATATTTGGGGTTTCATTTTTCCCTCTCTTGATTCCACACTGCTTCTGAGGGTAGGAATTTACTTATCCTTTGATGAGGTTGCTAAAAGTCATGCTGGGCTCTGTTCAGAACCCTGGGGATGCAGCTATAGACAAAATGGGCAAAGTCTCAGCATTCTGGGAGCTTACATTCTTGTGCGAGACAGACCAATAAAGAAATAGAGGAGAAAACGTCAGGTAGTGATCAATTCCATGATAAAGATAAAATAGGATACGTGAAGGGAGTAAGTACATGTTGATCAGGAAAGGACTTTCTGAATTCTTGATTTGTAAGCTCATCACATCTTTAGTCTTGGTTTCCTATAGCACCTCACCTTGCAAATTAGAGGATTGTTTATTTATTTTTTGAAACCTGATACAAGTTTTTTTTTTATGGCTTTTAACATTATTGGTTCAGAAAGCATGATTTGGTCTTTAATCTCCAAATGAGATGACATTTCAATGGCCTTTTAATGTAAGCTTGCCCTCCCATGTTTCCATTGTACTGCCAGTTGTCACTTATACCAAAAGAGCATATGCAGAAACAAACTGATCTCAAATTCTGGTCAAGAAACATCTGCTAAATAGTTGGTATTATTCTTAGACAATCTTCTCTTCAAGCAATTTTGGAAACTCCCTAGTTGTACTTCTGTAAAGGTTTGCACCTGGGAAATGGCACGGAGGCTTTTATGAGGAAAGCTATTATAGGCCTCTCACCAGCACGGAGAGGAGAGGCTGTCCGGAGCTCTATTTTATGGTACAGTAAGGTTAGTCATTTACTGTTCCCATAAGCTATTTCACTTGCAATAAAGGTCAATGGGCCTTTTTAGGATGGAGAGCTAGACCCCTGTCTAAAACTGCTGTCTTCCATAGTCAAAAAGACAGGCTTCTTTAGATTCTTCTGGAAAGTGGTAGGATGTTTATTTAGCTGGCAGAGTGGTTCGTTATGACCAGCTGATGAGCAAGGCAATAAAAATTCGCTAATTGCAAGGTGGAAGACTTAAATCCTAAGGTAGCTTGACCACAAAGCTAAGGGGGGTGTGGCCGGCAGTGGGTCTGGTTGTTACCTTGACATGTGAACTCTCCCGAAAAATACATTTCTGTACCTGGAACCCTCTATCCCTGGATTTCCTGGTAAGTTGGCATTATAAATGACTGCAGTTTGCAGTCCCTGGCAGCTGCACATCCAGTACAGCAGAAACAGTTCTGCTAATAATGTATTTTTCTTTCTTTCTTGTTAGCTTTTAAATGAAATCAAATTGAATGGGTGTTTCCCTAAAGATAGCGTAGGGCACTGGGCTTCAATATTTTTGTTAACTATCTCCAAAAGGAATTTTGAAAAACTATGCATCTTTTTTCAGTTTTATGTTGTAATGTAAAAAAAATTTCATCAGAAGCTTGAAAAGTAGCAAAGAATATAATCTACAGTCTGTTGTAAATGTTGGCTTTTTAAAGGATACTATTACCCAACTCGTTATAATAAATCCAATAGAATGTAAATGTTATAGCAATTTGATACCCACCATCAGTCAGCAGGTAAGAGTGGCAAATTTTACCTCTTTTTGGTTCCCTCTTGAATTCTTATTTCCATTCCTTTACAGAATTTCATCTTAGTAAAATGTATTTTTGTGCTGAAGAGTATTTAATTATTTACCTTTGTATACTTGTCTATAAAAATAAAGTGGAATTAAAATTTGTGGCCATAAGACCCTCTTAAGAAACATTCATCTGGACTGAATTTGTCATTACAGTATTATCTGGAGTATGTGTGGCAGAGACAATGCTGTGTTCACCACTCCCTTTTCTCTTCCACCTCTCTCTTTTTTTTTTTTTAAAGGACAATCTACATTTTATTTGTATCTGCTTTTCACATGCACATAAACTCTCCCCCCCCACTGAGGGACAGATGGTAGGTTCTGGAGGGAAGAGGCATCAGAATGAGGACGAGTTCAACACAAGGTCCTGCTACCATGACCATGGGGCATCCTCGTGTGCTGAATTTGCACTGTCCTCCCTCCCCTGTGGGTGGTGAATCTACGTGGGCCCTCCCATTTGACACCAGCTCAGCCATGGACTGGCCATGAGAGACCCAACTCCTTCTCTTCAGGGTTTCAGCTTCTTGTCCGGCTTTTTCCATCCCTAAAGTACTCAGTTTCTCATTGGGAGTATGAGCCAAAATGATGTATTTTTTTTCCTGTCCTAGTAGTTATGAGTAGGTTGAGTTCTATGCTCTCTTTCTCTTTTCCCAGTTGGAAGCTGGGAACTCAGCAGAGATGCAAGATGGAAGCAGAGTGATCTATCTTGAAGGAGAGCCTCCTTGTCTATACCAGACTGTGATGTACAGGAGCAATAAACTTTTGTTGTGTTAAGCCACTGAAGTTTTAGGTTTATTACACTATCCTGATCAATATTTGGCAAAACTGATTAAAACAACATGAACATATGCCACTTTTGATAGATCATTATTAAGAAAAAAATTCAATTATTGAAAATTCATCTATTAATAAAAATATTGAGAACTCTTGCTCATGTAGATGGGAATGAAGGCAGGGATACCAAATGTCACTCAGTTCCCATCGAGCTATATGCATACCCAAGTGCAAATTACCATAGTGCAGTCTTGTAAAAAGAAACACTCCTGCAAAAAAGAGGTAGGAAAAGATTTTTTAGACAGTCTATCTTAGGAACATGTTACACAAATTTGGAGATTTGGAAATTAGTTCCTTTAAAAAATAGGGTCTATGTACCCTTTTGAAAGTCTGTGAATGCCCCATGTGACACTGGTAACCCATATTAAAAACAAGTCTAGGAGTGAGGAAAGAGAGTCATGAGATAGAATGTCCCTAGACCTGATCTTTTGGCTGCAGACATTCACTCAAATCCTTGGTCCACCTTTTCCTGACCTTCCTTCTGATTCCCACCAGTTTACAACAACAACAAAAATTCTGATCAGGATTTAAGTCTGTAATATATAAAGTTATTTTGAATCAGTAAGAAAAATATGACTACTTCAGCAGAAAAAGATGAGCAAGTGATATGAACAGGCAATTCACAAAAGAAGAAATACAAATGGCCAATATCCATAGAAAATGTTAAAGCTCGCTTGGAAATCATAGATGTGCAATTTAAAACAATACAATCCTGGAAATCAAATTGGATCAATTAACCTTTAGTGGCGGTTGGGAGAAGAATATCATTTCTAGAGAGTAATATGGTAATGTGCATCAAGTCTTTAAAAATGTATGAAGTTGAGCTAGAATCCCATTTCCAAGAATTACTTTTTTTTTTTTTTTAAAGATTTATTTATTTATCAGAGAGAAAGAACGAGAGAGAGCAGGGGGAGGGGCAGAGGGAGAAAACCCTTAAGCAGACTTCCTGCTGATAGCAGAGCCTGGTGCTGGACACAGGGCTCTATCCCACATGATAGAGCTGAAGCAAGAGTTAGGTGCCCAACCTACTGAGCCACCCAGATGCCCTTCCTAAGAATTATTCTAAAGAAATAATCATGAATAGGTAAAAAAAAAAAAAAAAAAAAAAGATTTAGCATCAAACTTTCATCACAGTGTTTTAGTCATGATTCTTTTGGTTACAGGTATTGGGTTGCAAGGCATCTTTCATTTAAAATGCCTCCTTTTGCTACACTTTCTGGGTCTCTTAAGTTAAAATTCTTGATTGATTTAGACTAATTGCTTGCTGAGTGCCGATAGATTGGCTTTATCCAATGACTGTTGTTTGTGAAGAGAACTGTCATAAGGATGCATGGGGCTACTTCTTATTTTTTTATGATTTTATTTATTGATTTGACAGAAAGAGAGAGAGAGTACACAAGTAGGAGAAGCGGCAGGGGCGGGGGGGAGAGAGAGAGAGAGAGAGAGAGAGAGAGATGGCTTCCTGTGAAGCAAAGAACCCAATGTGGGGCTTGATCCCAGGATCTGGGATCATGACCTGAGCTGAAGGCAGATGCTTGACCAATTAAGCCACCCAGGCGCCCCCATAGGGTTACTTCTTACAGAGGCTATATGTGGGGTTAGGTTTAGGTACTGTATGCTCCATAAGAGACAAGAAATTATATGCTATGTTTATCTAGAATGGTAAAGAAGAGAAATAACTTAAAAGCCCAACCAGTGTGTGAACTATGCAACTGACACCATGTAGTGAGATAGTCATTAAAGACTATTTAACAACATGGAAATATACTTGCGACATATTTTTATTTCCAGAGGAAAAAAACACATCACAAAAGGGAATAAACAGTATAAGCTCACTTTTAAAAGTTTACATTTATAAAGAAAGAGCGTGCTATGGACAGAATGTGTCCCTTCCTCCCACTCCAATTCATATGTTGAAGCCCTAATCCTCAGTTTGATGGTATCCCGAGGTGAGGTCTTTGGGAAATAATTGGGTTTAGATGGGGTCATGAGAGTGGTGCTAACATGATGGAATTAATGCCCTTATAAAAAGAGCAAAAAGAAACCAGAGCCTTTTCTTTCTCTACCATGTGAGGACACATCAAGAAGGGAGTTTGCAAACCAGAAAGAGGGCTCTTACTAGACACTGAAACTGCAGGAACCTTGATCTTGGACTTCTCAGCTTCTCAGTTCCTCCAGAACCATGAGAAATAAATGCTTATTGTTTAAACCACCCTGTCTATGGTATTTTGTTATGGCAGCCTGAACTGACTAAGAAAAGATATATGTCAAAACTTTAGTGGTAGAAATATTTGGGTGGTGGGATTACTGCTGATTTTTATTTTCTTACCTATATGAAGCTATTTTTTTCTAAATTAATTAGTTAACACATAAAAGTATTTTAATACAAAAAACATTAATGTTAAGGAGTAGTCCTCCAATCTCAGAAAAGGACTGAAGAAAACCAAAGAAGAACCTAAATTCTGGATGAACTAAGGTCAAGAACTCAGATGAGAGGCTGCAAAAATATTTACCCAGTTCCTGGAGCACTGGAAACACACACAGGCTTTGGTCATGAGCAACAGCAGATTCTAAGTGCCAGAACCAGGAGAGGAAGAGATGCTATTGAGAGAAAACACCTCACCTGTTCTTTGTGTTCCCCACTTTCCAGGAGTTGGGATGTGAACTCTAATGCCCTTCAGTTATATTTTTTTGATTTTTATATGAAGGCACACAGTGTATGGAAAAGAGGACTGGACACAGAGGACCCAAAACAGTCTGATGGGTTACTAGTTGAGTTATCATTTTTATTATATGTGCTGCTGAAGTGAGCACCTAGTTGAGTTACCTTAATGAAGGCACTAAACCTTTTTGAGCCTCTTTGGAGATAATAATACGTAACCTACTAAGCATCTGACTCTTGATTTTGGCTCAGGTCATGATCTCAGGGTCCTGAGATTGAGCCCTGTATCAAGGCTCCATGCTCAGTGCAGAGTCTGCTTCTTCTCCCTCTCCCTGTGCTCCTTGCTACTCTCCTGCCTCATGCTCTCTCTCTCTCTTTAGAATAAATAAATAAAATCTTTTAAAAAATAGGTAACCTACTTTCCTCATATGATTTTGTGATGACTGAATAAGATAATCCATGAAAGTGTTTGAAAAAAATGATATGATACAAATGTGCATATACACACATGCACACAGGTTTCTTTCTGCACACACACACACACTCTGTATATATATATATATATATATATATATATATATATATATATACACACACACACACTACAAATGTCTCAAGTGTATATATCAAACTGTGGAAATAATAATGAGAAGACTAAACCCCCACTTTGACTTTGGCCAAATGTAAATGAAATTATAGATCAGTGTGGATTTGATGAGCTGCCTTGAGAGGACAATGTCTTATTGACCCGAGTACTTTGAGAGGTGCTGAATATTACTCTTCTCCATAAGATAAGAAAGAGAAGGTTAGAGAATATTTACTTGCTGGTGAAAACAGGAGCACAATAAACACGGAACAGTGTCAAGAGATAAGCTAGAGGAACAACGGTTTTATTTAAATTTAAATGTTTGCCTGCAGTGTTTTAGAATAAATTATTGCCTTCTTTTTGAATGTTCATTGGGAAAAGGAAGGCACTATGATATTCAAATATTAGCAATAAATATGACCATTAACCACAAAGTCTGAGATTACCACAAAGCTTGTAAAATACACTTGATACAGGAAATATATTTGTTTGCTTGGCTGTAAAATATGTTATGGGAAATTATATTTGTTTCCAGGCCGAATATGAACTCTCTGCTTTGGACAGTAAACCCGTTCCTCAGTCAACAGACCCACCGGCAACCTATATTGGATAGATTCTCACCAGCAATTAACCCCCCGCAGTATAAACTGGACAGATTCTTTCATGAGTTTAAACACTTGGTTCTAGCTTTCTTAGTAGACCACCTGAAACAAAGAGTGCTTCTAGAATATTCAATTCAAGCACAGCGAAGTCTGATTTATTTCACAATGTTATTGAAGGTTACATCTGAGGAGTTGACAGTGCAAGTGAGAGGAGAAAAATAAATTTTTGCTGTATGATTTTGTGTATTGTTGAAATATTATTTGATCAAGCATTTACTAGTAGTAACCACATCTTAAGTGTTTTGACTCTAGCATAGCACTATATAAACTGTTATTCATATATCGGCTGGTGGGAGGGGCCAGGGCTTGAGCTTCTCTTCTTCCCTGAGCAGAAGTGGACCGACACCTACCCTCCAGTTACTTGCCATGAAGCCAAATCTGTTCACAGGCGTATCTTATCAACTCCCTCATTATTGGCCTGCCCATTAATTAAAAAATAATGATTTGATTATTTAAAAGCCCAGGTGATTTCTGCATAAAAATACAATATGGTGCTAAAATGGATTACTGCTCTGTATACTTTCCACATGTCCCCCACCCTCTTCCTTCACACCCTCCAGAGGCTGAGCAGCTAAAAACGCCCTTCGGAATCTGAGCATCTGGAAGTGACTTAGCTTTGAGTGGGCAGATGCATTGAAGTGAGATTTAAAAGGCAGAGATCCCAGCCGCCCCTGGTGGCAGGCATGATCAAGGATGCTTTGAGAGTTTCTGCAGGAGCATTCTTGTCACCAGCTTTGTGTGATCAACAAGTGAGGTCAGCAGCATCTTCGAGTTGTTGTTATTTTTGTTGCCAGGATGGACCTAACAGGTGAAGCCTGGCTTCAGGGCCACTGTCACAGCCTCAGTAGCTCCCTATCTCTCAGTTGTTCCCAGAGTTCACAGTGCAGGGGAAACTTGCTGATTTCCCATCTTCCTGACCAGCAGAGTTGGCAGTGTCCTTGGGGGTGGGTTTCTCATTGTCCCTCTGGCTGTCAGTCCTGGAAGCCCATCCTCAGCACCCTGTAAGCACCTAATTCCCTGTTTGAACCTCCTTGTGCTTAAAATAGCTAGAGTAGTTTCTGTTTTCTGGAGCAGAACTCTGACTAAAGTGCAAGAAAAATAAGAAAACTGGTAACATCTGGCCCTGCTTTGGGTTATGGTAACAACAGGCTTGTAATGAACGGTAGGCTCCAACTTGCGGAAATCCTAGCGTACATACCCCAGTGTAGCCCCCAACTGGAGACCATTTGTAAAGTGTCATTTTTCACGTTATTTGTAGTGCGTGTTTGTTTTTAACAGACATCCGCCTTTTCTGTCACCCAATCCTGAACACAAGATTACCTCCCTGGACCCAGTAGGGATTTTAGTTTGCCACCCCATTAATACTTACTTAAAGCATGTTTGAAAAATAGTTTTTGATTTTCTAAAGAACGCAATCTTTCCATTCTAAATATACTCCCAAATGTCCCCAAGTCAAAACTAGAAAGCTATACACCCAAACTGCATTATTTAGGTCCCTGATGGAACTGTTTTTGTTGAACTATGAAACTAGTTGTTTTGTTAACCCTAAGGATGTTGTTGAGTAAAGTGTAACGTCTCCTCTATGATATGAGGACACAGCAAAGAGGTTTCTTTCAAGTCAAGTTTTATCTTATAATCACGTAATAGGTGACATTTTGCTTTTGCATTGGCTTTTTTTTTTTTTTTTTGCATTGGCATTTAGAATGGTGGGGCTAAAGGCTACCTGAGTGGTGACTTGTCATAGTGTTTGTGACTTCATACTTGTACACTATGTACTAATCCTACTCCTCTTTCTCTCTCTCTTTAAAGATTTTATTCATTTATTCATGAGATACACACAGAGAGAGGCAGAGACATAGGGAGAAGCAGGCTCCATGAGGGGATCCCGATGTGGGACTCGATCCCCTGACTCCAGGATCACACCCTGAACCAAAGGCAGACACTCAACCGCTGAGCCACCCAGACTTCCCCTACTCCTGTGTCTCATTGTTACTACACTGGTTTTCTCCTCACCCAGATTTCTTCATATATATATATATATATATATATATATATATATATATATATTTAAGATTTATTCATTTATTTTAGAGAAAGAGCTTATGAGCAGTAGAGAAAGAATCTTAAATGGGCTACACCTTCCACCCTTCCACTCAGCACAGAACTTGAGGTGGGGCTTGATTCCAGAACCCTGAGATCGTGACCTGAGCCAAAACCAAGGTCTGGATGCTTAACCCACCGAGCCACCCAGGTACCCACGAGATTTCTTCATATATTAAAAAAAGGAAGTTTGAAATCCATTTTAAATCCTTCTTGTAACATAATGAAGAATAAATATTTAAATAAACTGCCTTCAGTTCCTCTGCTCTATTCCTTTTATTATGTCAAATAGACACCCGTTCCTCACTTCTCTCTGCTTCATGTCTTGGTTATGTACTTTTGCCAATGTCATAACAGACCAAGGTATTCTTGAATATGCTCAGGATTTTGCAATCTAACAAAAAATTTCAAGATGTAGTCAAGTCAAAGAATGAAGAACTGTTAGCAAAAACCAATTTGTTCAGTGATATTTTTTCTACTGAGTAAGAATCCCAGGAGATTTCTGTGTAAACCAAATGGAAGACAGTCCTATTGGGAAGCAGAAGACTATACTTTTGAAATATCCAGTATCTATCTGATCTTAGGCTAACCTGTTTTTTTCCACTATAATTAAATATTTTATTTTGAGATAATTATAATTCACATGCTGCTGTAAGAATAACACGAACAATCTGATGTACATCTTACCCAATTCTCCTGAAAGGAAATACCTTGCAAAACTATAGAACAACATCATGTCTAGGATATTGGTATCAGGACAGTCAAGATACAGAACATTTCTGTCACCAGAAGGATCCCTGTGTTGCCCTTTTATAGCCAACTTGTTTCCTGCCCAACCCCACCCCTGACAACCATTAATTATTTCTCCATTTCTATACTTTTGTCATTCCAAGAATAGTTCATTTCTTTTGACGGCATAAATATTCATCATAGGGTGACTACACGACATGTACCACCACCCACCCCCAACTTTGATTCATTATCAGCCCTTCTCTAATCTTGTCTGTGCCTGAGAAGGCTGATCTTTGAGGACTATACCAGATCCTCTTGTTCTGTGGCTTCCAGTTGGAGTCAGTCATGAGATGCTGGCAGAAGATGGAAGAAGTGAGGGGAGAGTAAGAATATTCATTCCCTTGTGCATTCACTCTCCCCTATGCCTTATGGGGGGAGAGTAGTGGTGGAGGAAAAGGGAAGGAGGAGGGGAAGGAGAAGAAGCAGCACTACTACCACCACCAGAGAGGAAAGTTCCCAGATGAGGAAATAGACAGAGACTTTGGCCAGTTTAGTTGCCTTTCAAGGGGTGAAGCTACCTTGGATAGTGAATTAATCAAATGACTATGATGCACTGAGGATTAGAATCTGAGATTGAATTCCTTGATCTAGCACAATTCTTTGATCTAAAAGTTTTTTTTTGATCTAGGTGAGGGTAAGATTCAATTAGATTCAAAACAAAATGGAGAATCACAAGATTTTTTTCTTAAAGTTTGTAGACCACAGTTCACACTCCCTACCATCAATGCTTTGGTGCTCCCAGCCTTACTGTTGGGTTATTCAATCCCCAAATCTACTAGTTTGCAGCTTAAAAGGCTTATGTTCTGTGGCCACCTGGGTGGCTTAGTGGTTAAGCATCTGCCTTTGGCTCAGGTCATAATCCCTGGGTCCTGGAATCGAGTCTTGCATCAGGCTCCCTGCAGCTAGCCTGCTTCTCCCTCTGCCTATGTCTCTGCCTCTCTCTCTGTGTCTCTATGAATAAATAAATTTAAAAAATCTTTATAAAAGGATTATGTTCTTCTTCAATGAATAAAATGCCATTGTCATGTCATGTCTATTTATGGATTATAGCCAAAATTTAATAAACACTATGAAATAGGCTTGGGCTAATCAATTTATATTGATTATTTTATTAATCTTAGCCAAAAACCTTGTAAGGTAGATATTTTCCTAACTTGACAGATAGGAAACTTTAAATTCAGAATTCCTAAATAATTTGTCCATGGACACACAACTCATTAGTGGAGGATATGGAATTCAAGTCTATCTTTTAATAATTATGCCGTATCTCCTCTCAATTCTCAATGAGTTGTATTGTTTTCCATCTGGAAAAGGAAAGAGGGGGATGCTCCTAGTCACCTCTTGATTGCTCCTCCGTTCCCTCTTCTCCTGGAGAGCTCCTATACATTCTCGATTTCTGATTGAGTCATATTTTCAGGGAGCTGTCCCCATCTCCCTGCCCAGGTATACCCCTCATAAACACTCTCATAGCACTGTGGATTTCTCACTTGTAACAGTTGTCACCACTGAAATTTATATTTGCTTGTGTGATCTTTTGATCAATGTCTGTCTTCTCTTCTCTAGACTATAAGCTGCATGAGAGAGGTCATTTACTCCATTACTTCTCTAGCACTTATAGCACAATGGCTGACATATAGTGGGTGATCAATAAATGTTTGATTGAATTAATTCTTTTATCTTCATTTCATAGAATTATAGATTCTCAGAGTCAGCAGTCACCCCTAGTGAAATAGCTAACTATTTCACTAACCCATCAGAAGACCTGTGGCATTATTGTAATCAAGTGGTCAAGCAACTGATCTTGAACCATCTTTGGACCACTCTGACTACTAGTGCCAGCCATTGTTCAGAAGAGCACACTAATGAGTTCCAGTGCTATCCACCCCCCTTGTCCCCCCAAAAGAAACCTTTACCCAAGTCTCCTCTTCTTCAAGCTGTGTGTATCCAGTACTTTAGACTATTTTTATATGATCATCTTGTCCACATTCTTCTGAATGTGTGTTTTCATACTTAGGATGGAGATCTGAACTTCAGTTATGTTCTGAACAGATTTAAACTAAGATTATGCTAACTGAATCTCATGTCTGACTGATATAGAGTGTTTATCATGGAGGTGATTATTTAATCACCATTTAGTGTTTCCCAAGTACCTGTGCTGGACCTCTCTCTTCCATGACACGCTATTCCCCTTGCCTCATTAGAAGCCTAGGACCTACTTAAGGGATGCATAGGAGGCTCATGGGTGTCTTGAATAATCAAAAAATGGGACTCATTTACATGTGGCAGTATAGATGGAATTCAGAAAAGTCTGGGGGTACAAATGAATGTTCTTAGGCTGGACAAACCATAGGTGGCATGAAGACATCTGTCGGTAGAAGGAATAACAAAGTAGTTCTTCTGTCTATACCTCTGCCCTTTAAAGTGGTGATTAGTGATCTCAGCTTCCTCCTGGCACTGGACTCCAATAATGATGGGCAGTCTTCTGACATTGACCATCCTCACTCCCATCAAGCCTCTTCCTGTGGTACTTCATGGGTACCTCAGGTCAGGTTCTTTTCTCTTTCATTTCCTGATCTCAAGCTCTGTCCCGTCTCTATAGCTGTTGGTTCTCCTTAGGAGGGGTTGGGGCTGGTGGCTTCAGTTAATCTCTTTCTATTTTTATGTCATGATCTCTGGGCTCCCTCATGATAGTCCTTTGATTTTCAAAAGTCTGCTCCAGAGTTGAAAAGCTGAACATGTACCATTCTTCTATTTTATTCTTGATCTAATCATTCTACTATCTTTGAGATATTGTGGTCACATAAAAAGAAGTTGGGGGAAAAAAAGCAACAAATTAATTTTTAAAGATATTATCTCATTACAATGGTATTGCTACTAGCCCTATCTATACTTGTGCTATTGATTCTTTTGGCCTCAAGATCAGGATCCAAATACTTTTAAATGGAGGTCTTTTGGGTGTTGAAGAAAGAGATTATTTTCTGTAAAAGAAATCCTATTTTTAATTCCCAACAGAATTGCCTAATAAAAAAACCAGTCTTTCATTTAAAAAAATGTTCATTCATTCAAGAAATATTTATTAAGTTAGTGCTGGGTGCCAGGAAGTTTGCCCTTCAATTTCTGTTATTTAAAGAAAGAGGAAGAAAAAATAAAGAAAGAGGAAGTACCTGGGAATCATAGGAATCAAGACCTGGTTAGTCATAAATAAGACAGTCTCTGTTCTAATGATCTAACATTCTAGTGGGATTTTATGGATACAGATATATTCATTCATTTAATTGTTCATTCAACATGTTTTCTGAGCTCCAACTCAACATTTGGCACTAACCACAGGAAAGACATGGCACCTGCACTCACTGTGCAGTAGACAGGTAAACAGATAACAATAATTACTTTAAAGTATATTTAAGATTATTTAATATAGACAAAGAAGGCCTTGAGAAAGGGAGTCATGGAGGACTTTCCAGAGGAGGTGAAGCTTGTGCTTTACTTTCAAGGATGAGTGGGAGCTTAAGAAAGTTAGGAAATGTGGAAGGGACACTCTAGAACATACAAAACACAGATGCAAGAGAAGCAAGACTATGTTTGGGGAGTGACAAAGTACACAGATTTAGGTCAAGTAGAATGGCTTTTGTCCAAATACAGTTCAACACACAAGAAAAAACTCAAGTTCTCTGAATTCCTGTGTTCCTTCTTTCTTTTCTCTCTCTCTCTCTTTTTAAATTTAATTACTTAACATATAATGTATTATTGGTTTCAGAGGTAGAAGTCACTGATTTATCAGTCTTATGTAATACCCAGTGCTCCTTACATCATGTGACCTCCTTAATGTCCATCACTCAGCTACCCCATCCCCCCAATCCCCCCTCCAGCAGCCCTCAGTTTGTTTCTTATGATTAAGAGTCTCTTATTAAGAGTCTCTTCCTATGATTAAGAGTTTCTTCAGAGATTAGCTGAAGCCACCAGCTCCCACCCCTCCTAAGGAGAATCAACAGATACAGAGATGGGACAGGGCTTGAGGTCAGGAAATGAAAGAGAAAAGGATCTGATCTGAGGTACCTGTGAAGTACCACAGGAAGAGGTTTGATTGGGGTGAGGATGGTCAATGTCAGAAGACTGCCCATCATTATTGGAGTCCAGTGCCAGTCTCCCTCTCTGATTTTGTCTTGTTTTCTTTTTTCCCCTCTTCCTCAAGACAGATCTGTCTTGTTTCTAAAATTTCACATATGAGTGAAATCATAAGATAATTGTCTTTCTCTGATTGATTTATTTCACTTAGTGTAATATCCTCTAGTTCCATCCATGTTGTTGCAAATGGCAAGATTTCATTCTTTTTGATGGCTGAGTAGTAGTCCATTGTATATATGTACCACCTCTTCTTTATCCATTCATCTATTGATGGACATCTAGGCTCTTCCCATAGTTTTGCTATCATGGACATTGCTGCTATAAACATTGGAGTGCAGGACCCCTTTGGATGACTACATTTGTATCTTCGGGGTAAATACCTAGTAGTGCCATTGTTGGGTAATAGGGTAGCTCTATTTTCAACTTTTTGAGGAACCTCCATACTGTTCCAGAGTGGCTGCACCGGGTTGCACTCTCACCAACAGTGTAAGAGGGTTCCCCTTACAGATGTGCCTCCATAGAAGACATACAAATGGCCAACAGACACATGACAAAATGCTCAACATCACTCAGCAACAGAAAAATACAAATCAAAACCACAATGAGATACCACCTGACACCAGTGAGATTGGCTATAATTAACAAGTTAGGAAACAACAGATGCTGGCAAGGATGTGGAGAAAGGGGAACCTTGTACACTGTGTTCCTTCTTTTTTTTTTAAGATTTTATTTATTTATTCATGAGAGAGAGAGAGAGAGAGAGAGGCAGAGACACAGGCAGAAGAAGAAGCAGGCTCCACGCAGGGAGCCCGATGTGGGACTCGATCCCAGGACTTCAGGATCACACCCTGGGCAGAAGGCAGGCACCAAACCACTGAGCCATCCAGGGATCCCTGTTCCTTCTCTCTTGAAAAATAAAAGCTTGACTGTGAAAGTGGAAACCCTTCAAATACTTGCTGGTATGGATGACCTACATTATTCTGAGAGATACTAGTGCCTCAGAAATGTTTCAGGGCACTGGAAAGTAGAGAGGTGGGGGTTGGCTCTAGAATTGCTTGGAGATGCTACTTCTGTAAAAATATGGCAGTAGTTCTTGCTGTGGGGTCTCTAGGTCAGTCCTCCAGGTTCTTTTGTGACATAATTTCCCCATATCTCTACGGTGGGTCAGCTACATATCTTGGGCAAGATTTATCCTAAGCTACTGGCAGACATCCCTTATTGTCAAGCTTTAAGTCAACTTTTTCTCAACCATGTGTTCTTAGGTTAATAAGGAAGAAATGATTTTGGAAAGAGAACACTTACAGAAGAAAATTTGAAAACAATTTCCTTCAGTGCAAATGTTTAATGGAAGAAGGTTTTTCATTCAATCCCTGAGCACCTTGTAATTCTACCTGGTGCTGCAGCTCAAATTCTTTATTCACTTGATCCTTTTTGGCCGATCTTCTTTGGCTGTTCCAGGCCAAGCAGGAAGGTACTACACTGGGTTCTAATCACTGGCTAAATGAAGATCAGAGTGATGAATTCAGTTCAAAGTCCCAAATAATAGCGTCTTCCCTTACGCCTCAGTACTCGGAGAGTGGCAAACAGAGAAAGAATAAATGCATATTCTCTGTCAATTATACTGACCATTGTTTAAGGAAGAATTGTCATTTCTATAAATGGAAACACCAGAAAAATTAAATCATTGACTGCTTTTAACTGATAAGTCTACTTGCTTCAAAAGGTCATCACAAACTCTTGCTACACTTTGGTTTTGAAAATAATCCTTTTTAATGAAAATATGAAAAATATATGAACATATGAAATATAGATGGAAAAAAACATTTTTAAAGTTTTGAAATGTGAAAACCATGAATAATAAACTTTGTATAGTTGAGCCTTGGAAAATTAAGTGCAATAATGCAATTCCACCTAGGAGGAACCTGGGCAATTTATTTTCAGGGTGCATTTTTTTCCTTTCAGAATTCAGTTTAACTTCTTGCTTCTGGTAGCTGACTTTTTCAGATGTAGAGAGCTCTGTACCACACGTTTGGAGTTACAGCACGATGGTACGGGCGACAACTTTACAGATGTTCCCTGCTTAACAGCGAATATTTTTTTCCTTACCCAGGTACAAAACTTAAAGGCTATTTGCTGAAAAGATCTCAAAGCATTATTTATAAACGTGTAGGCTTGCCGTTGTGAAAAAAACATCAATTCAGAAACTGATCTTTAATAGAGTAATCTGGTCCAACTCACTGAGGATAGTTTTGTATATTTAGTACATTTTTATTTTAACCAAAGAAACTTCAAGATCATTCCTTGCTGCGCTAGGGTCTCCTACAGCCTTATTAATGCTACATGGGCTTTTGTATCTATTAAAATAAGTATATTTAGTATATTTAAAATCTCGTCTTTAGGGACACCTGGGTGGCTCAGTGCTTGAGCATCTGGCTTTGGCTCAGGTCATGATCCTGGGGTCCTGGGATCGAGTTCTGCATCAGGAGCAGGGAGCCTGCTTCTCCCTCTGCCTGTGTCTCTGCCTCTTTCTCTGTGTCTCTCATGAATAAATAAATAAACAATAACATCTTAAAAATAATACAAATAAAAATAAAATCTCATCTTTAGATACAAAGAAGTATCAAGCCACAACTTGCAAGTGGTATAAAGATGATCATTGGTTATTCAGAATACTACCTTGTTTATGATTATTTGATACAAGACAAGGATCATAGGCTTCCTTTTTTTTTTTGGACCACAGGCTTCCATTCCTATGGCAGACAGGCAGATAAGCCCAGTGTATGAGGCAGGCTAGGTGTAGACTAAGGCCACACTTTCTAAGGAGAGCAAAGCTTCTTAATTCTGGTTGGCTGTGGCCTTACAGAAAAGTAAGTCCAAAATGCTATATTTTATGACTCTTCCAGATAACCCCAAACCCATACTTCTATTTAAAATCTCTGAATTAGGGGCGCCTGGGTGGCTCAGTTGGTTAAGCATCTGCCTTCGGCTCAGTTCATCATCCCATGGTCCTGGGATCGAGCCCCACATTGGGCTCCCTGTTCAGCCAGGAACCTGTTTCTATCTCTCCCTCTGCCTAAAGCTCCCCTTGTTTGTGCTCTCTGTCTTGCACATGCTCTCTCTCTCTCATTCTCTCTCTCACAAGTAAATAAATAAAATCTTAAAATAAAATGAAATAAAATAAAATAAAATTTCTGGATTAAATGTTAAAATGCCATGTGGGCCAAATGTCTGTAGGCTACCTGTGTTCAACCTCTAGTATGAATCTGTATTAATTCTTGCTTTGTTTGTTTATTAAACAGGTTAGGGTTCCCTTTACCATGAACCATGTCTTACACATTTTGGTTTCCCCAAAAGTCTAGAACAGTGCCTGGCACATAGTAGAAGCCTAAATATTTGTTATTAAACCCAACTTAACTCTGGATAAATGAGAGCCAGAGAAGTGTGTTTTTTCAGAGCTGGACAAACTTATTAGATCTAGACACTTTGAAAAGTTCAACATTCATTATAAACCATGCCCATTCAACACAAAGTGTTTCTTTTAGCTATTTGCAGACTTTACAGCTTACTTCTTTCTTTGTATTTTGTCAAGAGAAGATTAGGTTTTGGCTTCATGTACTTTTGCCAAAAAAGAGATTGACAGAGTATCTTATGTAATTTATATAAGGTAGGGAAAGGATCAAGTAGTAGGTAAAATCCCATTATTACTTTAACTACTTTTAATTTCTTGAGATATTAGAAATACTACGATGGAATTAAAAATTATTTTACCTTAGTTAGAATTTATTCACAAAATAAGCACTGAGGAAAGCTCCTCTAGTACCTCTGAAAACTGGGGTGATAAACCCTTGATTCAAGAACACTGACCAATCACACTACAATGACCACTGGGGATTTCAGCTTAGCTGGAGATTTTTTTTCTTTTTTAAAGATTTTATCTATCTATCTATCTATCTATCTATCTATCATCTATCTATCATCTATTTATTTTTATAGAAAAGGAGAGAGAGAATCTCAAGCAGGTTCCACACACAGCATGGAGATGAGATCATGATCTGAGTGGAAATTAAGAGTTGGTTACTTTACCAACTGAGCCACCCAGATGCTCCAAAGATTTTATTTTTTTTTAAGTGATCCCTACACCCAACATGTACATCAAACTTACAACCATGAGATTAAGAATTATGCTCTACCAACTGATTCAGCCAGGTGTCTGTAGGGAAATAATTTTTATAATTTTCTTTTATTACTACAAGTAGGTAAACTCTCTCAAGTCCATATATTATGCAGAATCAATGTTGATTTATTTCTCAATTAAGGGTTTTAGGAAGTTTGTCAGGAGTTTTTCAATGGCCCCAATGTTTACCCCAAGGCACTTCAAGGTGTAGATTTGTATTGGGGTAGGTACTATTATTATCATCAGCCACATTTTACAGATGAGGAAGTTGAGGTTGAGACATGATAAGCTTCAGAACTAGTAATTACCACACATGGTTTCATACTGCTTGAAGTCTTCCTAATCTCCCCATTACCCTTTCTCCAGTGCTACCATATGTAAACCGTTTATATAAGAAAATAGACTAGAAGGCAAAGAAGACCAATGAGGATTAAGATGGCCACTACATAGCCCTGAGAATACAAGAAGAATTATAATAAATGCAGAGTGGGCATGGTACCTCTGAGGTGTTCACCATGGAATGAGATGGCCTGGCATTATAGAACACTGGACCAACAACACTTTTTATTTTTTTAAGATTTTATTTATTTATTCATGAGAGACACAGAGAGGGAGAGAGAGACACAGGCAGAGGGAGAAGCAGGCTCCATGCAGGGAGTCCGACGTGGGACTCCATCCCGGGACTCCAGGATCACTCCATGGGCCGAAGGCGGCGCTAAACTGCTGAGCCACCTAGGGATCCACTTGTTTTATTGCCTAGTTGTACAGAGCAGGCACATGAGATCTCTGCCTATGACATTTTACCCAACTCTCCTTTCCTTCTTTGACCAGTTTTGAAAGCCTCTCTAATGTGCCTTTCATGAGCCATTGAGAGAAGCTCCAGCACAAACTACTTGCCACCAGTTTCCTGGGGTCCATTTCCATCGTCTTATAGATGTTTTCACTTATTTCCTTCTGCCACCACGAAATATTGTTTGAAAGAGAATTTCCACAAAATTCTGTCATGTCTGGCCTTAATGAAGAAGACTTGGAGAGAATTCTCTTAAGATTCTCCTGGCTGCCATTGTCGCTCTTCATTTCCCCAATCCAACCTTGCCTCTCCCCTTGGACGTGATACTTCATGCAGTCTTATGATCACAATGGGAGCGGTACTCCAGCACAACTTTGGTTCTCCCTTCCTTATTCACCTCTCAAGTTGAATTTTTGTGGATAAACACCCTGATGGCTCCATTAAACCCTCCTCAACTAGGGCTACCTGCTTCTGTTGGGTTCATGCCAATCCTCAGAGTGGAACCTAGCCTGGAATCCAGATATAACAAAGTGTTATAACTTTGTTATAACAGAGCACAGGCTCTGGAGGCAGGCAGACCTGGGGTTGAAATTAAGCTATAGCACTTTCTAGCTGTCAAGTTTCATCTTCTATAAAATGGAGATATTAATATTTGCTACATAAGGTTGTGTTGTGAAGATCAAATGAAATAAAGTGAAATGCCTAGGATAATACCTGCCCTGTGGTAAATGCCCAAAGATTGGAAGCGTTGTTTTTAGTGTTATCATATTCCCACACTCATGCTAGGTCTCTAGCCCTTTAGTTATACTGGGCCTGGAGACATAGTTAAGATGTCAAAGGTTAGTGTTAAATAGAGAACAAATACAATAAAATAATGAAGCAAAGGCAAGTTTAATAAAACCTACATAGTTTAAAGTAATATAAGGTTCCTGAGGATAGAATAATAAAATTATAGAGCTGGAAGGGTCTTAGAGGTAACCAAATCCAATCTCTCATCCTATAAATGAGACAACTGAGGCCCAGACAGGTGGAATGATCTTTCTTTCTTTCTTTCTTTCTTTCTTTCTTTCTTTCTTTCTTTCTTTCTTTCTTTCTTTTTTTTTTAGATTTTTATTTATTTATTCATGAGAGACAGAGAGAGAGAGGCAGAGACATAGGCAGAGGGAGAAGCAGGCTCTATGCAGGGAGCCTGATGTGGGACTCGATCCCAGGATCCTGGGATCACGACCTGAGCCAAAAGCTCAACCACTGAGCCACCCAGGCACCCCTGGAACGATCTTTAAGTTCCTCTATGTACTGAACAGGTACACTGTAATGTGATCTCATGTCTGATGTTGTCCAGTTTGTTTTCCTCCACAATTCACTCACTTGATAATGACTCACTTCATTACCTTTTGGCTTTGTACTAACGATTGAGATTATGATGCAAAAATTGGGAAAGAAAATCTCTGAGATGTATCTCCTATGTTTTCCAATGAAATGAAAGAATCAAGAGAAAAAAGAGACCTACTTAAAAAGTGGTGGGGGCATATTCTCTGAGTAGTTGAGCTGATATCCATTACCACTGCTGGCAGGCACCGTTTGGTTTTAGAGAAATGTATTCCTACATTTAAATGTTATGTTCAATAAAAGAACAAAAAGATTCAAAGACTTCCCTTTGAAAATAATTACAAAATTACCATGATAATACACTAGAGGAGTTTTGTTGTATCCCCACATTCAAGTTCTGTGAGGGGAGCAAGTGGAAAATGGAATGCAAGCCACCATGACAGGCCATTGCTGAAAGCAGGATCCCGCGGTGCCAAATGTGCAGTTTAAAGGTTGCTCGTTTTTTTGTTTCTCTTTAACTATCCCTTTAATCTCTTTGTCTCTTGCTAATTATTATGCATAGACAAATATGATTATCAAATTTTAATTGCACTGTCACAGACACCATACAAATGATGATAAAATAGCATTTGCAATCTGCTTTGGTAATTTTTGGACTGTAACTGTGCCTTAATTTGTACAAATGCAATGCATTTCATTTGTCTTCAAAGTAGTTATTAATCTATCTAATTTTTTTTTTAGATTTTCCATTCCTTGCTTTTCCAAAAAAACTTGCTTAATGCATACCAATACCCTACAAATTTCTATCTTTAATATTTTATGTTTAGGCAGTTTTTCACACTGTTCATTTATTTGTTCAACAAAATTATCAAAGCACCCACTCTGTTCCAGACATAGTTAATATTAGACCCTGCAATTACAGAGGTAAATAATGTATGGCCCTTGCCCTATTAGACCTACCATCTATGGGATCATATCCATTCTCTTGGCCTTAATTACAATCTATATATGTGCTAATAACTTTCAAATCTCCATTTCCAGACTTATCTCTCTCTTCTTCTCTGATCCCTAGATCCATGTATGTGCAAATACCTCCTGGACAGCTCTTTAAAATCAGCAGGTTCTTTTTTTTTTAATATTTTTTTCTTTATTTATTTATGATAGTCACACAGAGAGAGAGAGAGAGAGGCAGAGACACAGGCAGAGGGCGAAGCAGGCTCCATGCACCGGGAGCCCGACGTGGGATTCGATCCCGGGACTCCAGGATCGCGCCCTGGGCCAAAGGCAGGCGCCAAACCACTGCGCCACCCAGGGATCCCCAAAATCAGCAGGTTCTAAACGGACTTTATCATCTCAAAACTGTCTCTCTATCCAAACACTCCCAATGACAGGAATGGTACCCATAATTATCTAAATCCAGAAATCTGGGATTATCCTTGACTTCCTCTTCCTCTTGCCTTTTTCTAATATACCAATACATTTGCCAGTTTCACCTCCTAAGCAGCTTTAAAATTTGTCCACATTTCTTCATTCCTACCGGTACTATCTAGTCTAGGTCACTATCATCTCTCTTGGATTGAACGGTATCCTAATTAGTGCTCCTGTATCTAGTTTCTCCCTGCCCCCAAATACTTCATTCTCACAGGCAGCCACAGTAATTATTCTTTTTTTTTTTTTATAAAAGCTCTAATTGGATTTATGAAATGATTCACAAATCAGACAGCATCACATCTAGCAAGGAGAGGGGAGCTCCCCACAGTGATCATTCTAAAAGGCAAGTCTGATCATGTCACCCCCTTCTTATCATCTTTTAATCACCTTCCTATTATTTGGGGGATAAAAATCTAAATTGCTTAAATAAGTTTTCCTGAGCCCTCCACTAGTCAGAGCCTCTATCACCTCCTCATCTTGGTGTCTTGCCAACCTCTTGCCTGTCTCCATTTGTACTGAACTTCTTTTTAGTTACTTGAAATGAGGCCCCATATATATGCTCTCTTATTTCCAGGCCTGTAGTGGGCCTTCCTTTTCCTAGAATGTGTCTCAGCCTCAATTAAAGGATAGCTCTCTTGGGAAGCCTTTCCTGACTAGGTAGTGTCAAGAACTCCTATCACCCTCAGAACCTTCTACTTTTCCTTCCACTGATACTCACTTTATTGTCATCCCTCAATTGTCTTTCTTCCTTGGTAGACTGGAAGACTGGAGAGTAGAAAACTTGTCTAAATTTCTACTATTGTATGATGCATAGTAAATAAAAGTTGAATAAATGAGACTTAGCAAATAAATATTATCTATGACAGATGCTCTAACAGAAGTAATCACAGAATGCTAAGAACCTAACTGAGGGACATCTAAATTGGAGTTGAGGTTCAAGGAACACATACACTGCTCTTTGTACAGTTCACAACACACAGTAAACTGAGTTTCAAGCACGAATAAGATTAATAAGAGTTAATTTGACGCTTCATGGAGAAGGGTGGCAAAATATGCCTCCCCAAAATGTGCCTTGTAGGCATTAGGATTATTTTGAGAAATAGCAGACATAGGTGAAGCTTTGAAAACAGTAAAAGTTGCCCTTTGTAAGGGAAAAATATATTTATAAAGGAAGTCTCCTTTCTTCTTCGTTTTCTTTGTTTCTATCTGTGTCTCTCTCTGTTTCTCTCTGAGAAGGATGGCTTTAAATCACTAGAAACTCTTATCAATGGAGATTTAAGAGAACCGAAATCTGCATAGCAAACTCAACTTTTCATGCTCATCTCCCCATAATTGGCCTCTCACACACTTTTTTTTTTTAAACTCAAGATGGTATTTAAGCTGCCTCTGTGAGAGTTACTCATTTTTCCCTTGGTATCTCCCATGTATACATGAGGTATACATCTTAATCAACTTCTTTGTGTTTTTCTCTTGTTAATCTGTCTTTTGTTACAGGGGCCTCAACCAACAAGTTAGAAAGATGGAGGTGAAGTTAATTTTTCCTCCCCAAAAGGATGAAGGGCATTCCAAGTAGAGGCAACAGTCAGCACTTGTGAAATAATGGAGGTGTGAGTCAGAAGCAGAAGTTATAGGAGCTGCACCCTGTTTTATATGGTTGGAATAAAGAGCGCATGGGTGGATGGTAGGTTGCTGGAAAAGGAAGCTGTGAATGTAGGCAGGACCTAATAATGAACCATGTGTCATGGTTTGAATGTTATTCTGAAGGCTATGGGGATTCAGGCCAGGAAGTGACATATATTTTGAAAAAAAAAATACCATGGCTGCAGTTAGAAGGATGAATTTGATGGGTGAAAGTGGTGATGGGTGGTAGTAGATTTGACTAATTATTTGGGGAGTGGAAGACGGTAAGAATTTAGGCCCAAAGTGATAAGAATTTAAATGACGTAGTGGCAGTGAAGATAAACCCATAGGGCTTGGTAATGGAGAGGATAAAGAAGTGTTAGTGAGATTCTGTTTCAGGTGAATGTATGAATAGTGGTCTCCTCACTAAATGTTCAGTATGGTTGGGGGCAGGGGTGGATGAAGAAAATAATGGATTGTATGGAACATGGAGACATTTACCAAGAGAAGCAATAGGACAAAAGTGGCTAGATCTTCATAGGGTTAACCACAAAGCTTTTTAAACCAGAATGTAGCCAAGGAGGCTCAAATCTGAATCCCTGATTCCTCGAACCCCATCAAGCCCTGAACTGTTCAGATACAAAAGCCACATGGTGCCTTGGGTCTCCCTGTCTCTTGAACACTTCAAAACTCTAGTGAGAAGAGGAATAAAGGCATAAAAAAATGAAAATAGGTCTGAGATAGAGCAGGTGGGTAATTCTAGGAATGGGAAGCTGAAAGCCAGATTGGGGTGAGAGTGGGGATCAAGTGGAAATGTATTTGGTAATGGGAATCAACTAGGAAAACAAGGAGGAAGGACTCGAGGAAAGGTCAGTAGTAGGATCGGACCTTGGAATGTAAGATGAAAGCTTATAATAGAAGAAAACATGATAGTGGCCTTTTTTTGAAGCCATTTTAAGGGTTTGGTAGCTGGGAATGGCCCAGGAATGGGAACCCTCCTCTAACACTGTTACCATGCTATGAGTTCTTATTAGACCCGACTCAAGGTGTTTAGTTACAGGGTCAGTATAGAGTCTCCAGTGCCCAGGACAGCCCCTTCCAGAGGGCAGGAACTCTATAAATATGTATTGGATGTATTGATAAATGAACACCAAAGATACAAACAGATTTCATTTAGGAGGAAATCTTGCTATGGAAAACAGTGGAGCAAGAAGCTTTAGAGTAGTCATAATGGAGCTTATCTTTCATGGGGGGACAAGTCTTCTAACTTGATGGCCTGCTAATTGCATTACACAGCAATCAGTCAAGCACTGGCACCTGGTGTGATAGATACATTGGGCACAGTCAACTAATCTATCAAGAATCACAAAGCAATTGAGAAGCTCAGTTGGAAGGGACAGAAGTACTGCCGTGTAAACCCCAGATACTTGGTTTCCAGGCAAATTGAGCTGAAATATCCCCTTATTCTATTAGTCTGGTTTCTGGAATTAGCAATAGGCTCAAGAGGAGATACTTCTCTCTTGAATTAGTGACAGGACTGCTGCTCAGGCATAAACTTAGGGGATTCAGTTATTCCAACATATGATCATTTGATTTTTTTTTTAATTTTTATTTATATATTCATGATAGTCACAGAGAGAGAGAGAGAGAGGCAGAGACACAGGCAGAGGGAGAAGCAGGCTCCATGCACCGGGGGCCCGATGTGGGATTCGATCCCGGGTCTCCAGGATCGCGCCCTGGGCCAAAGGCAGGCGCCAAACCGCTGCGCCACCCAGGGATCCCCTGATCATTTGATTTTTTTTAACATGCACTTGGTCATAATTTTCATTACAAAAACAGTTTAGTACAATGTCTGGGAATTGAAAGCCCTGCAAAAAGATCTGTTGATATCAAGCTTGAAGGTTAAGTATATCATCACATGATAAAAAGGAAAACCTAGTTCTTACGGAAAAGACCCTATGCACACACAGGTGTGTGTATGCACCTACACTCATCTACTTGTTCTCACCGTGGCCATGGGCCTGAATTTACTAGCACAGGCTGAATAAAGCACAAAGTGAGGATTCAAGCAAGACAGGGCTGTAGTTGCTGTGGAAACCATGGCACTGATCTTCATGACACATGTACCCTGAGCTCTAACATTCTGTAAATGACTTAATAATGGATGGATTCACTTTTTGGAAACAATTTGTAGAACTTATTACCTGAAATACTTAAAAATGGGAAGTTTCTATGGTTTTTGTAAATTTCAGCTCTAGGTAAATTTTTCTGCATACCTAAAGCTCTGAAATTAGAGGATTTTGCTATTGTTTGCTTTCAATGCAGATGTACAGAATAGATGCTGATTTCACGGGACTGATGTGGGCTCTATCTATAGTCACAATCAAGATTATGCAAACAAAATCATGGATATTTAATGTATTCTTAATGCTTTCTACAGTTAGTCTTTGGAGACATTTTAATCCTAACTGAAAGAGGCGCTGTACTCCCTTGTCTAAAACGTCAATAGCTAGCGTACCAACGTGGTACCTCAATTACATATGGATTGGGAGCCATTTAATCCTCTCAGATAACTTTATCCACTTGGTCTATACCCAAAACTTCTGGTAGGAAGATCATCTCTGAATTTCTTTCCAAATATAAAGTTGGCAGATTTCATCTACTCTCACTTTATATACATATATTTTTATCCTTGAAGGAAAGAAAGATCTTAGAATTTGCATTTTTTTTTGTGTGAGTAAAAACTGTTTCTGCTTCAATGAAACCCAAACTTTTTAATAATGTTAAATATTGTCATATTTTTAGGTAATGAGTTATTTTTTGAACTGCCAATTTATGACATCAATTCTCATTGACAAAAAAAAATCCCTGCCTATTGACATTTAGGGGTGATGTAATCATGGAAACAGCATAGCACCCAATTTCAAGATTAAAAAAAAAATGATTCTAATTTCATAGCTACCTGTGAAAGTAAATATAAATTTTTGTTCCAAATCTTCAGTTATCTCAATAACACTAGTTTTGACTTGTGAGAACTGTAGGGTAAATCAATATAATTTGCTGCCAGCCTGTGCTTGAAACCTATGGGCTGACCAGATCCTTATATAATAAAATGCTATGGTCCCCACATATTTGCCACAGGATAATTTTGTTATACCAAGTTCATTATTAAATATACTTTATTTTTGTAGAGACTAAATAAGAAAAGTTGTTGATGCAGTAGAATAATATTTTGAAGTGTTACTGGATATATTTTTCTATCTTAGTAATTCCCCTTTCCCCTCAGCCTGAGAAAAGCACACAACTTAAGACAAGAGAGATTCCAAAGAAGCTAGTGAGAACACAGTCATACTCTTAGCTTTGAGTTTTCATAGAAAGTCTTCAAAGCCAGAGCTTTTGACTCTAAATGCAAGGTTCTTGATATGAGAAACATTTTCAATGTTATTATTTGTTCGTTTGTTTAATCCCAAAAGCTTGGATTTCAAGACAGAGTAGGGAGGTCTCAGAGCATAGAGTTGATACAACAAACATAAAACAGGAAGAATTCTTCAATAAACACAGAGTATTTTCCGCACTGTAGAGAGGAGACAAGCAAATCTGGAATGGAGGAGAAGCTTGACAAAGAGGGATAAGAGGAAAGGAGAGCTCTCTTCATTTTGCTTGAGTCTTGGTAGGGAGGGCAGTGGGATCATGAAAGACAAAACACTCAGAGAAGTTCATACATTTGGGTGTAGAGGGGATATGGGCCCCACTTCCTGTTTGGGAAAATATAGTTTCTCAGGTGAGATTTTGGGCAGAGAGGATCTGAGGCAGATCATATGGCCCCAAGGGTAGCCTAGCAGCTGGAAATTTCCATGTCTTCTAGAAGACACAGCCTAGGACTAGGTGCAGGTCTGTGGACCAAAAGGGACCTTATCATTGGGATGAATAAGAGTTAGAAGAAGAGATGCAGAAGTGAGTGTGGATGCTTCTATAGCAGATACATGAGGAGAGAGGCTAATGAATGTCTAAGAATGAAAAAACCAGGGCTAGTATTCAGGAGAGGACAGCTCCCATAGACAATCCCTCTCCTAAGATGTGCAAAGGTCTGAAATTTATGTTAGCTCAGAGTTACTGAATATTTACCCAAAGAGACTGAGTAGTAACCTGGAGGTGGACTGAATTACCTTTAATCAATACAATTGAAATTTCCACTATAGGCAGAAATAAGGGCCCAGGAGCTAAATTCAATTATAGAAACTATATTTATCTTTCTATGTTCATTATGATATTGTTAATTTCTAGAGATTCTATTTGACTTTTTAGAAACTGCTTTCATAATTTTAAAAGATTGCTCCTTTCAGACATTTTTTCACTTAAAAATTTCTTTAAATATAATAAATGTCTTCTTTTAATAATCTGAATGTGATAGCTCAATATCTGAAGTTTCTGAGTGTCTGATTCTGCTGTCTGTTCTTCCTGCTGCTTCTTGCTCATGGTGCTTTGTTTCTTTGTGTACTTGGTTATCTGTGCTTCTGTGCTGCTCATACCACTTGAGAAAGTATATGTAAGAATTTTTAGAGGATTATTAAGATGACATTATCTTCCCCTTGGAGAAGGCTTGGGATTAATGTCAGTCTAATACTACTCTAAACTAAATTTTTTTCAGTGATACAAATTTGGGGCTGCATAGACCTCAAATGTTTCTATGGCTACAGACTCTCAGGGCAAGGTTTCCTTTTTCTTTTCCTTCTGCCCTGCTCTGTCTTGGGTGAAAGCAACTTTCCGAGGCTCTTTGAGGGGGATGGGAGGGGATGGTCTTCCCTCTGGTGTGGCCCTTCGTGTTCCACTTTAATATGAGGTTCATCTATTACATTCTCCACATTTGTGGGTCTTGGGATTTGATTTCCATCCCTCTCACCCCAGGAATCCATTGAAGCCACAGCTCAGTTTCACAGTCCAAATAGGCAAATGGCCTTGGAACAAAAGCAGCTCCTAGTGCTTGGCCTACTTTTCTGTGTTCTCATTTATTCTAGGTTTTGGCTTGGTAAAGCCTTACGCCTTACTATGTTTTGGCTTATTGATGTTTTTAATAAAGATGAAAGCATATTTTATTCAGTATTTTTAGCAATGTTCAGTGGGAGAATTGCTCTGAATAAATTAGCTCATCATTGCTGGGCATCAGAAGTCATACCTGAGTTATATGAGTATAAAATTTCAAGCTCACTTTATCTATTGTGAGGCAAGAAAAAAAAGTGTTGTGGATTTCAGAAGGGATTAAGAAAGCTGATAGAGTGATATTTTTCCTTTTTTGCATTCCTTATAGTTTTTGCAAGTAAAGCAAATTGGTTAGGTAAGTTTGGGAATTTAAACAAGCTCTTTTCATAAGAGTGGTAGAACTATTTTAAAAGGAAGTGTGAGAAAAATTGTACATCGTGTTGATTGCAGAATTAAAGAATTGTAAATAATTATCATTTATTTTATGCCTTCCTCCAAAATTTTGGGTCTTTGATTCTAAACAGTATCTGAAACACAGGCAGGAAACAGATAAGTCATTATTCATAATTTAAAAAAAAATAACCAGAAAAAAATCCTTTACTTTAGGGTTTGACATTAAGACATGAAATAGCTTTGTACTGAATTTTATGTCATGTTTCCTATAAGAATTTAGTGTTTAATTTTTACTAAGTCCTATGGAAAGATGCAAAACTGATTGGAGACCAGACTTCTATTGTGAAATTTATAGTCTCTTTGGGGAGGACATGCACAAAAAAATGTAAGCTCTACAAGAAGCAAGGACTTTTGTCTCTTGTTCACCACTATATTTTCAGGGCCAAGCACAGGTCCTGCCAGAGTGGTGGTTCAATAAATATTTGTTGAATAAAGGAAATTGTTGAGATGGTTATAATTTGACAAGTTGGGAAAGAAACTGACCCCACTTGTGGTGAGTTCACATGAGCTCAGGATGACAAGAAAAACCCTGAGGTTGGCAGGTTAAGTAGGACCCAGCTGCATCTTGAGCAAGGTTTTGAAGTGTGATGGACGGGTCATGGATTGTAGACAAAGAAGCCTCAAAGTAGGTGAGAGGAGAAGGATTTCACACAAAGGGAATAAAGTCTTTGCAGACAGGAAAGGGATGTTGAGATTTATTATAGGACAGTTTTAAAAATTATCCAGGTAGCTTATTTAAAATGCAGATTCCTAAATCTCACTTCCAGAAATTCTGAATCAATAGGTTTGAGATGAAGCTTGGGCATCTGATTTTTTTTTATACAAGTATAATTGACACACAATATTACCTTAGTTGCAGGTGTACAACCTGAATGTCAAACTACAACCAGTAATTTGACAAGTTTATACATTATCTATGCCTACCACAAATGTAGCTACCGTCTATCACCATATAATACTATACAATATCATTGACTATATTTCCTATTCTGAACTTTTCATCCCTATGATTTATTCATTCTGTAACTGTAAGCCTGTATCTCCTTCTCCCTTTCATCCATTTTGCCTATTCCCCCACCCTCTTCCCTCTGTCAATTATCAGTTTGTTCTCTGTATTTATGGTTCTGTTTCTGATCTTTGTTTGTTTGTTATTTGTTTGTTTTAGATTCCACTTATAATTGAAAACATATGACATTTGTCTTTCTCTGACTTATTTCACTTATAGCATAATACCCTAAGAGTCATCTATATTGTTTTAAATGGCAAGATCTCATTTTTTATGGCTGAGTAATATTCCACTGTACCTATATATACCACATCTTCTTTATCCATTCATCCATCAGTGGACACTTGGGTTACTACCATATCTTGGCTATTGTAAATAATCCTACAATAAACATAGGGGTGCATATATCTTTTTGAATTAATGTTTTTGTTTTCTTTGGATAAATACCCAGTAGTGGAATTACTGGATCATATGGAATTTCTATTTTAAATTTTTTTATTTCACACTGTTTTCCATAGTGGCTCCACCAATTTATATTTACAAAAAAAAAGTGTACAAGGGTTTTTTCCTCTACATTCTTGCTAATACTTGTTTTGGGAATCTGAATTTTAACAAGCATCTTTGATAATTCTGATGCAAGATCAAACTTAGAGAAATATTATTATAACTGAATATTTCTCATTTCTACTTTCCTCCTTTTTCTCTACAGTTAAAAATATACCAAGAATAAGGAGGAAGAAACTACTTCAGTCAATACTGTATTAAATTGAAGCTATCAGTGGAGTATATGAATGAAACAACTGTTTGAATGTCAGTTGTGAAATTTGAGCCCAAATGACATTTTATGTGGAGTGTGTTGGTAGAAATTATCTCAGCTGCCAAGGTGCCCAGATCAAGGTGCTCAGATGCTATATTTTGTCTGTTTTACTTAGGTCACCAGATAGTGAGTCCTGTCCATTCATTTTGCTATGATAATATCCTTTAGAAGGATTAGAAAAAGTACATAATTTCCCTCTAAAATCTAGATTGTCAAAGATTTAGCATACTCCAATCATCCTGTTATTAATTTATCACACATTCATTTAAACTTTTCTTGATTTGATTTGCTCTTTCTTTTTTAAAAAGCATTTATTTATTTATTTGAGACAGAAAGTGTGTGTGTGTGTGTGTGTGTGTGTGTGCAAACAGAGAGAGGGGCAGAGGAAGAGGGAGAGCATCTCAAGCAGACTCCTTGCTGAATGTGGAGCCTGATTTGGGCTCAGTGTGGGACTTGATCTCACAACCCTGAGATCATGACCTGAGCCCAAACCAAGAGTCAGACACTCAATCAACCAAACCACCTATGTGTCCCTTCTTTCTTTTTCTACAGTTCATTGTCATCATTACAACTCACATTAAGTGATCAAGCATACAAGATGCACCAGCTGCTTTCTCGTGTTACTTATTTGGAGCTGAGGTATTTCCCGAAGAGGCATTTCATGCTCAACTGGCTTTTCTGGCAGCAACTACTGAACCTTAGCAGTTGTCTTCTTAAGACACTTGGTATTTACTTAACATGGGAAAGGAAAAGGGAAGGAGAGAAAACTATTTGAGTGCTTACTATGCACTAATCCTCTTAAAGATGTTATCTCATTGAGAATTTGTATTATTTTATTTTAAAGATGAGGAAACAGCCTTCAGAAAAGATAAGTATAGATTTAGAGAAGTGAGGTGAGTTGCTTAAGGTCCTTTACAGAAAGACAGCAGAGGAAATTAAATGGGAAAGAAAATAGAAAAGATGCATAGCCATGGACAATGTCCCTAGCTATTGAGAATAATGTATACATTCTACTGGAGGTTTTAGGCTAGTGTGGAAGCTTCTCTGTGAGAATTACAACATCCCCTTCTTGGAAGTCCAGGGGTTGGGATCCCTGAGACACTCAGATGAGAATACCTTAGGCTACCCTCTGTCTTTCCCGTTATCTCCCCAAGCATCCCTGCAGACAGTAGAGGCTGCATTCAGCTTTATCTTTCCAGAATCTATCTAGTCCAAACCCTCACTTTATAGATGGGGTGAACAGCAGGGCAAAAGGAGTAGTGATTTGCCCAAAGTCATACAGAGAGACTAACCACGTTGGGAGCAGAAACCAGACTTCCAGTCCTTGAGCACTTGCCCTGTTACCACCTCTAGTTCTAAATTAAGACAATGTAGGTTTCCATTTGCTTCTTTAGGGAGTCTAGCTACGAAATCAATGAGTGGAGCTTTTGGGCAGGAAAGAAAGATATGGAAAGTGTCCCTGGACTAGGAGGACCCTGGTCAGAGAGAGCCATTTGAACAGTGCTTCTGCACCAAGTTCTAGGAAATGCAAATAAATGCTCCTTCAGATTTTCAGAATGTGCTCGGGGTAGAGTACAATGGTGATCAAAGTTTGGGAAAGCTGAATTAAAGTGCCTTTTCTGAAAGACTTCTCAGGGCTTTTAATCCACTAGTATAAAGCTCAAACTCCAAGATGTGTATATTAAATATAGAGCTTCCCACACTCGTTTGCAGACAGGATCCCCTTCTCACTATCCTCCTCTTCCCCCACACTCCAGGCATTGGACAACTATTAGGAGCTCATGGGAAGGTCTGTGGAACCTGGTTTGGGTAACACTAATTTATGCCAAGTTAGGTAACTAAATTGGAAGATATTTTTAAGGTCCAACTGATAACAAGTTCAATGAAGAGAAGAGGGAAGTAGCTCAGAAAGAAGGGAAACTCCTCCTGAACAGTAAATGTAGTACATCAGCAGCTCAATGGAATACTCTTCAGGTATAAAAATATGATATTTTGAAAACACTGAGATAATATGGTTAATATTTATAGACTATCATTAAGCAGGAAAAAACCCTAAAATACAAAATTTTATCTCTGCTATGATGGAAACTATATGAAACATTACATGTGCGTGTGAGCAGGAACTAGAGGGAAATATGAAATAATGAAACCAAATCTTGATTAGGGCCATAGACTCACCAAAGGCTGTTCAAAAATGATGTCAGTTTCACAATAAAAAAGTAAAATAAAGAGATATCACCTGAGAATTTAACTTCCTTTTCTTCTTCATTAATAACTTTTTCCCTCTTCCTTTTCTGGGAACCCAAACCTTCTGCAAGATAGTAATAGGTTTGGAAAATTGATGATACATTTGCTTTCTCTACCAAAAAAAAGAAAGAAAGAAAGAAAGAAAGAAAGAAAGAAAGAAAGAAAGAAAGAAAGAAAGAGAAAGGGGGGAAAAAGTGATTTCTGATTAAATTGTGCAAAATTCACTTATTGCAGAGAGCTTAATACCCATGTACCCGGACCACGTGTGGTATATGATTAAAACCTGGCATCTACAGATTAGGAGACACTGAGGGATCAGTAGTCATTTCTTGTACATAGTACTTTGCTGCCTTCTTTCAGATAACTTAGAGCAGTGAATTACAGGGCCAAAATTCTGAAAGTTGATATTTGGAACATATGTAGCTTTATCCTGGCTTTAGGATCTTTAGTTATAATCATACAGAATAAAAATAAAAGTTAAAATACCTATTTTTAGACTAAGCATTCCGAACAAATCCAGGAATACTATCCCTCCCAGGTTGTGCTATTCATGCTACATGGTATAAAGTCCCCAAGGATATTAATCACTGTAATACATAACTTTAATAATATGCGGTGAGGCAAAGCATACACTATTTTAACATATTTATTCAAAAACATTTATTGCATACTGACTACGTGCTAGGTGCTAGGGATGCAGTGGTGAAAAAGCCCTGTCCTCATGGGGTTTATATTCTAAGGGCAAGTCATAGAATAAAGTAGGCAGGTAAGTGAAGCCTACAAACACTAAAGAGAAAAAGCAAAGACAGGGGAGCTAGGCAATGAGGAAGGGAAGATCTCATGAGACTGGGGGGCATGAGAATATCCGAAGGAGGGTGGCTTGTGTATCTCTGGGTGGAGCACCACAGGCAAAGGGAGCAGCAAGTACAAAGGCCCCGGAGTGAGATTGCCTGGTGTGCTGGTGAAGGAGAGCCAAGACTGGTACCGGGTGGGCAGGTGGCGAGTGCAGTGCTATTCTGAGGGGGAAGAGACAGGGAAGGAAGTGCACATGGGTGAACAACGGTGAACTTCCCCTGAGCCCTATTCTTCTGAAAACAGTGCTGGTTAAGAAATCCTCCCTACCTCCTTTTGTGTTCTGGGAAATGGCTTACTGCAAAGAACCATCCTTCTCCATATGACTTAGATGTGGTGTCTGGATGACTCTGTTGTTTACCTAGGACAAGGCCAGACACAGACCCTTGTGATTCCCATTCTCTGTGTTGTAATTAGCTACTGTACGTCCCAAACCAGCTAGACACAGAGGTAAACATTCCCCTTTCCTCACTGACTGCAGCTGCCCTTGTGACAGAAGCATCCCAGTTGGAAAGTCAAGTTCCCTGTAACTTGTCTGCTCCTCTCTGTACAAGCCCAAGGTGAAACTATGCTGCCAAAGTGCTCTGATTTTTGCATCTGGGGTGTTCTCCTGATAGCAGCTGGGAGCATAAAATAAATTTCCTTCTTTATTCTGTTTTTGTCTTTGACAAGGTATTAGATACATTATAAATCCATTCGAGGAATTTTTTTCACCCTTATAGTGTGTTTGCCAGCAAGCCTTCTCTAAATTTAAAAGTAACTCCCTTGAGTTGAAATCACCTTCATGCAGGCTTCAGGAGTAGAGGCAGTCATGATTCAAACTTAATTACTAAATTTTAAAGTCATACTCTGAGAACTAAATTGGAAGTCAGAGGAAATAGTTCATCAACAGAATCCTTTGGGCAATGTTCAGTATTGAGAAAGTGAATTTCTCCTGTTTGCCAGCCAGAGTCATTGATCCAATAAATAACCAATTAACCTTAATTAGTTTATTTTCTCTTATTAGGATATTTATTATATGAGAGTATTTTACTATTTTGGTCTTCATTATAGATAGATAAATTATAAAATTTTTAAAATCACATTTAAATCAATGCCAATAAATCTTTGCTAATACAATTTTTTTTACCAATAAAAAAGCAAAAATCCTTACCTACTTTGTTTCTAAAATTTGTCTATGATGTCTGGCAGCTGAAATTATTTTGTTTAAGTAGAATTTTTTGAAATAGTCAATTGTACTCGACATGGTAAGGAGACTATTAATCATTCACACCTTAGTATGAATTAATCGCTATAGACTACTTTGCTTTTAACAGGAGAAATCATCTTCAAGGGAAGAAGGGGGACTTTGAAACAGAGTCATGGAAGGGAGAATAGGGCGATTTATGGGAATGCTGGCTCAGGTGGGAATGCTGTGGTGTAGCTGAGGCGCTGGGTAGCGAGAGGATAGCACAAAGTGACAGGTCCAAAAGAGGAGATGAAATGGACACAAAAGACAGGTAAGATTTATTCATTTAATGTTCCTGCCTCAATTCCTAGAGCTTGCACAGGCTTGTGAAATAACTAGAGTACTAAAAACACATCTGATAAAGGTCCCTCTTTCAAAGATGGATTTTGAGTAACTGAAGACGTACAGGTTGAGAATTCTCTGCGTCAGTATAGACGGATGGAGGTGTGATTGGGAAGCAGCTCATCAGGTAGTGCGGACCCAGGTGATGTTATAGAAGAGGATGCCTCCCCCCACCGCCCAGGGCCAGGAGATCCACCAAGCTCCAGTGGAGATTGCCCTAGCCTTTCCCACTCTCCACCAGCCTAGGTAGGGACCGCAGGTCAGGAGTGTGGATGGAGGCTCACCTACTTTATGCTACAATATTTAGAAGCTGTCAACTAGTCTGGCAAACTGTTAAATATGTATATGTTATCTAACATATCTCCTATCCTGACAGATATACCTTCAAAACTATCTGGAATATTAGGTTCAACTTTGGGATTCTATGGTTCAGAAGAGCTGGCTTACTGGTGCTCAGCCTGCAGTCTGACTCCCTCCTCTTTCCACGCCTGAACCATGGGGCTAGTGTGTGTGTGTGGACCTCCCCCCACCCCCTTAATATATGTCCAAATTCTATCATATCCCATGTACTGGTTCCATCCATCTCCCCACAACCGGCCACCGCTTGGGCTTCTGAACATGTATGCTGGTGACACGGTCTGCTCTTGAGAAAAAGAATGAGGGGTAAGAGGGCTGTATGTAGGTCAGGGAGGTCAGGATGTAGGTTTGGGATCATTTGAGCAGGGAATTCCAGGGTCCTGAGTACTTGGATCATCACCTGGAAGGGAAGGCTTGAGTTCCGCGTAGACAAGACCCCTTCGTCTTTTGAACTCATTATGGGAGGTGGAGATGTGGCTAGACATATGGCTACGGGATGGCCAGAGAGGGATCCTCTGAAGCATGTGGCCCTTCAGGGACCTTCTAAAGACCCTCTTGCCTTGGTCTAAGGGCAGTGCTGGTGGTAGGTATAATCCCATGGGAGTCATTGTCTTCTGTTGCGTAGTAGTGTGTTCACTTCACATCTAGTAATTGTTCAATAAACACACTTCATTTCATAATGTGGATTGAGCTCTCAAGGAATCCTTACTATCGACTGTGTAAAGTCTTGAGTTAAAAGTTGTAGGGAAGCTGAGTGGTTGCACAATTGTAGATCTTGGAGCACACTGCCTAGGTAGCAGCTCTCCTGGAGAGTGCTGTCCAGCCGACTCAGCCGGTAGAGTCACACCTTCCCATAGACCCTCCACTTCTCTACTCCTAACCTCCTGACTGACACCTGCTTTTTGAGGGCCTTGCCCACAGCTAGGACACTGGCAAGGTCTTTCTGTTTTACTCAGGAAAGTCCATGTGTGAAATGCCTACTTGAAGACTTGAAGCTTCAAAAACGAATCGTATTGTTTGTTTGTTTGTTTGAAGGGCTCCGAGAAAAAACTCTTTGTTGCCGATTCAGGCCAACTAGATAATATTCTATGTAATGGAAAAAGCTCCTTGCAATAAGGGCTCCCTAAAGCTTTCATTTTGACGGTGAAACAGACAATTCTGAAGTGCTCAATGAGTTTAATTTGCTAAATAGTAATTAGCTATGATTTAAATAGAAGATTATTTGAAGAACTGAATAGAATAACACTGTTTATCTACAGCATAATAATCTGAGTAACTGACTACTCTCGAACTTCGACGTAGATAGAGGGAGCCACCATCTGTTTCCTTAGGAAGACTATTTTTGAGAAAGAATTGTAAAGGGCAAGTCTTTCTAGAGCCTGGTGCCCCTCCATATCCACAGCAGCACCTATAATTCCACATGTAAATATTAACACGCACTTCTGAGCCCAGACCTTATTCCAAATTTTCTGCCACGAACGAGAGTGGCCAGGCATCATTTCTCTTTGCATAGATTTCAGTTTCCAAGGAGGAGGGATTTCTGCTTTCTCTCAGGTGTGCTGGGGAGGAGTTTTATGAAAGTCAAACTGGCACTAACTAATAAATGAGGTTGTTTAGGGCTACCAGCATTCCTGAATTGCCCTCCCCAGAGCTGCCTAAACAGAGTCCTGTGCAAACCCATGGGGTAGACCAAGTCCACGCAGACCCAGGGGCAGCTTCCTGGCCTTTTGCTTGGACAATCCCCAAAGATCTGAGTGACGCACATTGTGTCTCTCCTACTCAGGATAACTATTTTTAGAGTGTGAGGAACAAAGATCAGGATGTGCCATACACATAAGCTGATGTACTCATTATCAGATGCAGCTGATGTCATCCTTTAATACGTTCATATAATGAGTGTTTCAGGGAAGCACTGGTATTTGTCTGTGGCTCTACTTCTCCTTAACTTGCAAGGACAATGTAATCTAATATAGGCCATTCTCACCTTCCCCATTATCATCAGCTAATACTAAACATGATTTTTCAGAGCATAGGGAAGCTCTGCCCTCTAAGTTTAGCAGTTTTTTTAGTCTTGGACAAGACATACACAAGTGCATCAAACCAACAAGTTCAACATTGCTGCCTCTGCACATCTAGAGTCATACAAATCAGCTGCCTCTGTACTGCTTTCTCCATCTGGACTTCTGCCCGAAAGCCAGGCCCTCAAAGCACAGACCCCTAAAGTACAAATCCATGGCTGGGGCTGGGGCTCCATTTGGAGCTCAGTTGATCCTTATGTCCTCCTCTTCCCTCCTGCTGCTATTGGAGCAAAGTTGCTCCCAAACTTGAGCTCTGCAAACCTTGTTACCACAGTCAGGCTCTTCATTGTCTCTTCTTGCTTCTCACCCCTCCCTTGTGAGTTATTATTGGTAAGGAGACCTGGGCATGTCCTGGGGCATCCAGGTACCCCTGAGTCATATCCTAATTGGAACTTGCCCAGCCTATGGAATTGGTTCTTTTTTCTAGGTTCTTATTTACTTGTCAGTGGCCTTCCTATCACTCCTCCATTCTTATCTTGCTCTCAATTCAAATCTCTTGTTTTTAAAGAGATAGCTTTTCCCAACCCTTTACGGAGATTTGAATCTTGATCCTATATTTAAGGATAGCAGCTCAAGGTTCTGCTGTGCATGGATAGGTCTTCTCCAAAGACAACTGCCATGAGTGCGGCCATGACTTTCAAAGACTGCCTGGATTCACAGTTATGTCTGGCTCACTTACTGGACATGCCAAGAACAGATACTGGGAATTAGGCCCTTGAGGGGTAAAATTGTCCCTAGTGAGGAATCACTACTTATAGAAAGTGGCTCACCTGGACTTTGAATCCAAAGCTATCTGTCTTCAAAGCCAACTCTTTTCTTAGCTGGACACGAAATTCACATGTAAACATGAGCACTCATGTGAAGAGACTGCCTTACATGGCAGTAGAAAAATTCATGTATTCTAGTTGTTACAGCAATTAATGTCATTTCAAAGTAAAGAAGCACATAATAATAATAGCTAACATTTATTGAGTGCTTACTATGTTCAAAGAAATGTGTCAAGCACTTTATACACATTGGTTCGTTTAATCATCTCCACAACTTTGTGAGGAATGATATGCCTGCAGACTCAGCATATAATAAAATAGATTCAGAAAAGGAAATTTTGCCATTACAGCAGCGTGAGAGCATTCTGCAATGGCTAATAATTTTTCAAAGCTCAAGTCTGGAGTCCTTGTGAGATATTAGATTTTAGTGACATCTACGATTCCAATTATCCCCAACTATGGAATGTACTTGGTCAGGCCTGAGCTGTCAAAAAAGGATTGTTTTGAACAATTTTCATGAAGTCAACCAATTAGTTGATAGGATCACACTTCCTTTTTGGTACCAGGCACTCCCTTGGTGTGGAACCGCATGTCACCCTCTCCCAGGGGAGTGTCTGGGGATTGCTGGGAAAATGGAATCAGTTAAAAATTGGCTTCTTGCATTTGTCAGACTCTTGGTTCCTTAATACTGTCTCTCCTAAAAAGCCATAGGTTTTAAAGGTGTTTTCTAAATCAAAGTCATAGTCTCAGGGAAACAAAATGTGATTGCAAATGCATTAGTTCAAGTTAAGCCAATGACTTAATGGTGATCATTTCAGGGGCAGAAATTAAAAGTCCAATGCCAGCAGAAGAAAGCTTAGGCATCAGCATCATGCTCCAAATAAATGAAGGCTGGCTCAGACGTTCATCTAATAACTTGATAATACACCAAACTGTATTATGGTTTCTACAGACAAGAATTCTGACTCAGATCAATTACTCAGGCTGAAAATCTTTATTGAGTGTGCTATTGAGGGCTGGTTTATGAAATAAAATGGTTTGAACATGGAATAGAGAGAAAGAAGGGCCTGAAAGGATGGAGCAGGGATGCTAGTTCTCAAGCAGAAGCCCCTGGACTGGTGAAAAAGAGAGAGGGAAACAAAAAGAGGAATCAACGAGGAGAAGCCCAAACTGGCCAGAGCTCTGAGCGGGGGCTATGCTACTAGATCCATGAAGAGAGGTCTCCTGAGGCTTCACTATGCCCACAAGACTCTCAGCACCTTTCCTCAAGACAGTCTGGGTTGGTTGGACATATGCAGAATTAGTAGGCTGTACAAGAATGTGGGGGTGAGATTGCTTGAAGTGTCAGTGAGGGAGGGCTTCTGCAAAGTGTGGGAACTTTACAGTGTTCAAAGCTCAGCACAACCCTCTCCTCTGGCCATCAGTGGGCTAGTGTTATGAACATGGAATCTGTGAAGTTGTGTGGGTCCCATGCTCAGAAGGGCCCACGCTTGGTTTCATGCTCTGCTGTCGCTCTGTTGACATTCTCAATAATTTTTAAACAATGGTTCCCATATTCTCATTTTGCACTTGGATCCACAAACTGCATAGCTGGCTTTGGGCAGCATATGCTGTCCTGATGTGTCTCTTGATGTGCCATCTCTATATTACTCCAGGACCCTAGGGAGGATGGGAGTGTTTGGGAAGGGCTCATAGTAACTCAAGGGCTGTGCACAAGACATTGTGCCGGAAGTTCTTAGAGGAGACAGTGAAGTATCTTATTACCTTAATTCTTTCTTAAAAAAAGATTATTTATTTATTTATTTATTTATTTATTTATTTATTTGAGACACAGATAGAGAGGCAGAGGGAGAAGCAGGCTCCCTGCAGGGAACCCAATGTGGGACTCGATCCCAGGATCCTGGGATCACACCCTGAGCCAAAGGCAGACACTCAACCGCTGAGCCACCCAGGCATCCCCTATTTCCTTAATTCTAAGATGATATCAAATATGGCACTCTCTTGGCTTAGTGGCAGCTTCGTTTTTTCAAAGAGAGACAAATTCATTAGCTACACACATAAAATATCCAACTTACACTAATTTAAGAAACATCAAATTGTGAATCTAAAAGAAAGAAGCATCTTAGAATAGCAGAAGTAACAATTCCTGGTGAGTTTTTATCAACTCCCCAATTGAATTCTGGACAGCCAAAGGAAGTTTTCACCTTGCCCTGGTTGGTCTCTCTTTAGAGCGCTTTCTGGGCTGTTTGTTGATTTATTTATTTCTAAAGATTTTATTTATTTAACCATGAGAGACACTGAGAGGAGAGGCAGAGACATAGACAGGAGAAGCAGGCAAGCTCCCTGTGGGGAGCCTAATGTGGAACTCAATCCCAGGACCTCGGGATCACGACCTGAGTCCCCTGGCTGTTTAAATCCAACTAAAAATCGGTGTATTTTGTGAAAGAGCAATGAAGGTGCCCTTTTATGTGTGATTAGTTGAGAAAGGAAAACAATGGGACACTGAGGCTCTGAGGTCTAACTATAACGCTGTTGAAAATTAGTGAGAAGAAGCCCTTGAGCTTCTCTTTGTCATGAGTTTGTTTGTTCAGCCTAGCTCAAGCGGACCAACTGATTTTAGTACCTTGAATGTTCTAATCCATGAGAAAAGCAGCCAGATGCACAACCAAGATTTTGCCCACAAGTGGAGCAGCGAGTTCTTTTTCCAGATACAAGCTTTCTGTAAGTCAGATCATTCTCTTAGAGTTTTGGTCGACATCCTCCCTCAAGGTGAATGCTTCTTTAGCTGTTCAGAATTTGTGGTCTGATAAATCTCTCTTCCCTAGAGGGCCCCTTAGCAAGGAGCTAGTTGCCTGCAATAGACAGTGACTCACAGGTTCACTTATGACAAACTCAGGCACCACCTTCCTCCCATATGCCTCTTACCAACTCTGCCTTGAAAAGATTCACCCACTGATCCCCTCCCACAGCTCAAGAACCAACCACAATGAGTTTAACTCTGCAAAGGGCTTCGGCACTGACTCTTTGCCCTCAATCACCAAGAATGCATTAAAACTATGTAGGCATCTGATGTGGTGTTATAGGATTGACTAATACTCGTATTTACCCACCTGACAAAGCTTTGTTTTGTGTATGGAGCAGGCAAGGTGAGAGGCTGGGGAGAAACTGGAGACAAATGAAATGGAACCTCTGACCTGGATAGGGTGAGAGGGCTCGTAAGCTAGTAGGACAGAGAAGCTCTGCCTAAAATCTGTACCGATGAGGCCAGTCGCCCAGTTCATCCTTCCTGTGATGTCCTCACTTCACATCCATGTTGTATCCACCTTAAGACTTTCTTATTAGATAGACACCGGCCCTAATACTCTTAATAAATGAGGTGAGCAGAAGGCCGATGCACTAATCCTTAATGATGGTGACAATGGTAACAATCCATTTCCTGTTCGGTTTTAGTCAAAAGGAGTCTAGCTTTCTTTGAGCCCATCTAAGAAGAAATTTATTGTAATTATAACAGTGATGACAACAACAAAACTACTACTGCTCCTACTACTACAATTCTGTTTAAGTCTCTCCACGTGGCTTACACTCTTCTTCATTGTATATACGTTGCTTCTTACCATTACAACAACACTGGGAGATACTTATCATGATCCCACTTTTCCTGAAGAAGAGATGAAAGGCCAGGAGCTGTCCAGGCACAGCTTGCTCTCACAGCACCCCACTGCAGCCCTCCCTTTGCGGATAACTCTGGGCCTGGGTAACCCTCTTGCCCGTGGGAGCACCCAGGATGAAAGCTCAAGTCCTCTGGGAGCGTTGAGGCAAGGGCTGAGGGAAGAACCAGGACTGCATTGTTTGGAATGGAAATTGCAAATGCTAGAACCTACTGTCTCATAAACATGTTCTTCTCCTCGGTAAGCATTAGCATTCTGCAACAGCCAGAGCATACGCTTGCCTGTAAAAAAGCACTAGAACTTTTCTTATTGAACAAGTCTAATGACACGAAGGAGGAAAAGGAAGAAAGAAGTTCTCTTCTGCAGAGAGAGGAAATAGAGAAGGAGTCTAAGGAAAACATTTCTAGAAAATTCACTTAGTAGACAACTATTTTAAATAGCTACTCAGCTCTTTCCAGCTGATGGGAACTGCTGGGTTCTGAACACCCCGCAGAGAATATCTTTGGAGAAGCCCAGTGCTCCAGGCCCCACCAGAGCATGCGAACTTGACATCTCTGTTATCAAGGCCTCTGTGCAAACCCAGTTGGGAAAAGACATTTAAGGAAGATAATGGGACACTCCACCCATTCACCCCTCCAGGTGTTTCAAGTTCCGCTGAGTTCACTAGAATATACACGAGGCAGCTAATTTCAGTCTAATTAAGACTAAGACTGGGTTAAGTTTGGTTAAAATCAGTTTTTTTGAATGCCTACTTTGTCCAAGGCTTGTGGTATTAAAAAAAGATCCAGTCTAGTGGCATCTCATTGATTTAACCCCCCACAGTCCAACGCTTGCTGCCACACGGCATCATGAAACCCTTGGCCATTACTAAGCATCTATTCCGATAAACCTCCTCTCTCACAATCTTGGGCCCAGGGTCCCCCCAAAAGGGCCCTTCCCATCTTTTCCATTAAAGCAGAGTTTTTGAAACAGCATTAAAAAATGAAGTAAAATGGAAATAATATCGGGGTGCAGCGTGCATTAAGCGCAAGCACCAATTTGTGCAATTATGTTGGGTTCTATGTGTATGTGTATGCCGGGATGTGATGCAAAATAGATTTTTCGCTATGGGTCATGGTTTGAAAAATTGAAAAGTACTGCCTTAAGGGAGTCCTCCAGCCTCTATTTTCCCAGCTCTTCTCTTCTTTAAGTCAGACCCCCTTACCCCTTCCTTTTGGAGGTCATTGTGGTTTTGTGCCTGCCTCTGAGATTCAACATTTCAAACACTCCTTCCTTCCAAGAGCTAACGGACTCAAGACTAGGACTTTGGTTTCTGTGCCCCATGTTTATTACCTGTGCCAGCTCATCCCTCCCCCTGCTACCCATGAGATGCACAAATCTGAAGCTCCAGCTTGGCCAGAACACTGGCAGCCCTGGCCATCCATGAAGGGTCGAATCAAGAACTTACTATACATACAGGTCCCTCTGCACTTGCACTACAACTATTGCCAAGCTAATAGCTGTTACTTTACAATGCCTTCCACTGGTTGCAGAGTGTGATGCTTTAAACAAACAAACAAACAAAAAAACAAAAAAACAAGCAGGGGCACCTGGGTAGCTCTGTTGGTTAAGCATCTGCCTTCAGCTCAGGTCATGATCTCAGGGTCCTGGGATTGAGACCCATGTGGGCCTCCCTGCTCAGCAAGGAGGCTGCTTCTCTCCCTCTGCCTCTACCCCTCCCCCTGCTTGTGCTCAGTCTCTATCTCAAATAAATAAATAAATAAATAAATAAATAAATAAATAAAATCTTAAAAAAAGGCAAAGGCTTGCCTCAGCGGGTGGACGCCCTTGCAAAGGGCCAAGAGTATGAAGGATGGACATCTCTCCTAAGGTCTCCAAAAATCTCCTCTCCCTGGCCCCCTGCCCTGTTTCCTCATGCATCCTTTTTTGGACGTCTCAGTGTGGTAACTTCAGAATCTGATCCTAGCCACAAGCTTTAGCTCCCCACCTGGGGTTCAGTAATGAGAACTACTATTTTTTGAGGGCTTACTGTGAACCAGATGCTACACTAAGCACACCATCACCACTATTTCACATATGCTCACAGCCAGAGCATGGGTGGGCATCATTTCACCCCCATTTTACAGACAAAGAAACAAATGGGCCCCAATTCAGTGGGACTTGAACCTGGCCAGCTGGCTTCCGTGCCTGCAAGCTTTGTCACTACATCAAGTAGGCTTGGGATGGCCTCAGGGATAGTTGGCAGGGCCACCACATGTGGCCATGCAGATTATGCACTGTACAACTCCAGGGGATGTCATTCACATTGCAATCTATGCAGTTGCTCAGTGTGCAACCTGCACATCTGTGTGCAGCAGCTCAAAGAGTTTAATTGGGCTCACACAACTCTGCTTTTCATCAATTAACTACTGACTGGGATTTGAATTATTTGAAGAGGTAGTGGCTTTGAAACAGGGAGGTATTTCATTGCTTCTGTTTCTCTTCCAGACAAAACTATTCCTTCCTGCTCTGGATTAAAGTCGTAGGAAATGTGGGTGATGAGAAGAGCCCCTCTCTGCTCCCTGTGTGTAGTAGCACAGAGGCCGGGAGGCAGGAGGAGGGGGAGACTGGGCCCAAGGAGATGCTGTACTGAGCAGGCAATCAATCATCTGAGAAGCTCTTTCGAGTTTCTTCTGGCTTTATTCTGGGCATTAATTGGAAATGTCTGCCCCTTCACAGAGTCTGTTTTCTTAGTAGAAAGGAAAGAAGGTTCTAGCTGAGCCTGAGGATGCTGAGAAGGGATGTGATAACTTTTCAAACTATTGGGATTCTCCACGGTTTCTTCCTCCAAAGCCTCACATTGGGATGCTTATATATGTGACCTGTCAGCTGCAAGGAGAGCCTTTTCATCCCAGGCTCCCTTCTCTGGAGACCAAGCAGGGACTGGGAAAGGGTGCGAGGGCAGGTACGAAGTTCTGCCTTCATCCCATAGCACTGGCTCAACAATCTTGCTGGGATCATAATTAATTGCTCAGAAAAGCTTTGTTGTCACTGGAAATGATATGAGGATAAAAGGACCCAACTAAGGAAAAATCATTTTAAAATTGGCTCTGCTATAGAGAAGCCGTGGCTCTGAGTCCTGTGGTTGCACACACTGTGTCCTAATTTGGGCACCAGTACCCAGCATTGGGCAATTGACTTCTCCAAATCTCAGTTATTTGTAAAATAAGAAAATAGAGATAACAATAACATATTAATGATAATCTCTGCATCATGGGACTGTGATGGAGATTAAAAAAGATAATGCTTGTAAAGCACCAACAAGAGGTGGAGGGGGGACCTTGAAGCAAGCATCCAATCCATGGGTGACACAGCTGAACTCAGAGGAACATGGGGTTGGAGGTGATCAGCTGATCTCATGGGGACTTGTTTCTTATGTGCCTCTTGTATCTCAGCTATTAAGGGATGTGCAGTGGTGTTTGTGACTGATTTCCGATTTATATACCAACTTTAGAACCTAAGCTGCCTCCCCTAGGGTGTGATCCTACTGGAAGTGCTCAATACTTGGTAGTTTTTCATTATCAAAGTTTGCCCAATTAACAAGTGTTCAACGATGTGTAACAAGTGAAGGTGATATTTGAAATTTAAGAAATAGCTGCCTGTTTAGACCAAAGGGACTACGGCTACTTTATTTCTCTAGTTCATAAGACAAGTATGAAAGCTCTATTTTTCTTCACAGGTATTTGTGTCCCTCCCTTCCCTACCACTCCCCTCTTTCCTCCCATTCTCCCAGCTTCCCTCCCAAATAATTGTTTTTGTAAATTCAATTTAAAAAATCTGGTTACTCTGGACCCATTTCTCTGAATCTTCAGTTGATTTAGTCTGCTCCAAAAGGAAGCTTACCTCATGCTATCTATGCTCAGAGGACTTTCTGTTATTAAGAGTGGAAATACGCTTGCTAAGGGCATGGCCATTAGAAAATAGGTGATGTTAATTATAGACCAATGTCACTAAGGCTTAACGTAGAAGGGATCCGGTTATCAAAGAATTCCCTCTGAGAGTGAAGCTTGTCCTACAATGTTACAGATTATAAAATGTCAGCCTGAGGCAGTGATTCTCAACCCTGGCCCCATATTAGGACTACTGGTGAGCTTTCAGAAAATACCTATGCCAGAGTTGGACTCCCAGATGTAATTGTTTGGGGTGGGGATCAGAAATCAATATTTAGAGCTTCCCAGCTGATTCCAGTGTGCAGGGTAAACCTTTGAGTATGGTCCATACTCCTGGTTCTCAGACCATTAGATAGAATCAAAGTACTAGAAGCACCGGGACAGCTTGTTAAAACACGGATTACTCATTCCCACCACCCTCCCCCCCAACCCCAGTTTTTGATTCAGTAGATCTGAGATGGGGCGAGAATGTGCATTTTTAGCAATTTCCTAGGTGATGCTGATGTTGCAAACTCCAAGCCATATCTTGAGGACACAACTGTTCATGATTCACATTCAGGGGTCCTCTATAACCTTGTATTCGAGTTCTCCAGAGAAACAGAGCCACTGGGATATACAGAAATACAATAGTCCCTCCTTATCCATGGGGGATGTGTTCTAAGGCCCCTAGGGGATGCCTGAAACTGCAGATTGCACCAAACTATATATATATATATATATATATATATATATATATATATACACTATGTTTTTCCCTGTACAGATGGCTCTTGAACGATGCAATGGCACCCTATGCACTTGGAAATACAAACATAACTTTAGACTCACCAAAAATTTAACTACTAATAGCCTCCTGTTGACTGGAAATATAAGCAATCTAGTAACACATATTTTGTATGTGTATTTTATACTGTATTCTTTTTAAAAAATTTTCATTAATTTATCATTTTAAATTCAAGTATAATCAAGAGTGTTATATGAGTTTCAGATATACAATATCATGATTCAATATATACTATATTCTTACAATAAAGTAGGCTAGAGAAAAGAAAATGTTATTAAGAAAATTATAATAAAGAGAAAAATACATTTTCAGTACTGATATTGAAAAAAAACCTCACATACAAAAAGGCCTTGGACCTGCATGTTTCAAAACTGTGTTGTTCAAAGGTCAACTGTACATACATAACCTATGATAAAATTTAATTTATAAACTAGGCACAGTAAGAGATTAACAATAGTGACTGATACCAACATAGAACATGTGCAACAATATACAGTAATACAAGTTATGTGAATACCTCGCCTAAATATCTCATTGTACTGTATCTGCCTTTCTTCTTGTGATGACGTGAGATGGGGCCCATGGGATGAGATGAAGCAAGGGGAATGATGCGCATTGCTACATGGTGCTAGGCTATTACTGACTTTCTGACCATGCACATCAGAAGGAGGATCGTCTGCGCCCAGACTGCAGTTGAGCGTGGGTAACCGAGGCCAATGAAGGTGAAGCCCCAGGTAAGGTGGGGAGGACTACTGGATATAAGAGGAAATTTGTTATAGGAACTGGATCACATGGCTGTAGAGGCTGAGAGGTCCCACAGCCTGCCATCTACGAGCTGGAGAACCAGAGAAGCTGGTGGTTATAATTCAGAGCCAGTTTGAGGACAGAGAGGGGAGGTGTAAGTCCCAGAGTCTGAAGGCCGGAGACCTGGGGGCCCTACTTGCAGGGGAAGGAGAAGATGAACATCTGAGCTCAAGAAGAGAGAGATTTATTTGTCCTTCTTCTGCCATTTTTGTTCTAGTCAGGCCTTCTATGAGTTAGAGGATCCTGCCCACCCACATTGATGAGGGCAATTTATCAGTCTTCTTGAATCACATGCTAGTCTCTTCCAGAAATACCCTCACAGACACCCCCAGAAATGATGTTTTACTAGCTCTCTGGGCATCTCTTTGGCCAGTGACATTGATGCATAAAATGACCTATCACAAGCCCTGTTTTTGCTTCTCACTGTTTCTACACCCTCATCCACCCATCCAGAACTTGTGTTCCTCTAATAAAGACTCTGCTCCTTCTACCCTGTAAGTCTCTGAACACGATTTTTCTTTTGCCTGCAACGCCTTCTGACATCACAAAACACACTTCATTCAGAAGAGGCTATAATTCAATTTTCACTAATTGGCATAAGGTTTCCTCCAGCAAATGTAAAGTAGGGAACTTGCACTGAATTTGTAATGTTAATGTATACACTTCTACGACATGTAGCTTTCCATCAAATGAGGTTTTATTTCCTATACTAAGATAAATACAAAAACTATGGCTGTACTTTTTTTTTTCAACACTTGGGATTTTTGAATACATTTTACATTACGTCACTATAAGCCTTTTTTAAAAATCCCTAATTTGTAAGGAGCAAATAAGGAAATAGAACTGCTGTATTATTGTCACCACAGATGTGACATCGAGTCAGTATACATCAGGATGAGTAAATATAAAACAGATTCTAGGTCTCTCCACCCTCCACCCACATTCAGCAAGAGACTCATTTCTTTCCTGGTGACTTTGCCTCTGGGGAAAGGGCACAGACAGCGCTGATCTCGGGGAAAGAGATGAATGAAATGCCCTTTCCTCCTGCACTTTCTGTGCAAGTTTTCCTGGTCAGTTAGAGCCTTATTACCCTGCGTGGCTCCCATTGCTTCCATTAAACCCCTTCAGATGGGCCAACTAAAAAGAGAAAAGCAAATAAACCTTAAGTGATGGAAGAGGAGATATTGTCCAATTTAAACTTTTTTTTTCACACTGAGTTAGTGATTTTAAAAGTAAGGAAAACTCTTATAAGGTCTGTCAAAATTGAGGTCTAAAGCAATTATTTTTGAACCTTATATCCCATGGTAGCTTGTTGAAATGAATAATTTTGATGTGTTTTTTGTGAGCAAGGAACTGCTGGAAAAATATGATTAAAGCATTCTATTTTCTCTCTCTCTCTTTCTCTCTCTCATCTATCATATAGTATATATTCCTCCTGTTGCAATGAAACTGGCTTTAATTTTCCTGTCCCAGGGTTTGTCCACCTAGAGAGAAACAATGTGAGGTGAGGAATTAATATTTGAAAGACTTTGTCCACACAAACAAAATAGCTACAGCATATAGAAGTAATTAATGTGGCTGTCATTGTTCTAAGCGATGTATACAGGTGTGTACCAGATATTATACATATATTACCTTATTGAAGCCTCACAAAACCCTGTGAGATAGGTGCTGTTATTGTATACACATAAGGAAACTGAGGTACACAAAAGTTAAGCAACAAACCTAAAGTCAAGCAGCTGATAAAAGGCAGAACTAAGATAGGAGCGTAGTCCAACTCTAGAATCGATGCCCTATACTAACTTTCCAAAGTGCCTCTTTGGTTATCCGATCTGCTTCACCAGTCATCTAATAAAAAAGAAAAATAGTAGAACAATTTAGACAATGGAATTTTCACTTTTCATTGAATTGTGTTGCAATTATTTATAGCTAGTCTCCTTTCCACCTTTAGCTAAAACAACAGTGGAGGGGTATTGTGGGGGATGTGTGTGGTGGGTAGAAAGGTTATCATAGCTCTCAGGTGAGAGCTTCCTAAGATCTTTTGGAAGTTGGGGAGTGAGTTGTTGGGTATTTTTAGTTTTTTTTTTTGTTGTTGTTGTTGTTGTTTTGTCATTGTGATATTCTTGGTCAGAAAAATCCTATCTGTCCTCCAAGACTTCTAGGTCTCTGAGGACATGTGCAGCTCAGAACCTAATCCAGGGAGATAGTCCCTTTTGGCGTGAGTATATATTGATGCCCTTGAGGTCGTTCACTTAAGTTTAACTCAATTACATCTGAAGAAGGATTTTGAAGGTGGGGAGAGAGGTAAAAGCTTGACTCATCCTTGGGGTGTGTATGTGAGTCTGCAATTGGTAGAACAACTGGGGAGAGGTTTAGGGGAAGTTCTGAGGTAAGCTCTAACAAAAAGTAGAAGGCAGATGGCTATGTGAGAGGAACCCCCCACCCCTGCATGTAACCTCTGCTTTCTGCAAGTCCATTTTTCATATATTTGAAGAAAACACCTCTCACACCTGGATCATCTCTAGAATCCATCATATATCTTACTCCTAAACAGTCCTCAAATTCCAATTTAGTATCTTTTCCTAATAGCTCCTCTGACTTCCCTCCCCTTCTCTGAACAATGCTGAGATTTCCTCACCATTGGTTCCAGTTGGATTACTGAACTCCTGTGAGTCTCTAGAAGTCCAGATTCTCCATTCCTATTGACATTCCTATTCTGATTCTGTAGGTCTGCAATGGGGCCTTACCTTCGAAAAAATTCCCTCCCCAAATAAGTGTTAATTATAGGCAGTGGTGTGCTGGTAAACTGGCTTGCCATAAGTGAATGAATGAATGCCCAGATTCCTATTAGTACTCCCACCATGATTTCAAGTTATAAGCTTGACAATTGGCTCACAAAATTCTTGCATATCTACCAACTGGCTTTTGTGAACTGTTACAGGCTGTTTTCAGCACACCAATGTTAGGCAATTTAGAAATCTCTATCAGAATATTTCTTTTTTAAAGATTTCATTTATTTATTCATGAAAGACAGAGAGAGAAGGCAGAGTCATAGGCAGAGGGAGAAGCAGGTTCCTCTCAGGGAGCCCAATGTGGGGCTCGATCCTGGAAATCCGGGATCACTCCCTGAGCCGAAGGCGGATGCTCAACCGCTGAGCCACCCAGGTGTCCCACTATCAGAATATTTTTAAAAGTTCTATGTCCTTTTGACTCAGAAATTCTAAGATATTATCCTAACAATATGCATATATATATATGCAAAGATACATTAAAAATGTATTTATAACAATGAAATACTAGAAATAATCTAAATATCTATCAAGAGGAGATTGGTTAAATACATTATGGAACTTCCAATCAGTGAAGTACCATGTAGCCTTTAGAAGAGTAAGATAGATCCTTACATATAGCCATAGAACCTTATCAACTAGTCACAAGATGCAATAACTGAAAGAGTAAAAGCATTGTGGTGTCATTTCTTTTTTAAAGAAGTGGAGAAGATATAAAGATATATATTTACTTTTTTATGTGTTCGAAATTTTCAGAGGAATGCAAAGTAATTATTAACAACTTTGGTCTAGAGAGTAGAAAATTAGGATTTTGATTATATACCCTTTGGGATGGTTTGATTCTTTTAAAACAAGTACATTATTACTTTTTCCTACAACGACAAACAGAGTATCCTCTTGATATTTTTTTAAAATCAGAAAACAAATAAACAAGAGCTGCCCAGATGAGTCTGATGCATGCTGGATTCAGAGCACAACCAGTGTTTGCATGTGGTTCCCATGATTTAGGTTGTCTCTGTATCTGCATGCGAAAGTCCTGAGCAAAGGCCATTGAGCCATCGAGTGCTATGACTTTGGGGTGAATTAACTCTCTTGGGCATTTTTTCCTCACTCATTAAAGGAAGGGCTTATGCCAAGATTCAGGAAACATTAACTCAAAGCCTTTGGGACCAGGCTGTGAGTGGATGCCCTGGAAAACCAGTCCTACTGCCTCACCCCTGGCAGCTGTACCCCCTACGCACACACTGAAGGGATATATTCACATTCAAATTAAACTAAACAAAATACTATGCTGGCCGACAAGACATATTTCATTTGTAGGTCACCCTGAAATAGGTAATCTTTAACGTCTTCCTAGACTAAAAATATTTGTCATATGTATTATTATGTTGCAAGCTGTTAATGACTAAAATATATATCTGTAATACACATTATCATATATATGATGATGGCAAGATGAGGATAACAGTAATGGTAATAATGATAATAATAACTTGAAACCAAAAGCTAAGAGCCCAAGTCTTAGTCTTCCTAAGTGGATATAGGTGTGTGTGTGTGTATATATATATATATTTTTTTCTTTTTTTTGTGAAATAGGAATCGCAATGTTTTCTTACAGGATTTTTGCTATGTAACTATGTGAAACTTTTAGCACAAGGCTCAACACATAGTAGGTGCTTAATTTAAAATCTGCAAGTTTTATTTGATTATGAGCATGGTCTGTTTTTTAAGCAATGTATAAAGTGTTTAACAAATTTATTTCTATAATTTGCACATAGCTGGGCATGAGCTTAAAAATCAGATATTTATTTCAGTTTTTAAAATGTGGAGAGCTACTTACTGGAAAGTGCCCCTAAAACATGTAGAAAGGATTATATAAATTATGTGGTGTAAATAAGGAACTAAAATAGCTCATTTAGCTTTCATAGAGTTTAATCCTTACAGAAAGGAGTTGCATTCTGACTCTCGAAAGTCTGAAATCTCGGATGGCTTCTTCCTGAATGATAGTGGTCCCCTCTCTGCATACCTAGAGCCCCTTACTCCTGCCTCGTCACAGCTCAGTGAATGGCAACCAGAGTCTGTGTTTTCTTGCTTCTGTCAGCCATTGGGCTGAGAGCTCAGTGAAGAGAGCAGTTCTGAGTTTTATTCTGAGTGTACACCCAGTATATGGATGGATAGACGGGTGGATGGGGTGAATGGATTACCGTTTCCTGTGGGCTGATTTCTCTAATTTTCCTTCTGTTTTAATCCCTTTGGGCCAACCTCTAAAAGACAACCTGCAGCAGATAATTTATGGATTGATTCAAGTACCTATTGATTTATCTTCTGTACTGAACCTCTGAAAAACTTTAAATTCATGGTCATCCTGAGGTTCATTCTTACCCTAGTCACTTAAACCCTCATTCTTCATTAATTTCAGCCTTGAGCCTACTCATAGCAATTTTCTTTTAAAATATTTCTTCCCTGCACTGTTAAAATACACTCATTATATGGGTGCATGCACATGTTATATGTATAGGTATATTTGTGTGTGTGTGTGTGTATATGCAATATATATCCCATAGATATGAACAGAAATTCAGTCTCACTCAGACATATTCAGTCATGAGAGTCTATGCACAGCTGAAGGACACTTTGCTCTTCTTCAGCACACTATAGCTTTGTTTTCAAAAGTAGCTATAGGTAAACTATAGCTATAGTAAGTAAGTAAGTAGTATAGTAAGTAGCTATAGGTAAACTTGTCTTTTTAAAGGTAAAAAGACAAGGGAGAAAAGGTATTAAAGCAAAAAGGTAACTGTGTGGGCTTTGGCTTTTATTCCTGGCCTACTCAGAGTCATCATCCGTACCCCAAGCTTCCTTTCAGACCATTTCATATCCGATTCCCATCGTCATTTGTGTGGCAGAGATAAGGAGACACTGCCCCAAACCAGCTGCCCCTGGGGCTGCTTCTTGCTTTTCTTTCTTCTCAGTGGCCATTCCTTTAGGATTTGGAGATTTGAGCTCAAAAATAGATTTTAATTCACTGGGCATCAAACATTCAGTCTTAACTCTCCCCAGCAGCTGCCAGAGTCAGAAAGAACTAAATGTAGTGTCAAAAGATTTCAATATAATCCCCTCAAAATAACTAGATGGTGTCCTAGGTTGCTTGAACTTGCGTTAACCTTCCAAACGCAAGGAGATGGCTGGACAACACAATGTATGATTTCGTCTTTTCAGAAGCCCCCCTTCCTTGGTTTTCATGCCTCAACCTTTTGCGAGAGGGGGAAAAAAAAAACCCACGCTGGTGTCTTATTTGAATTATTCATGCCATTTTCTGTTCTGCCAATTCCAGCACACATTTGAAATCATTAATATGTCATGACTTTCCTTCATCTAGCTTTCTCAGATTTTTTAGAATCATGAAGAACCACAAAAAGGCTAATGTCTTCATTAACAAGGATATTATTTTCATATTTTTAGTTCATTATTTTCAGTCTTCTTAGCACAATTTTAGAAGTACTGAATGTTCAATGAGGGAGGCACTGAAAATTGTACCCGTCAGGGGGCTGTCGTGAACAATCCTAGTAGGCACACGATGGCACTTTGAAATGAAGCCTTGTGGTTTGACAGTGCTCGAGGCTGTACCATGTGGGTAAATAGCTCATCCGCTTGCTACAGTCTCATAACCCAGCAAAAGAAACGATGAACCATTTTGATATGCTGAGGGTCCAGTCTCATCCCAAGGACTCTGTTACTCATTCCCCAGCAATCTCTCTTCTCTGATGAGTTTCTTATGTGTCCATTCTGAGCCAGGCCTTTTGCTGCCACACAACAGAGAGCAACGTAGGGATTGTCTCTCTCCTCATGGAGCTCTTTACTCTGACCAATCGGATCACCACAGCATAAGCGGCTAAATTAAGCCCAAAGGCCTGAAATAGCAGGAAATGCCAACTAGGAATGACAAATAATTTAGCTCATGCAACTGAAATGGAATTATTTAGTGAGACAGAGGAGACTATAGGAAGACCAAGTTTGTAGGGAAAGATTAGAAATTCGGTTTGGGGCTTGCTTGATATATCAGATCAACATCCAAGCAGAGGTGTTGAGTAGTTAGTTGGATGCATGAATCTGAGTTTGGGTGGGATGTCCAGGGGTGTTAAAGATACCTACCTGGAAGGAGTCAGCATGTGGATAAGTTTAAAGTTGTAAGACTGGGTTAGATCTCCAAGGGAGTGAGTGTGGACTTCTAAGAATGGAGCAAGGCTTAACAGGGGCAGTTCAATCTACAAAAATCAGGCAAATGAGAAGAAGCCAGCAGGGCCATTAGGAGTGAGGTGTCATGGAATCAACTGAAGACAAGGCATCATTCCTTCCTTTGATCTGTCTCAAGCATTCTCAAAGTTTAATACAAAACAATATCTGAATAATAAATAAGTGATGGGGATGTAATGTACAGCATGGTAAATAAAACTGTGTTGGATATTTGAAAGTTGCTAAAAGAGTAGATCTTTAAAAATCTCATCACAAGAAAAAAGAAAAAAAATTGTAATTATGTACGGTGATGGATGTTAACCAAACCCATTGTGGTGATCATTTTACAATGTATACAAATACTGAATCCTATTGTACACCTACAACTAATATAATGTTATAGGTCAATTATCCCTCAATTGAAAAAGAAAAAAATCAGAATATATAACAGAAAATATAAAACTGATGCATTATAATTGATTTGCAATCTAAGGGATTTGCAACAGTTATTTTTGATGTTTGCCATTTTTCATCTTTCTCACTGACTTGAGAATCCAACACTGCTCCTCAGGGTCTGATTACAAGTGACTCCACAATATTGTCATCTGGACACTACCATCATGGAAGAGAGACTGTGAACAAGTCATGTTTTTGTTTGTTCATTTGTTTGTTTTTTCTGAATCAGAAAGAACATCAGTATTAGGAGCAGCAGAGTTTTACGATATAATTCACACACTGCATGAGGACATCAGGGCTCCCGTGCATCGTTCTCACACACACTGACAGGCACTTTGCTGTCCTTTACAGGTGGGAGGAAGTAGACCAGGCACCATTCTTGGAACATTTGCCAGACTTTGAGAGCATTAGCCCACAAGCCGCTGGCTCTGCCAAGACGATGCTGGAAGCAAAATGGTCTTTGATGGGATCCTGGAAACTTCATAACTACAGGTCAGGGTAAAGGGCTTCATGCAGACAATGACATTCTGATCCCACACATCTGTCCTGGGTCCCAGCTTCTGTCTTTTGGAGAACAAACCCATCACCATAGTAACTGCAGCCACACAATATACCTCCGGGTGCCCCTTGAATCCTTTCAGTTGCTTCTTCCCCACTGATGACACTTACTAATTTAAAATCAGATCTCACCATTCTCTTGTCTTCAGAAGGCTAATACGTCGTTTAATCCCCACTTTTACACTTATGACTGGAAGGTTCAGGACCCTCGGCACTGTTTCCTGAAGAGTTAAATGGCATTCAGGCAGCAGGAAACTCCTGCCAATAAAATCAAAATCTAAACCAGTTGCCTTTTATTATCACTTAAATTATTCTCTCCACTTGACATGGATTTATTGGTCAGTTTAGACTCTGTGACAGATTTGGCTGTAGTCACACGGAGCGTGACTAACAACCTTAACTACAAGCCTATAAACGGAGCGTGATGTACGTGTACATTATCACCATCTCATAATATCTGTGGACTAATTATATGAAGGCGAAAGTAAATGAACACCGCAGCCACCGCCGTGCACAAGTCCAGGGAGAGCCGTAAATGTGCTTCGGCAGCTGACCCAGGCTTTCAGGTGGACCTAGATTAGTTGTGGGGGTCACTGATCTGTGTCCTGCACTGTTTACTGGCACCATCTCTGCTTGAGGATGGTCACTTGCATGTCTTTTTGGCGATTCCTAGCTTCCAAGTTTATTTTAGCTAAAATAATTGATGCAAGCTTCTGGCCCTTTCAAGATGTGCAGGCCCATTACAGTATGTGTGGTAACACAGGGGAAACCCATGATGTTTCTAGTCATTTCCTTGGTGTGTACCTTGAAGACTGGCAGTATCCCAAGGAAGGAGCTCCCCTTCCTCCACCTGCCCCACCAACTCACACACTAGGGCAGGCCATGTGACTCAAAGGTCCTCAGGTATCACCAAGCAGAAGTAGGAAAGCACATGGGAACACATTGCCACATGGGTTCTGTGGAAGGGAAGCTCCACATGGGCAGCTCTGGACACTCAAGCTGGGTGACTAGGCAGTTTACAACCTTCTCTGAGCTTCAATCTCTTCATCTGTAAAATGGAGGCAGCTCTTTATATTCGAGACTTGAATGAGCTAATGAAAATAGTTTTATGCAAGATATTTGATATTTGATTTTTGTGAAGTAGATATGGTTATTAATGAAGGAGGTATGATTGTTGTCCCCATCTTAGACATGAGGGAGCTGAGGTTCAGGGAATCCAAACGGCTTGCTCAGGGTCATGTGGCAAACACATGGTAGAGACAGGATTCAAACCCAGAAGGCATCCTGTTGACTACTGTATTGTATTGCCCCGAACAGATACTATAAGGGGCTGAAAGAACAGCCTTCTTGTTTGTTTGTTTTTTAATTTTTAAAAGATATTTTATTTCTTTATTCATGAGAGACACAGAGAGAGAGAGGCAGAGACACAGGCAGAGGGAGAAGCAGGCTCCATGCAGGGAGCCCGACGTGGGACTCGATCCCGGGTCCCCAGGATCACGCCCTGGGCCGAAGGCAGACGTTCAACCGCTGAGCCACCCAGGTGTCCCAGCCTTCTTGTTTTATGAAAGGAGGCAGTCAGTGGGCAACAGGCTCTGAGGTGATGTAATAGGTGGGATGTGGTTGGTACAACCACTTCTGGTCAGTACAGCTCACTGTCACTGATGGGTGACAAATCAATGCATCACTTTTAATGTGTGAAGATTGTTTTTGTGTGATTTACAAGGAATTTTGATACCCAAATTTTGTTACATCTTATTTTTTGAAGGATAAAGTAACTAAAATGGAAGAGTCATGTAACTCTATCCATGCTCACACCACAACTCCACATGGGCCTTGACTTCCTCCTCCTACTTCCCTGACATGCTCATACACCAAGCTCCTCCTTGCACCTGCTTCCATTCCCCACCCCCCTTCCCACAGGCCCATATCCTCAGACGATGGGCACACAGACACATACAGGCCCATGCACATGACAGGGGTAGAGACAAGACCAATCATAAGAGCTAGGGTTTGTAGATAGCGAATTGTAGACCATAAACTGCTAAGAATGAAAGAGGGTTTATGGGGTCCTTAGTGACTCAGCTGGTTAAGCATCTGCCTTTGGCTCAGGTCATGATTCCAGGGTCCTCTCGTCCTCTCATTTGAGCTCCCTGCTCAGCAGGGAGCCTATTTCTTCCTCTCCCTCTGGTGCTCCCCCTGCTTGTGTTCTCTCTCACTCTCTCAAATAAACAAAATCTTAAAAAAAATAAATGAAAGAGATTTTAATCTGGGCCAACCCCCTAGTTCTATAGATGAGGACACTGGGGTCCAAGTTCACTGGATCTGCAGAGTCAAAAGGCAAGTGAAAAGCGAGTGTCAGGATCCCTGGGTGGCGCAGCGGTTTAGCGCCTGCCTTTGGCTCAGGGCGCGATCCTGGAGACCCGGGATCGAGTCCCACGTCGGGCTCCCGGTACATGGAGCCTGCTTCTCCCTCTGCCTATGTCTCTGCCTCTCTCTCTCTCTCACTGTGTGCCTATCATAAAAAAAAAGAAAAAGAAAAAAAAAGAAAAGCGAGTGTCGAGTCTGAGCGAGTAGGCAAGTGAAGTGGCAAATAGAAGAGGGTGAGCAAGGCTGCAAAGGGAGAACCTATGGTGCCAAATAAGTAAAAGGTGTTTCATGGTTTACGAAGTTTAAAGTTTCCTAACTCAGAAGCTGGAGTTGGGGATTGTCTCTGACATCTTTGTGTGATTTGCATGTGACTATCTTCCCAAGTATTTATATTAGCAGTGTATTTTTTTAATTTTTATTTTTTAAAGATTTATTTGAGAGAGAGAGAATGAGCAGGGGGAGGGGCAATGTGATTGAGGAGCCTGGAAGCTGGGCTTGATCCCAGGACCCTGAGATCATGACCTGAGGTGAAAGCTTAATCGCTTAACTGCCTGAGCCACCTAGTGCCCCTACATTAGCAACTTAAAGAACAAAACTTTCTGATTTGAGAATGACAAGTGCAGGATATAGTGACTGACACCAAATATTAAAAACAATTTCCTGAGAATATACAATGGTATATTTAGGCTTCTTTAGCAAAATCTGAGCTTAGACTCCTAAATTGATCACTTTTATAGAGGTAAGAATGAATGATTATTAGAAGCTAATCCTAAACAGTTAATTTTAAAGATCACTTCACCCTGTTTGTACCATGACTTGTAAGATGTCTCATCCTTTTATGTGGCTACCTCATTCTTGTCCTTCAGATTTTAGCTCAGATTATCATTTCCCTTGAAAGGTCCCCTGGCAGTCATCCTGGCACCCCACACACATCCCTGTAATCATTTCTTTTGTAACATCCTTAGTATGTCCTTCAGGACACTCACCATAGGCTGCAATGGTCTTGTTTACGTATCTGCTCCCTTATTTCTCTCCCATTAGGACGCAAGTGCCTCTGGGCCATGGACTACCCCTGACTTATCACCTGACAGAGCAGATACCCAGTGAAAACAGAGCAGGTTTACCACTGGCTGAGGTAAAGCTAATTTTCAAAACCTGAAGATTAATAGTGATTTGGTTGGTTTTATTTCCATTTGAGTGTATGTAATTCTTAACAAGGCTATTACTACATTAAATGTGCTAAAGACCACCTATAACTGCCTTAGCAAAAGATAATAAATGCAAATATAATTTTTCCTTTGATAATGTGCAATAAATATCTTGAGGATTCTAACAGAACCTAATGAAGGTGATGGCCTCAATAATGAATAAACTGCTTTTATTAAGAAAATATGGGCCAACTATACAAGGAGGTCGCAAAGGCACATTTTACCTAGGCTCTTGAAGTTAAATTGTAACATGTATTCTTTTGCTCTGCACAGGGTAATATTTTGGATAGTTTCACAGTAAAATGCCTTAGGCTTTCAAACTTACTTTATGTTAGAGTTTTTAGGAAATTAAAAGTTTGCTTACTAAAAAGTAATAGAAAATGATAAGAAAAATTGGGTCTAATGCTTTCATAATTATACTATTTGCCTTTTGTCTTGCAATTGCTCTTCACAGAGGTGCTAATGGAAATTGTTAAACCTTTAGTGCACTTACAGAAACAAAAATGCAATTTAATGTGTTTGAGGCAGTACCCAAACAAATATATTGTTAGTGTTAATGGTAGTGAAACTGCTTAGGATGTCGCACTCTTACAAATGGGGGAAGAGATGGCCATGTTTCCTGTTATAAAAGGCTTCCAGGAGCTTGGCTGTCTACACTCTTCACCTATAAGACATTCAAATGCATGCTGACATTTTTACATTTACTTGATATACTTTACTAAAAAATTCTCCGTTTTTTTTTTTTAAGTTTCAGTCATCTGAGTTGCAAAAGTAATGCATATTTGTTGCAGCAGTTCAAACAAAAGTGAAGTATCTATATAAAACTCTTTGTCTCTAATTCTACTCTTCACATAACACGATGCTAAATATTCAGGTTGTAAATTCATTTTGTCCTTTGCTTGTATAAACATAAACATTAGATATACTGATAGAAATAATAGCAAATAACACTCTTGTAGTGCTTAGGATAAGTTAGGTATTTTTTTAAGAGCCGGACACCTATTATGCTATACATATAACCCTATGAAATGAGTATAAGAAATCACTACTTTTTGTAGATTAGGAAGCTGAGGCACAGAGAATCAAGGAATTTGCGAAGATCACACTCCTAGTGTGTGGCTGACATAACATTCAAATGCAGATAGTCTTAATTACTAAGCTTTTTTTTCACATTTAGCTTTCTGGTTGGTTTATGTTTAGGGTATTGAATCATATGTTTCCTAAAACTTTTTTGGCTTTTTTCTAGGCAATAAAGATAGATCTAAGACATTCTTGTGCCTTGATGGCATTGCTTTCCATTGGGTAGATAGATCATACTTTGTTCCACTCCTCTCCTACGATGAACACGCAAATATTTCTATTATTTTTGCCATTACAAATAATAAACGGTCTTGTTTATTTTTAATATTTAAAATATTATCCATGCACTTGTGCTTTTATTTTTCTCAGAATTGGGCTTTTTTTTGGGGGGGGTCAAAGAATATGCACACATTTTAAACCCAAGTAAATACTACCCGTCTATTACCCACAAAGGTTGTGAAAATTTATAGCTGTCCTGAAAGTCAATCAGAGTACCCATCCCCACTCTAGGACTTTTCTCACTACCTAATACTTTAAATAAAAGTAATTTTGTTAACATGTAACTTTTATAACAAATCTTTTATAATTTTGATATTTGGTTCTATTCTTGAGACAACATTTGTGGACCAGTTATGAAATGATTATATGAACATAAGTAAAATAGTTAAATGGTAGAATTATGAATGGCTGTTTGGAATTTTCCCCTTTTTCCTGATTTCAAACGTACAGTTTTTGTTTTTCCTCACCAACAGTGTTCATTTCTTATTATTCATTCTCTTCTGCCTCTGTCATGCTCCAGGGAGGATCAAGGGGGGATAGACCACCATCTGTCCTAGATAGTTTACACCAGATGATCTCTTAAAGTCCCTTCCAGCTCAATGGTTCTTTGAGATTATGAATTTAAAAAAATCAAGTTACAAATTCCAAGATGTTGGCTTGTGATTTTGCAGGGCTTGTGTGTGGTTCTATGAAAAAAAAATGTAGCCATGCTATAAAAACAAGTACAGTGTACTTGTGTCTTGGTTGTATATTCAGGGCTGTTTTAGGTAACACCCTGATGCAGGACCCTATCCATTTTGGTCCTTTTGATTCAGAGGCCACCTTAAATATAAATATCTTCATCAGAACTATAACAACAGTGATAAATTTTCATTGAGGAAACTATTCCTGAAATGGACTTCATTAGAGCAAATGCAATTCTTAGTCAAATTTCTATATAATGTAGTTACATCATATCTCTTTTGTTCAATTTAAATTTTTATTTTACTGAAATTATTTCAATTCTTTTCCATTTAAGTTGAATAAGTTTGATTTATCAGTTTTCTGTCTGTATAAAATTGCACTGATTCTGCTGTCATTTTTTTTTTTTTTTGATGGATATGACCTCTGCAAAATTCATTTTTGAGGCTACTTTTGTAGGTGTAAATTTTGTGATGAAGATTTGGTTCTTTTGTCATTTTTATTTTTTTTTAATTCAATATTAAATTTTTACAACCTACAGTTTTAGCCATTGTCAGTTTTGTGTTGACTTTTCAACCATCAACATTCATTGTTTATCCTGAATTTGGACGGTGGTTTGCCTTTATCTTCTAGCTACTCCATGATAAAATTGTGAGCACTTTTGTGATAAAGAGAGACCAATAGGGAATGGAGACAGACCATCAAAGTCCTAAGGGAATCATTGCAGACTTCCTGAGTGCACAGAGGGATCAAAACATCTGCAGGTTTAAGGGTTGGAGGCAAAGGCCCTTGGGCCTTTTCAGATGTAAAGATTGTGCTGAAGATTACACAGCAAGTGATAGACATGGGGCTCTATAAACAATTCTGCTTTGCCCTGTAGTCATGCTCTCAACCACAGCGTGACTTCCTACCCATGGGTCAGCAGGAGCGCCTGGTGGAGGTGTGCAGCTGCCCCACTCGAACTTCCTGCCAAGAGCCAGTCCAACTCTCTTTCCTCCCATTTTTTTAAGAAAGGGAAACTAGGGGCTGGGAGCAGAGAGGAATGTGCTGGGGATCATGTGAAAATTTTGGTTTTCCACCATCCATTCCTGTACCCTTCAAGAGGCGCTTGCAGCTTCCTCTCTCAGCGACGATTTGACCTTTGACCGGCAGCCACTTTCTGAGAAACCTGAGCCACAGGCAGGTCCATCTCATTGGTCTGGTGGGATTTAGGGAAAGACATGGTTTACCTCTTACCTGCCTCATGAGCTTACTTCTGGGCAGAGATCTCTGGATAAATCGGTTTCCCCATGACCCTGTAGGAAAGAAAGCCTATTTGTTGGGAGGAGCTTCTTGAAGATAGAGAATGTACTTAAAACTATAAATTCTTTCCTGCTTTTCAAAGAAACCAAATTGGAAGAAATTCTGTTTTAGTTTGAGTGGTTTTCCATTTTTGTTTCTGTCAGCATCTACATGTAATTGAGCTTCTAGACAGGACATAGGAAAATGAATGGTGCTGAACAACTGTATTATCTTGGACCAGTCCAGTGGGTAAAAGTAGTATAAAGCATCAGAACATTAGCTGTAATGGCTTTCCAGAGCAGAGTGCAATGGCTATGAAGACACACAATTAGTAAAGTCATTTGTTCTGACAGACACTGGTGGCCAGTACTTTGTATAAAGCCAGAGCTGTCATTGATTTCTTCTCTCTGAAGTTTACTGTTATCACTGAAAATTCTCACAAGCACCTTATGTGCCTTTAATCACAAAGAACCCAAGAAGGACCTATAGTTCTTTTCCCCACAACCCTATCTCTTTCAGTTCAGTGACAGGTTTCCTGAGAGAGCACTGGGCACTTGGGATCTCTGCCTCATTTCCCATTCAGCTCTGAGTCCCTGACACATTGACCCCCTCCTCCTCCAGCCTCCCTAATTTCTCCGTTGAGCTCATTTCACTTGGGAATTTGCTTGACCTCAGGAGCATTTGTCAATATCTACCACTCCCTTATTTCTGGATTTTCTCTTTCTCTTTCTCTTCTAATTTTCCTCTACCTTTCTGCCTTTCCCCCTTTCACTAACTTCTCTTTTCTCTCTTGCTTCCCCTTAAATTCTGATTTGCTTTCTGGTTCTTTCTGTAGCTGTTGTCTCTCCTCCCTTAACACCCTGTCCCTATTCAGTCTACTTTACCTTACCTTCTAGTCTCCACCCAACAGTCGCACACTAAGGCATCCAAACTCTAGCCCAGGTCTCTCTCCTGTGTTACAGGTCCATAGGGATACCTAGCTTCCTTCTGGATGTAGCAGACATTATTGGTGCTCTGCCCAGACTCCTTTGGGTCCCTTTTAGTATTTCTGTGTGTCATAGGTTCATACCCTACTCTTTAAGCTTGCCCTCATGGCTTTTTCAGAGGGCTGTCTGGGTTTACAGAGCAGCTGTGCCTGCACGCATGGAGAGCTGTTGCGTGCCCATCCCCTTCCCTCACTCTGCCTCATTGTCATTTTTTTTTTAAATTCTTTATTTAAATACAGTTTAATTAACATACGGTGTAGTATTAATTTCAGGGGTAGAATTTAGTGATTCATCAGTTGCATATAACACCCAGCACTCATTACCATCAAGTGTCCTCCTTAATGCCCATTACCCAGTGACCCCATTCCCCATCCCTCTCCTTTCCAGCAACTCTCAGTTTGTTTCCTAGAGTTCAGTGTCTCTTATGGTTTGCCTCCTTCTATGGCTTCATCTATTTCATTTTTGCCTTCTATCTCATTGTCACTCTTAACCAATGGCTGGTGGGTACAGAGTATGAAAGCCCAGCTCCCTTGTATTGAGTGGTGTGTTGGATCTGCCAGGAAGTAGACGCCAAGGTGGACTTAAAAGTGGAAGGAATTATTGCACAGTAATACCTGTGAAGGTAAAGGACAGAGAAAGTGACAGGCAGAGAAAATCTTCACAGGTCTGACATCCCTGAAAGGAGAGAGAGACAGAAGGAGGATTAGAAAGAATGAGCCTCAGACTGCAGTGCAGTGCTGAGAAAATCTCAGCTAGTTCAATGGGATGCTCTAGCGCAAAGACTGTAGAGGAGTCCTAGGAATGGTGAGTTGTTATCATTATACCTCTGTACTCAGTAGGCTAGAGGCTGCTTGGGAGGCATATGTTCTCTCAGCTGGAAAGCTAAGGCTGAAAGCACCAATAGCTAATTGCTAACAGTTACTTGCATTCTTGAAAAGAGGACTTAGGTGCTTGTTCAACTGGTTGCTACAGGGCAGGCCAGGTGGCTCAGCGGTTTAGCGCCACCTTCAGCCCAGGGCCTGATCCTGGAGACCAGGGATAGAGTGCCATGTTGGGCTCCCTGCATGGGGCCTGCTTCTCCCTCTGCCTGTGTCTCTGCCTCTCTCTCTGTCTCATGAATAAATAAATAAAAATCTTGAAAAAAAAAACAAAACCTGGTTGCTACAGGTAAGGAAGCTGTGAGATGTATCTGACCCATCAGAATTTAGGCTAACGCCTAAATTAATATTATTAATCTCCCCTGGGAGCACTTCCTTTATAAATAACTTGCACATGGGGTGCCTGGGTGCTCAGCTAAGTGTCTGCCTTCGGCTCAGGTCATGATCCCAGAGTCCTAGAATCGAGTCTGGCATCAAACCCCACATTTGTGCTCAATGCCCAGTGGAGAGCCTGCGTCTCCTTCTCCTTCTGCCCCACCCCCCACCCCCTGGCTCTTGCTCTGTCTCTCTCAAAATAAATAAAATCTTAAAAAAAAATAACTTGCACATGAATTCTTGACTCATAAGCTGTTTGAGAGAACCCAGCCTAAGACATGGACAAATCCAGTTTGATATTCTACAAAATCTTTAAATACAACATTATCAAAACTGAACATCTTGTCTTTTCATTTAGATTTTCCCTTCTCTGCAGCAAGTGGCATCTCTGCCCACCCAGTTACCCAAGCCTGAAATCTGGGTACTACCTTTTTTTTTTTTAAGATTTTATTTATTTATGAGAGAGAGAGAGGCAGAAACATAGGCAGAAGAAGAAGCAGGCTCCCTGCAAGGATCCTGGATCCCAGGATCAGGACCTGAGCCAAAGGCAGATGCTCAACCACTGAGCCATCCGGGGGTCCCTGGGTACTACCTTTTGGTTCCTATCCTTATTCTGTACATCAATACATGACTGAATCCTGTTTCTTTTCATTCTTTAATATTTCTCAGATGCATATCTCCTCTCCAATCCTACTGACTTGGATGCTACATCACTTCTTGCTGGATTATGACAATAGTTCCTTTATTGGTTTTGGCCTCCAGGATACCCTACATTAATCTGTCCTCCACTCTGCAGGCAGAATGATCTATCTTTTTTTTTTAAGATTTTTAAAAAAAATTATGATAGACAGAGAGAGAGAGAGAGAGAGGCAGAGACACAGGCAGAGGGAGAAGCAGGCTCCACGCAGGGAGCCTGACGCAGGACTTGATCCCAGGACTCCAGGATTGCACCCTGGGCTGAAGGCAGGTGCTAAACCGCTGAGTCACCCAGGGATCCCCAGAATGGGCTATCTAAAAGTACAGGAGGTGTCTGTGGGGGTAGAATCTGCAAATTGTGGGAAGGCACACGGGTCATTCCGGAGGTTGCGAGCAGTCTATCCATTCTACAGTGCAAAATAAGATTTACTTTGAAAGTGCCTCTCCCTTGTTCTGAGAAGTATCTTTTGAGTTCTTTTGCCTATGTAGATAAATCCTTTTTTTTCTTTTCTTTTTTTTTTTTTTAGTATTTTGTTTATTTATCTAAAAGAGGGAGAAAGCATGAGCAGGGGCACAAGCAAAGGGAGAGGAAGAAGCAGACTCCCCGCTGAGCAGGAAACCTCCCTCTCCGTCTCCTACCCCCCCCTCCAAGGGCTCAATCCCAGGACCCTAGGATCATGACCTGAGCTGAAGGTAGATGCTTAACTGACTGAGCCACCAAGGAGCCCCTGCCTGTGTAGATATAAGGCAAAAGCCAACTCACTGTTTTTGAAAAAGTCAGTGTCATGGCAGGGTTATTCTTGGTGAGTATAATAGGCAGCATGTCATGTTTCAGGTAAGTCTGATCAGAGAGCCAAGCTGGGGTGGCAGTGAGGTAGGGTATTTTTCGGAAGGAAGGATCTTTTTCAAGTTCATGCTTGAGTCATGGTTTTTCCAACTCTGGCCTGTGTGAATTGTCCTATCCTCTTAAAAATTTCTAAAAATGAAAACTAGCCTTTTTTTCTCCATTAGAATAGTGGTTTGTTAGATTAAACAGAAAACAATATCAAGTTATATGTATGTGTTTGGTTATGGTGGATGTTCTCTACTTCTAATTTTTGGGGGCTGCTGGCCTAGCTATGCTTTGGGGTTCAGTCACTTGGGGGCACAAAGATTAAGTTCAACAGTTTCATTACAGGCTTCTTCCCAACTGGAATGTTAGCTTTTGAGGGGCAAAATCTTTGTCTGCTTCAGTTTTTATTCCCTTAAATTCCTAACAGATAACCTTGTGATTTTGCAAAGCAATGAAGTTAGCTTTTAGTGAGCATTATTCAGTCTGCAGAATTGTGCTCTTCCTTGTTTATTTTGGAGCAATAAGTACCTTTATAGCCCTGCCTATTGATCAGTGTGAGATGAGCTAATCTTGTTTCAATCCTTCTGTGGTCACCAGTGTGAAAGAAAAATGCCTCATACAGAGCTCCGATTGGATAAAGAGAAAAAGATCAAGAAGGAATGTGGCAGATGCCTTTCTATCACCCTAGGATTACTGATAGCCCAAATAAAGCAGAGAAAATAACCATTTGTACAATATCAGTCTATAATATGTACTCTGATATTTACACAGTTCCTGATCAATGACAAACCAGTTTTAACATGTTTAGTAGGCTGTAATGATGGGTCAAAGCATGCAAAATGAAATATAATTAGAACAAATGAAAAATACTACTGAAAAGCTTCAGATATGTAGCTTTTTAAAAAGACAATTTAAGAGAGCTTATTTGAAGCTTAAGATAAATCAACAATGGGCAGCCCCGGTGGCTCAGTGGTTTTGAGCCTGCCTTCAGCCCAGGGCGTGATCCTGAGGACCCAGGATCAAGTCCCACGTTGGGCTCCCTACGTGGAGCCTGGTTCCTCCCTCTGCCTGTGTCTCTGGCTCTCTCTCTCTCTCTCTCTGTGTCTCTCATGAATAAATAAATAAATAAATAAATAAATAAATAAATAAATAAATCTTTTTTTAAAAAAAGATAAATCAACAACAACAACAAAAAAGATAAATCAACAATTCAATTTTGCTGCTGAGAAAACTAATGTACCTAGGGTACGTAGAATATAATGCCTGAGAAAAATGAGTGGACAGGTTGCAGTTTCTGCAAGTGCTATCGAACCATAGCAGAAATATTGTGTTTAATTCCAAGTGTGACTTTTTGAGATGGCCGTGGACAACTTAGAAATGTTCCTATGTTGAATGGGGAAAGGTAAGAGTTCAAATTCACTGTAATTGTTAATAGTAAAAGGGGGCTATGATGTATCCTCTGCCCTGTTCACCCACCTCTGCTCATAGATAGATAAAGTAGGGAAATCTGATAGATCTCTTAGAGTCAAACCATAAAAGTCAATACAAACTGAATGAGAAGAGAGAGATCCTAGGCTTTATGAAACAGTATATAAAGTGCTATTTATAAGGTATTAATATACATTAAAGAAGTCTGAGGAAGAAAGAATCCATTAGAGAGATGGGGACATGGAAAAAAATGAGTCACAGAAGAAGCAATGAATCATGCCTAGCCAAGCCCAGTCCAAGACAGAAGGGGTCTAAAGTTATAGAGTTTTACAGATAGTCAGGGGCATTTCTATTGTGACTGAAGAATACAACCAGCTCTTGTAATTTGATGCCATTAAACATTTAAATCATCTATTTCCTTGTGTTCTGATTCTGTGCTCACCAAGCTACCTTCTGACTACAAATTGACTTCCCTCGTGGGCTGGCCTACGGGAGGGAATGTGCCAGTGTGCCATCTGAGTATTCTGGGATGTGTGACAATAATGGCTTTCATTGTAAATGAGTCTGTTGGCGTTCTGTATCTTATGGGCTTGGCTAATATGAGTCTGCCCTGGAGGGTCAGAGCCACTTTTGATGTGCTTACAGAATCTGGTTTCAGAAATTGCAGAGCAGACCACAGACTGCTGGATCACAGTATATTCACCTAGGTAATAAGTTCCACTTTACTGAGAGTTCTTGGGAAACAAGAAAGTCTTCTGGAAACCAGAACAATAACCTTCTTGTGAATACCCATAGCAGGTGTAGTCATTTGATATTTATTTATTTATTTATTTATTTATTTATTTATTTATAAAAAGATTTTACTCATTCATGACAGAGAGAGAGAGAGAGAGTCAGAGACACAGGCAGAGGAAGAAACAGGCTCCACGCAGGGAGCCCGACATGGGACCCGATCCCGGGTCTCCAGGATCAGGCCCTGGGCTGAAGGCGGCGCTAAACCGCTGAGCCACCGGGGCTGCCTTGAGCCACCCGGGCTGCCCATCATTTGATTTTTAGATATTACTTCATCAAATCTTGACTTCTCTTTCTTGAAGGGGTAAATTTGGTTTAATAGCCAGCACATAGAAGTTTCACCAAGAGCCCATTCCTGACCACCCTAGATCTGACTACCCAACCATCTTCACGTTCAGTGCTTATTCACTTTTCTATCCCTCCACCCCACCAACACAACTAGGACTAGTCCCTTCCTTAGCAATCTCCCCACCCCCACTCAAGAGCAGTTATTCTACTGTTAGTCATTTCTCCATCCTCCTCCTACTTTATGCTACAGACCTCACACTTGCTTCTACTTTTGTTTCTGAGTTCCTGTCTCCATACTGTCTCCTCTCTGCCAAGTACCCTTGGCTTGCTGACTTTTATAAGGTCTGAGAGGCCATCTAGCTCATTGGCTCCACAATCTGTAGCCTACGGGCAAGTAGTACTCTGTTCCCGTGTCCAATCTAATGTTTTACATCCTCAGATGTAGTATTTGGTTTTTATTTCCAGCCTGAATCTTACAGCTTCTGAACCTCTGCTTGTCTGGGATAGGTGATTGGGCAGTGCCATCGATAGAGACTTACACGGGATAATCCTTCATCTGATATTCATTTGTTGACAGAATAACCATACCATTTGAGAAATCTATAAACACTCTGGAGAAAGTTAGAGGAAAAGCCTTATGAAGATGGAGGTGAAGTCTTCATGCATTGAGTGTCATTGTGTGAATAAGGAATTACGTTTGTTACACATACAACCCAAGGGAGGTATACACAGAAATTTCACAGAGGCGGAAGTGGGTGTGTATATATATAGGGGCAGGGAGGTTTGAACACAATGCAAAAACCTTGGTACCAGTATTATTATTATCCCTATTCATAGTAATATTACTACATTGATGTTAAAGTTTGTTTAGCACTTTACAGTACATGAAGGGCTATTTATATGTATTGTCTTATTTAATCCTCCTAATGAACATTGAAGTAATTTAATTGTGTTCTGCTATTTTACATACAGGAAACCGAAGCTCCAAAAAGTTAAAGAACACTGATCAGTAAATGGCAGAGATGGGATTCAAAACCAAGTCCTTGGGTTTTAAATCTCCTCCTCCACATTTCCCCTCAGCTGTACTGCTTACACAATAGAGCAGCAAAAATGAACTCTGTTTGGAGACCCAGCTCAAGTTGAGATCACAAATGATAAAAATAATTTAATGTAAAAGTGTAACAAAATCATTTCCTTCTTTTGCTTTAATGCAGACTTCCTTGTACTACAATAAAATGTCCATAAAGAATTTAGCACCATATTTTCTTTTCTTAGAGACTGCCATTTGTTTTTCTTCCTTGGCAGTCTATCCGCTGTGCAGAGTGGGCCTCTGAGTATTTCCCAGTGTGCTGCAAACTGCACACGTGCCACCCATTCGGGTGAATTACATTCACTTAGGAGCCAAGGCAAATGTCAGATGCTCATTCCATAATCTACGCTTGCAATTTTTCTGAATTTCCTTTGAAACACTGCCCTATTTGGGTGTCATTTCTGAGATAGGTTATGGGTTATGGTCGCCATTCTCAAATGAAGATTTGAAAATAAAAAGCCCTATTTGTATCCAGCCACAGAAAACCATTTAAACTCATCTCCATGAAATTGATGTTAAAATTTAAAAGCATAACTGTATTAAGTCTCGAACAAATGAAAAAATAGAAAAGATTTTTGGAGAACATAGCTCTATGCAAATATGAGCGGAAATCATAATTATTAAAACTCACACAGAGGTAAATCTTCCAAATCTATCTTTGCAGCAGCAAAAAGCATTAATGCTAAGTAATTAATTTCCAAAAGAATATAAATCCAAATCAGTGATAAATGGTTCTAAAAGCAGAAAATTTCTGTCAAAATTCCAGGTTGAAGAGATAAGAGAGATCTAGGACTATCAACCAAAACAGGAAACTTGACTTCATTATATGTTGCAGATGCAACAATACCTATTGAATGGCTGCTGTCTAGGCATTTTTTACATTTGTTCTCTCAGTCAGTTCTTCCAAGAAATCTACGAGGTAGATATTATATCTTTCATTTTACATATCAGAAAATTGGAGTTCATATTGGGCGTCTGATTCAATGCCACATCGGTAGTAACTGAAAGGCACCAGGATCTGATTCTAAGCCAAATGTCTGTCCACTTGTCACTTCCCTAACAGAACATGCAGATTTAACCATTGTCTTTCGAATATTCAAAAGAACCGCTTCGGAACTCATTAACCTTGTTTGTATTTCTGTTCAGAGGGAGCTACCAACTGGAGAGGCTTGGCTGCTCTTTTGAAATGGTTTCTGTCCCCACAGAGGCACGGAATGTGGGTCTTCCTGGCCATTCTGTGGTGATGCAAGCAATAGCCAGGGTAGGCCACATATTTCAGGGAGACAGCCTCTGCACGTTGGATCACAAGGCTGTATTTTTTTTCCTATCTGCCATTTTTGAGGAATCTGCTTTCTTGTACTGGGGCTAATGATTAAAATTCAGGCCCAGGTTCCTTACAAATTAAGGCAGAGAGTTGTAGAAGAGTCAGTTGACTGTCTCTGCTTTTCTTTCATGTATACATGCACTCTCTCGCATAGAATCTAATCTGGCCCCATATGGATAGAAAAACACATTCCCTGAGTCCCTCTTAGGAAAAAGATAAGGTTTATCCCCAAAGATGAAGGCCAAAGGATTACCCAAATCGCCAACTGGAGAAGATTAGACTTGACTCCCAGATGCAGAGACCTGCATTGTGGAACTGACCTGAGAAAGGATTTGCAGGTCTATCACGCACAGTCAGTGGTATAATCAGGATTTGTGCACCTCTATTTCTCATTCGTACCTCAGAACTCAAGATAACTTCAGACCCTGGGAATCGATGTTCTATGTGCTGGAAAAGTAGACAGGATTGCACAGACAGACTTCTTGTTGTTACTGTTCTATCGTTGTCAAACTATTTTATCCTTAATCTCCAAAACATACGAAGCACCACAGCATCATTTACTTCTATAAAGTTAAGTAAAATTATCAAAGTGTAGGAGATTATCTGTATTAGTCAATGGAAAACTATTGATATTTACTCCAGAGAAGATACTATGCTAGCTACTAAAAGGAAGAGAGAGAGAATCTTTAAGGATTTAAAAGGGTACCAAAAACATTTGCCATTTATTGAATTCCACTATATTCTGGGAACTTTCCTAAGAGCTTTATAAATACTCAATCTTCACAGCAAGTTAAAAGGTAGACAGTGTCCTGTTTTGCAGAATATGAAAGGGAGACTCAAAGATTGAGCCAGTTGTTCAAGGTCACACAGACAATTAATGATGGGTGGAGGCTGGAACTCTAGTTTAAAATACTCTGAAGGCTCTGTTCAGCACACCATACTGCCTTCCAACCTGGGTGGAGAGATCTTTGATGAGGGTCTATGATGAAATAAAAGATTTTTAAAAACCATAGGCTCATGTTTCCCTTTAATATGTAAATTGTTTATACACTTATTATAAAGATGCCTTCAGTCCTCTTTGGGTTTACTGCCAGAATTCCAGGACACATCAATTTAAACAACCTCTGGGCTGGAAATCTCTGATCTTTTATCTTCAGACAAAAACCTCATTTTTTTGTATGGGTCTGATTTTGGGAAATAGTCAAGTTATTAATGGCTCAATCCAATAAACAAATTGAGTGATTTAAGTGGGTAATAAAAGAAAAGAAAAGAAAAGAAAAGAAAAAAGAAAAGAAAAGAAATTTGATCATGAAATATTGAGAATACAATTCTGTACTTCTTGGGGCATCTGTTTCTGAAGGAGCATTAGTATCTTACTGTCTTACCTCATGTGCATGTAAAAAAGGAGAGAGAGAAATTTTATTGAAGGAGATCCCATTCAAGATCTAATGAATGGTAGAGAAAAATGAGTGATGAGGATGAGATTTTGGGGAGCTGGGATGGCTCAAGGATCATAATGGTAACAACTTGATCTGATATTATTTGCCCAGTAAACTTTTCCCTCTGTTACCTCTTTTTTTTTTTTTTTTTCCACTGAAAAACATGAAACTGACCACCTCATATACACATATCAAAACTCAGGATTTAAAATTTTTAAATATTTTAATATTTCAAACAAGAGGTTACTAAGATCCCTAAAAGATTAGAAAGGAATAGATTTAAAATGTAAATGTCTGGTTCATTCAGAAGAGTCAGAATTTTAAAGCAATTGTCTCAAAGTAAGGCACTCAAAACAATCCATAAGGGTTTGGGAAGAATATTGTAACTTCCACTCCCATTAATTTTAAAAATCTCTTCCTATTAAAGTTTCTATTTTATAGGTATTTTATAATCTATACAACCTATTAGTTCAATATTACATGACTATAATTGATAAATAAGCATACATAATATATAAATATAAGAATATAGTATATCTGTAATATCTATACTGTGTCTATAAACTATATTAATTGATGAGGTGGGTGATCAAAAATCTTTGAGAATCTGCTCTCCATCCAGTCAAGCAAGACTGAGTAGAGCAGGGACAATATATACAATATATTGCTATCAGAATGCAGATGAAGCACCCCCTTTAGGTGATTATTTTTTCCTGAAATACAGTCATAGGAGGTTTTCTGGAATAAATTTTTCAATTTTTTGGCTGTATACCATCTTTGAGTCTTTCATGTTCTTTCTGCACTATTGACCTGAACTTAGGCTGATGTAGATGAATGAGCTACTCTTACTGAGTAAAAGCCAATAAAAGATAGTCTCAGTCTAATGTGTTCCACTTGGGGGGTGGAGAAATATGATTATGACCTAAGTGAGATGGACAAGACAGGCTACAATTAATAAGACCCTTGATCTCCATGGCTGAGATGCATGCTGACAAAGTGATTTCATTGACTGGTGCTGGGAAGTCATTACAGAGCCACGTTTGCCATTATCAAGCATGAGATAAAAAAAAAAAAAAAAAAAAAAAAAAACCCTTGTAAAATAACTGTCAGAGCTCAAAGAGCTTGGAGGTCATCTGGTTCACCCTCTCATTTTACTAAGATCCACAGAGTTAGAGTCAGAATATTATATAACATTATATAACATTATGTTATATAAGACTTTGTCTCATTAATGCAGGAGGTAAGGATAGTCCAGTGTCTTCTGGGCCAGTCCAACTCCTGGATGGACTCAGAAAAAGAAATTGATACTTGAGAATCAGAAAATGTTTTACCTTATAAGGAACACAAATTCCACATGACTCATGTTTGCACGCTTTTTTTCTCAATTTATGTAGGAAAACGATTATGAGGACACAATTTTGAAAAGTCCACATTGTGTTACATGGATGGTTTACATCTAACTCTCCAAAAAATATTCAAATATAGCAAATATTGGTTTTATTCTGTGGGATAAAGTCATTTAACATTTTATTTATCCTCTCAGGACAGAAATATTATATATTATAGAAATTTTTTCTAATGGCCAATGTTGGAATTTTTCCAAGCATTTTTATGGCTAGTCCTTGGGAAGTTTCCCATATATATATATATATTTTTTTTTTATTGAAAGCAACAGAGAACATAATGCAATGATAACTCTCAAAAGGAAAGTGTTAATTATTTTACTCTGTATGACTTTTCTGGAAGCTTTTTAGCCTCTGTCCATTAATTTAAACATTTCCTCTGAGGATTTCCAGTCTTGAGTTTATTGCTCAGATTGCAATACCACACGCATTTCCCATATTTCCATTGCCTCTGTCTAGAATGTCTTTCTTGCCTGGCTAATGTCTCTATTTCCTTTTGGATATAGATCAGGGGTTGCTTTAGAGACTTTCCCTTGGCTATTCCTGCATCTCCCCCCTTAGCAGAGAAAACAAGTCTTTTTCTTTTGGAGTACTTATCAGGCTCTGCTGAAATTATCTGTGGAATTGTCTATTCCCTATGCTAAGCCTTGAGGTCCAGGATAAGAAAAGAGAGTATCCTCTTTATTTATTTCTAGATTTTCAGTGCCTAGCAGTTGTCTATCTAGCACATGGTACCTGCTGAAACATGTTATTAGAGAAACATAAATTATTTTCAGAATCTTATTAGAGTACAACTAAAAATAACCTAAAGTCTAATGTAGACTAGTTATGGTAATTTACTTCAAATGATCAACAGCTCTTGTGTTAAATAAACCATTCAGTTGTTTTGAATGAAACATCCTACATTTGATTCATATCAACAGTGTGTTATTGACAAGTCTGCGTAGAGCTTTAGAGTGAGCTAAGAGAATTCTAGGTAATTATCTTTTGAGAACATGAGTTACTAAAACTACAACTAATAAAGTATTAGAGAGGCAAGATGATATTCTGGCCTCAGTCTCTTCTCTGAAAATTGTTTATTTTGGTCTGTTTCTATCATCTTACATTAATACCTATAGTTCAAAAGGAATTATTACTTTAATATACTAGATTTTTTTTTTGTTTGTTTTGTTTTGTTCTGGGCAGCCATGCAAGGCATGCTTTAGAAATGTAGTTCCTTGATAAATGTATTTCATGCCAATTTCCTTTTGGATGAAAAATAAATGTTTTAACCTATGATTCCATGTTTCTGATCCCAATGGGTTGACACATTATAGATGCATATCACTTCTACATTTAAATTAAATGAAGGAAAATAGCTGAAAATTTTATGGCCTTGATAAAAATCATATTCTTTTACAATCCCTTATCCTTATAGTTTGATAACTTCTTAGGTTCTGAGAACTGATCTAAAAAAATCTAATTTCCTTCTAACTTTTTATGGATCTCTCCCCTTCTATTCTTCAATTAGCACTGGCAGGGAAAACAAAGACTTGCCAAAGTAATGCTTAAGGTTTGATTTTCCTGTAAGAATTTAAACCTAAACTATTGCAAAATTAAAATATTGCCAATGGAGTCCCCATTTTTTCAAAAGAAAAAATTTTAGCACAAGTCTTTCCTGCTGTATTCCATATCACCTACAAAACTAAAAAATTAACAAAGAACATGCTTTCTTCTTTCTCCCAAATATCCATTACGCTAATGATAACTTTTTTCAAGAAATAAGTCTGATCTGTATATGTATATTTCTAAGTCTCATTGTCCCCCAAAAGAGTAAATTTGTGTTTATGAAAAGTATGTCCCTACCTAAATTTTAGTTAGCATGTTTAATTTCAATGGGGAATACTCTTTATGTCAAGATTAAGGAAGCCAGACTTAGGAGGCATGCACACAAGTAACTGCTATAGACAGGAAGTGAATCATGCAGGGGTGATATTTCAGAAAGCCCGGATACCGCCTTATCAGTTGTTCAAACATTTAAATATCCCCATACTGCTTAGTTATAGCTGCTTTCCAGGTTTTCCATATACCCTTTGAGTCCCTCAGCCCCCTGCCAGAGGGCCCCTTCCAATCATTTCTCTCATGGTCCAGTAGCTAGAGGCGTAAAACAGGTGCCAACTAGGAGCTCCAGCTCTACTCCTGCTCTGATTAGCCTTTGGGCACTTCCAGTTGTGAAATATTTGGTTTTTCACTCTTGGACAAATGATTCAAAGAGGACAACAGATTCACTGGAAAACATGGAGTTTCCGACTGGATCTCAACCATCTGCAAAGTCAGGATTGTAAAATATGGGGCAAGGAAAAATAATTAGGATTCCAATTTTAGAGGCCAGGTTGGGCAATGTCTTCAGAAAATTCCTGTTCTTATACTACAAAAGCCAAGGTTGTGTGCTGGGCTTACTACTAAAACTTCTGTGCTTTTATACATCAGGTGGAGCCTCTCAAAACACCGCCATGGAAGTTTAGTTCCTTTGTTTGCCACCCATAATTTTCAGCTTGTGTTGTCAAATTTGCATTTGAAGCCCCTATTAAACCACAGCATCAAAATAATGATGACAGTCGCTGCAAAATATAAGAAATCAAAAGAAAAGAAAAAAAATACCCAACCTCTGCAGAGAAGAATAGCTCCAAATGCGGTAATTACGCAGAGTTGTGAAGAGCCTCATTCACATATAATGCATACTTGGCGTGAGGGAGGAAGTGCTGTACAAACAAATCTGAGCAGAACCTACAATTCCCATCCGCCAAACACTGTGCAGGGACTGCTCTTGCAGTCTAGACGAGAATGACTCAGAAAAATAAGTAATTTGTAGTGGAGCATAGGCACTCAGGGAAATCTGTCAAAATCAGCGTGGAATTCGTAACAAAAGGAAGATAAATTTGGTTTGTTTGTCTTTGTTAAACCAAGGGCTAAACTGAGAGGTAGGTCTCTGTCTCTAACTGTTCAGCATTTCCTGTTTGTTTATTCTGGCTGGGAAAACTTTGATTCTTACAGATGTTGATGAAATCTGATACACTAGTAAAAGAATAAATATTTTAAATCCAAAATAATATTTATATAGGTTTTCTTTTCTCTGTTCCTTATTTTTATTGTAACGAACAGAATAAAAAAGTAAACCAATCCTCTTTCCATTCCTCCTCATTTATACCTCCCAGAGGTATCCCATTTCAACTCTCTTCACCACCTTTTGAAATATACAATCTCTTCACATTTCAACCTAGCATGCTTGGTCAATTTTCCTGTCATTAAGCAATCGAACCTACCCCCCAAACCCTTGAAAAACAAATCCCTCATCTTCCCCATATCCTATCTTCTTCACATGTTGTGATATTTTGATAAGTGTATATTTAGTGTTTACATTTTTTGAGTAAATATTACTCCACTGCTGAGCTAAGGAGTCTCATAAGATTAGAGATTTCTTATTTTATTTCAGGAGTTAAGACTTGCCCTACCTTGCCCCTCCTCCCCCCACATTATGCGTAGGACCACTATTATATTTACTTTTTCCCACTCCAAATTTTTCAAATCACCTATCAGTAATATTTTCCAAATATTTCACCATGTCAGATAAAATGTTTCAAATCACCTATCACTAATATTTTCCAAATATTTAACCATGTCAGATAATCTAATCATTCTAATCCTCCCTCTTTACAGGAAATTTTTCTTCCATAATCCTCTGTTGTTCTTGCAACCTTGACTGCTTCTCCACAAGCCTGTTATATGCTAATGTCCAGAACTTCCCTACATCTTTCTTTGACTTAGAGTCCTTCATTGCTTGTGCCTTGTGTCCTCCTCTTTTTTGGTTTACTTGTTTATATTGCCAAGAATGAATTCTCAATATACTTCCTAATCAAGAACGCTTAATAGGTAAGTTTTTTTGGCCCTTGAATATGGAAAAAAGTCTTTTCTTGCCCTCACACTTCAGTTTTGGTATGCCTCATTTCAAATTTCATGCTAAAATTGCTGCCCTCAGGATTCTGAAGGCATTACTCCCTTCTCTTCTAGTTTTTGGGATTGCTGTTGAGAAGTCTGATGACATTCTGATGAGATCCTCCCTGGCCTGGAAGAAAGAAGCTGCCATTAGTGAGAGGGCTTAGGTGAGTGGCACCTGGTAAAGAACTGCAATCAGCTTCCAGGAGCTGAAAGCAGGCTCCTGCTACTGGCAACAAGAGAACAGGGATGTCCGTTATATGTGTACTGACCACATATTTAATAATAAAAGATTAACAATTTTTTAAAGAAGGGAGATGGAGCAGGCAGGGACCAACAACTTCTTTCGATCACCAGAGACTGAATTTTGCCAACAACCACATGAACTTGGGTGAGAACTCCAAGCTCCAGAAAAGAACACAGCTCAGCTGACACCTTGGTTGCAGCCTACTGAGACCATGAGCAAAGAAACCGGCTAAGCCGTGCCTGGACTCTTGACCCACATAAACTGTGAAATAATGAGATGTTGTTCTAAGCTTCTAAATTGCGGTGATTTGTTATGTAGTAATGAATACTGAATACAGCAACCTACTATTCTGTGGTTGTGACATCATCTCTTATCTTTCTGAAGATTTCTTTGCTTTCCTAATTATTGTCTCCTCTACTTAAAAAATATGTTCTTATTGCTTTCATGACCGAGATTTTCCACAAATCTCTGAAAAAAATTGGATGAAAGTTCACAATTAAAACAAGGGACTAAACTGCTACTTGAAAGTCCTGGGGAACTTACTGGCCATGAGTGATACATCAGCTTTTTGTGTTTGTTTGTTAAGGAACCCCAAATTATACCATTGATATGGATTTATCTCTGAGGTCATTTAGTTTTCTAGAAAGAAGCTTCTAATCCCCTGCCTGGTAGTGAATGCCTGGTTGCTGCATTCTGGGGTCAAGGCAAAGGGAAGAGGGTGGTTTGAGAGTCCTATGTGAACATGCTGATTTAACTTAATCTTTCTATCTTTAGTTCTGAGCTTCACACTTGGTCTCCATAAACAATAAACACTAACCCAGGTTTTTAGTTTTTGCTAATTTCTGTGTGTAAATACCCTTCCTTGGCTGCTTTCAAGTTACTAGTGTGCCATGAATATGTGAACAGAGTTGGGAAGCGATGTGAACAATTGGCTGTTGAAAGCCCCTATATACAGTCTTTATCACACCATTGTGTACCACAGTCCAAAGAGTCTCCACTTCAATTTCCCTAGAGAATAAACTTTTAAATATATTTGTATGTGTGTCAGTCACTACAAAAGAGAGCTGGATGTTGCAAAGGAGAAAAATACATGGGGAAATGAGGGTTTAGTGTTAAAATTTCCCAGGTCCCAAGGCACCTGGGTGGCTCAGTCAGTTCAGCATCTGCCTTTGACTCAGGTCATGATCCTGGACTCTTGGGTTGAGTCCCTTGAGTTGAGTCCTCGGCTCCCTGCTTAGTGGGGAGCCTGCTTCTCCTTTTCCTTTGTGACCCTTCCCATCCTAGTGCTTTCTCTCTCACTCCCTCTCTCAAATAAAAATGAATAAAATCTTTCAAAAAAAATTCCCAGGTCCCAACTCTTTTTTTTTAAGACTTTATTTATTCGTTCATGAGAGAGACACACACACACAGAGAAAAAGAGAGAGAGGCAGAGATATAGCCAGAGGGAGAAGCAGGCTCCATGTGGGGAGCCTGATGTGGGACTTGATCCCAGGACTCCAGGATCACATGCTGAGCCGAAGGCTAATGTTTAACCACTGAGCCACCCAGGCATCCCTTCCAGGTCCCAACTCTTAATTCAATTGTGAAATCACAGGACCTTGGGGTTTGAAAACAAAAGAATGAAATTCCAGGGTGTGGCCACAAGTTTTCTGAGACACAGGAGATTTTCACATTGGTGCTTGTTCTCTGGGGTCCTACTGGATGACTGAACTAAATCCAAATTCAACCCTCTGGGGGTATAATCCCAGAAGGAAAGACAATTTCATCCTCAGCACCTTAAAGAGAAGTCTCACATGTGTGCCCTTTAACAGTTAAGGGGCTTTCAAATTAAGGGTCTGCATCTCCCAGACCCACCGTTTAAACCTGTCTTCCTTTGTGAGCAACATCAGCATAAGTGACGGATTTACTGGAGCTCAGCACATCTCCCTCCTCCCCTAGCAGTTCAGTTGGCCCCCAAGTCAAATCAGGTTAGAGCAAAATCCTGGGCAAACTAGCCGTGCCTCAGGGCCTTGCCTGATGATCCAATTCCAAAGCAGGGCCCAGTTCCAAAACTTTTGTTCCGAGTTTGAGAGACATGGCTACAATACAGTAGAATACTGTTTGTGCCTTCTCTCTGACAAAGCCAAGGACAGCGGGGGCCAGAGGCCAGTTTACTAGGACAACAAACTAGCTTCTCTTCTTTCCCTAAAGTAAAAGAGGAAATGCCTTGGCAGCACCCGTAGGGAGAGGGAGTCCTGGGAAGAAACTGGCTGGTATCTCTATCTCTTCTCCTCCGTGTGTGAGGGTTTCTGTCTGGCCCTTCTAATCTGCAGAGTCCCCCAGGCCAGCTGGGCAGCTGCATTCCAAGGAAGAAGTGCCTCTTTGAAGTTGGAAGCTCTAGATGTCTTGCCCTGCGTCTTGCTAAAGCTCTGCAGAATGATTAAAATAACTGAGACTTGAGCTGCCTTCCTTCCAGAAGAGGTTTCCTAGGGCAAGATGACACACAGCCACATTTTATGAGTCCTCCAGATGAGCCAGTTGCAAGGCCGTTGCCAGGCCAAGTAAAATCCAGATGGTGTCCTCTGTATTCCCAAGGTACTTTGTGCATAGAGAAAAGACAGCTTAGTTTTTCTTACCATAATGGTTTATCTGCTTCTTTCTTTGAAAAGTGAAATTTTAAGGTTTTTAAAATAAAAAGTAGAATGTGTATGCATTAGGGAAAATGTAGAGAATACAAATTAGTGCATGAGAGAGAGAGAGAGAGAGAGAGAGAGAGAGAGAGAGACTAGGCTATGCCATATTGTAGAGGTGTACTGCTTGATCCTAAAAGAAACATTTTTTCATTGTAGTAAAATACATATCATATAAATGTAATGTAATATAAAATTTACCATCTTAACCATATTTAAGTGTTGTAATTCAATGTCATTAAGTATATTCACAGTGTTATGTAACCATCACCAATATCTATTTCCAGGATTTTTCATCACCCTAAATAGGAAATCAGCAACCATTAGTCAATAATTCCCTATCTTCTATTCCCTCCATCTCCTGGAAATCTCTATTCTACTTTCTGTCCCTATGAATTTGCTTTTAAAGAGCCCACATAAGTGGAATAATACAGTATTTGTCCTTTTTTGTCTGGCTTATTTCACTGAGCATAGTATTTTCAAAGTGTATCCATGCTAAAAACTTCATTCCTTTTTATGGTTGAACAATGCTCCATTTTGTTTATCAAAATGTTTTTTTCAATGGAATGTTTACATTTTGCTTATTCATTTATCCGCTGTTTGAACTTAGATTATTGCCACCTTTTGGCTACTATAAGATTTTATTTTTATTTATTCATGAGAGATATAGAGAAAGAGAGGCAGAAACATAGGCAGAGGGAGAAGCCGGCTCCTTGTGGGGAGCCTGATGTGTAACCTGATCCCAGGACCCGGGGGATTACAACCTGAGCCGAAGATGCTCAACCACTGAGCTACCCAGGTGCCCCCCTTTTGGCTATTATAAACAATGCCGCTATGAACATTAGTCTGCAAGCGTGTGTTGAGTTCTTATTTTCAAGTCTTTTGTGTCTATATGTAGGAGTGGAATTGTTGGGTCATTTAAGAACTCTATGTTTAACTTTTTGAGAAACCACCAAACTGCTTTCCAATAGCGGTTCCATTTTACATTCCTGCCAGCAATACACAAAGGTTCCATGAAGGTTCCAATTTCCTCACATCCTTACCAATACTTGCTATTTTTTTCTTTTCTTTTTCCTTTCTTTAAAAAAAATAATAACCATTCTAGTGGGTATGAAGTAGTATTTCACTGTGGTTTTAATTTGCATTTCCCTAATGACTAATGATGTTGAGCAACTTTTCAAGTGCTTATTAGCCATTTGTGTGGTGGATTTTTTTTTCAGAGAAATAACTATTCAAGTTCTTTGCTTATTTTTTAATTGGGTTGTTTTTCTTTTGTTTATTTTTAGTCACTTTTATATACTTTAAAAAATTCCATAGATGAGAATTTTCCACAAAACTATTAAGATTGCTTGTTTGTATGTTTTTCTCCTTTATCATACGAAGCCCTTAAGTGACCAAGATTATGTATGCCTCATACTTTAATCAAAGAAAAATTAAAATGCTTTATCATGCTTCTGGGTCTTTGCACTCCCTCTGGCTTCCATGGTCTCCCCAACCTCCTTTATTTGCCTGGTGATCTCCAAGTTGTCCTTCAAAACCCAGACTTCCCTGACATTTAAAGCTGAGTTAATAATTCCCCCTTTTTGGTCTCACCACACATCACAATGTATTGTAATGATTTATTTACTTGTCTATCTTCCCTCTCAGTCTATGAGGTCCTTGAGGGCAAAGTGATTGCTTTATTGATATTTGCATCTTCAGTACCTGTCAGGGATCCTGGAACATCACAGATGTTTAATAAAAGTATATTGAATGTTGTGTGAAGGAGATGTGGAAATTTGTTTTAAAAACATACAGTATTTGTCTGCAAACATAAATGAGGTTCAATTACTTCCTTCTGTACAAGGATCAGAGAACAAAAGTAGCAACAACTAACAATTAAAAAAAAGCTTTGTGGTTTGCAAAGGGTTTTCATATGCTCTATTTTGTTTTATCTCTATAACAACCTCATTAAGGAAGTGGAATTGACCCCACTTTATAGATGCAGAAGCTCAGGGAGGTTTTGACTTGCCCAAAGTCACACAACTGATGAGTGTTGTACCATAGCAGGTTGTTTTCATTCTGGAAATCATACTGTTGCTGATTGTAAGTGCCAAGGCAAGATTTATCCTTTAAGTTAATTTCCCAGCTTCTGGTCAATTAAGACTTGGTGGGAATAAAATTTTAATTCAGAAGCTCAAAGATAAACTGAAAGTTTTTCTAACAAAAGGGGATAGAGGGAACCAATCTTTAAAAAAGAAAAAGCAAATCTCTGAAATAAGCAAATAGAGAAGATTTATCCAGAAAAGGGAAATTCTTAAATATTAAAAATAATTTGAAAAAAACAAATTCAGGTGCTGCTTTGCGATATCTTTAATATTTCAAGTTTATGGCCATGTTACCAAGCATTTATGTGATTTGTTATTTGTGACCCTACTTTATTGCCTTTGTTTTATACATAAAAAATGCCTATTGATAGCTGTGTCCATGTGTGTTGTTCACTTTTCCTAAATTCTGAGTTTAAATTAATGAGTTTGGGTTCACATATCAGTTATATTCCATTCTTGTGTTTTTCCATTTCTAGAATTTTCATGTGATTACCTTTTATAGAGTCCAATTCTATGATAAGATCCCATATCTTATCTATTTTTTGAACCTAATAATCATTTTTCTTAAGTTGGTATCTGAAAAGTCCAATATCTGCATCACCAATGTATCAGCTTTCATTGTTTTGTTTTGTTTTTCTTTTTTTCTTGGTCCTATTTCTTGACATGCATGGTAATTTTTCATTGAATGTTAGACACTGTCAGTGAAGCATTATAAAAGTTCTGGATGATGTTACCCTGTCTTCAGAGAAAAGTCATGTGCTATCAGGCAGTAGCAAATCACCACAATTCAATCACTTGAGCCTGGGTTTTAAAATTTATGATTTTTTTCTTATTTGGTCACTCACACTTCTTGAATGTAGTTCTCTATGGTGCTTAGAGTATTTAACAGGACTCCTCTTTGGTAGGACTTGAATTTCCTTTTGGTCTCTTTGGTATTATGATACTGCCAAAAACTCCACTCAATTTCTAGTTATGTTCTATTTGGCTTCTTAGCCTTTTGCTCTGTGTAGCTTAAGAATGAACAAATACCCTGAAATCAAAACTTGCATAGAATGTTGGGCTCACTTTTATGCACTATCCTTCTTTCTTTGGATCTTGGCTCCTGAAGTTCTGGCTGCCTTAGCAAACCTTTTTTTTTTCTAGCTCCTTGAGTTCTGTGGGCTTATCTACCTTTTAGCAGCTGCATTCAGGCCTAAACTTTTTAAGAATGAGCAAATGCCCTAAGGACTATAGCAAAGTACACCATATTGGTATCATTTCAGTGAATTTCTCTTCTTTTCAGTATCTTGGCCCTCAAATCCTAGCAACCCCAGCAACTTTCAGTCCCACCCCACTCCCAATCTCAGGGAAAGGCAGAGGGGCTGGAGTTCGAGTGCAACTGCCTATGGCCAATGATGTAACCAATCATGCCTATGTAATGAAGCCTCCATAAAACTCCAAAAGGACTGGGTTTAGAGAGCTCCCAGGTTGGTGAACATGTAAAGGTGCTGGTTGAGTGTTATACTCAGAGGGAGCATGGAAGCTCTGTGCCCTTCCCCCTACCCCTCACACAATGCATGTCTTCCATATGGTTGTTACTGTTACATTCTTCTATAATAAACCGATGATCAAGTAAATAAGCTTTTCCTGAGTTCTATGAGCCACCCTAACAAATTTATAGAGCCCAAAGAGGGGGTCTTGAGATCCACTGATTTATAGTTCGTCAGTAGTAACAACCTGGACTTGCCATTGATATCTGAAATAGGGGGCAGTCTTGTAGGACTGAGACTTTAATCCATGGGATCTGATGCTCTCTCCAGGTAGATAGGGTCAGAATTGAGTTAAAGTATAGGACACCAGCTGGTGTCAGACAGTTGCATGACGTATGGAAAACCCACACATCTGATGTCAGAAATGAAGTAGTATGGTAGTGTGAGAGTAAAGGGGACACACACAGGAGTGTGTTTTTCCTTTAGAATTATATTTTCCTCATGAGGTTGCTATAAGGTTTAAATGAGGTACTATCCTAAGAACAGTGCCTGACATACAGTGAGTGCCACGTAAATGTTGCTTTCCTGCCTTTCTCTGCCTATGGCCATCCCTATGGATTGAATATATTTGCCTCACTATATAGTTTGAGTTGAAAAAAATAGGGACAGGGGTACCTGGGTGGCTCAGTTGGTTAAATGTCTGCCTTTAGCTCAGGTCATGATCTTGGGGTCCTGGGATCTTGCCCTGTACTGGACTTCCCACTCAGTGGGGAACTTGCTTGCTTTTTTCTCTCCCTCTCCCTTCACCTCTCCCTCCAACTCTCCCTCCACTGGTTCTCTCTCTCTCTCAAATAAATAAATAAATATTTTTTTTAAAAAAAAGGACAAATAAATATTTTTAAAGAACTTAAAAGCTTCTTCCCTTCCACAGTGTCTCTAGAATGCCCATGATCTATATTTCATTAGTGATTACAAAAATCCCACTGCCAAATGGCAGCTGACTGCCAGCACTGTTTTCTTTCAGACACCTCTAATCTCAAAGTCTGTACAAAAGAGAGGCAGGAATACAATCTAGACCAGGTTTCTTAGGGCCTATCTGAGAGAGAACCTTATAACAGCTTATAGAATACAAGTATGAAAGGACATTTCTTGTAACTGGATGGTCTTGTTAGTTTGACCTCAGTGTGAAAAAGTCAATTGTTATCTATACTCTCAAGCCATTTTGCTTCCTAAAAGCTTTGTTTGCTAGAAGAAGTTAGTTTATTATTATGTAATTCAATGGGTCGCTCGTGTTCTGGTGGACCACTAATGGGAGTCGGTGAAATCATGTCTGGGTAGATCCTCCAAAGAACATAGGCAGGAATGATGGATTCCAGGGCTCATCTTTTTTGTTGTTGTTTCTTTATTTTTTATTTATTTTTTAAATTTTTTTACTATTGTTTCTTTAGACAGGATCTTATGGTTAACTGTGTGTTTTATTTTTTTCTTTAAGATTTTATTTATTTATCTATTTGAGAGGGAGGGAAAGAGAGCACCTGCCCACATGTCGGATGCGGGCTGAATCCCAGGGCCCCAGGATCATGACCTGAGTGGAAGGCAGATGCTTAAGGGACTGAGCCGCCCAGGCACCCTATGTTTAACTCTTTAAGAAATGGCCAGACTGGGATCCCTGGGTGGCGCAGCGGTTTGGCGCCTGCCTTTGGCCCAGGGGCGATCCTGGAGACCCGGGATCGAATCCCACATCGGCCTCCCGGTGCATGGAGCCTGTGTCTCTACCCCTCTCTCTCTCTCTCTCTCTCTCTGTGACTATCATAAATAAATAAAAATTAAAAAAAAAATAAAGAAATGGCCAGACTATTATACAAAGTGATTGCAGTGTTTTGCATTCCTACCAGAGATATAGGAGACTTCCAGTACTCTCTACGTCCTTGTCGATAATTGGATTTGTCAGCCTTTTTATTTTAAGCTTTTTAATGGTTCTATACTGATATTTTATAATTTTGGTTTGCATTTTCTTTTTTTTATTTTATAATAATAAATTTATTTTTTATTGGTGTTCAATTTGCCAACATACAGAATAACACCCAGTGCTCATCCCGTCAAGTACTCCCCTCAGTGCCCATCACCAATTCACCCCCAAACCCCACCCTCCTCCCCTTCCACCACCCCTAGTTCATTTCCCAGAGTTAGGAGTCTTTATGTTCTGTCTCCCTTTCTGATATTTCCTACCCATTTCTTCTCCCTTCCCTTCTATTCCCTTTCACTATTATTTATATTCCCCAAATGAATGAGACCATATAATGTTTGTCCTTCTCTGACTGACTTACTTCACTCAGCATAATACCCTCCAGTTTCATCCACGTCGAAGCAAATGGTGGGTATTTGTCGTTTCTAATGGCTGAGGAATATTCCATTGTATACATAGACCACATCTTCTTTATCCATTTGTCTTTCGATGGACACCGAGGCTCCTTCCACAATTCGGCTATTGTGGACATTGCTGCTAGAAACATCGGGGTGCAGGTGTCCGGGCGCTTCATTGCATCTGTATCTTTGGGGTAAATCCCCAACAGTGCAATTGCTGGGTCGTAGGGCAGGTCTATTTTTAACTCTTTGAGGAACATCCACACAGTTTTCCAGAGTGGCTGCACCAGTTCACATTCCCACCAACAGTGCAAGAGGGTTCTCCAGGGCCCATCTGATGCAGTAGCTGAAAGGGTACATGACCTCTGTGAAGGTCACGTGAAGACCCCCGTGAAGATGGACTCAACAAGGCTTCATTTCCAAAGTAAATAACTTGCTTCCTTTGATTTTTTTTTTCAGCGAGGAGGGGGAGGGGAAGAATGAGAGGGAGAAACAGAATCTTAAGCAGGCTTCACACCCAGTGCAGAACCCTATGCAGGGCTCGATCTCACAACTCTGAGATCATAACCTGAGCTGAAATCAAGAATTGGATGCTGAACCAGCTCAGCCACCCCAATGCCCTCCTTTGATTTTTTTTTTAAGGTAAAAAAACTATGGGCTGGGATCCAGAATGGAAAACCCTTCAGCGTTAGTTTTAGAAAATGCTACAAGTTTGGTATAAAATGACTATGATCAGTGTTGATGTCAAATCCTCCTGGGGTAACTACTATTAACCCAGAGTGGTTTTGACAGCATCTCTCTCCTATTCCACCAAAGACAGTCCTGCCTTGGCTAGCCTTGTCCTACCTCTGTTGTCCATGTCTGCAGAGGAGCATAGCGAGCCCACATGTTCAAGTGCTGAGGCAGAATGTGGAGGGTGAAGGGAGGAAAGGATCTGTGAAGCTTGCGGGTGGAAGACCAGTTTCTTCTGGGAGTGGGTGGGAAGGGGAGAAATTGAGAGTTGAAGAGAAAGACTTTGGAGCAGCTGTGGGGCTGAAGTGATGGTACACTGATAAACCAGCTCTTAGAAACAAAAAAGAGCCCTGATTGGTAGCATTTGCCAAGTTCCATGGCGTAAAGAATCTCATCATGGCTGACTGCAGGCTACCAATGCAAAGTATACTGGATAGAAAAATTCAGCATACTACTGCATGGGAGGGAAGTAAAGAGGAAGGAAAAGATTTAGTATTTTAATTGCCTTTAATGTTCTTTGAGAAATAAGACTGAAGAATCCTGTTACCTTGAGCTCTTGAACTAGGTGTTAAGAATACAATTCTAAATGGTCCAAATGAGTTCCCTGGTTAATAAGGGTGACTCTCAGAAAGAAAGAGGGAAAGAACCCAAAATGTGTTGAGTCCTTGTTATGTGTCAGGGGTTTCGCCTACTGTGTGTTGTTCAATAGCACACAATAACACAATAACATTAGGAGGCAACAACACTAGAATTGGTCTCATTCTACACATGATGAAATGTAGGGTCAGAGACTTGATGTAACTTTCTTAAGGTCATAATTCTAGGGCACTTCAGGATCTGAACCTGGTCTTTCTTGGGTATAGCACCCATGGTTGGTTCGCCACATGCCTGCACACGCACCTTGGTTCCATTGGGACCCAGCGCAAAGGTCTAGCACCCAGGAGATTACTGTGTCATCTTCACTTGCTCATCCATTGCTTCCACCCAGGGGACACATTTCCTCTCTCAAACCCCAGTTCCCATGTCTTTGCCTTCTCAAACTGCCTCTTCCTCTCTTGCGGCCCTCCTTTTATCCCACAGTCCAATACACAGTGTTGGTTCAAGTACACAGCTAACTTCTACCTTGGTGTGAGGGTTCTGGAGGCACAAACCTTGCACCCAGCAGAAGCTGTGAGTTTAAACTCCGGCTACTCAGGGAGTTTTCCCAAAACCCCACATCTTGAATAAGCCCCTCAAATGCTTTTGCCTAAACTTGCCCACAAACTTTTTTCCTAAGGGCTTTTCTATTCCTTCCTTGAGGCTCTGAACCTCCAGATGGTGGTTCTTAATAGCTTAGCTCAAGGATGCTTTATTGACCCAAACTGAGCTATTATTTGTAGCTATCTTTTCAATATCTGGGTAAGGATGTGTCTGTCTTCTACCTCCAATGTCCATGGCCTTAGGAATGACATTTTAATGTGTATGAGTCCATGGTCCATGAATTTTGGGCATAACACATACCCCTGCATCCAGCTATTATTCTGTCCTCTGCAAGCTTCTTGTTTTCTGTGTGGTTTCTAATTATCCTGCAGGAGTTATCTGCTCTGAATAGAGATCACCTCCACACTGGGAGGACCCAGACCCCAGTTCTACAGTGTCCCCTGTTCATGGTTCACATTATCAACATCTACAAGTTAAAGGAAATTGCTGATTTATCTAAGGAAAGTCTCATGAGCTTTAATATATAAAGTTGAAAAGTACGTGGATGACTACTTTGGGAAGGTAGACAGAGTCTAAGTCTGTTAGAGAATGGCTTCAGAGTCACAGACTGCATAATTTTGGTTTCATTTAACAACTGATCTTCAAAAGTCATGTTCTTAACCTATAATATGGGACAGCTAATGGAGCATATCTTAGAGGGTGGTTGTGAGGATCAAATGTAATAACACATGTCTAATGATCAGCACAATGCCTGGCCAAATAAATATTAACCATCATAATTGTTTTGTCATGTAGCACCATATATAATTGTCACAAGTGTCTTTGATGTATGAGATGCTCATTAACCATTTATGCTTTGATTGCTTAGCTACACATTCATTTGGAAACACCAACCTTCTGCCACATAGGAACATTCCGAGCCTCCTACAAGTGAGAAGTTAAGACTCAGGTTGGGGGAGTTAGTGGGGTTGGGGGAGGATTTTGCTTACTGGCCTAGCATTCCAAAGTTGTCTGTCCTCGTGGGAGACAGAGCATGGGGTGTGAGTAGAACAGATTCTTTTTAAATCAAGACAGAGCTTAAACATGTTCCCAGCAGGGTTTTCTGGGATACATTATATTCTCTCTGCAGGATTCTTTTATCTACAACCTTCTAAATTTTATGCCTTCAAAAAACTCAGAAGTTAACAGCACCCTACAGTGTGCACCTGAACATTTACATTTCCCACTAAAGATAGTGTAGGAAGCAGTTACCAGGTAAAGTGGAAAACTATTGTTTTTACTTTCTCTTTCATTACTGAAACAATGTTATAAAGACATTAAATAAATATATACTTCTTAGGCACCTAGGTGGCTCAGATGGTTAAGTGTCTGCCTTCAGCTCAGGTCATGATCCAGGGTCCTGGGATGGAGCACCAGGTCAGGCTCGCCACTGAGGAGCTCCCCTCTCCCCCCTTACCCCCATTTGTGCTCTCTCTCGCTCTCAAATAAATAAAGAAAATCTTAGAAAAAGAAATATATACTTCTCAAGCTTTCCATTCCTATATATAAAGATCCCCCTTCTACCCCAACACACACTTTTTCATATTGCTTTTCATATTTCCTTTCAGGCTTTGTCCATAAACATTTATTATTTTTACAGAATTAGTATATTATAATAATAACAATTAGTATACAATTCTGTAAAAATGCTATAAAAGAAATAGCATAATTTCTTTGCATTCTATTTTTTTAAATATCTATTACATCATGAGCATTTTCAAGTCTACCATAGCTTCAAATGTATTATTTGTCATGCCTGAACATTTTTTTAAAGATTTTATTCATTTATTCATGAGAGGCACAGACACAGGCAGAGGGAGAAGCAGGCTCCATGCAGGGAGCCTGACGTGAGATTCGATCCTGGGATTCCAGGATCACACCCTGGGCAGAAGGCAGGTGCTAAACCGCTGAGCTACCCAGGGATCCCCATCACGCCTGAACATTATTCAATTGAGAGAATTTACCTATAGTTCAATTAATGTTTTCCTAAGAGGACATTCAGGCTGTTTCTAATCTAAAGATGACACTATAAGGAATCTTCGGCTGTATATGTATCTACACACACACACACATGTGCGCGCACACACACACACACACACACGTCCTTCATTTGCATTATCCCCTTGCAAAAAAATTCTTATATTTGAGATTATTGAGTCAAAAGGCAGGAACATTCATAAAGAAGTCAAAGTTTTACAGCATTCACTTGTGAGGATTAATGAAATTAAAGACATAAAGGTCTCTTTCAGATCTTGGATAAAGAGAATTCCAGCTATCCTGATAGCCTCATACATTACTCGGAGAAATAAAGCTCCATCTAGCTTCCAGGAAAATCATCAGAAACAAACAGCCCTTCTTCCTTCAGATCAGACACTTTTTCTTTGGTTACAGAAGCCACTGTTTACATAATTATGTTTGTCCGAAATTGGCAAGCCCTTTCTCCAGGGCTGGGACGGTTGCAGGCTGACAGAGGCGCTAAGGTTGTGGGCCTGCAGGTGCACCCGGCTAGGGCTAGGGCTAGGGCTAGGGTTAGGGTCGCTCAGCCACGGCCCTGCATGCTCTGGGGGCACCTGCTGCACAGGGAGCGCCTCGTCAGCTTGCTGGGCCCAGGCCTGAAGGGGGGGCGGGTGTGCAGGAAGGCAGACAGAAAGCAGAGCTGCTTTGGGGCTGTTTTCTGCATCTTGGGAACTGCTTACCTTCCCACCCCTGTGATAAAATGGGAAGCTGCGGAGGCTTCCTGCAGGGAGGGGTCAGAGGCCGTGCTGGGGCCCTGCAGCCAGGAAACAGATGTCCCTGTGAGACACATGTGCATGCCCCTTCTGCCTCAGCTGCTTTTTTAGGAAGAAGCAAATAGAGCTGTGACCTTCTTAGAAGACGAAAGGATTAGCTTTCTTCCTGGGGAACACAAGGGTTCCACTCCAAGTTGGCCTTACTGTGGGTTCCAGAGATGCCAGTGAATAGGGCCAAAGAGGGAGGCACTTGAGTTATATTGGGACATGGAATTCCAAAGACTAAGAACCCTCAGGGCCTGTGCATAGTTTCTCTGGCCCCTGGGAAGCCCTGAGTCTTTTCAGGCACGCCCCCAGAAGAGGAAGCCTCTCGTCTGTTTGAAATCCCCCAGTCTTCCATGTGTGGCATTCGTGGGGCGCTCAGGATGGACGCAGCTGTTGCTCCCAGGGAGCATGTACAGCCCTTACTGAGGCTTGTCCCCTTGCTGCCTTTCTATCTGCTGTGGAAACCTCCTGCCAGGAACCTGCAGGTTTCTAGGTGGCAGCGTGGGGCATGCCTGGCGGTGATGGGGTGATCCCACATCAGCCAGTCCTCCTTACCACTCCACCCAACTGTGCTTTTCCTCAGAATGTGAGGGGCAACAGATGACTCAGTGGGGATACCTCAGGAAGGGGTTGAGCATTCGCTTGCTTAAAAGACCATATTGCAATGTAACGTATTTTATGTGCCTAACATAGTTGTGAAGATAGCAGAAAATACGAGTTTAGAGTTAGAATATGATTGCCAGGCTAATTCCATGCTTAGGTAGTTTAAAGAATGCCATGATAAGAAGATTTTTTTTTTTTTTTTTTTTTTTTTAACAAAACCTGAAGTTACAATCAAGGGAAGGAAAAGGCTTTGCTTCTCTGGTTCTATTACTTTCTTGACATGGCCAGCTGCTCTCTCCACCCAGTAAGTCACCTGCAGGCACCACACACCCACTAGCAACAGAATGTGCCAGGCACGAGGACACAGTCCATTGCATCTGCTCTGCCTCCAATGGCCCCTTCTCACAACATCCTGCAAAGTGCATTATTTCCCAAGGATTACAGGGTCAGTTTACTTGAAAGAGTCTGGGCATCAAGGGAGAGAAGGGACATGGCTGCTCTCTTACTCTCTTACTCTACATCTTTCCAGCCAACACAAAACTCTGCTGAGTGCCATGGTCTGTTTCCTTCCCCAGCTGAAATGGGGCTTTATGCATGTCATAGTTTCCAGATGAATGACATCTTCAAAGGAGTATGCTATGTCACAGAAGGAAGCATGACCTATCATTGTAATTCTAAGTGTCATTTTTCTCCTCCTCTCTGTTACTCCACTCTTGTTTTGGACTAAAACAAAAGCATTTTGTCTATAGTGCCTCTCACATGAAGTATTTTGCTTCAAAATTAAATTAATCTCAGGGCGCCTGGGTGACTCAGTTGGCCAAATGTCTGCCTTCAACTCAGGTCATGATCTCAGGGCCCTGGGATCCAGCCCCAGGTTGGGATCCTTGCTCAGCCAGGTGTCTGCTTCTCCCTCCTCCCCAATCTGCTCCTGCTTTCCTGCTTTCTCTCTCTCTTAAATGAATAAATAAATAAAATCTTTTAAAAAAATGTAAAATAATCTCCAATATCCTGTAAGGCAGGGAGCAAGCTTGGGGGCAAGAATCAGCGACAGTGACAAGGGTCCTGATCCATCTGTAGCTAAATTTGTGATCTTAAAATGTGTGACCTGAGAACAGATGAGCGGTAAGCTTAGGCTGTATACTCATCCATAAAATGGGATAAACATCTCTTCCACTTACTAGATACAATTTGCTGTGAAGATGAATTTGGTTTTATTCATGCCTTTGCAACTTGGCAAAAAACTGCTTTATACACTATGGACTTAATGCTTTAGTATTCCCCCTTTTTAAGATTTTATTTTGAGGATGACAAGGCAAATACCAAACACCAGAGACCTCTAATCTATAATGTTACACAAAGCACTGCTATTTGTTTGCTTTTTCCTGGCCAAACGCAAACTAGAAAGCAGAGCATAGTAGTTCACTCATGCTGCAAACTTTGGACTGCAGCCTAGATTAAAAACAACAGTAACGACTAACAAAAAGGGTACAGTTTCCTTAGCTCCAGGAATTGTCTTATGGGCTCCAATAAATTCTTGGCAAACGAAAAGCATGAAGCAATCTGCAGCCTTTGTTTGGCGGAGGCCAAAGGTCACCCATTTACAGGGAGGGAAGACAGTCTTCCTTGAAAGAGATGGGTGCTGAGGTTTGGAAGAAAGAGGAAAAAAAACATGCCTAGCCCACTGATGCTGGCAGCTCAGCGGGGATCTGTCTCGGGCTCTGCTAATCCCTCAGTTTTCATAAACGAGGGGGGAGGGCACCAATGGCAGTGCTTCAGATTGCACCCGAGAGGTGAAGACTGTTAGGCATGCATGTCTGCAGTCCAAAGCACCAGGGTCTGTGTGAAGGAAGCAATGTTGGCCACACTGAGGATTTCTCTATTTCCAGGCATTATAAAAAAGGCTTAAACACCAGGCTACTGAAATCCTTAAGTCATTACTCTTCACTTGGCATTTTTGTTCTTTTCTATTAAAAACGAAGAGAGAGGAAATGCATTTACATTTTTTTTAAAAGAAAGGAAAAAAAAAACAAGAACAAAAAGAAAAAAACAAATTTTTATTCAAAGGTAAATGTCGATAGAAATTTTACTCTGTATATTTTCTTTCTTCTTTTTTAATTGAAGGACTTTGCGTGGTTGACCAGGTATAAATTTATAGCTCAGCCTACCAACTCCGAAGTAAATCTGCATACATATTTTATTGGAAGTCACCTTTAAAATTGCTGAAATGGCGCTGTTGACTCTGCTAAGGAATGCTGCAAAGGGAGAGAGAGAGAAGGAGTACTTGAGAGGGAGAGAGAGAAAGAGAGAGAGAGAGAGAAAGAGAGAGAGAGAGAGACAGGATGTGGTTTATTTGGCCAATCAGAGGAGTGGAGGACCTCTGGAGTATGGCTTCTGGGATGCCACTGAGAGGCGACCAGCGTGGCAAAAATGAAAAGACTTGGGAAATAGTATATTCCATCTCCATATAAAGCATTTCTGGTGCTTTGAAGTCAGGTAGACATCTGTTGGTCAAGTAACATAACCTCTCTGAACCTGTTTCCTCATTTTGAAAGTGGGAATTGTGTGTGTGTATATCTCTTTCTATATGTATATAGATATCTATCTACATATATATGTATATATGTGTATACATATATATACACGCATATATCTATGTTATATTTAGATATATATGTAACAAATATCGACACAGGGTCATTGTGAAGATAAATAAGGAATATAACCTAGAGGAAGAGCTCAGTGAAATGTCATCACTATAACCGTCATTCTTTTCATTTAAGTCTGAACTCACAACTGACTTGTGATCTTCTGTTCTCTTTTCACATTTCCAAATTATGATTGCTTCTTTCCCTGTTCATATCTTGGATGACAACAAAGATAAGGGGGAAACTGTGAGCTCTTCTGAAGCCACAAATGGGTGGTTGTTAATGCTGCTCACTGAATATTTCTGGCTCTCTGTTTTCTGGGGACAGGGTGGAATTGCTACTGTTTGGATCCTGGTTGTTAGATGGGACCGCATCACACTTAGTTGTTAATGTAAGACTCTTAAAGCCCCAATGCTTTAACTCAAACTTTCTGTAATGATGAAAATGTTCCCTAGGTACTGGCCGTATGTTGTATTGAGCACTTACAATATGGCAAGTACAAATGAAAGATAAATTGGAATTAATTTCATTGAATTTTGATTAATTTTAATTTAAATACGAGCAACCCATCCCATGTGCCTAAAGGACTACCATGTTGGGTAGCATAGCTCCAGTGAGTGGCTGCTCTATCAGCTGGAGTCCAGGAGGGAGGACATGATGATGATGTAGGGCAGAGTCCCAACCAGGTGGCCAGGGACATGTAACATGAGTAAGAAACAACCTCTATTGTTCTAAGCCATTGAGATTTGGGGTCATTTGTTACCACAGCATAGCCTATCCTATCCTGACTGATATACCATAGTAATTCCTCAGCTACACTCCCCTCTATATGCTATGGTCTCTAGTTCTGGAGCTCCTGAAAGAAATCATCTATGACCTCAGCCCTCACATGGCTGATCATCTCCTTGGCAGTTTCTGGTGTGGTTATTATGCTCTGTCCTAAGATGAATAGACCTCTTCTATCTTAGATGGATATGAGGCAGTGTCAGAAATGTAACCTTGGACTTGGAAACCCTAGACTCTGCTCGTAGTATTCTAAGTCAGCTCTCAGGAAGTGGTGGGAGATGTGCCATTGGCTCCATGAGAGGGCTTGTCCTCTGAGTTTTCCACATTCTCACAACTTACCAGGGAAAAGAGTAAAAAGTCCAGATTTGATGGAGTGAGGAATGGGATACTGACCCTCTCCAGAGCTTCGGGCAGCTGTAGGTACAGAGGAAGCTCTATTGTAGAGGACTAGGCCCTGTTGATCATCTAGAAGGCCCTCCCAATAGACAATTATATTTGGTTTCTCTAGCACATTGAAAACGTTAATTCTGATGTGGTTTTCTGTTCTTTCAAATCTATTTTAATTATGAAATTTTCTTTCTTGGTAGATACTAACACCACTCACATATTCCCCCCAAACTAGAAATCTGGGAGTTATCCTAGACTCATTTTCCCCTCATCTCCCATGTCCCATCCATTCCATCATGTCACCTCTTTCTTCCTCATTTTCACACCATTGCTAAGGCTAGCACATGTGCTGAGTTATTTGTGCATTGGGCAAGGGGCCTAGCTGAGGGTGATGAGGGTTATTTGTGTCCCAGATAGTGGGCTTTGTGGCCCAGAGGGGAGCCTTTTTCTAAGAGTATCTAGAGGGGGTACCTTTTTCTAAACCTCATAAAGTTGCCAGGTAAGCCAACTGTAGCTCTTTCAGTTGCTTTTGTTTACCCTCAATGCCTTTCACTGTGACTAATGAACCACTTCCTAATTGGCCTCTCTGCCCCTTTTCCTCCTGTCCATGCTATATAGCCTGAGTGATCATTCACAAAGACAAATTTGAAGTTGGTGCTCTCTTGCTTAAAAACCTAAAGGGCTGTCCTCTGCCCTTAAATACTATGCACTTGTTAATGTGGCCTATGAGGCCTCCTGTGATATGGGCTTGGTAATCTCTCTAGCCTCTCCCACCCTGTACACTCCTCCCTGCCTTGCCAAACATTGTCTGAGCCCCTCGAAGAACCCAGAACAGACCCTGTGATCTTTGTCCGCATCTACCTTCTGCCTAGAATATACCTACTCCCTCACCCCAATTCTTGGGTTGCCTTGAAAACTCTCTTTTGAGACTCAACCAAAGCATCATACCTTTGATGTAACTTTTCCTGACCATCAGCAAGGAGAACCGACTCTTCCTATTTCATACCCTCATTGAACCTACTACCATCATGGCACCTGTGCATTTTAAATTCTCACATTTGTCTGGCTGACCTCCTTGGTGACACAGCCTGCCATGCCTTATTTCACTTTGTATCCCCAGCCCTGAGCGCAGTCTGGCAGGGAGCAGGTTCTTCTTAAATATCTGTTCAATAAATGAATACACGGATAAAACTCTGTTCGATTTTATTCTTAGGGGTAGAATGCAGAGTTTTTCAGTGAAATTTAACAGAAATTGAATTTATTTTAATTTTAAGCTTCTGTCTCACCTTTTCAGTTAAACACAGTGGTATAAACTACAAAACTGCCTTTCAGAATCTGGTCTCTTTCAGAGACTTGTCTAAATTGTGAAGAGTGGAGCTAGAAGGAGATGAGGATGAAGGAAACATAAGAGAGTATGCTGGTATTATTCCATCACTTCTCTCACCCGATCCTCCCAAAATGCAAATGGGAAAAACAACACTGTGCTATGTTTAAAGAGATAAGGCAGCTGTGACCCACAAATGGAATGAAGAAAACAAGATAAGGACATTTACCTAGAATTCTTAAGGGACACTGAACTCCAAACAGCAATTAAATTGTAGTCAAACAGGCAAGGGAAACATTAAAATGAGAAAAGAAAATCCCACAAAGGAAAGGGCATATTATAATTTAACCTGAGAAATCATGGTGTTCAGATTTATAGTTATAGGTAGTTGACTTCCATATTAAATAGAAAACTTCTGCCTAATTTCTCATCAAAATAATTTAAATTTCTACATGCAATCATTCTGTTCTCAAAACCCATACTTTGCTGGGGACTCTGCATTGTTTAGGTTTTAAGAGTCATACTACTTATATTCAAATCCTGGGTATGACATTTTCTAGGTGTATGATCTGAGGCAGATTATATGACTTCTCTGAAGTCTTTCTCATCTGTAAAATGGCATCTACTCCATGTTTTAATAAAGATTAAATACATACAAGCTTGGAATAGTGTTTCAGTAATTGCTAGCTGATATTGTTGTCATTATTATTTTTAAAGAAATTATTGTTATTTGAAAGCCAAAAATCATTAAAATCTGCAAAGCAATGTAGTTCTAATGGCCTCTGAGACTATTTTGTAAGTGACTCTCCATGAAATCCATGTTTTTGTTTGAATGCTTAGTTTTTCATAATCAAATATATTATGTACACAGAAAAATGAGTAGAAATGGCCACATTCACTTTTTAACTTCATTTTTATGGCTTACAACTCTATCCAGCTTGGGAATGAGAGGATGGGCTGGTAGTCATCTGAACCAGAACAGCAATCCTTGGGTAGTGGGTCTTGTTGGCTACTCTAACCTAACAGTTTGTCCCATGGCAGTGACCTTTGAATGAATGCTCTTTGTACTCTGCTAAGAGTAGTCAAGATGCACCTTAGGTTCAATATGTTGGTCATGACAGTCATCTTAACAGAAAATGTAAATTAATGTAAATACTTTCAAATAGGAATATTTTCAACAATGTTCAATGTTTCAAACAAAAGAAAATATACAGTAAATGGTAAAACTGGAAGAAAAATTTTACACAAAATGTTCATGAACTCTTGAATACTTAATTAACCTAATTTTATACTGACAGTATAAAATTTTGTTTGTGAATTGCCTGACTGACTTATTCTCTTATGATTGCTTTGGAGAAAGTGTCAAGTTCAATATCAAGTATAACTTAAGTATTCTCTCTGTCCAGCAGCATAAAATATGGGAAAAATCAGATTTTCACTTATATCCAACAGTGTCTGTTATACTCTATCTTACAGAATTTCAGAAATGAAAGAAAAATGTTTTCCCCCCTCAGTTTATAAAGTAAATCAATTTTTTATTATTTGTCAAAATGACAAAGTATCTTTATGGTTTTAACTATGCCATTTACATTACAATCATTACATGATTACATGATTAATTATATAACTTTTCATATTATGTGTTCAAGATGGAATCTTGCCTGTGTTTCTTTTCGACTTACTTTCACGATCTTTTTATTTATGCTGACCTGGAATTTACTTTAAAAAATTTAAAGAATTTAACACTTATCTGGTTAATCAGAGTTGTAGAACTTGAGAGACAAGGGGAAAATAATCTATTCTAACATCTTCATCTGAAAGACATGAAAACTTAAGTTCAGAGCAGCTATTTTCCTGGCTAAGGAAATAATTTGCAGGCTTTCAGATTAACCACATCTCTGGTTAGAGAGGTTTTAGTGCCTACTGTTTTGACCCAACATTTTGAACTCAAGGACACTTTAAATATGAACATTTCAGTCAGAATTACACCAACATTGAATAATTTGGTTCAAGAAAGCATTTTCTGGAGTGAAAACCATTAGGACAATATTTAATTCCCCGAATTTTCTATAGAGTGCATTTAATAGTTTTCATTCTTTCTATTTCATTTTTATTTTACTAAAATTATTTTCACCAAGATCAATTCTTTTCACTTAAATTTTATGTCAAGTATTCATTTTGTCATTGATATTTTATTTTATTTATTTTTTTAAAGATTTTATTTATTTATCCATGAGAGGCACAGAGAGAGACAGAGGCAGAGACACAGACAGAGGGAGAAGCAGGCTCCATGCAGGTAGTCTATGTGGGACTCGATCCCGGTTTCCAGGATCTGAAAACTGGCCCTGAGCTGAAGGCCGCATTAGACTGCTGAGCCACCCGGGCTGCCCTGTTATTTTAAAAATGATTATAGCTTTGGTCATAAGGAGTTCTTCTGTTAATGGCTATTACTTCTATAAGGTGCAATTTTCTTGGGTCTATTTTTTCATAACTAAATTTTCTCAGTAATATTTGATTTTTTCACTAATTTTTGGTAACACATTTTATTGAGGATAGTTTTAGGGCTTATAAAGTTTTGATTCTAACAGTAATATTAATCATTCCTACCAGGCTTAATTCATAATGAATTTTATAAATGACTATAGTTTTTGTTTATTTCTTAGATAATCCATGAGAAAAATTGTAAGGAATTTTATAAAGAGGGAGAGTGAATGATGCAGATACATACAGGTAGTTGAAGAGAAAGGCAAAGAGGAGCACAGAGGACAGCAGAGTAGGGCCCAGTGGCAGAGATTAGATAAGAAGCAGAGGCTCCTGGTATATTGATGGGCATTCTCTTCAGTGCACTGTTGGGATCAAAATATTCATATGTAAAAACTTAGAGGGGATTCATCTATGTTCCTTTGGCAAAATACTGGCAGAAGCTCATATTTTTCATCAGATATTACTTGTAATCCCCCACACATTTAATGAGCACCTTGTGTCCAAGGCACTAGAAATCCAAAGATGAAAAGATAGCGTCTGTGTTCCAGAGAGACTCAGCTCATAGAACTGTGCACTGAACATGTCATGAAACTTGCCAATGGTCTGTTCTCTGACGAACATAAGAACTGGGGCTGTCAGCTCAGCTCCCAGAACCTGACTGTGATGGAGCTGAGATATTTTTCTAGTAGTTCATGAGATGGTCTATCCAGAGTTAATATGAGAAGAAGCATTTTGCTTTTGAATTACATTTCTGCCCTGCCTTTTAATCTTTCTACCATGTAGCCCATGATGAGTCACTCAAGTTCCTTCCCTATAAACCAGCTTCTGGGAGGGAAAATTCCAGTCTGTAAATACTCTACCACCTTCCTTATTATCTTAAAAGTACTTTTAGTTCACCTAAGAGCAGAGTGTTTCTATAATATTACAGGTGCTTTCGTTTCTTGGGAATAATGACATGTGTTTGCAAAATGATCTGGGATGTTTGAAAGAGGGCAAATGTGTGAAGGCAGAGACCATCATTTAATATAAAAGTCTATATTCTGCTTTCCCATATTACTACATATTGCTCCATATTTATGGTTGGTGGCTATGAAAGTAAAGACCACAACTGAGGAGATATGTGACCTTTGAGTTCTAAGATGGCACTAGCCAAGCGGGCTTGGGCAAATCACCTAAACACTTGAGCTAATTTCTTCTTCCATAAGTAGAGATAATAATCCTTACCTTGCCTGTTTAGAGTTCTTAAGAGGGTGAAGTGTCATAAGAAATATGAAATTGTGTTGAAATCTGTGAAGTGCTAGATACATCATGCATGAAGTTGACTGTTCAAAAAATACAAATACAACTGCCATGGAAAGTTAACCTGGTTTTCCAAAATCTTCCTCTGGGTGTTTCTCCATGCTCTTGGCTGAACATTGACCAGAATTTTATTATCTCAGCATTACTGCATTATTTACAACATCAATCTCAACGAAAACTACCTTCCACACAAGCAAGAACTAGCAATGAAGATTCTGAAATGCCATTCCATAGCAGAACACTGGTCTGAGCAAAGAATGAAATGACCACTAATGATGGCACAGACTAAAAGAAGCTTCCTCCATCTTTTCAAAAAGGCTGCCAATAAATTTGGTTGCAAACTCCACATGGTATGTGTTTGATGTGGAAAAGGAGACAGGGAGGGGCAGCCCGGGTGGCTCAGCAGTTTAGAGCTGCCTTCAGTCAGGGCGTGATCCTAGAGACCCGGGATCGAGTCCCACATCGGGCTCCCTGCATGGACCCTGCTTCTCCCTCTGCCTCTGTCTCTGCCTCTCTCTCTCTCTCTGTGTCTCTCATGAATAAATAAATAAATAAAATCTTAAAAAAAAGAAAAAGAAAAGGAGACAGGGACACCCTAATGGACATAGAGGTGAAAAGTCTTTGGAAACATCCATTACAAGTGTCTCTGGACAATAAGAAACCAGACTTCTAGAGAGAGAAACAAAAATAAACTAAATAAACTGAATGAGCTTTGAAAGGAATAACAACAAAAAACTCAAGCCAACTTAGAAAAAAAATAAGAACAGGCCATAATATCCACAAAATCTTGGCTCCATTCCTGGCCAATGAACCAGTGAATGAATAATCCTTGTTTTCTTAGAAATTCTTAATTTCTGGTGGCTCAGTGGTTGAGCATCTGCCTTTGGCTCAGGGCATGATCCCGAGGTTCTAGGATCAAGTCCTACATCAGGCTCCCCGCAGGGAGCCTGCTTCTTTCTCTGCCTATGTCTCTGCCTCTCTCTCTGTGTCTCATGAATAAATAAAAATCTTAAAAAAAAAGAAATTCTTAATTTCTAAGTTAGTCACCAATACCTATCAGTTTTATCTTTGAAATGTATTTCAAATCATCTGTTGCTCTCTGCTTACCACAGTTCTTCATCATCCCAGTTTGGACAACTCTCCCTCGTGCCCACCCCCATGTCCTCTCTTCCCTAGGGGCAGACTGGTGCGGAGGGAAAAATATCAGCTTTGGAGACAGACAAACCTGGATGTGAATTCCAACTTTGCAGCTTATGACCTCTGAGTATGCTTAACCTGTCTAAATTTGGGATTCCTGGGGATCCCTGGGTGGCTCAGCAGTTAGCACCTGCCTTCGGGCCAGGGCATGATCCTGGAGTCCCAGGATTGAGTTTCGCATTGGGCTCCCTGCATGGAGCCTGCTTCTCCCTCTGCCTGTGTCTCTGCCTCTTTCTGTGTGTGTCTCTCATGAATAAATAAATAAAATCTTAAAAAAAAATTGGGATTCCTTAGCTGTAAATTGGAAATAATAATATTATCTCTAAAAGCTATTGTGTGAGGTTTAAATGAGACAATCTTCAGTAAAATGCCCGGTACAGCACCTGGCATAGAGAAACCTCTCACAGTATAGGTCCCTCCATCCCTTGTCTCTCTGCTTCTAGCGTCTATCTACTTCAATTCTCCCACTACCTACATGTGCTTGATCAGGTCATTCTTCTCCTCATTTCCTATGGTTTTGTCACCATTTACTGAACAAATTCTAAATTCCAGAATGTGGCTGAATTAGTTAGGGAATAGGGCAATCTGCTGTAACAAAAAGGCTTAGAAGTACAGTAGCTTAAACAGGATAGATATTTCTGTCTCGTATAACATTCAGGGCGAGTGGTTGAGGGCTAGTAGGACAAATCTACCATTTCTAGGTTTTAAATGGCTACCCCTATTGTTTCCATCTTCCAGTCAGTGGGAAGGGGACAGGGCCAGGGAAACTTACGTACATGCTTTTAGTGGAACACTCTGGACATGGCAATTACCACTTCTTATAATCTCATTGGCTAGAATTTAGTCACATAGCCACATTAAGCTGTCAGAAAGGCCAACAGAAATGTTGCCCCTAGTACCTTTGCACGTGTGTGCTCCTCCTCTACTTACCCAGTAGGCTCCTACTCATTGAAGGGTCACTTTAAATAGCCCTTTGTTTATGGAGTCTTCTCTGATGCCCTCACTCCATTGGAAAATATAGTAACTATACTTATCTTCCCATGGGCTTTATCTGTAACTCAAGTACAGAACTTTATTTATGGTTCCCCCTTCTTTCTAAGCTGGAGCTCCTCAAGAGCAGGGGTTTATTTTATTCTGATTTTGAATCCCTAAAACCTAGCATCAGCTGGGCTCATATCTAGTCTAGATATGATGAGTGGATGACGTATGAATAAAAGTAGAACAATCAAGCTGGTGATTGCACATTAACTGCTACATGGTTAAGATGGTGGACCACTGGTTGCCCCATCATCGCTCGTAAGTTGACAGAGCAAATACATGGAAGAAGAAAAAAAGAAAAGAAGCTGGAGTCATTCATGGACTTATGTAGAACACCAACCTCCTTTTGCTCATGGAGTTTTAGACAATAATCTGTACATTTGTTGATGGGAAAGTCCAGAAAGGTAAAACATGTACTCTTGGTCATTCAGGTCTTCAAAGCAGAACCAGACTCTTGCTGAAATTTCCAGATTTTCTCTATAAACCTATTTCTAGTATATCTCATCACTCTAAAAAGAAATTCATATGTGATTGCAAATATTGAAATATTTAACAGGCTGATAGTGAGGTTAGGTGGGTTTACGTTAAAGAATTTTCGAAACCTTGAGTAAGTTAGTGAGGCTTTAAAACTCAACCATAATCTGATACACTACAGCTTAAAATGGAGAGTAAAAGGGAACGGTGTTTTGTGTAAAGCAAATAGTATCTGTCTTAGTCCAAAGAGTGTACTAGTTTTGTAGCCTCGTGAAAACTGAAAGATCACTATTTCTTTTTACTTATGACTATTTACATCTATATATGTTAGGGGCTTATTTCTGGCAAATATAAATTTAAATGATGTGATTATAAAATGCAGAATATTAATGCTGGAGAAAGTATAAAAATTTCCACAAATTTAGACTTTATTACAATTCCATAAAGGTAGCAAATTGAATAACTTGGGTCCTGTTGACCAATAGCAGATCCATATTCTTGAATTTCTGGAATTTAGTGTTTAACTTAGATAGGCAGTATAATTACTCTATCTCACTGAGATTTAAATAGCATTGGCTTGATGGGTGACTTAGTTAAGTGTCTGACTCTTGAGTTTTGGCTCAGGTCATGATCTCAAGGTCATGAGATCTAGCTCTGCATCAGGCTCTGTGCTGGACATGGAGACTGCTTAAGATTCTCTCTTTCCCTCTCCCTCCGCCTCTTCCCCCAATCTCTCTCAATAAATAAATAAACAAACAAACAAACAAATAAAATAACTAGCTAGCATTGGCTTGGGCCACCATCTGATTCTCTGAAGGCAGTCCAGGGGCTTCCACCAGTGTTCTGTGAATCCCTGAGGGCTCATATTCTCTTGATTACGTAGAGCTCCTAGTGTCTGCTGATCTGGATTCTCAATCATGCCAGGGTCTCTCCTTCCACAACTGCTGATTTCCCCTGCTTCCTGCTAAGCCAAAGTGCAACTCACCAATATTTGGTTTTCCCTCTGACCACCCTTAGAAGACATTTATATGTATACGTGAAGTTTGAGTTAATGGAGTAAGCATTGCATTATAAAATATGAAACAAACTAGAATTAAATAATACTCATTCCTGTTTTTCAGAGCCCTCTGTTTCTCCCACCACTGGTGGCTACTATTCAATTTTTTGCCATGTTGTTCACACCCTCTTTCACTTAGTTTTCCTGTCTCTTTCCTCCTCTATTTTCTAATTCTTGACATCCTCTAGAAGCTCTTTTTTTTTTTTTTTTTTTCACATCTTTATGCAGAGCCATTGTGCATCCATTCTCTGTGGCCCTGGGCCTCTCTTTGGATACCCAGAACCTTGTTAATATGCTGAGAGAAAAGAAAAGCTTCAGCCTTTTATGAGCATAACAGCTGACAGAGGCTCTGACATTTGAGTATTTCCTTTATCCCTCTCTCATCAGTCTCTGTTATGGTTTTGAGATTTAACATTCTGCTGATGTGAATTATGTTAACAACCTCCTTAGAAATGCTAAAATCAGTTTTAGTTTTACATAGAAATTTTCCCTAAGATCACTACATATGATTTAAGAATAAGTCAATAAGAAAGTGCATGAACAATTATTAGAACTGAATGACTAATAGTTATACATCACAGATATATTTGGGACAAAAAGTTTTACAAAACAAAGTTTATGTGTATCTAGAATTTGATTCATACATCCCACTGAAATTTTTAGTAGAAAAATGGGACTAGAAAGAAAACACTGGGACAAGAAAGGGAAAGCTATGAAATCACTCCCACATCTATTCTTTTGCTGATGAGCCCATAAAATAAATTTTTAAGTTTCTAACAATTGAAGGACTTCAAAAGTAGAAGGATGGCCTAGATTATAATTCTGAGATTATTAACTTTATGTTGGCTATTCTCTCTCCCTTTCCCTCTACCAGCAGATCCTTTCTTTATTCTATATTCTATATTATTTATTCTTTATTATTATTTCTACTTTTGACTATCTCAGAGGCTGAGCCAATGTGGTAACCTGGCCTTTCTTGCTTCCTGGCTTCCAGAAGATTTGGGCCAATAAAAGGCTCAGCAAGAAACCGGAGGACAGGATAAGAAAGAGGTCAAGATATACCTTTGCAGGGCCTTCCCCACTCCTTTCCTTCCATTTTCTGAAAGTGGCCATATTACCATATGACTACAATATCTGCCTGGTCCCTTCTCTAGGGAACCAGCTCTCCTGGGTCCTGGTAACACTACCAGTAGCCCTCAGGCCTGTGAATTATAACAGCATTTTTTTTTTAGTACTTGTCATAACCCTTGGGTCCTTAACTCTACCCATACCCTTCTAAGTAGTATTGCTGGTAAAATCTCTCAATTCCTCTTACTTGGGATCTGTTTCTTTTTTATTTTCTTTTAAAGATTTTATTTATTTATTCATGAGAGATAGAGAGAGAGAGAGAGAGAGAGAGAGGCAGAGACACAGGCAGAGGGAGAAGCAGGCTCCATGTAGGGAGCCGGATGTGGGACTCGATCCCTGGTCTCCAGGATCATGTCCTGGGCTGAAGGCGGTGCTAAACTGCTGAGCCACCTGGGCTGCCCTGTTTTTTTTTTTTTTTTTTTTTTTTTTTTAAAGAGATGAGTAGATATTCTGGATAAATATATGTGGTGGTAGAGGTATTTTCTAATGGAATAAGATCATGGTCTCCAGATGCCATCTGTGGACTGACTGGAGATAACTGTGACAACTGTACTATATTTTTTATTACACATTTCCTTTCTACTTTCTGGGGTTTAAAATGATCCTTTTTGCATGATATGAATGTATGTTTTTAAAATGCCTTTACCTGCCAAAGTAGAAAGTTACCAGTGACTGCCTAGAATTGATACGAAAATGTACTAGTTTATAAAATCCAAAGGTTGAAGGGACCACTGGACTCTATGCCATTTATAATGTTTATGAATGATATCTACCAGAAAGACGTTTACAGAGACTGCCAATTCTGCAGCATTTTGTGAACAGAATTACCTTGGGAAGTTCACGTAAGACTGCTCTGCCCCTGCTGTCACAGTTCTAATGCTTCCCTGGTGTAGGTGCAGCTGCATCTTAGCTCAGTGTTTTCCTCCTGAAAAGCTGGGATTGAGATCTTAGGTTCCCAGAGAAGAACCCTGGATTGTAGGGCCTGCGTCTGGGTTTCCCACCAACCTGGAGTAGGGACACGGGGCAGAATGTGCTATTTTTCCTGAAGAGTGAGTCTCCAGGGCTGTAGGCTGCTCTAGGCATCCTCTCTGGGATCCTATAGCTACATGCTCACCTGAGGAGAATATCTTTATATGATCAGAGTGAACAGGAATGGTTGTCCTCAATTAAATAATTCTTACTGCTTATTAAAATAAGCCTTAATGTTAATTCATCAGTTTGATTAGCTCTACTTCCTTAACTTTAACACAGCTGGGTTTTTTTCTATGCATGTGATTGCCTTATTGGGGCTCTGTTATCTCATGTCTTAACTTGTAAATTTTTTATACTTACCCTCAAGTGTAGTCTCTGTTTTCTAATTCTGTCAAGGCAATGAACTACCTAGTGACTGTAACCCCTCAGATACCCAGTTTCCTCATCTTAGGGATGTTGGGGTCGGTCAGAAAGATCTCTAAATTTTTTTCCAGTTCTATAGTCTGTGATATGAGCCTCAATTATTTGCCAGTTCTGAATTCATTCAGGAGTTCAAAACCAGTTCAAACCCTACATTAATTAGTGGGGTTTTAATTCATCTTTGCTAGCATTTTAATGCATGTTCATGTGTCACTGTGAAATCTAATTTGGAAGATTAGTAACATATCTGATTAAAATCCTCATTAAAAGGATGGTGATTCCCGAAGGCCTATGTTCATTGTTTCCCAGCCCACCCTCCTTCTAATGCTTTACCCTTTTAAATCTTGTCTCTGATGGTGGAACTGTCCCTGGCTTTAGCCTCATCTCAGTGTTGGCTTCACCAGTTTGGGCCTCCCTGCTTATCATTTTGGAACACTCTATTGGGTGCATGTTTGGTTTATCCTCTGTCCCTTGATTGTTTTTCTCTGGTAGAAGAAACAAATTAATTAAATCAGTGACTCTGTCACTGAATGTCATTGAAAATTTATTGGTCAAAGAGTGGCTTATTTTTATTTCATAATAAGATTGGATCATTTTAATGGTTTGAGGTTCCTGATCATCATCTATAGGAAATCAACTTCCTTGGATTGTGTTCACACTATGTTCAAATAACCTTTTGGAACATTTTATTTAATTTTTAATTTTTAAAAAATATTTTTGTTTATTTATTCATGAGAAACACACAGAGAGAGGCAGAGACACAGCAGAGGGAGAAGCAGGCTTCCTGCGGGGGAGCCTAATGTGGGGACCTGATCCCAGGACTCTGGGATCATGCCCTGAACCAAGGGATCAACCGCTGAGCCACACAGGCATCCCAGCCTCTTGGAACATTTTACTGTAAAAACCATGATAATCTGGATCCATGTCATGCCAAATATTCTGATGATGAGAAACATCTGGATTGTCAATAACTAGTTAGCAAAACATGACAACAAGGTCTGATATTTTTATATTTAAATGTGTTTAGGTGATGAAACCACTTCAAATGTAGATAGAATTCATTTGCTTGTTTCTAACCCTATCATGGTAAGATCATAATGAACATCAATTGCTGGCTTACTTGAATAACTTCCCCTACGCTTCCACCATCAGGCACTTAGGCACTTAGAGCTTTAGTGTGAGTGTGCTTCTAGGGCAGGCTGTGGTCATCTGCCTTTACTTATCTCAGTATCCCCAGCCCCTGGTACAGTACCTGGCACAGAGGAGGCACTCACTGTTGGTACCTGTATCACTCTGTTGCCCTCCTGTAACTAAGTTCTTGTCATCAGAGGATATTAGGGAGAGGGAGATGTGAGCCTCTCTTACCTAAATGATTTTCTTGGGTCTCCACACTATATCTACTCAAAATAAGATGCTACAGTAAGTCACAAAGGAATTCGGAATTCGCAGGCTGTCTAGTATGTCATTAGAAATGTGGGGTTAAGGAAAGGCACAAGGCAGAGAAAAGACAAAGACAGATGTTACTTTGTTATTGCATTTCACTCAGATGTATCAAGAAAATTGCCAAGAAAAGAGTCATAGTTAAGTTTACATTTTAGGTGAATTTTTCTCTTTCAACCCTGTACTAGATCGTGGGGCCATAAGTAGTGGGTGGAGTTGAAAATGATTCAGTTGGAAATGAATTTCTTAAAAGATTATAGAGACTTCTCCCAACACAACCCCTGTTTTGTTTTGGGGCTCTCTCTCTCTGTGTGTATGTTATTTAAGAAAGGTCTGCATAATATAAAGATATTTTGTGTATTGTATCATTTACAACTATATCTTATTACAATGATTTCCACAATAAATCCTTATGGTGTGCACTGGGCTCGTAATGTTTTCCCCCACTTCATAAGAGTAGAAAATAACTGGTGTTGGGAGGAAGTTGAGGTAGGTTAGGAAATGACTTGTCAAGATGTCAACCCAGGTTTTGAATTCAAGCCTAGGGCTTGTTTTCACTCTGCCATGAAGCTAACTGGGTCCCTGGATTTGATGTTGTGTTGTATTTAGTTTGTCCCAAGGACAACCAAGTGCCAGGCATTTTCACGGCAAATACTGACCTTATTGCAAAGATGCTCATTAATGTTCCTTTTTAGGTTAGGACAAAAGCAGTTTATCTTTCCATATCTACCTTCTGGTATTCTTTCTTCAAACAATAATGCTTTGGAGGAATGATACCTAAGCTTGAAAATCTGAAATTTCATTTAAGGACCCTATTGACTATGTGTCTGATGGTGGAACTGTAACCATTGTCTAATGCCTTGGGACCCAGGTTTGCATAACATTCATAACATTTGAAAGGAAGCTGACCTCTTCAGGGCCAGACTTGATACTTTGGTCTCCTCTTTTACATCCTTCCTCACCCTCTGGAGCTCCTCCTCCCTGCATGCTGTCATTTCTCAGTATCTGCTTATCTTCCCTTTCCCTTCTGCCATCAGGCACTTAGAGCTTTAGTGTGAATTTAAGTCTGCCTTCGTCTCACTCAGAACTTGTCCATTTTACTCAGTGGGGCAGCTGTGAATCTGAATCCTGGTTAGCTGACTGTGGACCTTGTGTCCTATGAATCTCAGATTCTTTATCTGTGAATCAGGGACAATTACATACCTATGGTGCTGAGTGTCATCCAAGTGCTTCTTCAGACTCACTTCTCACTTTTCTCTATTTTGCTAGAAGATACATCATCAGTAGGCCTCCCTGCCCTCTGCCATCTGGTTGGGTTTAGCCAGTAGAGAGCACCAGCAGGAGTTTGGAGCATGGTAGGAGAGAGGTGGGGTATTTACTCCCCTGGCTCCCACTCTGGGTCACTCCTATTTGGCCATATCTCTTGTCAGGTGGCCCTCTCTATACATCTACTTTCTGGGTGCTAGTAACCATCTGAACTCTTATTCCTGCAGACCTAGATGGAGGACACTCCTCACTTTTGCTCCCTCCAGGATATTATTGTTTTCAGTTTTCCTAAACTCTGCTATACATGCTTGTAAATAATGTCTTTATGGTCTTTTCAGTACTAGTTTAAGGGTGTCAACTCTTTCCTATCAGGAAGTACAACTGTGATAATTAAATGAGAATATATTTTTAAGATATATCACAGAATGCAAAGTATATATATATATATTCAATAGGTGCCATATCTTTTCCTAGCTTACCTTCCTTTCAATCTTTCACCCTTTCAAATTTTGTCCTTAATTATAGAACTAAAGGCTCCAGTCTCACGTAAATTTCAGATATTATTTGGGTCCGAGCTGATGGATCCCTTTGAAGTTGAAGAATCTTAATCAATATTCTGAAATCACTCATGTAGGGCTGTTTGCTAAGTCTTGATGGCTTTGCCATCAAAGAAGGGATAGCACTCACTGAATAATGAAAGAACACTCCCAGACAAATAATATAGATATTTCCCTCCGAACTGCTTGATTTGAGAGCCATGGACACATGTCCCTCCACTCTAAAGACAGTAAGAAAATAGAAAGGTCAGTAGGCCTGAGAATTGTTCTTGGCAGAGTCACACTGGGTCGGCAGTACAGGGGCTGCTCCCCCTGGACCTGCATTTACAGATGTTGCATGCATGCAATTCTCATCACCTGCAGATGATGCTCCAGCCAGTGACTAATTGAATCTTATTTGCTTCATTGCTCACTGGGTGATTGTAGTACTTTCCTTTTAATTTATGACAAATGCTGGCCAAAGAGCACTTCAGAAATTGGTAGATTTTTGGTATTTTAAGAGAATTAAGTTCTGGAGCTCCTTGGTAAACACAGGGCTGGAGATCTGACATTCTCCTCATTTTTCATCTCTGCAGACCCAACAACACAACAGCCAATTAAATGAACAACCACGCTTCGTGCTTTATCAGACACTGTTACCATCTCTGAAGGATGGAGCATACTGAACAATTTGTATTTGGGGTGAGCATATTTCAGAAATGAATTCACTCAGCCATCTGAGTTTATATTGAGAAATAAAATTATGGTTAAATATAGAAACAATTGGCTTCCCTTTATGTTGAAGACATTGGTAATGGATTTTCTAGAGATGAGTGCCATAGCTTTCTGTACTCCAGTGATGCTCAGGAGTCATGGTTCATTGATTCCCACAGTGGTTGTTTGTGACGGACGTGGAACTCTGGGTGACTGATAGCTGGTTTCTTAGAAGCTAAGTTTTTAGAAACATTATGTATGACTGCAAGAGTCACTTTGGCTATAATTTCAAGTGTCATATTCTACCTAGAATGGATGGAGTCCCATATTTTCATTACTAACTTTCCTCAATTAACTTTCCTTTATCTTAGCAGGCAAACATGTCTTACTGTCACTCAGTGTCAGAAGGCAATTAACCCATTGACATAACATGAGGAAAAATGTTCGAAGACAAAGCAAACATGCCTGGGAAAAATTAATTGGTGATTTTCTCTTCTTAATTTATTTCCCAGCCATCAAAGCCTGCCTTTTGTTTGGCTACTTTCCTTTTTTAACAAAGTTACCTTTTTTTTTTTTTTTTTTTTCCAGCCCTGTAAACACAGGAAGCCAATGAATTAATCTAACCCACACTTTGACAAAGAGATGGAGGCAGCTGCATCCTGGGCTTCTATGGGTTTCTGGAAATATGTCAGAGTTCCTTTCTGCACACTGGGAGCAGCCGGGGGTCAGTAGAGGGCATTCTCTGAGCAGCTCCAAGTGAGTGGGAAGGTCCCTATTCTGTACAGGTAAGGGACAGGGCCAGAGGGAGAGATGCCACAGAGGCAATCAAGAGAGAATTACATCTGCCACGCTGAGCCAAGAGCTCTGGACACAGCTCTCTGGCTTGTGCCCTTCATTACTTCAGAGGGAAACATCCGGAGAAGAAATAAATAGGGTGTCCAGAAATAATATCTATGCAAATACTTTCACCATACTTCTTGCCTTTTCCATTCTGATTCCTGCTGAGAAGGGCACAGCATTTCCAATTATAGTCCTGTTCCTCTCTTTCAGATCTCTTCATCCACATAGGGAGGTAGGGAAAAGAGTCAGGGTCTGTCTGTCCAGGAAGGCCCTCACTTATCTGTGCTTTGCCTTAGGTCACCTCATCTGCTGAGGTGGATACCCTAGAGACTTCTCATTGCTCCACTACCTCTCCTGGAAGGAGCATCACAGATGAGGCCCTGGAGGCCCAGAGACGTTGAGCTGCTTTGCAGGCTCACACAGCTGACTGGTGACAGAGGCAGCTTCCTCCAGAATCCTTACTCTTGTCCAAAGTCTGGGATATTCTGGGCTGCAGCAGTTGACCCTAGAGATAAGGGCCCTAAATCAGATTAGTCCTGCAGGTAGGCTGGGCTGAAAGAAATGCTGTAAAGAGGGCAGCCTGCATGTCAAGGAGGGGTGCTTCCTTGTGGAAGTTTCTTTTAAGGGTCATGTCCTCTGGCATGTTGGTTCTCGACTCCAAAATCAGGCCAAGTGCCTCTCTGTGATTCCATTTAGGCCTGACCCTGGTATGATCAATTTGTCTGTCTTCTCCAACTGAATAATATTAATACCTAATTTTTATTGAAACTTTACTATGTGCCAGGAACTCTTCTAAGGACTCTAAGATAGCATCTCCTTTATTTTCACAACAATCCTATAAGGAAACTTCTATTATCCTCATTCTGTAGATGAAGAATACCAGGTAAGAACCTTGCTCAAGGGCATACAGTTCAAAAGTGACAGACTTTGGGGGTGCCTGGCCAGCTCAGTCAGTGAAGCATGTGACTCTCGATCTCAGGGTTGTGAGTTTGAGCCCCATGTTGCATGTAGAGATTACTTAAAAATAAAATCTTTAAAAAAAATAAAATAAAATCTTAAAAAAAAAAGTGACAGACTTTAGACTTCTCATCTTCTTTCAGGATGGCCTTTCAGTGTAATACCAAAAAAATTGCTCATATGTTCCCTCTATTTTTTATAAACTAAGTTCAGGGAAGGTCCGCCAGTCTGGAAGAGTAGAGGGGCCAGTAGGGACCATTATTGCTATTGAGATGAGCATACATATCAGCTTCCTATTATTTCTTCTCGGTTCATTTAATTCAGTATATACTGAACATCATGTAGGGACAACTGACCATGACCTGCATTATGAGAGAGGTTTTGGTACCAAGTGTTAAATAAAAGTGGAGGGAGCCACCAATGCCTGGGGAACAAGAGAGATTTCACAGAAAAAAACCCTGGTACCTGGGTCCTGAGTGTACGTAAGGGTTGTCCAGGTGCAGGAGGGCACAGGACCTGCACAGAGAGGAGAGTAGGTACAAAAGGCAGGATGATAAGAAAGGGCTTGATGTGTTCATAGAAAGGAGAGGCCTGGTGTTTCTGCCCGGTCAGGGATGCAGGTAGGGATCTTAAAGACAAGAAGGGAAGGGACCAGTTGAGAAAGGATGCTAAAGTATGTTAAGAAGTTTGGAAGGCTTGTCTAAGCTATTATTTATAGTGTAAGATAAAATTATAATTTGTTAAGAATTTAAAAACTTTATAACTTGAGGATATTTGGATCCAGCACAGAACCACTGAAATCAAGATATTTTCATATTGATGATTGCATTATGTACCCTGAGGTTCCCCAGTTGTCTTTTTCTATTATATTCTGGGCTTTTATGTTATGATGCATTAGGGTAAGGTCAGTTTAAAGATTTTACTACTATCCAACAGAACACAGCAAAGTATCTCTTTTTTTTATAGATTTATTTATTTATTCATGAGAGACACAGACTGAGAGAGAGAGGCAGAGTCAGAAACAGGCTCCTCGCAGGAAGCCTGATGTTGGACTTGATCCCAGATCCTGGGATCAAGACCTGAGCTGAAGGCAGGTGCTCAACCATTGAGCCTCCCAGGCGTTTCAAGTATCTCTTATCCTTCCTGACTTACATCTATCTATCAAGGTGCTTTTGTTGTTGCTAGTAATGGTTAAATTAATGTTACTCCAATCAAATCAATTTCTTTCTTTTCTTTTCTTTTCTTTTCTTTTCTTTTTTTTTTTTAAGATTTATTTATTTATGAGAGACACAGAGAGGCAGAGACATAGGCAGAGGGAGAAGCAGGCTAGCTGCGTAGAGCGCAATGCGGGACTAGATCCCGGGACCCTGGGATTATGACCTGAGCCAAAGGCAGATGCTCAACCACTGAGCCACTCAGGTGCCCCTGAAATTTCTTTATATGAAGTTGCTTACTTAAAATAAAGCAAGCTAAAACATTCTCAGAGTTCTGCTTTCAAATGGAAAGCTTCCTCTGATCTAAAAATGTCCAGGAAGATAGGAAACTCATCAAAAGATTGAAAATCATAGCATTACTAAAGCCAGGGTTAATCAAGAAAACCAAAATACACCCAAAAGGCCTGGAGAATTGAACTGCATTTTTTTTTTAAGATTTTGTTTATTTATTTATTCATGAGAGACAGAGAGAGAGAGAGAGAAAGGCAGAGAGGTGAGGAAAATTCTGGAGCAAATGCATGTTGGGAAATCCCTTGCCCACAAGTAAATAAGTGAGAAGAAAAGTCCTGGGAGCACAGCACATCTGAGATAATACATTTTTATAGATTCCTTTTGTTCAGCAAGTAAAAGAAACAGGAACTAGAGGGATGAGAAAGTCCCATTTCAACCCGACAGTACCCATATATAAGATGAAAGCTTTACTATAGTGGGTAGCCCAGACGGCAGCCAGCACACCTACCTGCTTTTGCTGTAGAAATGAGCAAGGGTTTTGACCAGCCCCCAAGCAGGGCCAAGGGTGATCCACACTCAATTTCCATTGGCCAATACCCAGCCAGGCTGTAGGAACCAGAAGAAGTTTTTAGAATAGCGTTGGGGGTCTTTGGTAAGTACGATAAGAAATGAGAGCAGAAACCATAAGAAGAGGTAGGAGTAGAAGCAGGATGAGAGAAAAAAAGGGAGACAGGGAGGATGAGTCAGGATTGCAAGGATGCTAAGAATGCAATGGCAAAATGAAATCCATAGGGACACGGTAAGGGCAGAACTGATTTATAAAATCAAGTCCTGGGCAAATGTGGGAAGCTCCCCCAGGATGCAGAGGAAAGGGAAAAAGAGATGAAAATGATGAGATAGACAATGATAAATGTGGAGGACTATACACGGTTGGGCATCACGCTCATAGGAGAGGCTCTTAGGTGGCTCAGTGGTTTGGCGCCGCCTTCAGCCCAGGGCGTGATCCTGGAGACCCTGGATCGAGTCCCACATCGGGCTCCCTGCATGGGAGAGCCTCTCCTCTGCCTGTGCCTCTGCCTCTCTCCCTCTCACTCTCTGTGTGTCTCTCGTGAATAAATAAATAAAATCTTAAAAAAAAAAAAAAATAAAGGAGAGGCTCTTAAAAAACGCAGACAGATTCCTGGGTTTTACCTCTGACCTAGTGAGTCAGAATTTCCAGAGCTAGGCCCAGAATCTGTATATTTTTGAAGAGCTTCCCAAGTAGTTCTGATGCAGCCGAGTGGCATTTGTCCTTGGACTGGCATTTGGGAGCCAGTGACTTAGAAACAGCACACGCTCCCCAGGTGTGGAGAGACACCCGCCCTGTGTGCTGACTTGCAGGCGATTCAACTCTAATGAGGATAAATAACCACCTCTCTAAAGTTAGCTGCTGCCCAGTAAATTTCCTAAATGCCGGTACCTTTAGTTGCGCCACTGTGCTTATTTCAGGAAGAGTTACTGAAGTGTTTTAAAAGAGATATTTGGAATCTGTGACAGAAGGGCTCCAAGCCTCACCATCCCAGCTGAGGGTCTGGGGAGCAAGGCCTTGGATGAGCCACGGGCCTAACCTGGAAGTGGGATCAGTCCTTGTTCTAGCCACGCCCGGAGGAGTGGAGGCGGGAGAATGAGCCCAGCAAGTAGGAGCCATCTGGGTAAGAGGGCTGAGCCTTACAGCATCCGGAGGAACTCTGCTGCGACGTTTTCCATTTGTAAGAATTTAGGTTTAAATGTTAACAAAATGGCTTATGAAGCAGCATTTTGTAAACTGAGACAGAGGCAAGAAGGAAGAATAGAGCTAGAGGACTCATTAGGGGGCCAGGCAGCCAGGAGCGTTTTGCATTCCCTTTGCATTCTTTCAATTCTAGGCATAGTTTTTAAATTTACTTTTATCATTGGGTCTTGATTACATATGCAAATCAGGGCCCAGTCTGGGCTAAGCTGGCTCATCCCTCTAAGCTCATCCCTCACTGAGAGAGGAAAAGGGCACAGCCTAGCAACCTTTTGCTTCCCCTGCTGATGCTGCTCTTTATCTTCTGGGGAAGGAGGCAGGATGGTGCTGGTGGGGGGGGGGGGGGAGACAGACACTCCTGTGGCCAAAAGGAACTGGAAACAAATGTCCTTATCATTCAGTTTCCCTTATCTGATCACCTACACATTTTTTCAATTACAAAACCTCCGGCTTATTTGACAGATTGAAGTTGAGGAAAAACCAAAGCTGATTAATTCATTTCTGGAGTTTCAAGGGACTGTTTATCCTAGAGCTGAATGGAGCAGCCAGCCTCAGACTTCTAGATTTGTCCGTTTGTCCATCCATCCATCCATCCATCCATCCTCCAGAAACATTATGCTAAGCACTGTGTAAATAGAGATGATGAATATGAAATGGTGCCCCTTTTAAGGTTGTTCAGCCTAGCAGAAAAGATAGAACCATAAAAATTATAATAAAACATTTTAAATGCTAACACAGGTATAATTCATTAACTTTGGAAGGTTAAGTTGATATAGTATCGTTGTACGAGCTATACGCTCAAGCCAGACTGCTAGGTTCAGATCCTGTCTTTTCCCTATATCTTCTGTAAAAACTTGGGCAAAACATTAACCTTTCCATGTCCCAGTTTCTCAACTATAAAAGGAGGATAAGTGAGGTATCTACCTTCTAGGAGGATTAGATGAATTAATATATCTTTATTTTAAAAACTCAGAAGTGATAACCTGTAAGGCAAAGTATAACCAAACAGGGAGTTTACACAAATACCTCTAACTTCTGCCCAACATCATTCTTGAACCATCTCTACAGCTTTTTCCTCCAGTGTTCCCAAGTGCTGCACACCTAGATTCATGTGGTAAACACATAGTTGTTATTGTTTTTTTTTTTTTTTAAGATTTATTTATTTATTTGAGGCAGGGAGGGGCAGAGGGAAAAGGAAAGAGAAAGGCCAAGCAGATTCCTTGCTGAATGCAAAGCCGGTGCAGGGCTTGATCTCATGACCCTGAGATCAGGACCTGAGCTGAAAACCAGAGTTGGACGCTTAACCAAATGTGCCAACACATTGTTTTTAAGAAATAATTCCTCTGTGAAAGATGACCCAATTGCCTCTGGAACAGTGTTTTTCTCACTTTTTAGAGTCATGGATCCTTTTGAATATTCATTCATTGGTTTAATAATTACTTAGCACCTACGGTGTGCTAAACATTTTTCTAGGCACTCAGGGACAATGCAGTGATTGCTGCCCTTCTGGAGCTTATATTCTGAGGGTTGGGATAGACAATAAGCAAGAAATATAGAAGTGAATTATCTAATACGTAAGAAGTATTACATGCTTCAGAAAAATTAAAAGAGTAGACAGTAAGGAGGTTAAGAGTGTTGGTGGGGGTGGGGAGGTACCTAATTTAAAATAAGGTGATAGGAGTAGCCCTCGCTAATATGGTAAAATTTGAGCAAGGATGTGAAGAAGGTGAGGGAACTGGCTGCCTAGGTATACGAGGGAAGAGACGTGGAAGCAGAGGGAACAGCCAATGTCAAGGCCCCAAAGCAGAACATACCTCGGGTGTTGCAAGGAGGACAGTGTGGCTGGAGCTGAGCCAGGCAGAGAGGAGTAGGAGATGATGGGGGAGCACAGGGCTTGCTGAGCACAAAGCATGAGCCCAGGCAGCACATTGATAAGTCCTTGAAACAGGCAAAGGAACATTCCTCTACAGACTCAACTGCCTAAATGTTAATACTTTGCTAAGGGCAAAAGGCAATCTTAGCCTGACCCCCAGGATCCTATAAGTCTACTTTAACATATAAAAATTCCTTTAGAAATTTCTTTTATCTCTAAACCCCCAAGGTGCGTATTGGCAATCATCCTCCAAGCACATGGCCTACCGATATACACCTGAAGGGTCTTGTGATTGAGGTTTTATTAGATGGTAATAAGTGACCTTTTCCCAGCAATAGCTAGCCCCCTCAAGGTCCTGGAAACCTTGCTTCCAAAATTCTTTAGAGACCACCCTATCCTCAAACCCCTTCCAACTCCCAGGTATATAATCAGCCACCCCTCGCAGGCCGGTGGGCAGCTGCTCTTCCTGCCCATGGGCCCTATCCCCATGCTTTAATAAAACTACCACTTTGCACCAAAGGTGTCTCAAGAATTCTTTCTTTGTTGTCGGCTCTGGACCTCACCTATATTCCAGTACTTCATCAGGAGATGAGATCAGACAACCTGAGGAAAGCTAGCCATCCTTTCTCTGGAACAGTGATTCCCAAACTTTGGCATGCATCAAGGCTTGGGAAAACACCGGCTCCTGTGGGCGCACACCCAGACCGTCTAACATTTCTAATAAATTTCCAGGTGATGTTGATACTGCTGGTGTGGGAAACATGGCTTGAGAACGTCTCTCCTAGAATACAGTTACCCTATTTTAAACATGTTTTAATAGTGTTCCTGGGCTCCTAAAGTCTGCCTGAAATCACAGCTTGGGAATCCTGACCCTACGGAACTTTGGACTGGATCGCTCACCCACAGATCACCCTGAAGCCCTGCATCAGTCTCATCTTTCCAACCAGGTGAAGCACATGTTTGACCCCCAGCTCAAGTTAGGGTAAAAAAACTTCTGATAAGGTTTCCGATTTAATTTCTCAGCCACAGTGGTATCTCTTTAGCCTTGCCGTAATCACACTTTATTTTATTTACTGAACCAGAATTTGTGGAGTGCTTTGTTACAAACACAAACTTGGGCCTCTTAAAGATAATGTTAAGAAGCACTAAAAGCCTTTCTATAGGGTACAAAATTGGCTTGATTTAATACCTTCTGAAATAGTACAGGGCTCTGTTTGTGTCTCAAGAGAGGAAGATTAAAGACTAGAGTGCCATAGTGTATCCTCCTCAGGATAGCACCCTGAAGTTAAGGAAAAAGAGGCAAGAAATCCTCTAGACTTCTAAATAATAAAAGATTTTTGTGACTGTTTTTTTTAATTAATTAATTAATTAATTAATTAATTTGTGACTGTTTTTAAAGAGAAGCTGAAGTATCGTTCAAAAAACCGAAATGACCTGACAGTGTTTGTTGCAAAGAGATAAGGAGGAGAATATCAAGCAGAAAACAGGAAAATGTGAAAGCTAGAATCAGATAATTTAATCATTGGAAGATGAAGTCTGAATTACATGTAACCTACTTTGTATTTACTTGGTTTTGCAAATTACATGGGAGTTTGATCTATAGGCTGGGCTTGGGCAAGTATGCATCACTAGGACACCTTAGAAAAGAGGGACTCAGCAAGAGAATAAAGAAGCAATTGGCATGTTAGGAATGCAAATAACTAGGACACAGACATGCTCTGACGGGTGAGCAAGGACAACTGGGGGATGATTAAAAACATGCAGGAAACTAATGTGATCATTTCCTTATGACAAACACTCACTGTTCCTACCATGGAGAAGCCTATGCAGTTGAAAGCATTCATTGACTCAGAGATGCTGATTTCTGAGTACAACTGATTAAGGAATACCAGGCCTTAGGGAGATTTAAATTATAAAGCAGAGTCTCATATTTTGGAGCAATTACCAAGGTATTTTCAGATACGTGTGTTTCTCTTCATCTCTTTCTGCTTTGTTACACTTTGGGTTCAGAGACAATACCCCTTTTCCAATGGAAGTCAAAGGAACAATATGCTATCCATTTCAGCTAAGCCCACCTCTCAAATAAGTGCCCATAATGTATACTGATATTCTACTTATCAAAAGAAATCATGGAGCACTACTTTTTAATTATTAATCTTTTGTGAATGTTTTACCACAGGAATATCAATTCCAAATGAAAGAGTTATTCCATCAATTGGACTACTTTGTCGATTTGAAATATTCACCTGTAGAAAGTCAGTTTGGTGACTGGCATAAGTTGCTTGATGTGGGACTATGGTGTGCCCGTTAGACTTTTCCAAGGCTGCGTGACCTTAGGAAAATCATTTACACTCCTTGGAAAGTCTGCATAACGATTCTAGTTAAAGGGTTGTTGGAGGTAAATGTTGGCTTGTGTAAATGTGTTTCAAATCCTCAAATGCTACGCAAATGTTTGATATTTGTATTATCTATATATGAAGATCACAATTTACACAGTTTTGCAGAGATGTTGCTGAAGGACACACAGCTTTTAAATAAACTGACTGTTTACACATCAATAAATTATTGCATTAGGAGTAAAACTGAATTAACCAGTTGGATAGTGTGCTTACTGACTAAAACTGAACAATTACCAACTGTATTAATTAATGCTCATTTGCATTTAGTGAGCTGTCCTGAATGAAAATTAGTTCCCATGAGTTAAGAATGATGGCTGTGAACTTTGAGAGTATGTTTTTCCCTTAAAAAAATGTGTGCTATATGGGGATCCTTGGGTTTATCTTCAGTGGTTTAGCACCTGCCTTCAGCCCAGGGCGTGATCTTGGAGTCCCAGGATCGAGTGCCGCATCAGGCTCCCTGCATGGAGCCTGCTTCTCCCTCTGCCTGTATCTCTGCTTCTCTCTCTCTCTCTCTCTCTGTGTCTCTCATGAATAAATAATGAAATAAAATCTTTAAGAAAAAATGTGTGCTATATATATTATATATATATTTTACAATGTAGCCCTGACCATCTCAATCCTATTATATGTTGACACAGGTAATTCAGACACAGGGTTCCACTTAAATTACCATATGATTAATCTTCAGAGCACAACTATAAATAGAATCCTTAGTTCTGAATTTACAAATTGTTCTTATTTGGTCATATTACAAAATTATCTAGATAATCTAGGTAGTTGAAGCTGTCTAGATAGTTGACTAAATCTGGGCTTTGCATCTGGATTTTAACTTTACAATTCATATTCAAAGTATCTAAAAATTGGAAGGCTAAGTGTTACATAAATATGATCCATAATTCAGTTTTAATTCATCTTCATTACACTTGTGAAGATTTTGTATAGGGAGAAAACCCCTCAACTCCCCAGTTAGTATTTTTCATATAAAATAAATTCATCAAAAAGAAAAGGAATAATGACCCCAAGAGGGTGGAAGTCTGGGCTCCTCCCTCATTCTTTGATGGTATGGATGGGCATGGGGCTATAGTTTTTTCAGTAGGGTCAGGCTAAGGTAGAGGGGTTATTATATTACATGTTTCTGTCTTACAAAGTTGCCCTTGCAATTCCCTTGGCTAAAGAGAGCCAGCCTTTGTTGAGCTTTTGCACCCACTCAGTGTTCCTGGTTGCCTGTTTGTTCAGCACCAAGTTTGGGACATATGAGGCAAAAAGAAAATGTGGGAAATGCAGTTGTGTTGTTCCATTCTGTGGGTCCTGAGGTCTCAGGCCTCTCTGCCTTCGTTTCTCCTCCTTTCAATGCCTTCTTACGTTTGTTGTATGTATAATGTTTAGGATTTCTAGTTGCACTTACAGACAGGATTAGGGATAAGTATGTCAGCTGCATAGTCCCTAAAGCAGAGGTCCTCCCTCTGATAATTTTTAATATTTATCTACAAAAAAGTGCTACAACATTGCTTAGTACTTAACATGAATTGTAAAATGAAGGTAGTAAAGAGCAATGAGGCATACTCGATAGCAGGCTTTTAGGGCAGTAGGCTGAAGTTCTAAAAACAACAGCAACAACAATAACAACAACAAACCAGGTTTTCAGAATTCCCTGCCATCTTTTCCATGAAATGCTGCACGGATGCTAATTTGGTTCACATTTCCGAGAAGTACCAAAGATCACGGGAAGTGCTTAAGAGGGAGTTCTGGCTTCAGTTCTCTTCCTACCACTAATTTTAATTCTGGAAAAGAAAACCATCTCTTTGAGAGGTTCAAACTAACCCTAAGCCATTGATAGATGAAGCCATATGGAGATCACTGGGCACTTACAACTATGTCTTATCCTCTTCATAAGGTGGCCAAATTCTGCTGCTCTCAGGAGAGTGTTGAAGAAACCCATTTGTTGAGGCTCTGACCTGACCAAACTGAAATTCCATGGAAGTGAGCATCTTTACTTTAGTCTTATTTTATTATTATTTTTTGTTGAAAATATTTGATAGCATTTATGGGACTTTCTGTATTTCATCCAATAAATATTTTATGAGACATCTCAATAGCCTTGTAAAGAGACAGTCGTTGTTAAGCTACTCTGGAGTGTCAGGAGCAGCTCCACCTCCTGGGTTAGCCCTCTCTATCACAGCTCAGTACAGCCACTGTCCTCATCTACTCCTTCTTTCAGTTGGGACCAATTACTGTCCAGTCAAATGAGCTCCAGTATAAGCCAGAGTGAGAGGCCTTATGTCTGTGCAGGTTCTGGAAATGCCTGGCACTTATGGATGCTTAATTAATAACCATGACAAAATAGGGCTTTGGATTTTTAGGCTGTTCCCCACAGGTTCTTCAAATTGGAATCCTGGTAGCGCCCTCAGGATAAAGTTGCTATTTAATAGATGGATGGATGAATACATAAATAGGATGATAATGTGGGTCCATGTATAATTTATGAATATGGAAATCTGCTACACAAGTGGTATATTTAGACCATAGCAGAATCTTAAATGTTTTGAAATGTATAGTAAGTTAGACTATATGCCTTCAGTATCCTGAAAATCGGCCAGTTTCTGTTATTCTGACAAGTTAGTTTATGGTTGTATTCCTCAAATCTAAGCACAAGTTATTTTGTATTGTATACAGGAAGTATGCAGAGGAAAAACCAGCAATAATTTCCATTTCTTCTTTTTTTTTCCCTTGCCCTCATTTTCTGTGTCCTTCACTTCATTGATCTAACCTCCAAGGTTAATATTTAAGAGATGGGAAAAAAGGGAAACTCAATAGTATTAACTGCAATATTTAAAAATGTACCTTTTAAACAAAACAGAAGAGTCACAGAATTGTTTGGAATTAATGCTTAAGGTATCCAGATTAATTTCTATTCTTAAAGACCCAGGTCATAGTCTACTTCTTCCCAGGAATTTTCCCTGATAATTTTGAGCTAAGAGGACTTTCCGACTACAGTTTTTCCTCACTCTTAAATCTTTATTGTCACTACCACACAGGTGATATTTATCATTTGCTATTTGGGATGCCTGCCATTGGTGTTCACATCTCATTTTCTTGCTAGATTGTGAAGTTCTAGGGTCCAAACAGGACCTATAATCCTCCTATAATGGCTTTCATATAGCAGTCCCCCCAATATTTGTTGAGTACATTTATGAATAATCTACAAGCTAAATTGACCCCCAAAGATACTCTTTCAGCTATATTACACTATCACTGGATTTCAAATAATCTATCCAGATTTTATCCTTTACAATCATTAATTATTTACATTTATTATTCTTCATGTGCCAATTAATAGGGGGAATTAATTGAGGGCAATGAAAATCTCTTGAATTAGGAGAATACAGAAATCTGGATTTTTTGCCAATATTTACAACCACAAAACCTGTTTATATGACATTGAATCTGTGCCAAAATCAGAAGTACTTCACTCAAAAATAAATCTGTTTTAACCTAATGTTTGACATTATAATACCAAAATAACAAAATCCTTTATTTTATATTCCTATCTCCATTTGTATAGTGATCAAGGGACACAACTGGCTATTATTTAATGCAAAACTAATGAATTATGTACATCAATGCTGTCCAGTAGAAATGATGCCTCCTCCCCCGAGATATCCATGCCCCAAACTCTGAAACCTGTGAATAGATTATCTTATGTGGCAAAAGGGACTTTTCAGATATGGTTAAGAATCTTGGATGGGAGATTATCTTGATTTATCTAGGTGGGCCCAGTGTCATCACAAGAGTCTTTATAAGAAGGATGTAGGAGAATCAAGATGAGAGAAGATATGATGACAGAAGCAGACGTGTGTGTGTGTGCGTGCGTGCGTGTGTGTATACATGTGAGAGACAGAGACAGAGAGAGATTTGAAGATACTGTGCTTGCTGCTGGCTTTTAGGCAGGGGCCATTAGCTATGGAATTCAAGTGCCTTTAGAAGCTGAAAAAGGCAAGGAAACAAAGCCTCCCTTAGATCTCTGTTAACACCTTGATTTTAGGACTTTTGTCCTCCAGAACCTTATATAAGTTGGTAAATTTGTTTTAAGTCACTATGTTTGTGATAATTCATTCAACATCAATAGAAAAGGAATATAGGAACAATGGGAGTCACAAATATGAGCCACATAAGGAATTTAAAATTTTCTAGTAGTCACATTAAATATAGTAAAAAATAAAAGGTGAGATTAATTTTTTGAGACAGAGAGAGAAGAGAGAGAGGGTGAGCATGTGCAAGTGGGGGAGGGGGAGCAAAGGAAGAGAGAGAATCTTAAGCAGGCTCCACACCCAGCAAGAGCCTAATTTGAGCCTAAAGCATGGCTCAGGGCTCAAGTTCAGACCCTGAGGTCATGACCTGAGCTGAAATCAAGAATCTGGTTACTTAACCAACTGAGCCACCCAACGCACCCTGAGATTAATTTAATAATGTATTTTAGTTAACCCAGTATGTCCAGAATATTATTTCAACATGTAATCAAAATTAAAAGTTAATGACATTTTATAAATATTTTTCTTACTAAGTCATCAAAATTCAGTGTGTATTTTCTAGTTACAGCGCATCTGAATTAGGATTAGCCACATTTCAATTGTTCAATAGTATATTGCTATTGTACTGCATAGTCCAGACCAGGATTACGCAAGTGTAACCCATTTTATCTCAGTTATTTTGGTCCCTGTCTCTCAAAGTGAAGTTAACTGACAAGTTTGTTAGTAGAATCTCAGTGATCCCCTTCCTACTTCCCATCTATGGAAGCAGAATGTTTATTTTAATAAGAACCCTGGGTGATCCATATGCTTATTAAATTTTGAGAGGCAATACTCAAGATATTGGATAAAACTTTTTTTTTGCTTGAATTGTCCATGTGAAAAGTTGCTTAAATGTTGTTTTAATCATCTCTTTCTTAAGTGGTCAGTACTTTCTGATCATTTCTTTGTAACATTTTAGCTTGTTGGGAAAACCCAGGATTGGCTGCATAGAATTCTGCTGTTCATCTGGTCCTTCACTGTGAAGGACCACTATTAAGGTAATCACTTGCAAAGGGATGAGATGTGGTATTTCTTGTAGCTGCCTTCAAAGTAGAATAGTCTATTCAAAAGCTAGTATGACACATTGAGTAGACCTGCAGCCCCACGTGAGAATGCATGAGAACAAATCCCCCCTTGCTTTTCATAATGGTATAGAAAGTAGTCCATGAGAAATGTGCAGTATCATCCAACCCTACTATTCATATGTAAAAAGGAATTGCCAATAATGTTAAAGGTCTTTTCTAAATTCCTTAGGGTAGCCAGCATCCCTTCTCTGGAATTTTATGATTTTCATACTTTAAGATGAGTGATTAATCAGCAAATTGAGAGCAATAAATTTGGATGCTTAGAAATGTTAGTGGAATTACTTGACAAAATGAGTGCCATTTAAAACTTCAGGTGAACTTCAGTAACTAGGCAAGAGAAGGAACTGAATGTAATCCCACAGGGCTCACACTTCATCCTTTGTCTGGTAATTTGTCTTCTTGTCTTTTTTTTTTTTTTTTTTTTCTCTTTGGTTGAAGGGAGAGAAGTTGAGAAATAAATCCTTAGCTGACAGTAGGGAAGAACAAGCTCCATAACATTTTGTAATACTTGGAAAGTGCTTTGGAGTAATGACAATGTTATTTATTACTTAAGCATATGATGAAGACAAGGGAAAGGGCTGAGGAATTTTAAAATTATAATATAAAAACTAGAGTTCTGTTTTTGGTGATATCGTAGTCTAGATTTTATATGTGTACCTTTCAACTACAAAGGACTTAGACATGTTGAATAAAATGCAAGAGATATCTCCTCAAATGTACACTTGAGGTCATAGGAATGTAAGAGAAACCCCGGAAGCAAAACCAGAATCAAAATGGTGTTTAGTGTTAGCTGCTGGTGCTCTCAGGGTATGTGCCTATGGTAGTAGAGTAGGTGTTTAAACAGATGCAGAATGTGGGGGTAGGTGTGTGAAAGGAGGCAAAGCTTTGAGTCCACTTGAAATCAGAAGGTGAAACTGAGGCCCTTTCATAAAGACAGGATCACAGAGGGGTCACACTTCAGTGAAAGGGTAGACTAAAAAATTCTGTCTGTGGGTAAAAGGAGGTGACCAAGTCTCTCGCTAGAATGCCAGATCGAGAAAACAGAAAGAATTGGGGATAGTTAACATTCAAAAAGATATTGGGTGACAATTTTGCAGAATGGGACCCTCAGAAGCAGGAGCCATAACAAACTGGACCCTCAGAAGCAGGAGCCATAACAAATCCCAGAAGATAAATAATAATGAATCCACATATAGACACATTAAAGTGTGATTTTAATAAAAGAACAAAAAGCGCATCTTTAATAAAAGAACATAAAAGACAAAAGGAAAGATCAAAAAAGCAGCTGGGAGAAAAGATAAATTATTTCAAAGGAATAACAGATTGATAGCAGAATTCTCTATAGTAAATACAGTAGCCAGAAGACTATGCTCAGAGTACTAAGAGAAATATCTATCAACCTATCGTTCAAGTGAAATGGTGTAATAGTCATTTTATGGTAAAAAAAAAAATCTGTGAGGCAATCGTTAAATGAAGCCCCAAAGAATGTACTGTCTGAAAAATTGAATCTAGAAGAACAAATGCAGGTATAGGGAGGACAAAAGAACAGAGTAATTGGAAAACATGAGGTTAAATATAAACAAATACTGATTATATAAAACAGTAACAAAAATTATACTAATGACTCATTTGTGGTACAGAAACATAGTGGCAAATACTTAATAGCATGTGAAAGGGAGAAGGGTGATCAAGGTTGATTTTTATTAGGTGGAGTGTAGAAGTATTGATTAACTTTTTTTTCTTTAAGATTTAGGGGCACCTGGGTGACTCAGTTGGTTAAGTGTCTGCTTTTAGCTTGTGTTGTGATCCCAAGGTCCTGGGATGGAGCCCCACATCCAGCTCCCTGCTCAGTGGGGAGTCTGCTTGTCCCTCCCCTCCCCCTGCTCATGCTCTCTCTTACGCTCTCTGTCTCCTTCTTGCTCACTATCTCTCTCTCAAAGAAATAAATAATATTTAATCTATTTATTTGAGAGAGAAATAATGAGTGAGCAGGGGGAGGGAAGAGGGAGAGAGAATCCTGAAGTAGGCTCCCTGCTGAGTGTGGAGCCCCACCCAGGACTACATCCCTGGGTCCTGAGATTGTGACCTGAGCTGAAATTAAGAGTTGAGCACTTAACTGAGTCACCCAGGCACCCCTGATTAACTTGGATTTTAAAAGTGAACATTCCAAGCAAGGTGAGGAAAGAAGGAAAAATAGAATAAAAATAATCCAATCTAATTAGTGAGGAGAGAAGTGAGGAGAGAAGAGGGGAAAAAAGAACAGAAAATATCAGGGAAACTAGCACAAAATAATATGGTCCCAAATTTAGTGGAAACTACAATAAATCTACATAGTCTAAATCTGCTAGTGAAAAGACAGGTTGTGAGATTGGATTACAAGAAATCCACCTATAGTCCACTTTTGAGGGACACATCTAAAATACAGGGACACAGGAATGTTGAAAGAAAAAAGATACAAAAGGATACATTGGGTAAATTCTAACCAAAACTGAGCTTTTCCTGCTAAATCAATATTAGGTAAAATAAGGTTTTTAAAAGACAGAGAGAGAGAGAGGCAGAGACATAGGCAGAGGGAGAAGTAGGCTCCCTGAGGGGAGACTGATGTGGGGATTCCAGCATCCCGGGATCATGACTTGAGCCAAAGGCAGATGCTCAACCACTGAGTCACTCAGGTGCCCCTAGATAAAATAGTTTTTAAAGCAAAAAGCATAGTGGAGCTAAAGAGAATCACAACACAATGATAAAAGGTTCACCTCCTAGAAAAATATAACATCTCTAACTTGCATATGCGTAAAAAATATTCAGGGATAAAATTTACATGTTATAAGGAGAAACTGACAAATCTACAATTGTTGAAGCAGATCTGAATATATTACTCATAGTAATTGATAAATGAAACAGACAAAAATTTGGGAGGGCTATAGAAAATTTTAACAACATAATTAAGAGCCTTGATCTACTGGCCACACGCATAGACTCGTACCCACTAACTAACTAAAAGACACATTTCCACCCCCTCAACAACATGGAATATTTAAAAACTTGACCACAAAGTATTAATAAATCTATTCCAGCAATCCATTAGAAAGTACATCATGACAAAAAATTCACTAGTAAAATTTACCCTATAAAATTTAGAAAGTAAAACCACATACTCACCCAAAACACCCACCATATGATCATCTCAAAAGCAGAAGAGACATTTGATAACATTATCTATTCTTAATAAACAGTATAAATTCTTCTAGTAATTACACAAAGATGAAATATTAGACTTATTCCTTTTAAAATTAGCAATGAAACAAAAATACTCCCGTCTTTGCTCTAAGATTGTACTGAGGACCTAGCCAATGACTTAAAATAAGATAAAAAAATAGAATATATATGAATTACAAAGGAAGAGACAATATTGTTTTTAGTCTCAGGTGATATGATTTTTTAGAAATCATATTCATATGATATGAAATCTATGACATGATTTTCATAGAAAACCCAAGAGCATCTATAATAAAATTATTAGAATTAATGAGAGAGTTCAGTAGGCTTACTGGGTATTAGATCAATGTAAGAAATTGCATTCCTTATTCACTAGGAATAAATAATGACAAAACATAAAAATATAAAAAGAAGCACCATTTAAAATCAATAGCAAAAATGGCTCTTAAGAATAAATCTAACAATGAATGTACATGAAATACATTGCAAAATTTTGATTAATGGCATTAAGAAATACCTAAGTAAATGAAAAGATGTACCACATTTGTAATAGACTCGGTATCATAAAGACATCCACACCCCTAAATTCAGTGCAATTCCAGTAAAAATGCCAAGAGGTTTTTCTATGGAACTTGACAAAGTAATTTTAAATATTTTCATTGGAGAGCAAAGGGTCAAGAGTACCCAAGAACGTTGAAGAAGAGTAAGAGAAATTGCCCACTTGTTCAAATATATTATCTCAAGGTTTATTATAAACCCGTAGCAACTAAAATAACATGCTACCATTTTAGGGAAGGAAAATTTGACCAATGGGAGAGGTTAAAGTATTCAGAAAGGTACCCACACTTGTATAGAAACATAATAAATTAGAAAACTGCCATTTCTCTAAGAAGGAAGGTGGAGCTAGGATGGTTGGCCCAGCACACAGCAAGAGAAAAAATCTCTACTGCATATTATCCCAGAAAGAAATAATTTCCAAGATTAAAAACTAAAATTTTAGCTCATTAGGAGAAAGTATAGAGATAGACATCTTGTGTATAGGAACTGATTTATTAAACAAGACAAGAAGCATAAACCATAAGGGAAAAGACTGACAAAACTGAACATATTAACATTTAAAACTTCTATGTATCAATACATAACCATAAGAACAAAGAAGAAAAGCCACAGACATGGAGAATACAATAGCAGCGTATTTAATTTACAAAGGATTTAATACTCAGAACATATAAAGAAGTTCATGTCAACAAGAAAAAAAAACAATTTAATAGAAAATTAGAATATGAACAAGATTTACAAAAGGAGAAATCTGAAGAAACAGATGGAAAGATCTTCAAACTCACTAGTTGTTAAGGAAATATCCATTGAAACTACAACAGATAGTATTTCCTATCTGTCCAAAGACCAAAAATTTAAGTCTGAAAAAAATCAATAGTTGGAAGGATGTAGAACAACAGTAACTCAAATAAAAGCTCATGAAAGTGTAAAATTGTACACTTAGGAGCAATTTGGTAGTATCTAGCAAAATTACATATGCTTATATGTTACATTTTAGCAATACCACTTCTGGGTTATATATCCCGAGGAAACTCTTGCATGTGCACTCACAGAGACATGGCCTTGTGTAGTCTGCTCCTGGTTACCTCTCTGATCCTATTTTCTATTATTCTTCCCTCACTCAGCATCAGCCATGCTGGCTTCCTTATTCCTAGAACACACCAGGTATATTCATTCCTACCTCAGGGCCTTTGCACTTGCTGTTTTCTCTGCCTGGACTGCTCTTTCTCAAGGTGTCTCCATGTCTCCTTTTGCATTTTCTTCCAGTTTTGATTGAACGTCAGCTTCCCATTGAGGTCTTCCTAGCTCTTTAATCTCTATTTCCTTCCCCAATTTAATTCTTTTTCACCTTAGCAATTATGAACATCATGTAAATTTTGTTACTTATGGGATGGAAGTCCATAAAGGTAGGGTTTTGGTTTGTTTTTGTTCACTGCAGTATCCCTAGTACCTAGAATAATACCTGACCCATAGTAGATGCTCAATAAACACTTGTTATATGAATAAAGGTATATAAAATGTTTATGAGAGTATTGTTTGTAATCCTTCCAATGCTTTGTGAAATACGGTAGGACAAATAAAATTCCCATTTGTAAACTGAAATGAAATTGAGATATGGAAGAGAGAAGCTTGTCCAAAGTCATAGAGCAAGTGTCCAGCAGAGTCTCAACTATAGAAAGCTCCCCTGTCTCTAACTTGAATAAATTTCACATTTCAATATATACTAGTAAGAAAAATATTAGAATGGCAAATAACTTTATTCCTTTAAATATTATGTAATCTTTACAAAATGTATTACTTTGGAGAGGAATTTCAATTTATTCCATAAATAAGAATTACTTCAAGCAAAATAGAATGCCAAAGCCTCTGAGTCATGCCTGCTCTAATGCATATAAGGTAAGTGGTTACCCTACTGTAGATTTTACTGTGAGAATTTTAATGGTAAGATGTTCATGATATGAGGCTTGTGAAGAATGCTGAGAATATAAATGTTGTACATTACATGCATTTACTGTAACCACATAATATGGTATCATTTCATTAAACAGAACCTTTTATTCCACTTTGTTTAAAGCCTATAATGAAGACAAGAAAAATGCATTTAAAGGAAGATAATTGAGCTTTTCCTTATAAAATACAGAGGCCTGCATACTCCATAGAAACACCTAATGGTTATTAGTGTCAACAGAACTTATAAGCCCATGTAAAGATGAAGAAGCCCCCTTAGTGTAAAATCTTTTAACAAACACAGCCTATCTGTATCCACAACTGTTGTCTGTCTTTTGGAGAAAAAGAGAGGGAAAGAGAGAGAGACAGAATTGACATGTTGCTATCATGGCGGAACAGAGGAACATGGGCTGCTAGAAAGTTAGGGCACACACCAATGCCCAAGGCAGAAGTTCATAGTCAGGTGGGTGTTAATATCACATTATAAACATCTAAAGCTGCATTCTTCAAGGGAGGTGGAAGGTGGGATGGATGAGTTGAGGAGAAATTCTAAAAACTAAAATAGTATAAAATTCTTGCTCTCAATGGGCTTATGGCTGGTTATGAGTATAATACATAGATAAAAATGACTTGCCTTTTTCCTAGCTGTGGTGATGACACGAAGTAAGCTATACTAGCCCTTAGGACATGGGAATTATATTCCCTAAAGAAATTCTTCCACATGCACTCATAGAGACATGAGTGGGTGGCTACCTACCAATAGTCTGAACACTGGGAGTTGAGTGCTGAGTGTGGCTGTCCACTGGGCTGGATGTCAACATTGATTGCTTACTCATGATTGACCAGTTGGGAACTCCAGCTTGAAAGAATTTAAAAATCAATATAACATGTTTCAAGGATTATTTGGAATCATCTATTAATGCTGAGCATATGCCCCTATGTGATCTAACAATTTCACTCCTAGGTATGCCTAAGAGAAAAATGTTATGCTCTCCAGAAGACATGTATAAGAGTGTTTGTGTCAGCACCACTCATAATAGCTACAAACTGGAAATTAAATGTCCATCCAAATTCAAATGGACAGGAAAAATTATTTAAGAAAATACTACATAGCAATGAAAATGAACAAAGTACTGCCATATGGGACAACATGGATTAATCTTACAATTATAATGTTGGGTGAAAGAAGGCAGACATAAAAAAATATAGACTGTATAGATGACAATAATCTATGGTACTGAATTTCAAGATAGTGGTTCTTCTTGGTGGAGGTGAGAGAAAGGCAACTGGAATGGAGCATGATGAGAGCTTCTGGGCTGCTGATGGTGCTCTGTTTCTTGACCTGGATTTCACTTTGTGAAGATTCATCTAACTGCACACTTAGAATTTATGCACTTGTCTGTGAATTATACTTTAGTAAAATTTTTATATTCAAAAAACAACATATGGACAAGTATATGTGAGTGCACAGTACAGAAGTTTGGCAAAGTGAATTTTGGGATGGGGCTGATAAAGAAAGATTGGTTGAGGAAGGTGAATTTTGAGATTCAGCTAAAGAATGTGGGTGGCTTAAAGCAGTAGGAATAAGTGTGTTATATATTACAGAGAGGGAAAATGGGGCATGCAGAGGGCATGCGGATTTCTGCTTTGTTGAGGTGGAAATCCAACAATGATACATAAAGAGGAGTGTATATGATGAGACACAATGGGGAGGAAATTTAGATTTTGATTTGTAATAGGGAACTGGTATTCTTTCTTTCACCATTTTTAATTTTTAAAAAATAATTTTATAGGTAGCATATGCTACTTTTATTTATATATAAATATAATAATTAAATACTTCTATATAAACATGGGTAAATATGTATAATTATGCATATAATTATATAGATAGCATATGCTACCTATTTATGGAAAATTTAAAAAAATAGGGAAGTATAAAGGAAAAAAAATCACTTAAAACTCCATTCTCCTGGTATAACATTATAGGAGCCTCTGTGTTTCTATATGGAAAATTGTGTAGACATAACTTGAGGATTAACATTAATCCTATGGAAATTTAACATAAAAGAAATTTAAGGGCGCCCAGGTGGCTCAGAGTTTGAGCATCTGCCTTGGGCTCAGGTCATGATCCAAGAGTCCTGGGATCAAGACTCACATCCAGCTCCCTGTAGGGAGCCTGCTCTCCCTCTGCCTATGTCTCTGTCTCTCTCTTTCTGTCTCTCATGAATAAATAAATAAAATATTTTTTAAAATGAATTTAAGCAAAAATCTTGGATGAGTCAGGAGACCTTTAAGCTTTGCATATTTCCCAACTCTAGCTTGCTGCCACAGGGCTGACATTATCTTAAGAACAGCATCTGCATGATGCAATCCCTTTTTCCTTTCCCCTTCCAACAAACTGAGTTATCATATCTCTAGTAAAACAAAATGTCTAAAGATCTCTAACCCAGTTACAAATCACATTCTTCCCAAATAAAGGTATCCATCAGAAAGGTGAAAAATGTTTGCTTTTTTTCTATACATTTTGCCAAATCTAGAGTTTGGGATTTTGGAGGTGTGACATGGGGAGCAAAGGATTTTGGCCATGGTCTAGCTACATACCAAAGACTGGACTTCAGTCACAGAATAAGGTAAGGTGAAAGAACTTCAATGAAAAAGGTAAAAATTGCAGCAATTGTAGAACCAAATTCACTAATTTTGTCTCTCTTGGTATAATTTCCATATCTTCTCTCATGTGGTTGCTTTTGGCAGGGGGAGAATTTGGGAGCAAACTTGTGAAGTTATTTCAAGTTGAGAACTTATAAAATCTCCATGAAAATATCCCTCCTGGACATGGACTAAGATAGTACTTAACTCTTAAGGTGTAGGGTACAACTCAAAATAGCCAACAAAATCTCCTCATATCTGGACAAAGTCTCTGTCTTGATAGATTTTCCCATAGGAATTAGATAGCATAGCTCCAAAGGATCCTGAGAGCTGAAACAAATTTACTCTATCCTCAGCATGTTCTTGTATGCAACTGATGGATAATGAGTGGATTCCTTCTCTCCTCAAGAACGGTTTCTTCTAACAGTCTTGAGATTGATACCTTGGGAAAGACACTTACCTACATTGAAGATGGTACAACCCCTATAATACAATTTGGCTATGTGTTATACTTTCCTCAGCAGTGAGCATTTTAGAAATAATTTTCACAGCAAGGATGGTGTTTGTTTATTGTATAGACAGGAAATTCTTTAACGAAAGTGGAATATGGCGTAAGTTGTTGAAAACAAAAAGGAAGAAAATAATCCAAGGGCATGGCAGTTGTCTGTCCATGAACTGGAAATAGGGACAAAGGATTGAGGGAATTTAGAGTTGATTCCAAGGTTGTAAGTTAGGAAATGCAAAGCCTGCTTAAGGAACATTCAGAGACTAAAGGTAACATTTTGAATCTCGTCTCGGAAATGCAAGGAAAGCACTTGTGTACCCTTGTATGCTTAGTTCAAGGGTATGTGATGCTCGTGTGGTTTGCTAGAAAAGAATTTCTGTGCTTTTCACAAATATAAAGCTCAAGTTTACTCTGAGGAAACAATTACTGGGAAAGGTAAAACCACTGTGGGAGAGGGGAAAGGACCTCCTATTCTCATATCAACTTATATTAAGAATAATGGCAGAGTTCTATTGTTCCAGAGGGACTAATTTGTCCCCTTGTTTCACTGAACGGTTGCCAGGATCCCCTAGGTGGTTCAAAAAAGTGTGTCTCAGACCACCATCTACTTAAGCCCATTAAAATTGATGTGTCCTTCACTTCACGCAAACTCATGTCTAAAGTCTTAAATTTACAAATAAAATATGGATTATTTGCATCATGAAGGAATTCTTTACACAAAGATAAACTGGAGGATTTCTTTAAATAACAAATTACCCTGGTGTGTTTTACAATATGATTTTATGTGCCATAATTTGATCTACATGCAATTTTTCTAGGAGCACATCTTCAGGGTCAGGAGTGGAATGCCTGTATATTCATAATGGTCGTCAATGTGGGTAAATGCCCCAGCATACATTGTATTGGTGTCGGATGACTTATTGTAGTAACAACTTCCTGACCACTACAGGGTGTTTAAGGAAGATACCAGCCTCATGGAAAGTTTTGTATTGTAAATGCTGATACAGGGGAGGAAAACCCAGAGGAGAAGGAGCAAAGCAAATTTTGTATTAGCCTTATTGAAAGAGATATTCTCCTGGTTGGCTTCTGTACTGACAGCCTAAGTATAGTTAGTTGTTCCTAGCACTCTCTTGCTATAACGCCTGCAGACATATCTTATCTAAGTAAGAAAGTGAGAATCCTGAAAATAATGGCTAAGGTTGCTATTAGCCTCAAGCAGAGCAATGTACAAGAGTACATTGACAAAGAACCATGCTATACAAATAACAGTCATTATTATCCTCTTATCCCAGTGTTAATCATAACAAAAACACCTGACTCCAGTTTGTAAAGTGAATAAATATTGGGTTTTGTTTCTGCTTCCAAAAGATGGCACTGAAAGTAAGTCTCCAACAGGAAAATATTTTCCAAAGTATCATGCTCCAACTTAAAAAAAAAGGGAAATAAAAATGGGAAGCATATAGGCTCATTAACCAAAATGCTGATGGAATGTTACAAGATTTACACATCACTACAAGGCTGTCCTGTGATGAGCATGACTGGAGCCCTACTTCCATCTGCTCTGGAACACGCAAAGAGCAATGAGCCCAATGAACTGTCTTGCAAGTGCTTCAGGCCTCTCAGTATTTTGGGCACAGCTTATCAGCAGGAAAAATCATTAAGCAGCAGGAAAGAGGAACAAAAAGCATAATAAGTGAAGGGGGGGTTACTGTGGCAATGGGGAAAATGCGAGGGGTGGGAATTTACATGAAGAAGCAGCCAAGTTTGATGAGGGGAATCAAATGTGCAGTGAAGTGAGGGAAAGAAAGCCTGTGTATGTGTGTGTGTGTGTGTGTGTGTGTGCGCACGCGCATGCTCCAAAAGCCTCGGTAAAGGAAACTTGAAAGAAAAGAGATTCAATATGATAAAGAGGAAGAATGATACTAGCTATAAGAGAACAAAACCAATAAACACTTCAGAAAAGACCAAGCACTGGCTCTAAAGATGCCACAGTGGTCAGAAACTTTCCATTTAATTTGCAAAACAATGGGCCAGAAAGCTACTTTCTATAGGCGGTTGCCACTTTAGGAGTAGAATTCACTCTCATGAGCCATTAGGGTATCATTACTGAGCACAGTGAAAGTAGCTTGCTGCCAGCCTAGAGGAAGAAAGGCACCTTTCATGATTCTTTTCTTCCACCCAGTAGTGGTTAGCCATTTGGCAAGATGTAGTTCCTGTATTTACATGTTTTTCTAGGGTGTCATAATATTAATAAGTGAGTGTCAGTGACCATGCCCAAAGGAGCTCACTGGTAGTATTATAATCTGTTCTCTTTTGCTTCATATTTTGAGTCTATAATCACATGGGGACCATATCCAGGACTTGAAGAACTTCTACCTTGACCCTCCATTGTGAGACAAATGAAATCGCTGATTTATCAAGCAGGGACAATGTGTACTTTATTTCTTACCTAGGCTATTAGATATGAATGGGCAAGAAGTGAAGATGACTTATGCAATAGAATGATTCTCCTTTTACCATTTATCTATAATAATCAGTCATTTAGAAATGTTAATTTTTTCTTGTGTTAAAGCCAAATGTCCCTAAAGTGTGACTAACCATAAAGGCTCATCTCTATTTTTTTAAAAAAGATTTTATTTATTTATTCAGAGGGAGAGGTAGAGACACAGGCTGAGAAAGAAGCAGGCTCCATGCAGGGAGCCCGATGTGGGACTTGATCCTGGGTCTCCAAGATCACGCCCTGGGCCAAAGGCAGGTGCCAAACAGCTGAACCACCCAGGCGTCCCAAGGCTTATCTCTGAAACCATTATTTACATGACTTTTTTTTAGCGAGCATGAAAAATACTCTCATCTAAGAAAAAAAATCAGAAGAGTTATAGAGCTAGCAGATGACTGGAGGACATGAGGAAACTCTGGAATGATGGCAAAGCTGGACAGAATTTAATATAATATAGAATACTATATCTTGATAAGGATTAGGATCACATAGATGTATATAATGTTAAAACTCAGCAGATTAAAAAACTCAGCAGATATACACTTAATATTTGTACATTTTTTGCATGCAAATTTTACATTAAAATCTATAAACAAATATTAAATTTTAGCCAACATAAAATATTAAATATTTTATAATATTTTAATAACATATAAAATGTTTTATATTTTATTCTTATACAATATTAGATATTTTATAATATTTTATTTTTATAAAATATTAAATATTTTATATTGAAATACTTAGGGGAGAAATATTTTGATGTCTGCATCTTGAAATGCATAAAACGGTGGGTTTATTGATGGCTAGACAGATGTGTAGATGGATAGATATGTGACAAAGCAAGCATAGTAAAATATTATTGATATAATCCAGGAGGCGAGTATGTGGGTGTTAACACTAAAATGCTTTTGTTTGTTGTAAATTTGAAAAAAAATCATAATAAAATGCTGGGAGTAAAAAAGAAGAATTATCTTTCTTTGAAAATGACTGTACTGCAGACAACTCTAAACTCTAAAATGAAAGAATTTTGGGTTGAGACCTGGACTTTGAATGCAAATTTGAGACCAAATCAGTAGTTCTCCACGTAAGCAAAGTTGGGTCTCCAGGAGAGAAATTCTTTTTTTAAAAAATATATCAAGCACTTGGTGTCCCAATCCATCTTGCCCATGTCCTATTCCTTTGTCCTTTTGGGACATTCTTTTGTCGATTACTTTTGGAGAAGGCATTGAACTGAAAGGGCAGCATGAGAAATATCATTACTACATTCATGAGAAGTATGTGGTTGCCATAGTTATAAATGATACAGAATGTAAAGGAAATGAATGGAGCAGTTTCTGCTCTTCAAGGGATTGTATTGGGGGCTGGAGAGGTAGATTAGAAAATAAGGTTAAATGACCTAGTAACAAAATAGCTAAGATAAAGTGTTTTCTCCTACAGATTGTGTTGGCATTGTTGCATTTGTGGCGTCAGGGAGCTTGGGGCAACTGATGAGACTCCTGGGTGAAGAAAGGCATCCATTTCTGGATGTTTAACTCTTGGGCTCTTCTCTTTCCTGTGTCCTCAGCCTATAATCTGTAATTACCCTCCTTAGCACCTTTCCTCAATCTCCAAGGATTTACTATCCTTTTCTTTCCTCTCTTATCCTCAGATATTTTCTTCCCTCAATCTGGTATACCAAGTTAGATGTGGTCTCCCCAAAGTCTCTTTCCTATTGTCTTGGAAACAAGAGAAAGTCGGACTTCCTTTTAAGGGGTTTGCTCTTATTTATTATTAAAAAATAGATGAATAAGTAATAGACATGGAGAAGCTACAAAGGTTTAAGAAGTCACATAGTTTCTCATGGTCAAAGTTTCTGATGTATATATTTTCTGTTTTTCTTACCAGCTGGTATTGAGGAACCATAGAGAACTACCTTCTAGTTTTATTCCTGAAGGAGAGTCCCTCAAAGCGCCATATGGCTTTTGATGCTTGTTTTCTTCTGATCTCTTGATATCTGGTGCTACAGACTCTTTCTTACACAAACATTCCAGGTGAAGGTGCAGAGGGAGATTACAAGGCACGTCCCATTTAGGCTCACGTTGTTCCCAAATGGGTGGCTACCTCTTGGGGGTCCCTTGGCCAGTGACTCCTTGCTCAATAGCCTTTATATTCTACCCAGCAACTGCCTTTTTAAGCCTTTGATGACTTGGAAAACTTGTTTGCACAAAAGATGTATACTTATTTTTACTAGATTGATTTCAATCTGGTTTTGGAAAAGGCTCATTTATATCTCTTCCATAGGCAAAGATTATGTACTGTTTTCTTCTGAATTCTTGGGAGTATATTATTGTAGTTCAGAACATGGAAGATATTTTTAAAGGATCTAATCCCCAGCTTCCAGTTTAATTGCATATGAATTTTGATGCTTAAGCACCTACTATCCCAGTGTTTTATTGTTTTCTGGATAAACTGGTGACCATTCTATTCTTTCCTAGTTTTGCAGATTAAGCAAGGCAAATTAAACAAATAGAATCATTCCTTGGAGCAAAGAGAAGATACCCTCTGATTCAAAATGCCATAGCCTTTCTAAACTAATTCTTATTTACAAAAATTTTATTTTCTTTAAAAAGTGTGAGATGTGCATAAAACATTATTGAATTTTTACACCCTTATAAGAATAATTCTATATGCAAGCTTTAAGAACATTTTTAAAGGGAGTTATTTGCCATAACATGTGTCCTAGATCTTGGTTTGGAAAACAATCACCATAGAGACAGACACATGTGGCTCAGATTACAACATGTTCTTGGTTTTCTAATTTGAATTACAATAATCATATTTATTTTGTATCATAAGGATCGTTATGAATTTCAGGTCAATTCATGCCTCCGATAGAGAATGAAAGTCTAACTTAAAACAACAGACTTAACTCACTCCCTGTACATATACGATATATATACATTTACACACACTCATACACACACACACACAATTTGCTCATCAAGAAAGAACAGCTATACTTGTTATAAATTACTCAATATAGTTTGTGCCAAATGACATTTAGCTTTGCAGAGTGCCCAGTTCCTACACGCTGTGACCATTAGAAAACCACTCAGTAGTTTTAAGAAGTAGATGCTTTTAGCTTTGAACCCAGTATAACAAAAGCCAAAAGTAAAAAGAAAATGCATCAAGTGCCAGACAGCAGTAAGCCTAATGACCACAAAGACCATTAGGAAATGGGCAAACAAAATTAACTCTCAGTGGGAGTTTTAGGCTCTCCAAGCACATGTCTTTGGCTTCATTAACCTCCCACTACAACCAAGGCCAGAGTCACTATCAATACTGAATCTCCCTTGTATCTTTTAGTATGCAGAGGAGAATTAACTCTACCCAGGGACCTAGGGACCTAGATGGGAAAATAGTGACACAGTAGTATTCTAAATAGTGACACAGTAGTAATCTGAGTTTTCACTTACAGGAAAGCAGAGGTCAGGAAGGACCAGTCATAAAGAGAAAATTAAGCATCTTCTTTTTTCAGTTAATGTGTGTGTGTGCGTGTGTGTGCGCGTGTGCACCCGTGTGTGCCTGCATGCATGCATTGTGCTGGTAAATATCGGTTTTGCTTTTATTCTCCTTTTCTTACCCTTTTATATCCACATACATTTTGGTCCCTTCTTTTTCTTCTCCCTCTCCTAGGATTGAAAGTTCCTTTTCATTCAATAAAGGAAATAGAGGTAGGAGCACACAGAGGGAAGTAGGCCTAGTATTTGTAATACACGTTGGAAAGTAAAGTGGAGATGCCCTAGTTTAAAAGGTGATACAGGGACTAAAAGAGCATCTAGGGATAGGTGAGGCAGCCCAGATATGAGCAGCTTCAGGATGCCAGCACCACACCTAGGGCTGGAGAGACAAAGGAGAGAAGTGGTGCATTAAAGTCAGGAAGCTAGAACCACAGTGCCTCTGCCTATAGGAAGGCAGAACCACTGAGCAGAAATAGCTGCTGCTAGGGTAGTCATCATAGCATGAGAAGAGGAGAAACAGCCTGGCTTTTTACTTTCTTTTACATCCTATTTGCTTCTAGTATCTGCCATTGGCTAAAGGTAGCTGGAAGACAGTTGGCAAAAGGGTCTAATGAACATAATTTCCAGAGTCAGTACCCTGCAATATAGAGCAAAGCAGGGGGAAGGTGGGAAATGTATTTAGGGTACAAAAGCTAGCCTGAGTTTCCTTTCTCTTTCCACTGCCCCCATTCAAGGCCCCCTGGTTATATAAAAGCTCTTTTATGCATAGATGTGTTGGGGAAGACAGGCACAATATATGAAGGCTGTGGCTAACTCTCTTCTATGGTTTTATAACATCCAGTTTTCATCAGAACAGCACAATCAGGATACAGCAGATACTATGAATTCTAAGGAAGCAAAGTGCTTTAAAAATACAACTATTGTCACATAAGGTTGAGAGCAAGAGGAGAATTTAACTAAAATAACAAAAAAGTTAAAAATTCCATTAATCAAAATAAACAAAGCTCTATTTATCAGAATTTTTATTTTCCCTTCCTGGGAAGAGTAGCTTAATAATGACCATAATTCAAAATATCAATAAAGGTCACACATTGAACATTTAGACAATCATCAGTTCTTGCCAAGAAATAACTCAAGAGTTAAGCCGTTACTGAATCTGCGTTCAACATTTGTGTGGGAGATTGAAATCCAAAAGGTAATCTTTTTCTCTCATCCCTCATAAGGTAAAAGGGTCTTTTCCATGCTTTTTTTTTTTAACCTTTTCTATTTGAACAAGTATTTTTTCATAAATACCAGTTTTATTTGCTCCCATCAAACCTGTTGTTCTTCAAAATTTGGCTAAAGCACATATCCAAATAACTTCTGCCTAAAAAAAAAAATACTTGTAATTAGAAGTGTTGGTTTATGAGAAAGGAAAATTATTTTCTTTGCCTACACCTAATAGGTATTGTCAACCATACACTGTCTTTCAGTTTTCTAATTTGTAATGTGATATGATGACACTTTTTGACAGTAACTAAAATGATCTATGGCCATAAAGATATAGTCTCATGGTTATAAGAAAGATTTATGATTCTGGTTATGAAAGATATTTTACTCCTCAGCAACATTACAGGCATGGCTGAAAGCCCAACAAAATCGAAATAAATGTACAGAATGAGCAAGCTTGTCAGGTAATAAAGGAAGTTCTTCAAATCAATGGTAAGGTTACATAAGGTGCTGGAGTTTGAATACAGGTATAATTTTAATGCCATTTTATAATTTTATCTCAACTATTTCTAGACCTGCATCTGCTTATATTTAGGAAAGTAATTTCTTTAAAAAAATAACTGAAAGGCAAGAAGGATGGATTAAGCTCCTTAAAAATACTAATCACATAATCCTCTGCCCTAGCATTTGTTTTCAGGGGCATGCTGACTTTATGTAAAGAATGTTTCCAGAAATTGCCTCTATTCACCCCTAGCTATTCTGTAGAATGGTCTTTTAAAACTGAATGGACTGCAATTTAACTTGGATGTAATGTTAATTTAGATGTAGGCTTGGAAAACTAAAACTATTCCCTTTTGTTGATTCACTCATTACCAGAGAGTGATGATTAAGAAACTCAAGGTCAGCTGAGTTACTCCTCGGTCATTGTCCAAAAATGAAAGATCCTAATTAAAATGCAATGTGGTAGCCTAGAGGAATATCGGTTCACATAAAATTACTATACCAGAAGCAGGTGCAAATTAGGTAATTTGATATTTCTCTCTTTGTATGTATCACAAAATGTCTAGCCAAAAGCTAATTTTGTAAATAATATAATGTCATACTACACTAGTGTCAACTGGGGATAACTAGCCTCTAATCTGAATTCTGGCATCTCATCTCTAATGTGGTTTCATGTACCGACATAATGCAAACCAATTTAACCTCATGATTACTCTTTAGCCAATTTCATTGAAATTTGTTGAATCTTTTTTTTAATAGAAAATAATTAGAAAGCTACAAAAAACATTTTAATAGCATTGTAATGATAAAATCTCAATGGTGGTGAAATTCAATAAATGCCATATTTGAAAAATACATGTGCTGTAAATATTTCTATTGAGCAAGGCATACACCTTAAAATAAAACTATTTTATAATTCATTATTATTTTTAAAATTAGTAGTGGAAGAACAATCTTAATAGCTGTAGATTCTACTGGAAGAAGTCTGTTTTTCCTTCATAATAACAGTATTTTCAGTCTTGATTGTTTGCCCCCCACAGTAAACTAAAGCTGGTGATAAGGCAGGAGAAGAACCTAAATTTATAAAAAACTGCCAAAACTGCAGGCTATTTGAGGTGGTTGGATTGAAATAATAGTTCAGAAGAGATTTAGCGTGGTGCAAATGATCATGTCCCATTGTAAGATTTGGCATTACTCTTTTAAAAGTAAACCTTGTCAAGGCAAGATTCTGTAAGGGCATTGCTTTCCATGTTTCATTCACTCTGGGCAACACAATCCAGATACTGGTGAAATAGTAGTGGTCCTTAAACTTTTGGGGGGTTATAGACTCTCTCAAGAAACAGATAAAAGCTTTAATCCCTTTCCCCAGAAAAATGCTTAGCCACACATCCACACAAAATTTGGTATAGAATTTCAGCTTATACATAGCTGCTAATAGGGGTCTGTCAACTTTGTATTAAAAATCCCTATTGTATTAAGACACATAAAAAAACCATATCAGGGATCCCTGGGTGGTGCAGTAGTTTAGCACCTGCCTTTGGCCCAGGGCGCGATCCTGGAGACCCCGGATCGAATCCCACGTCGGGCTCCCGGTGCATGGAGCCTGCTTCTCCCTCTGCCTATGTCTCTGCCTCTCTCTCTCTCTCTCTCTCTCTGTGACTATCATAAATAAAAAAATTAAAAAAAAATAAAAGGACTTATTTAAAAAAAACACATCAGTCAGCATTAGGGAAATACAAATCAAAACCACAATGAGATACCCCCTCACAACGGTCAGAATGGCTAAAATTAATAAGCCAGGAAACAACAAATGTTGGCGAGGCTGTGGAAAAAGGGAAACCTTCTTACACTGTTGGTGGGAGTGCAAGCTGGTGTAGCCACCCTGGAAAACAGTATGGATGTTCCTCAAAAAGTTAAAAATAGAGCTATCCTATGACCCAGCAATTGCAGTACTAAGTACTTACCCCAAAGATACAAATGTAGTGATCCAAAGGGGCACCTACACCCCAGTGTTTATAGCAGCAATGTCCACAATAGCCAAATTGTGGAAAGAGCCCAGATATCCATTTACAGATGAATGGATAAAGAAGATGTGGTATATATGTACAATGGAATACTATTCAGCCATTAAAAAAATGAAATCTTGCTATTTGCAACAATGTGGATAGAGCTAGAGGGTATTATGCTAAGTGAAATAAGTCAATCAGAGAAAGACAATTACCATATGTTCTTACTCATATGTGGAATTTAAGAAACAAAACAGAAGATCATAGGGGAAGAGAGGAAAAAGGAAAACGAGACAAAATCAGAGAGGGAGACAAACTATAAGAGACTCTAAATCGTAGGAAACAAACTGAGAGTTGCTGGAGGGGAGGAGATGGGGGATGGAGTAACAGGGCGATGGACACTAAGGAGGGACTGTGATGTAATGAGTACTGGGTATTATACAAGACTGAAGAATAACTGACTTCTACCTCTGAATCCAATAATACTTTATGTTAATTAATTGAATTTAAATTAAAAAAAAGAAAAAAGGACCTCAATAATCTCTGTTGTATTAGATAATTTAGAGTCACTCTTTAACTTGAGACTTTATTAACATAATAGAAAGATCTCATTGAGAATAAATAAATAATCTATGTAATAGAATATAAAGTTAACTCCCAATACTTAATAGTTATTTTCAATAAGTAGAAATATTATATGTGGGGGTTGTATTAATTTCTAATGATTTACTGGTCTGGCTCAGTAAAGATTTCTCCTCTTTAACTACTTTAAACTTCTTTAGTTTTTTATGTGTGCCACATATTAGTCTTATTAAATGCTGATTTCTGTCAAGGTGCCATTTCCTCATAATATAGTTTTTCATAAAATAGTTAAATAAGTCTGCTCCTAAAAACTGTGAGCTGTACAGTTCACCCCAAGTAGAGGGTTGAGTTCAATTGATTTTGTTACCTTATAATATGGTCAACTGAATGCTTGCTCTTTTTTGGTCTTTTTTTTTTCTTTTTCCTCATCAAGTCATGGCTTTTTACTTGATATGGGATCTGCTTCTCTGCTTTGGGCCCATATGTCACCTACTCAGGTACCTCCAAGCTATGCCTGTTCTACAAAAATGAAAAGGTTTCTTGGTAGCTGTTCCCAAGCTAAAACTGATTCACACAAAGAAGGAAAGGATGATTCCATTATACTTCCCTCCTTGTAACAGCCATGTCACTGCTGAAACCATGCAGTTCAATACATTTAGAAAATCTTCACGTGTGTGAGAGAGGGACTTTGTCTTGTGCACCACTGTACCAATGACTCAACCCTCTACCTAGGGTGAACTGTACAACTCACAGTTCTTATCTTTATTTGTGACCCAAATAATATTTGCTAATTAAATGATAAAGTAAAAGTCATTGCTTTAAGTTTTTTAGTGGCTATATTTAAACAAATTTGGTCACAATTCAGAGAAAGAATAACAGTTCTTTAACATAAGTTAAAGATTTTAGTCTGTGATTCAGGTAAACTCGATAAAATCATAAGGTTTTACAAAATATTTCTTCATTAAAATATTTTGGAGAATTTTAATTTAGAAGAAATTTAATTTCTTCATTAAAATAGATTGGAGACTCCAGCTGTGGTAGACTAAGTTTATTAGTTGAGCCCCACCCCTAAGATAAGTAGAAAAAGTGAAAGGAAAATAAAGACTGAAAAATTGATTTGAAAAGAAAAATTTAAGATGCTAAAATCCCAGAGACAAGAAAAGCCTAGAGAGATGAGTCTCATATTTGGCAAAGCATTTGACAATTTTAATGTAAAAGCTGAGACGCTGAGAAGTAAGCCCAGAATTTTGGTGGTCTCAGGGAACTGAGAGCACCAAAAATTGAGGTTCAGTGCTCACCAAGGAGAAGTAACCCTGCCGAACACTCTAGACATTCAGGTGCACTCCTGAAGGGCTATCTTTCAAGATTAAGAGTAAAGTTAAAATTGACCAATTCTCACAAACGCTGGAGCTCAGCTTTAAATAAATACAATGCTTGCTTCGTAAGCAACTCCTATTCAAATACCTGCCAGAAGAAAAGCAAATCCTCATTGAAGGACAATATCATCACACACAGTTTTAAATGATGTTAATTGTCACTAAAATTTTCATGTACAACATTCAACAATTAATAAAACCTAACCAAATATATTAAAAATAAGAATTGAAAAAGAGAAAAAATAGAATCAGAAAATCTTATATTGCAGATATCAAAAAAAGGACTTAGAAATTAAATGGCAAGATGGATAATTTTAGCAGAATACTGAAGATTATTTTCTAAAAAAACCAAATACAAAGTCTAATTCTAAAAGGCATCAAATAAATTAAAAACTCATAAATGGATTTAATAGAAGATAAGACATGGATAGAGAAAGAATGCCTGAGCTAATAGGTAGTTTAGACAAAACATGTAAGCTGAACTGTAGATATAGAAAATAATGGAAATACAGAAAAGGATTGAAGTGAAGCATGGGATATGATAAAATAGTTTAAGATACATATTACTGGTGTTCCAACAGGAAAGAAGTATTACTCGAGGAGACAATGGCTAAGAATTTCTCCCAAATTGACAAAGGATAAAGCATTAGATTCAAGAAGCTATGAAAAATAAGGTGGTAAATGCAAAGAAAACTACATCCAAGGATATCACAGCAAATTCCTGAAAGTAAGGATAATGAAAAAAATCTTCAGATTCTGGAGAAATAAGTCATATTACTTCAAAGGAGCAAGAATAGCAATGGCAGTAAAGTTTACAATAGAAACAATGAAAGCCAGAAAATTGGAATAACTTCAAAAACTGGAAGAAAATAAATGCCTTCTGGAATTCTATCCTGAGCAAAAATATCCTGCCAAAATGAAGGCAAAATACTTTTCCTCAGAAAAAATATGATAAAACCAATAAAAACCCAAACTAAGTGAATTTGTTAATAGTAAACCTGCACTAAAAGAAATACTAACGGGATTTTTTTAGGCAGAAGAACAATGATCCCAGATGGAAGCATGGAAACATAGGATGGAACAATGAGCAACAGAGAGGATAAGTAAATGTAAATTAATTTTGACACTATAAAGTAATAATTATAGTGTATTGTGAGATTTTAAATACATGTAGAATTAAGATAATAACAGTCATATATGAGATATAAGGTGGGGAGGAAGATTTAAATTGTTCTAAGGTCCTTACATTATCTGGGGAATGGTAAATGAACAATCTTATGTTAGCTTTAGCAAGTCAAGAATGCAAGTGTACGTCTCAAGTAAAATTATAGGAAACATTAAACAGGATGTATAATTAGCAAGCTACAGAATGAAATAAATTAAAAAAAATACTTGATTAGTTAACCCAATAAAGGTAAGAAAGGAGAAAAAACAAGATATGGAACAGTATGGACAAATAGAAAGCAATTAGATAAAGACAAAATATGTAAGTACAGATATTAAATGTAAAAAGACAAAATACCTCAGTATTCCAATAATGGGATGAAGATAACTAAGCTGGATACAAATCTGGATACAAATACAGACTCTAACCTTATGCTGCTTATTTAAAAACATTTTTTCTTATGCTGCTAATTTTTAAAAGACTTAAATATAAGAAAACAGCTTTTGCTTTATTTTTGGAAATGGAATACAAAAATTCTATGTAAACAAGAAACAAAAGGAAGCTGGGTTGCCTAACAGAATATAAGACAATATCAGGGGCACCTGGGTGGCTCAGTTGGGTTAATCATTTGAGTATTGATTTTGATTCAGGTCATGATCTAAGGGTCATGAGATTGAGCCCTTCATCAGGCTCTGTGCTCAACAGGGAGTCTGCTTGAGACTCTCTCTCTCCCCTTCTCTGTCTGCTCCTCTGCACTCCACTTTCTCTCTCTCTCTTTCTCTAAAATAAATAAATAAATCTTTAAAATAAGAATATCAGATATGTAGTCTTTAAAACAAGAAGCATTAGTAGCAATAAAAGAAGTATATGCCACACTGTTAAAAAAGATAAGTCTCTAGAATATAGAACAATTAAAGTCTGGAAAAATCGATCTTACACCCTGAAAATATACAAAACAGTAAATCATAACTAAAAGAAGAAATAGACATTTCCATAAGATTCTTATAACTTTGTTTAGTAAATAATAGAACAAGCACTTAAAAAATGTAACAAACAATATAAAAGATTAGAAAAGCACAGCTAACATGTGTTAAAAAAGAAGGCTGCAAAAAAAATTAATGATCTTAGTCCATTTCCATACATTGGGGAAAAAAACTTATAAACTAAGCCTCCTACACAAACATAAAAAGGGTAATTAAGATAATCATCTTAGGAGATCTTGAGATAATTAAGATAAAAACAGAAAATAATGAAATAGAAAACAAATATATAGTGTAGGGAAGCAGCAAAAAGATAGTTCTTTGAAAAGAGAAATAAAATTGGTCAAGATGGGTCCCATTTCTCATATGGTCAAGTAAACTCCTACCAGACCTGACTCTTCTCCAGATAACAAGTATAAACTTTGGACAAGATACAGAAACCAACAACCTGAAGCCTACCAAGCAGATTCTGGAAGAAAACCAACATATGGGAGAAGGGAATGACACAAAGTGATTTCCTTAGTTTTATGGCTTTTAGCCAGAGAACAGGTCAACAGGTATATAAGTTTGCTTGGGCTGCCCTAACAAAATACCACAGATTGAGTGACTTAAAAAACAGAAATTTATTTCCTCACAGTTCTGGAGACTGAAATTCCAAGATCAAGGTGCTAGCAGAATCAGTGTCTAGTTGGGTTGCTGATGGCTGCCATTTCACTGAGTGTTCACATGACATCTTCTTTGTGTGTGTATGAAGAGAAGGAGAGCTCTCTGGTCTCTTTTTATAAAGACGCTAATCCTATTGGATCAGTACCTCACTTTTATTACCTCATTTAACCTTAATTACTTCCCTGGAGGACTCATATTCAAATATAGACATACTAGGGTTAGAGTTTCAACATATGAATTTTGGGACACAAACATTCGGTCTATACCAAATGGGTAGCTATGACTCTAATAGAAAACCCATAGTCTTTTTGCCTAAAAATCAGATAATAGAGTTAAGGATAGAAATAAAAAAATAAAAATTGAGTAGGGAATCCTGGAGAAGACCTGAGAAAGGGAGCCTCATGTCCTACATATAAACTTTGTTCAAATCTCTACCTGACCCTTGGGTTACACATGCATGGGACAGACTCCAGCTAAGGATAAAAGAGTTGGATTGAGCTTTGAACAGCTACTCAAAAGATAGAGTTTGCAATTTCAGTCCAACCATGCTAAATGCCTGCTAAAATAAAAACATCAATACTCTTCTGAAGAGCTGAGCAGAATTCAGAGTCTCACAACATAACAATCACAATTTTCAGGATATAATTCAAGATCTTCAACATATGAGGAAGCAAAAGAATGTGACCCACCATCAAGAGAAAAGAAAATCAATGGAGATTAAACCTGGGAAGACTCAGATGCTGAAATCAGCAACATCTAATTGTAAAGCAGCTATTATATTTGTGCTCAAGAATGAAAAGGAAATATACTCACAATGAATGAAAAGATAAGAAATTTCACCAGAGAAAACTATAGACAATTAAATGGAACTTTAGAACTTAAAGCATGCACAATATCTGAAATTTTAAAAAATGGTTGTACATAACAGCAGCAGGGAGATGACAGATGAAAGTTTATGTTAACTTAAAGGGAGATTGATAGAAATAATCCAATATAAAGAAGCTAGAAAGAAACTGAAAATATATAAACAGAGCTTCAGAAACCTATGAGAGAATATCTAAAGGTCTAAGATACATGTCATTGAGTTCCAAAAGGAGATAGTAGAGAGAATGGGGTAGAAAAAAAATTTGGTCTCTGCTAGGGAGAGTGGCCAACAGAAGCAAGAAAAGTGGGTTAGTAATACAGATTCCCTTAAAAACAGAATGAACATATGTTATGAACAGCTTCCTGACAATAACTTTGAAAATTTAAATAAAATACTTAAATTCTTAAAAAAAAACTTCTTAAAGCAAATCCAAGAATAAATAGCAAATATGTATAATACTTTAAGTACTAAAGAAATTAAAATATAAAATATGTAAATAAAAATCATTAGGAAACTTCAGGCCATGATGACTTCTCTAACACATTCTTCCAAACATTTAAGGGAGAAATAAAACCAATTTTTTACAAACTCTTTCAGAACACAAAGAGGGAGTACTTCTTATTTTTTTCAAGGCCAGCATAACCTTAAAATTAACACCTTAAGAATATTGCAAGAAAGAAAGGATGGAAGGAAGGGAGAAAGGAAAGAAGTAAGGAGGGAGGGTGGGAGGAAGGAAGGAAGGAAGGAAGTGAAAGAAACAGGCAATTTCTAGCAATTTCTAGCAATCTCAGTCATGAACATAAATGTGACAAATCTCAAACATTCTTAAACATTAAAATAGATAAATCAATTCTAATATATTAATTCAACAGAACTTACACACCAATGAAAATGAAAAATTATTGCATGGAGAAATCTCATGAACATAATGTGGAGCGGAAGAGTTTAGGTACACCCACGCATAGACACACATATATATGATATATATTCATATGCATATTATAAACACATATATATAAATGTATAAGCATATATACACACATATACACAAAACCTAAGGATGTTGGTAGTCTTATAAAACTCAAAAACAAAACTAAACGATTGTGATAGAAGTCAGACTAGTTGTTACCTTTTTTTTTTTTTTAAAGATTTTATTTATTTATTCATAAGAGAGAGAGAGGGGGGGGCAGAGGGAGAAGCAGGCTCCATGCAGGGAGCCCGACGTGGGACTTGATCCCAGGTCTCCAGGATCACACCCTGGGCTGAAGGCAGCCCTAAACCGCTGAGCCACCTGGGTTGCCCTAGTTGTTACCTTTGAGGGTAATGGTTGGGAGGTGACCTCCTAGGGCTGTTTGAGTGCCAATACTGTTCTATTTCTAGATCTAACTGGTGTTTGCAAGGTTGTATTAATTTCATTCATTGATTTGTTCACATGTCATTTATGATTTTTCTGTATGTATTATATATATTAAACATTTTCTGTAATATATAATTACATGTATATATTTTTTTATTATATAATTATATATTTTATATATATAAAATGCTCTGAACTCATTTTTATTCCAAACCATTCTTTTAGTATCCTAGTTTCTAGTGCTCAGAATAATAATCTTTTGAAAACTTTCAATCCAACAGAATTTGGAAAAGGTCCAAAAACACCCGGGACACTTGCTTTTATTGATTTTGTTGTGGCAACAACTATACTTGTAATCTGCACTATTTGTGTTAATTCCTTTATTTTGTTCTCAGTACTGAAAGACCTATCAGGTCACTCAGTGGGAAGCAGGGCTTCCATTTTCTCAATGGCAAAGTTCTCAAATGACAGGTTCAGAAATTCCTTTGTGGGAGGATATAACTTATCATTAAGCATCCCATCATGCATCTTGCTGAATGGACCTGTGGGTGGCATGATTCCTTCTAACACCAACTCAGTTCCTAGATTCTTTTCAATAGAGGGTTCAGCATCACCTGGAGGACACTGCCCAACAGAGGATTTCTGCATTTCATTGCTGAGGTCAGAGCTTCAGTTCACGGACACAACACTGACAAACTTTGATGCATTTTGTTTTCACTTATAAGGGAAAATAGGAGGAAGGGAGAATCAAAGGAGAGGAGAAATGAAATCCCAATATCCTACCCCCAGTACCAAAGGGGGTACTCTCTCTGTTTCTTGCTGTATCATCATAAAACTCTGAGCTAAGCTTCAGCCTTGAAAATGTGTGCTCTACATATTTCAAAGCAATTTTACAGCTCCTTCTAATTTTATTATTTCCATTTTTTTTTCTCTCAGAATACACCCTGAGTTTATCAGTTTGGGTAAAAGAGAATGTTTTCCCTTATAGAAGGCAAACTGCATGGAACAGTTCAACACCGGAAGAAGCTTTGATTTTACTTTACTTCTAAGACATCTGCAGTTCAACATTCATTAAAATTTCCTTCAAAACCAGAAAGCAGACTTGTCTTAATTAATTTGAATCAGTTACAGAATGGCACGAGTTTCATGTATATATTTATTCCCAACTACTTCCCTTCTTTACCTCCCCCCCGAAAACAGTTTTCCGGGCTGAGATTTAATCTGGAGAAATATCCATAAATCTATTAGCCACAGGGGAAATTTGTCATCTTTCACAGGATTTGCTACAGTGGATCTATGAAAGTCCGTTTAAGTAACTTCTCTCTGCGAGGTAAATTAATCAAGTAAGAAAAAGTGGAGAACTAGTTACAACTCCTCCACTTTTAATCCATTCCAAGATCTAACAGCACATCTTCCATAAAAGTGCTTAAAAAAACCCACAACATTTTAGAACGTTTATGCCCCTGTAGCCATCTGCTCCAACTTTCTTTGTATCATTTTAGTTTATGATCTCCAAAACACATTTTACCAGTTTTCTGAGTGGGCTTGCTGATACCCTTTGCTGTCAATTTCATCTAACTCCCAAGTCTTCCATATTTGTGATTCACAAGGGCAACTGATATGCCCATCATTTGGAACTGCATCAGCAGTTCAATCCTTAGGCTTAACCTTCTGTTGAGAGTCTTTATTACCAGCAACTCAAGAATATGGCTGAGGAGTGGGTATGCTGGTTCATCTGCAGCCGGTTACACTAATGAGTTTCTAGGCAGTATTTTATCAAAGCAATGTGTCAGAGCCTCTCTGTTATTGCTTCTTGTTTTGATGGGTTAGTGTTCGTTATTAAAGGAGAACACACATTTTTTCCCTCTCTTTGACAGGCAAGTTGAGGGCTTTCAGTAATAGGTGCCAGAAAAGAAACATCTGGTGTATGTTTAACGATGCATTGTTGCATTGTTAACTTAAAGCTGTTACACGCCTTGATAAACACATAATGGGCCTCAAGAAATTAAGAGAAAATTAAAATGTAAATGTTTACCCAGACCATATTTCCCTTTTCTTTCCATCAAGCCATCTCCACCTGCACCTTATATGTAAGTAAAAGAAAAGGTTAGTGTAAAATTCTCTTCTAACCCTCTACGAGTCATGTTGCCAGAAACTAAGAGAACCTTTTTGGCCCCTTCCAGCCAGGGGATATAGCTGAGGTCAAAATGGCACCATGGTGCTCTTACAGTTACTTAAATGTTGTCTGTATGTTCTGAAAATAAGCTAGGCCATTTAGAAAATCTGCTTCGCCTTGGGACAAAGGGCCCATATGGGGTTAAGTATCTGTAAATATGTCGGAAATATTTTTATCATATCACCAGTTTTCAGCTCCCAATTTTGCTCATTTATACAGGTGATGGTTAAAATGCATTGGCCTCCTTTTAGCTACTTTGCTAGAAAAGTACACTATATTACAGTGTTCCTACAGTGAAAATTTCACAGGTCCGAGGAGAGAAAGTACATTTCTAGGTCATCACCAATGATTGGGCTCCTTTTCTGAAAACATGCCTGGGCACTGTGCAAATGGTGAAACTTTTCCCTTCTCTGAAGAAGGATGGGATGGAACCCCCTAAAACGCACGGAAATGGTCAGAGATGTAAAAGGGAAGGAAGGTGGAAGGGATGGTAGGGACAGATGAAGGAAATAAATGTAAAGACAGAGGAGGAAGAGGAAAAAGCAAAGACCAAAAAATATTTTTAAGCTATAATTCAGAGCAGTTTCTACAAAATGGAAATGCTATTATAGTTATTTTAATAAAGCCTATAACAAGAAGATTGGACCAGTTTTTGAATGAAAACTATGTCCTCTCTGAAATGGTTATAATTTGACATATGGACTGAACTCTGATTCAGAGCTATTTAATTTGATGTAAACTGCCTTATATGGTTATTTACATATTCCCAGTTTTTTTTGTGACATATTTCATATCTACAGAAATAGCTTGACAGGGTGAGTTTTTTTCCACTTTTTAATTCTCTGCTTAAAGTTATTTTTAAATCTAAACATACATTTTGAAAAAGCTCCATAGTTGGAGGTATTGATTGGCTACCCTTGTGTGATGTTATGTTGCATTATGAACTATACAAAGCAAATTACAGTAAAGTTTTAAGGATTTTAAGTTTTCTTTTTTTAAAAGTTACCAGACTGTCTGAGATAAAACAATGACACCAGTTTGTAGATTTGGACGCAGCTGGAGTCACTTGCAAGACTAGGGAAAGCTTTTCTCAGAAACCTAGAACAAATATAAGAGCAAATGGCGTTTCTAGTTTGAGCTTAGAAAATCTATTTGGCTGACACCAGAAAATGACTAAAATAGTTTAATGAGTCTCTTTATTCTGCTTCCATAAATCCTAAAAGATGCTCATGTACCTTGTGGCCACTCACTATATTAAAAATAAACAAACAAACTAACATGTTCAAGCAATTTACATCCAGGCAATATAGCAAAGGCTATTTTATATTCCTTGCCTTTCTCCATTATTTCATTTAAAAAGCTACTCTTTCACTTGCATTAAAGTTCTTCTAGGTAAAGATAATACTGATTTTTCTCCTGTAAATTTTCTGAAAATGGGATGCTTGACCACTTCTCCTGAATATAATTTTATGAGTAGTTCAGTATTTTGGAAACTTTGCTGAAATGAATTCAAGATAGCCACCTGGAGGGGGCAAAATGGAAGAGGGACCAAATTTTGTAAGTGAATGTGAAACCAATTTTCGGGGAGTTCAAAAATTCTTCGATGTGCTCCTATGAGAGCCTAGCCCTTAATTACCTTATTTCTGGTAGCAGGTAGGGAAATTCCTGTGGGTAGGAAGACTTCTCATGCATTTCTAAGAAGATGGGGAGGAAAAATGGCCAAGACATTGACAATTCTTGGACAGAAATGCATTATTGTGTGCTCTTTTGAAAAATACCTTGTTTTATAGCATAGGCATCATTAAAAATCAAGGAATGGATAAGCTAGAGGTGACATAAGGAAAGGCAGTGCATGTATTGCTCTTAAGAATTCCCTACTTGGGGCAGCCCCGGTGGCTCAGTGGTTTGGCACCACTTTCTGCCTAGGGCGGGATCCTGGAGTCCCAGGATTGAGTCCCATGTCGGGCTCCCTTCATGGAGCCTGCTTCTCCCTCTGCCTGTGTCTCTGCCTCTCTCTCTATGTCTTTCGTGAATAAATCGGTAAAATATTTTTAAAAAAAAGAATTCCCTACTTGAAATTATATTAGATTTTTTATACTTTAGAGATCCTGATGAGGAAAGGAGAGAAAAGAAAGGAAGAATAAATACATTTATATGTATATACTATTAATTTTATTTTAATTAGATTTTTGAATTTAAAGTGGGGAGAGTAGAGAATTACATGTCTTTCCTAATTTGAAAGAAACTCTCATTTCCTTAGAATAACATGAAATGGCGTTGTCTCTGAAGAGGAACCATTTCTTTAGAGTATGCACTGTTCTCACTTTAAGATTTACAGCAAACATATTTTTTAGTTCCTATTGTTGTAATGTATGTGCTATAGCGATAGTGAATTTCTCCCCCCCTTTCTTATGTAGTGTATACAGTAATGATTAAGTGAAACGGGGAAACCATGCAGAAGAGAAAGCATGTGCAAAAGGAAACAGAAAAAGCCAGAATGGAAAGTGAAATCTTGTTGTTATATCATCACTGAGTTACAGCGGCCCCATGACATAGTACAGGCACTCTGTGGATACCCAAGGACTGTATATATCTAGCCTCAAGGATCTGCTATTGTTGAGAAGATTTATGAAGGGGGACGGGGAAGAAAACAGGTACCAAATACACTCACCACATTTGAAACAAACATTCAGTGGTTCATTACACATACTGTTCTTTTTTTCTCCTTCTAGATTTTATTTATTTACTCATGAGAGACACAAAAAGAGAGGCAGAGACGTAGGCCATGGTTTGAGAAGCAGGCTCGCTGCGAGGAGCCCAATACGGGACTCCATCCTGGATCATGACCTGAGCCAAAGGCAGATGCCCAACCACTGGGCCACCCAGGCGTCCCTACATATACTGTTCTAATATTATTGTTGCCTTGCACACATGTTTGTGAATATTCTAAATTCCATTTGAAACAAAGGATGTTACAAATAAAAAATAATAACACTAAGTTAATTGCTCATCTTTAAAGATTGATTAATATTATTGACTACCAAAAAATGTTGGAAAAAGTGTAGGTTTTAGGATGTAGATAGACTCACATAGATTTTAATTTCCAGTGGGCACTGTACTTTCTTATGTACTATCTTTATGGATCAATATAGCATTACAGGCAGTGATTTTTATCTTGAAGCCTAAACTCAAGGCTATTCTTACTAGCAGGTATTCGTAGGGATGTATACTGTTTGGATGGAATCTACATGTACTTGTACAAGCATCCACAGATAAGGTGGAAAAAGCATCATAAGTATACCAGAGGCCTTGTCCACGAGGTCACTTTGTTTGGATAAAGCATATTCTCATAGAGGTATAGATAGGATATACGCAAGAGATTATTTTAAAATAAGGGCAAATATCCTATAAAGCATCAAAAATCTGCTCATTAGAAACCATTTCCAATGGGAAAGGGAACCCAAACAAGAACAAATATAATATTGACTTTTCAATTAATGATCTCGTCAATAAATAAGATTATAGACAGTTATAGGCAAATGAAGCCCAACAAGAATAAAAATAACGTTGACTTTTCAATGAATAATCTCATCAATAAATAACATTTATAGGTATAGATAACCATAATAGTGGCTTTCAATGTTCAATGGTTTTAAAATCAGTATTTATAGACAGCAGCATCACCGGTAGGTACAGACATACAAAACCAATGCTTTCTAAAACTTAAATACCTAAGGCTACTGCAATGCTCCTTTTATCTTTTTATGACTGTGCTTTCACTGTGTCAAGGTTGAAGCTATGAAATATTTCCTTAGCTTCTTGGCTAATGCAAGGTATTATATACAGTAAATTATTGCTTCTGTCACACAAGAGGAAGTTTTAAGTGTTTAGGAACAAAAAATATCCCTTGAAAAATTCCCAAGTACAGTTCTATACAAAGAATTTGCAAAAGGACATAAAAATATATTTTACTTAGCTAATTTATTATTTCATAAATAATTTATAAGTAAGGAAAATAATGGGGATAAAAATCAATTCTTTAAATCACTAGCACGGAAAAATAATAAAACTTTTAGCTCAACAGTACCTTCTCACCAACAAGATGCTACAGTAACTTTTTGAATTATTTTTTGTACTTGAATTATTTATAACTATATCCTAAAATTTTCCTCCCTTTTCTCAGTAATATTGACTAATGCTTGGATTATCTTGCTTAGAATAGTGACTTCTTATATTGCATGGTTTTCCTTTTTTAAGTTCAAGAGCTTCTCATTGCAATTATTATAATTACATGTAAGTGATGTGCTCTGCTTCTGCAGTTTCCTTCTACAATGAGGACATCAAAATCCTCACTCCAGCAACATAGCTAATCTCCCTTGATCCATGAGAGGGTACATATGAGGTCACAAGAAAAGGATGATATTTCATAATTTGTGTCAAGGGCAAAATCAGTCTGTGTCTGTTAGATTCTATATTATGCATCACTTTCATTATTTCATTATTTGATCTGTGAACTGCCTTTAATATAATACATATGTACATTTCCGCTATTTTAACTATACTTAGGCTTGGTTGTTTAAAACTAATAATAATTAATTTCTTCTAAGCTCCTTGAAAATGGCACTCTATTTTTATAAAAATACTTTTTCCAAAATTGGATAAAGCATAAATGTTAATCTTGTGCTAAGATGTCATTCAGAGTTTTATATCGAGGCTAGCCTTTCTCTGTCTTCCATAGAAGCCATATTAATAGCTTGGTATCCAAGCCTACGTGATGGAAAGATACCTGGAAAGGGCCTCAACAGGACTGTCAGATCAGGAAAGGTTAGGGTCAGGTGGGCAGTCTGTAAGGTTAAGCTAGGGCCAGTGAGGGCAGCATGACAGGTGTCTACTCCTGTAGGAACAGCAAGAACTTTTTATCAGAAAGAAAATCTGAAAGGATGAGGTTAATCCAGAGGATACTAGATGGGAGAGAAGCAAACATTATTAGCTATGACTGGAAGAGGATCCATAATCTATGATATCTAAGTAATTATGGGTTAGGGAATCAGGGCAGGTCAAAATGGCAAGTGATTGACAAAGGCCCCATAAGACAGGTGTTTGGCAGTAAGTAGGCATGGCAATGGGTATCCTGGTTGAAAAGCACTGAGGCAGACTGGTTCAAGGTGTAGGGGAAATTCTAACTGGGGGGATGCTTCTTTAGAATTGAGTGAATTCTAATCAGTACTCGCCTTCAGGAGCAGAGGTCTATAGTTAGTAGACATTTTCTAAATTCCTGGTCTGAATTCCTTTCCTCTGCCCTTCCTTGATGATGTCTCATATTTCTCTAATAGTCTGCATTTCTTTTTCTCTTCCTATTCACCTTCCCTTCCCCTTCACCTTCCTTCTCCTCCTAGTCCTCCTCCTCTTTTCTTCTCCTTCTCCTTCTCCTTCTCCTTCTCCTTCTCCTTCTCCTCCTCCTACTTCTTTTTCTTTCTCTCTCTCTCTCTCTCTCTCTTTGGCTTCGTGGAGGAGCATGGTATTCTGGTACATGTTTAACAACTCACTCTGGGTTATAAACAAACAAATAAAACAATTCCGATTGTAGTATTTGCCTTCTTCTGCGGTCTAAGTACTCCCATCATGGCCAATTTTAAACTACCAACATGACATCCTTGGACACAGAGTTGGGATGTGCAACAACAAATTATTACGTAATATTTCTATCACACGTATACAATAGACATACATAATCTCAAGAACATAGATGATAGTAAAATGTAGTAAACTAGTTAGGAAGAGATGAGTTTATGCATTTATTACCTTTCTTTATAATTTACTTAATTATGGTTTATATAATTTCTTTTTAAATAATCGCTGTTTAACAATAGGTTCAAAGAATTCATAAACATTTAACAATTGGATATCATACCCTAGATGGAGCTGGCTCAAGCTCCCCTTAAAATACTCTCCTTAGTTTGTCTGCCTCCCCTCCCTGCTTTGTACTCTGGGTGTTGGCTCTTGGAGGGAAAGCTCCACCTTCCCTGTTTCCATTCTCTTTTGTGATTGGGATGCAGGTAGATTGTCAGAATTAGGATTCCTCACTTTCCCTCTATTTGCTGGGGGGGATCAAGAGCATCTTGGTGTTGGCCTTATAGATTGATGCTAGAAGTTGGGAAGGGTACAGATAATACCAAGAAGTACAAGTGCTTTGATCTAGAAGAGGGGTTTCAAAGGCTGATTGTCTCATTTCTATTAAAAGCCCAGAGCATTATAAAACAAATAACTTGCGGTGAAATTCAAGTTTGCCAGATTGCTGTTTCATTTCTCCTGATTACAGCCCCCACTGCTCATGAGGAAATCATGTAGATTATTATGGCAATGGGGGGTAAGTTAACTGGGAGGTATGGAATAGATGTGGAGAGGGGATTACAATGTGGAGAAGGGATTAGTCTAAACAAAACACTGGGAAAAGCTTATTACTTTGAGCCAGGCTGTAGATAAGTGGTGTCCAATTGAATCTTCTGTGATGATGGAAGTATTCAATAACTTTGTTGTCCAATAAAGTAGCCAATAGTCACATGTGGCTTTTGAGTACTTGAAATATGCCTATTGAACTGATACAACTAGTAGAATGTTATACAATTTAAAATCACTTAATTATATATTTAAATAGTCATACATGGCTAGATATCACCATATTGAACAGAGCCACTCTAGGCCCAGGGTCAGCAAGCTATGACCACATCCAGCCTGTCGCCTGTTTTTGTATAGCCAATGAGTTAAGCATGGCTTTTACATTTTTATTTTATTTTTTTTTAAAGATTTTATTCATTTATTCATGAGAGACACAGAGGCAGAGGGAGAAGCAGGCTCCATGCAGGGAGCCCGATATGGGACTCGATTCTGGGACTCCAGGATCATGCTCTGAGCCAAAGGTGTTTAAACACTTAACCACTGAGCCACCCAGGCATCCCAAGGCTTTTACATTTTTAAATAATTGAAGAAAAACAAACAAGCAATATGAGACAGAGACTGCATATGACCTGCAAAGCCTAAAATATTTACTATGCGTCTTTTTATAGAAAAATGTTTGTTAACCTTTCTTCTAGACATTGTAATTAATTGATTCTCTAATGACAGTGAGCACAATGAGGTCAGTAGATTTTCCTAAGATTCTACAATCCAGACTAGTCTGTGTCTTCTCTCTATTACTCTGAGGTCCCCTTCCGGGCTAACATAGGGGAGTCCTGGTACTGATAATATAAGACAGGCACTAAACAGAGGGAAGCCACATGGGCCTATTGACTGGGGATCAAAGGGCCATGCGAGAGCAGAAGCAAAAGCAAGGACCTGAGGACAGGTCCTCATGGCTGCCAGCTCAGAGTCAGTTTAGGCTGAAATTGCCGCAGGGCCAAGGCTCCAGACAGGACTTAAGCTGGCCCAGCTTCCAAAGTTAGAATAGGAACCTGCGGGATCCCTGGGTGGCTCAGCGGTTTGGCGCCTGCCTTTGGCCCAGGGTGCGATCCTGGAGACCCAGGATCGAATCCCACATCGGGCTCCCGGTGCATGGACCCTGCTTCTCCCTCTGCCTGTGTCTCTGCCTCTCTCTCTTTCTCTCTGTGACTATCATAAATAAATAAAAATTAAAAAAAAAAAAAAAAAGAATAGGAACCTGAAAAGTCTTTCTAAAATAATGACTATGACTATATATGCCTCTGGAAGAATGAGGGTTTGATGAATGAGTTGAGAATCTGAGAGATAGGGCCATCTGCATGGCTCAGTTGGTTAAATGTGTGCCTTTGGCTCAGGACATGATCCCAGGGTCCTGGGTCGAGCCCCACGATGGGCTCCCTGATCAGTGGGGAGCCTGCTTCTCCCTCTCCCTCTGCCTGCTGCTCCCCATATTTGTGCTCTCTCTCTCTCTCTCTCTTTCTGTCAAATAGATAAATAAATAAAATGTAAGATTCTGAGAGAGAGAAAAGTGGGGGAAATTACTAAGAATTTCTGGATGCCATAATACATGCGTGCTCAGCCCCATTGTGGGTGTGTGTAAATACATTATGCAATTTTAATTGCCTCTAACATGACACTGTTACCATTGTCTTTTCTACAATACATTGCCTGGTTTAGCTCTGTATCATGGTACATTAAAAATGCCCAATAAATGTTAAGTATCATACTTGTTTTATAGTGGAGGAAACTGGAAACTGAACAATGGAGAGCAGTAGTGTTGGCTTCGGTCTATATCTGAGAGGATGTGTTGTTAAGCTCCTTCTTGTCAAAGGGAGAATTGGGAGAAATGTGGAGTGTTTGTTAATTTGGGGGATTGATGAAGAAGAGAAGCCTTCATAGATACATAAAACTGGCTTTAGTGTGAAGGCATGGATTATAGTTTCTCATATCCCAAATTATCAGATTGAATAGAAATTTTAGAAAAGAAAGAATTCTCCTAAATTCTTGTATGAGACTGAATATTTGTTTCCTGTTTCCTTTCGTCTGTGACACACAGCTAGAGCACATGTACCATTCTCCCCTTTAGTTAGGTGTGTTTGTGTGACTGAGTTCTGGTTAATAGAGTATGGCAGAAAGTTCCCTCCCAGGGTGGGTCCACAGAAACCCACATCATCCTCCACTTTTTCCCTTTTCTCCCAACTGTAATTGGATGTTGCATCCAGGACGACCTTGGGAAGCACACGTTGAAGATGAAAGAGCCTCCATCAGCCTGATTTTCTGAGGAATTCATGGAACATAGCTGACCTCCTGCCACTGTTGGAATTTTGAGAGCAAGACACTGAGTCAAAACACTGAGATTTCAGATTTCGTCTATCATAGCAGTCAATACACTTAAACAAATCCCCACCTACTTTGCTTCAATATCAACACCATGAAACATTACTTATTTAGTTCATCTACTGGCATGACTAAGTATGGTTCTTTCATTTGGAAGAAAATTCTGAAGTAGGAGCAGATCATTTTTCCCTGGAAAGAAACTGACTCTTGACTGAATCCTATAATAATCCAGAGACCACTGAAAAAGGCGAACCATTAAAAGACAGAATTTTGGGGGCACCTGGGTGGCTCAGATCATTATCTTGGGGTTCTGGGATTGAGCCTAGTGTTGGGCTCCCTGCTCAGTGGAGAGTCTGCTTATCCCTCCCTTTGCCCCTCCCCCCCAACTTTTGCTCTCTCTAATAAATAAAATAAAAAATCTTCTCAAAAAAGAATTTTTGAATGAAGTATATATAACAACCATTATTTTGAAAAAAACAGTTATTTTAGATTATTGTTCAGTTTTTTTTTTCACCATATGGGCCTTGCTGTTGGTTGTGGTTTGCAAGGAATGAAGATGACCAAACCATTTGCAGTTATACAGAGGATCAGGGTTGGCTTCTGCACATGAAGCTATGGTTGGACTTTCGAAATCTAATTTAGTGCTGTTGTAGAGTTTTGTTGCAAAGTGTTTCAATCTATTTTTCTGCCTAATTCTCATTCTTCCAGCTTTATTGATGTATAATCAACAAATAAAATGGTAAGATACTTAAAGTATACATTGTGGTACTTTGACATACATATATCTGGCCAATTCTGGGCTTACAGAAGATGTTACACACTAAAAGTTGCCTCCTTGCCTCTTTGCTTAGCTAGGAAACTTCAGAATTCAGAGCACATTTTAATTGGCCTTGACTATGCCCACTGAAAACCATAATATTAAAACTGCAGCATTAACAACCCATCATTGATCTGAAGGGATACTCTAATATTTCCTTGAAACTATGACCAAATAGTTCCACACACCACTTCAGTATTCAGGGCCAGAGAACAAATGTGGGCAGACAGATCAATAAAGAGGCTCTGGAGTCAGGCCAGCTAAGGTGTGAATTATTCCTTTGCCACATATTACTTGTGAACCTCAGGCAGGTTACAAAGTTTGTGCCTTCAATACCCAAATTGGAAAAACGTCTGCCTTGTTGTTTGCTGTGAGAAGAAAACAAAATGATGTATTAAAGTACCTAAGGTAGTGCCTAATCTTTAATTATTTTTATTAAAAAAATAAAGGTAATAAATATAGTGAAAAGGAATGGAGCACTATCTGAATTCTATAAAATTCATTCTATTTGCAATGGTTGTCTTACAAATGGTTGTCTGTCCATTAAAAATCAGGGGTAAAAGACCTTCTAGGAATAGCATCAGGCCTACAAGGCCTGGGATGATTTGCTCCTGCCTCCTTCTCACGTCCCCTTCACCTCTGCCGCTTCTCTCAGTGCATGTGTTCTCTCTCACTGGGGAGATTTTAAACCTGCTGTTTGCTGTGCTTCTCTTCAACCCCCTGCTTTGTCTGCTCCCCACCTTCCAGTCTCAAGTTTCTTCTGAGGTCCCCCACCAATTACCCTTGTCAGCTTCATTGGCCTATGTGCTCTCATTGAACCCTGCTTTTACCCTTTGTATCACTTCTCTCACTGTGCAGTTCATACATTCATTTGTACCATGAGTTGGATATGTCCATTTTGCACACCAGGCTAGGAAGCCGTGAGACAGGCACACAAGCAACTGCTAATTAGCTACTAAACTAACTAGTAAAGTAATTCATTTGTGGCTTCTTTTTATGTGGCATAACACGGCACTGTTATATGAACTTTTTTTTTTTTTTGGTTATATGAACTTAATAACATAATCATTCTTCATAAATAAATAACTAAAAGCATAGTGTGTGATTTGGCCTTTGTTTTGGAATTAAAACACACTCAATGCACAAGCCTACTTCACCTTCAGTTGAAATTTAACCACGTGACGGCTGCTTAGTGGACCACTTACCCAACAGTTTTAGTGGTGTGATAGAGTCCAATGGCCAGACCACGGGAGGCATTTCCTGCTGGCAGTATAGACGGAAGTAATCACCCTAGCTGGAATTTAGTCATGACATTGCAACAATACACCTCACCCCACGAAAGCTTATAAAATTAATTTTCTAGTGCAGCCACTGGCTTGATTTTTAGATATCTTTCCTTTAGGAAACTCCATTACATTTATTTTCCTCCTGTTTATCTTTCTACAGTTGAACAAAGAAAAATTAAGGGCAGCAATAAAAACAAATTTTCAAATACTAAATATGTTTATAGCATAGAAAATCATGACAAAGCTCAGATAATTCACTGTTTTGCATTTGCAATGTGCACATGAGTGAGCCAAATGATGTTTAGATTTTTCTTGGTTCTTTTTCAATAATGGGTCAGATAAATCACTGTCTGATTGCCTATTACATTCTTGAGATTGCATTGGGAATGACTGGCAGTAAAAGCCCCCAATTCAGACTCACTTGTGTGCAAACAATAAACATTGCTTACCATTTTATATTTATACCAATTGTTATAAAATAGTCAACAGCCAAAAGATACTTAGAAAGAAGCAGCATCTTGCCTAGAGAAAAAAATCTTTGACAAAAAATTTTCTCTATTTCCACTTGATTACGTTATTCCACGGCAAGGAAATAATGTGAGATATGAAGCAATCCCCAAAGCCATTTATAGCTTTGCTATCAATTACAACATAATAAGCTAGAGAATACAAATACACTGAATACTAAGGAACAACAATACCTTTGTTTGGTTCAAATATTATATTTCTAAGTGCATGTTTCAGAATCTCTAGACCAAGCTTACTGCACAGATTTTTCCTGTGCCTAATTTCTTTTTTCTTCATTTAAATAATACTGGTGATGACTAACACATCACTTATGAGATCTTTGCTCATTCATTCTCTCATTTAATTTAGTATTGCACTTTAAAAAACGAGGAAAATGATTTCTAAGACATGTAAAATAACTTGTCTAATGTTTGGTTAAATGGCCAAACACAGCTTGAACTCCTATCTCATTACTTCCAATCTGAATCTATACCTTTTAGGCAAGAATAATACTATTTGGTAAACTTAAGCTCCAGTGTATGACTTTCAGGGTTCCAAATATATGGCTTTATGCATTGACTGATGAACTGATAAATTTACTTTCTTGGTATTTATCCATTGGCATGGACAGTATGGTATCTTGCACTCTGTGGGGTATTTAATCTTTTGTATTTAAACTGTTTTAGTAAGCTCTGCAAAGAAAACAAAATAGAAGAGATAGTGTTAAACCTAAAAGAACTTAATTATAGAGTGACCTGTATGCATTTATGTGCTAGTGGAGCTGGAAAGAGAAGTCTTCTTGCAAAAAGTGAGATTGAAGTTGGGTCTTGAAGGCAACAATAGACTTGAATTATCAGGGAGAAAGCAGAAGGGCATCCCAGGTGGTGGAGACTGCATGAAGCATCTCTACGAAACATTTTAATGGCTTGTAGTGAGTAATTAATGTGGTTATTCCCTAGTATGTCTGCAGAGTTTGCATTTTAAATGATACTTTATCATTATAAGTAGTGTCTGATTCTCATGAGTGTTAGTTAAAAATTATTCCATAAAGATTTTATTAATTAAAAATTATTCAACCTTCATTATAATATAATCTTGAAATCTTTTAGGGTCTCTAGGGATTAATCTAAGTACTATAGATCACAAATCAGTATATAGGTTCAACTATGGTGAGGCTTTGAATGAGGGCAATGAACTGTCAGAAACAGGGTTTACTTCTGGGGATTTTTAGAGGCAGAAATGTGGCTGTTGTTACCACGGTAAAAATTATTGCTCCCTTGGTGACAAAGACGGGTACTCCCCACCCTTTGTGTGTGGATTTCAATCTCCTGGACTCTGGTGAGCAGAATCTAATAATATTCTGGGCAGGGCAGTGCCCAAATGGGACACAAATAGAGGGCAAACATGTGGAGGAGCAATGTGAGGTTCTGTCCTCTGCATGGGCTGGATGTATTTTAAAAAAAACAAGAAATGGGTTTCTGTCAATGCTCACCACTAATTCATTACTCTTCCTTGCATAGTGGGCTTCCATGATAGCACTCCAAGGACACAATAGAGAGAAGTTACAAATGAAACCCAAGGATGAATCTGCTTAGTGCCTGCTATGGGGAAGTGGTGGCCTGAATGGGGAGAGATGAGTATTTCCAGGAAACAGGAAGGCTAGTGGTGGAAGAGACTGTAGGTACTAGTAGGGAAGAAGTGGGCTCCCTGCTGGGATATGAGAGGAAGGAAATGGGCCTGATCCTCCAATCTTGAATGAGGGTACTATGCAAAAACGGTGATGATGCCAGGCCTAAGACGGCAGTCAAGCTAGACTGACCTCCTTTCAGCAACTTGCTCTCAGGCCTGGACTTGAAGCTACTGGTCCAAGCATTTTGGAGAAAGAATTTAGAGAAAGGCAGGTTGCTGAGACCTCAGATGACTTGGGAGTGACCACCAGCCTGGAAGAGCAAGAGAGTAGGTGGGAGGCAGCAAAGGTGGGTGGTTTTGTCAGTTGCTCAGGTGTCGTGGCCTTACTTCCAGCCTAGTTTCTGATTTATGCTGTGGGCCTCTATTCTGACTAGTGATTTAGTCTTCCTTCAATCTTCTATTGATTCAATATTCGTTCAAAATCCATTTAGTTAAGGAGGGGAGGGGGTGATTTTTCTATTAATAAAAAGTAGTATGTATGTAATAAAGGATTGATGTGCCTTGAAGCTACCACGATTTTCACTCATTTGGATATCGCCTTACTTCTGTAGCTTTTCTGTCATGCATACCTGGATAGTGTTCGGCATTCTTACTCTGTGATAATAGTAGAAATGTACATGGATGTGGGTACTAAGGCTTATTAGTGGTAAACAGCAGTATTCAGTTTCTGATGATAGCTGGCATCAGAGGCTGTTGGGTAGCCAGTCTCACTTTGGTGATTCACTCCGAATATAGAAATTGTCATGTGCACATAGAAATATTATTTAACAGAGGTTGGAATGTTCTGGTGAGGACTTTTGTTTTGGTTTCCACTTTTCATTTGAGGAGTCTTTCTTCTGCCCTGGGAGCAGGACCAAATTACATTGTGAAGGTTAAGGAGTCATGTGTGGACATGTGTCAGATTTATTCTCGAGTTGACACATCTCATTCCCATTATGGGCTGGTGCTCCAGGCAGCTGCCTAGCTCCCCCACCTCTGATTCAGCTCAGGGTATGGGGTATTCTGAGGTTGGTTGTGGCTCATAAAACCAATTGTCTCCAAAAAGGTGGGAAAAGAATTTTGGGAGGAGATTTCAGCAGATATCAGGGTGTGTATATGTGCACATATGGGTGGGTGGTGGAGGGAGAGGGTGCAGGATGGGACACCTTTGCACCTGGAGTGGGTGAAAGGAGGGCAGCAGGGAAAGAAGAGTAAAGGTAGAGACCCTGCGGCCAGCAGTTCTCTCTCTGCCATCACTTAAGGGGGTGATCTGGCCCTTTTTCCTTCCATAAGGGAGACAGGGTCAGTACCTGCATCCTGATGGTCTTAACATTCTCCTCTTTTCCTCTCATTGAAGGCTACTGGTTGTTACAGCATCATTGATCTAGATTTCTATATTCTCAGCAAGGCTATTTTACCGCTGCTGATCTGCCTAAAAATGTAAATGAGTACATTTAAATATCATGTTCTCAACAATTTTATGTTTTGTTCTAAGCTCAAAATAAAGCTACCCAGGTGTTCTTTTATAAATAGGAGTGCTTGAATTTAAACAAACCTTTGCATTATTCATTGCAACAAAGGAATTGGAGTTCCTTCTCTAGATACAACTAATTTTAACACTTTTTAAAAGTAATAAACCACCTAAGGTAATTAGCATACCACTAAGCATTTTCTTTCACAGATGTATCAAATTCGACTTGGAAACCATTTTGTTAAATGAACAATTATTCTGAACTCACTAAAAGTTATCTGTCATTGCTTTTTGGCTGTGATGACTTTATATTATCATAAATTGTTTTTAATTCAAGCCTTTGGCAAACAATTTAAATGAGATTTGCAATGTAACAGTGCTAATCTCACGGTTGAAATATTAAAACTTCATGCATGAAAGATTTATCCTTTTAATAAGATCAATCACACTGGACATCACTCACATTCTCCAATTAAAACCCACTTAATTCACAAACAATTTATTACAAAATTTGCCTATTCCAAATGCACATTAGCATAATAGATTTTCTGCCTCATTTAAGATAGGCAACAACTGGCCATACCTAAACTCAAGCCCTTACTGGTGTCAACATTTTTTAATTAATAGATAGTTGAGTCCAAAGAAAACTTCTGTTTTTATAAAACAGATATACCAAGAAGCATGCAGTAATAAACAGTTTAATTCAGTGGGAATTTTCAGCATTAAATCCATACATGCTCACAGCTAAAAGAATTTGTTTGGTCATTTAGTCATTTGTTTTTTAACATCACCTTGGGGAGAGAGGTCTCTGTCAAAGGAATATCTTTGAGTGTTCCCTCTTAGGTCTGGACACATAGACAAGTGGTACTATACTGGGGAAGGGTGTAACTGAACATTTGTTGGACTAACAATTGCCCTGTTTTCACAACCGTTTTGGTTGTGAAAATCAAATACCTGTGGAGACAGAGCAGGGAAAACTTGCATGAGGGCCAAGGGACTTCCTCAACAGAGATTTTTATCCCTTCTGTTTTGAGGTTCAGTGTTTCACTTGCAAGAATTGCCCCTGATAGAAGTCAACTGTGAAAAGAAGATCCTAGAAAATTGTAAAATAAAATTTAACTTAAGGATGAGGGCATCTGAACAAAAGGTTGGTACTTGGAACATTCTTTAGTGAGAGTTGGAAACCTAGCACAGGGAAAATATAGGTGTGTGTGTGTGTGTGTATGTGGTGGGTAGCGGTAGAGGTGTGTATTAACTGGAGAGCTATAACATTGGATCACAGGAGCATGGTGACATAGGTGATCAAGGCAGAGTTTCAGAGTTTAACACTGGTAGAGAGACCTCCTCTTGCTCCTTCTTCTACTCTGAAAAATTACAGTCCTGGACTACTGCCAGGTTACATTGCATAACAGTGTTCACAGCAATAAGAATGGAAAAAAGAGAACTGTTCAGAATGCCCAGTTATCTCCATTAGATAATTGGACACAAAACTGGCTAACTCAGGTTTCTAAATGCCACAACTTACAAAACTGGCAAGATGCCAACAGGTTGGGCACCAGTTGGAAAACTATGCTTTTCAAAAACAAAAGAGACACTTCCTCTCCATACAACCTATGACTGCTGTGGATGTTGGAGTCACAGACTTGCATCTAATATCCTACAACCCACCAGTTGACAGTCCCCTACTCAGAAGTTGTAGTCAGCTGAAACAGAAACTGGATAAAGTATTTACTGGTGAGGTTCCCTAGGAACAAATTATTGATTTCATCCACTTAAGTTTATGTCTTTCAAAAAGTTGTCTCACTTGAAGAAATATATATTAAAGTCAGAGAGAAATGTGAGAAATATTTTGTCAACACGAAGTCCAAAAGTAAAGAAAACAAATATATTTTGAGCAAATCCATGTAAGTGAAGTTTATTTTCAGTGAGTTAGATGACTAACACTATCTAGTTGTGAGTGGTAGAAAAACTGTGATGTGAAGAATTCTAAATATGTTAAAATATGGCGGTATATCAAGGAATAAAATAAGTGATACTTCATACTGAATTTGAATAAAAAGGTTGCAATTTTTATTAATAAAAGTATTTTTTCCACATGCTCATTAAATGAATGTTGAACAAATATGTGAACAATAATCATTTAACGGGGCATCGACTAATAAGCCCATCCCAGCTGTCCACAGGGAAATCTGGGTTGTCCTGCCAGATGCTGGAGCTGTAACATCCTAGCGTTACTTCAGTCTAGACAGGTCACCAGGTTTATTTTATTTTATTTTATTTTATTTTATTTTATTTTATTTTATTTTATTTTATTTTATTTTTAAGATTTTATTTATTTATTCATGAGAGACACAGAGAGAGGCAGAGACATAGACAAAGAGAGAAGCAGGCTGCCCTGCAAGGAGCCTGATGCAGGACTCGATCCTAGGACTCCAGGATCACAACCTGAGCCAAAGGCAGATGCTCAACCACTGAGCCACTCAGGTGCCCCACCAGGTTTATTTTAAACCAAACTAAACTGCAATGGCATATAGCCATGCCTCCTTCTTCTCTAGTATTTTCTCCTTATTACACTGAGAAACCTTAGTATAACTAAGAATTTTAGCTGAGTCTTGCCCCAATTTACCAAGGACCCCCTCCAACAGCTAACATTCCCAATTCAATTCATAAGCTTATTAGATACACCTTTGCTATCAGCATTAAAGTATCACTGTGTTTCAGTATCTAGAAGAGAAGAGTTATGCCTAACTAGGTGTCACATAGAAGTCTCCCTAACTCTTTGAGAGGGGAAGTCATTGATTATTGATTCATTCAGCATTTACCAGGCTCCTATGTGCTGGGTACTTATAGGCAGTAAGAACACAGAGGTGAGCAAAAAGACAAAATTCACATCCTCATTAGCTACCTAACCTTCTAGGGAGAAGATGGGAAACAGACCATAAGCAAACTGCAAAAGAAAAAATAAGGTGTATAACAAAGTGAAGAAAAATTAGCTAGCGAAGTTAACAGGAAGAAATGGATGGGAGTGTGAGTGTGAGTGTGAGTGTGTGTGTGTGTGTGTGTGTGTGTGTGTGTGTGATTTCTAAGAGTGGGGGTTTGGAGGAAGGCTTCACTAGCAAAGTAACATTTGAACAAGGACCTGAAAGAGGTGCAGAGTGAGCAGCAAGGGCATGTTAGGGAGGAACTTCAGGCAGAGGAAACTGCAAATGCAAAGGTCCAGAGACAGGACAATATCTGGTGAGGAAGTAGGCAGACCAGTTAGAAGGCCATGACATTGATCTAGTTAGGAGATGATGTTGGCTGCAGGTATGGTGTATATGGTGAGGATAAGGAAGAGGAGTCAGATCGTGGAAATATTCTGAAGGAGGAACCCACAGGATTTACCGTTTATTGGATACACAGTGTTAAGAGGAAGACTGACTCTATGCAGCGTAGCTAATGTACTAGCCCACCATGTCTCCCCAGCCTCTGTACCTTCCCTGACTGCCTGCATCTGCTACTTCCTGTTGGATCACCGGGGATCCCATATTTCTCTTGGGCTTAGACTTCTCCTTGTACACAATTCCCAGAGTCACATATTTCAGAGGCTTACTATAGATTCCCACCATCTCCTAAAAAGGATAGCTTGGATATCGATGAGGTAGGATGCTTAAGGAAGGCAGCAACTCTGGAGGAGTATATGCTATAGGTCTTCGGGTCTACTGACAGATTAGTATGCTTAAGCAGAAGCTAACTGCAGACTGCTTGGATAGGAGTGATGCAGAATCTGGGCAAGATGAAGTCTTACCCTGTTTGAGAGGAGACCTGGCTGCAAGGCTTTCCTGACCTGACAAGGATGCATCAAAATTTCCTGTGGGTTCTTAGAAAGGATTATATGAAACTCTCAGATAGACTGAGGAGGGAGAAAAGGCCTTTGATTTTTCAATGAAGAAGTCAATACTGTAAAGCCAACTTTTTGTTCTAAGAGTGTGAAGGAATAGCTCCTGGGGGCACAGTGAGGTCACATTTGCACTGTCTGAGTATATGCCTGTATGTGCTCACCTGGTGCAGCAGCTGGTCATTCATACATCATGCACAGTGAACTGGAGCTCAATGGATGCTTTACAAACATGAGGTTAATTGATGAAGGTGATAATGTGTGCAGACATAGAGGACTGGAATCAGTGCCTTCTGAAGAACAGAAGTTCTGTAATGAGAGGGTATTGTTGTTCCTGTGTGAGGAAGTGCTGAGCTGGAAATAATCCTCAAAGCATAGAATGTCCACATTGACTCAGATTACTGGGGGATTCAGAAGTCAAGTATAGCTTTAGAAATGGAGCATGAGGAGGTAATTCTTTCTTTATTGTGTAACTGGGCTGCAGAAACAACTGGAGCGCCTGTCACACTGTATTTGTAGTTCTGACTCTTCAAAGAGCAAGCAGCTTGAGGGCAAGGAGTAACGTCTTATTGGTAGCCCCTACCAGCTATAGGAATGCTGGCATATAGAGTGCTTAGAGAGTATTTAGATTGTATTTCCTATAGTTATAGTTTATTTAAAACCTAATTTGTTTTAATTAGATATTAAGTTTTTGAAAAACAAAAACCAAGTTTAAATTGTTTAAATTGTTTAAATTGTATTTAAATTGTATTTCCTATAGTTATAGTTTATTTTAAAACCTAATTTGTTTTATGAAATAAATTTTAAGAGAAAAGGGACGGAGGAGTACCCTAATGATATAAAGCAACAAAAAGGATAAAGAAACAATTACAGTGTAAGCACCTTATTTCAAGCCTGATTTTAAAAATAGGTTATAAGAATTATGACATTTTGAGACAATTAGAAGTTAGAATGCTAATAGGATATTTGACAATATTGAGGAATTATTTTGTTTTTCAGGTGTGAGCAGAAACCTTATCTTTCAGAGATATGTACTGAAACATTTATGGGTAAAATGTTATAATATCTGGGATTTGCTTTGAATTAATTCAAAAGAGGTGAGGTGGTTGGGGTTGTGGGTATGACAGGATTGGCCAAAAATTGATGGTTATTAAGGCTGGGTAACGGGTACATGGAATTCCTTATGCCACTCTATCTTTGTATATGTTTGAAATTCTCCTTGATAAATAATTAAGAAATTAAAAAAACCTAAAGTAGATATTAAAATCTGGAGAGCTGGAATAGCAGGCACTATTATGTTTTAAGTTAATGAGATTAACACACTTCTAAATTCTTTATTCATTTAATCTTTTGCTGCTGTATGTGTATATTCACAGGGTAGTAGATGCTTCAGTGAAGAAAGCATTTATTTTTATCTCAGAAGTCATTGAAATAAAACAAACCTTTAAAACATTTTCTTTCTTACTTGTCATATAAATCACTTTATATAGGACATCTTAAGACCCATGCCTTGTGCTTTAAAGTAACTCTATATTACTTGCAAACCTTAGCATAAATCCTCTTGATATGTTTAACTAAGATTTACTAAAATAAAACCTCAGGCCTATTTCTTCTAACAAAGGTATGTGCTTATACCCCTATCATTTGTTCAGCTTTTTCCTGAGGGTTTTGCCATCTTTACTCTGCATGATTATATTTATGTTGCAATTGGAAAGATTTCAGAACACCTATTTCACAGGCTTTAATTCCTGCATGGTCTTGCATAACTAACTGCCTGCAGAATTCTGACACCATGCACAGATATATGTCTAATTACACTTTTGAACTTAATGAAATGAATATAATTCTATCCTCAGATCACGGGCTAGATATTTAAAATTTTTAATTGGCTATTATTTTTCCAAGTAAGCTTACTGCAGTTTGAGTTTGAATTAAATTGGAAAGTATGTGTGAACAAAATTCTAGTATTTCTTGTTTTAAGTCTATTGTTACATATATTTCTAATAATAGATTAGCAATTATATTTGTTGCTATGCACATTTCATATAAGAATTATGTATATGTTTATGTAAACACATTATGGTAAAATATTTTTATAATGTAGAACTGTATAATATGCACCAACTCAGAAGACCTGTTGTTGATATATTTCAGAGGTCACGATTTGATCTGTTATAATTCTGTTCCAACAGAATTCTGTTTTTCTGTAAAAAGATAGTATTCAGGGTAGAATTTCAAATTCAAATGCTGACAGGGGTGAGACAGGTAACATAAATGAGTGAAGCCTAGTAAGTAGAATATGTATGTGATCACCTGGAGGTACCTGCCCTGTCTGTAGGGGGCAGCGTTTCTTAGCTCTAGTTGGTTGTAACTGCTGAGCCTACTGTTCCATATGTTCTATTTTTTTTCTACAAAAGCCATAAATCTATATTTATTATGTTAAATTTCCTGATTTAGAAAATGTAGGCAAAAGAAGTCATGCTTGTTTGCATGGAGCAAACACTGATTTAGGATAAGCAGCACTAGGACTTGGCCTCTGACTGCTTGCTACTGTAGAATTTCCACAACTTGCTTAACTTCTCAATACATGAATGTATTTCTTCTAATCAGGATAAGAATATCTGTTCTCTAGTCATCTCACAGGAACTTCTCTATGCTGACTACATATGCCCAAGCAAGATATGGAGCCACTTTATAGCCTAAGCCTAGCAGTGTGGATTGAAAATAACTAGGAAGATGGAGAAACAGGCACTTCCCTCACATGAGAGTGGGAAGATAAATTGGAACAATTTTATGGACAGCAATTTGGCAATATGTTAAATTAAAAAAATACACTTTTTTGCTCAACAATTATACTTGATGTATTCACAGGAGAAAAATCACAGATGTTAAATGACATGGTGTTTAAAATCATACAGGTTCATATAAGATTGTTCACCTCATATAATTTATGATATAAATACTGAAAAAATGTTAAAATAGCAAATTGGTCAAATAAATCATGATGTACCACATCACTGTTACAATTAAACATAGATAAATATCATTTTAAATGAAAGACAATTAGTTCTATACTGATTTATGTTTTATTTTATTTTATTTTATACCTAGTATATTTTTAAATTTAAATTCAATTTGCCAACATACAGTATAACTAACACCCAGTGCCCATCTCATCACATGCCCTCCTTAATGCCTATCACCCAATAACCTCATCCCCCCAACCACCTCCCCTTCCGAAGCCCTCATTTTGTTCCCAGAGTTGAGAGTCTCATGGTTTGTCTTCCTCCCTGGTTTTTCCCCATTCAGTTTCTCCTCCCTCCCTTATGGCCCCTTTCACAATTTCTTATATTCCACATATAAGTGAGATCATATGATAATTGTCTTTCTCCAATTGACTTATTTCACTCCACATAATACCCTCCAGTTCTATCCACATAAGTGTAAATGGTAAGTATTCATTCTTTCTGATGGCTGAGTAATATCCCATTATATATATTTTAAAAACATATTTTAATATATATAATATATATCATTTATAAAAATATATATATATTAAAAAACATATTTTAAATATTATATATATATATCTCACAACTTCTTTACCCGTCAATCTATCAAAAGACATCTTGGCTCCTTCCACAGTTTGGCTATTGTGGACACTGCTGCTATGAACACTGGGCTGCAGGTGACCCTTTGTTGCACTATATCTGTATCTTTGGGGTAAATATCCAGTAGTGTAATTGCAGCATCTATACAGTAACTCTATTTTTAACTTCTTGAGGAACCTCCATACTGTTTTCCAGAGTGGTCGCACCAGCTTGCATTCCCACCAACAGTGTAAGAGGGTTCTCCTTTCTCCACATCCTCACCAACATTTGCTGTTTCCCATCTTGTTAATTTTAGCCATTCTCACTGGTGTGAGTTGGTATCTCATTGTGGAAAAATCTCAAAAACACAAGCTAACCTCATATCTAAAGGAGCTGGAGAAAGAACAGCAAATAAAGCCTAAATCAAGCAGGAGAAGAGAAATAATAAAGATTAGAACAGAACTCAGTGAAACAGAAACCAGGAGTACAGTAGATGATCAACAAAATAAGGAACTGGTTCTTTGAAAGAAACCTTCAAATAAACAAGAGTCCAGGGCCAGATGGGTTCCTAGGGGGAATTCTACCAAACATATGAAGAAGAAATAATACTTATTCTACTGAAGCTGTTTAAAAAGATAGAAATGGAAGGATAACTTCCAAACTCATTCTATGAGGCCAGCATTACTTTGATTCCAAAACCAGACAAAGACCCCATCAAAAAAGAGAATTATAGACCAATATTCTTGATAAACATGGATGTTAAAATACTCAACAAAATACCAGCCAATAGGATCTAACAGGACGTTGAAAGGATTATTCACTATGACCAAGTGGGATTTATTCCTGGGATGCAAGGGTGGTTCAACATTTGCAAATCAATCAGTATGATAGATCACATTAATAAAAGAAAAGACAAGAACCATATGATCTTCTCAATTAATACAGAAAAAGCATTTGATTGTCTGTTGTAAAATATCATAAAGAAACTCTAGGTCTAATTCATTGGGATGGGGAATAAATGGAAAGTTATCAATGGAACAAAGTGCAAGAAAGTACTAGTAAGCCAAGACAAAGAAAGTAATGAGTAGGACTAATAAATCTATTGGAAAGCACACTAGAAGGCAAAATGGTCCTAAGCAGAACATCAAGCTCTAGGTTAATTAGGGACTAGGTGGTGTACATATGGAAGACAGGAATTTATTCACTTAAAATTTTTTTTTTTTTTTTTTTTTTTTTAGTTTTAATTGAAGTATAGTTGACATATACTAAATTAGTTTCAGGTGTACCACATAGTGATCCAACAATTATATAAATTATGAAATGCTCACCACAAGTGTATTAAAATATTATTGACTATATTCCCTATGCTGTACTTTTCATCCACATGATTTATTTATTTTATAGCTGGAAGTTTGTACCTCTTAATCCTCTTCACAAAATTAGTGAAGAGGAAATTGCCCATCCTCCTTTTTCCTTTGGCAACCACCACTTTGTTCTCAATGTTTATGAGTCTTTCTCTCTCTCTCTCTTTTTTAAAAAAAGATTTTATTTATTTATTCATGATAGACATAGAGAGAGACAGAGAGAGACAGAGAAAGAAAGAGAGGCAGAGACACAGGCAGAGGGAGAAGCAGGCTCCATGCCGGGATCCCAACGTGGGACCCGATCCCGGGACCCCAGGATCGCACCCTGGGCCAAAGGCAGGTGCCAAACCACCAAACCACCCAGGGATCTCCCTTCCTCTCTTTTTTATTTATTTATTCATGAGAGACACAAAGAGAGAGGCGGAGACATTAGCAGAGGGAGAAGCAGGCTCCCCACAGGGAGCCTGATGTGGGACTCAATCCCAGGACTAGGATCATGCCTGGAGCTGAAGGCAAGAGCTCAACCACTGAGCCACTCAGGCATCCCTTTCTCTCTCTCTCTCTTTTTGGTTGTGGTTGTTTGCTCATTTGTTTTGTTTTTTAGATTCCACATGTAAGTGAAATCATTTGGTATTTTTCTTTCTCTATTGGGCATATTTCACTAAGCATAATACCCTCTACATCCACTCATATTGTTACAAAAGCCAAGATCTCATTTCTTTTTTGTGGCCGAACAATATTCCATTGTGTATATATACCACATCTTCTTTACCATCAATCAATGAACACTTAAGTTGCTGCCATGGCTTGGCTATTGTAAATAATGCTGCAGTAAACATGGGGGTACATATATCTTTCTCAATTAGTGTTTTCATTTTCTTTGGGTAAATACCCAGTAGTGGAATTACTTGATCATATGGTACTTCTTTATTTAGGTTTTTGAGAAAACACTATACTATTTTCCATAGTTACTGCAGAAATTTACAACCCTATCAACAGTGCACAAGCATTCCTTTTCCTCCACATCCTTGCCAATACTTATTATTTTTAAAGGCAGGACTTCATTGATTCAGACTATTCTAAGACTAGTGGTCATTTCTGTGGCTGTAATGCTAGACCACAACACACATGTCAGATCTGGCTCTTTGAGCAGTCAGACCTAACACCAAACTGCTTGCAACTCTATAGATATACTAGACTCTTTCTTGTCTCTATACCTCAGTCATTACTACCCATGGGTCTAGAAAGCTCCTGTCCTACCTTCTCTCTACTAACTGCTACTCCTGATTTCAGGTTCAGTTGAGGTATGTTTTCTCTGTAAATCATAAGCAGTGTTAAGTTTTCTTCTTCTGTGACTACTTCTGTCTTTGCACTCCCACATTCTTTTGTAATGATCTGTTTCTGTGCCTGTTCTTGCACTGTCTTCTCCTCTGAGCTGGGAATTTTTTGATGAGGGAAATTATATTTTCCTCATATTTGTTTCTGGCAATAACACTACTCATTACACAATATAAGAAAATAGCATTGTACTTTCCCCATCATGGTGTGTATGAATTGTACCAGATGGTGTGCTGTGCCCCAACTATACAATTTTATGTGGTGGCCATGGACTTCAATATATTGAAGTCATGTATATATTTGTTTTTTTTTTCATACTAAAAATGCCTTGAAGCCCTGCTCTGTCTTTGTAGAAAGTAAATACCCAGTGTCCTTCTCCTAACCTCTAAAACTCAGTGTCCAAGATACTAGTTTTACAACCTCAAGGCTCACAGCTTTTTAAAAATAACAATATATTTTTATGATATAAGTGCAAATTTCTTTAAATCTGAGGTACTTCCTTTAAGTCTGGCCTTTATGTTTTATTTTTTTTAAATGAAAGAAAGATAAAGCCATTAACAAAAACATGTTGTTAATTATTTCCCAAAAAAAACCATTTTTTTTCTAAAAAAATATTTTTTATTAGTTATCTATATAAAGTGAGTCTTCTGTGATTTTCTTTCTAAATAATTTGGATATGAGTGCAGCAATCTGGAAAATGACAGTGGGTTTTTTTGTTGAGATCATTTGCACTTATATTAGGATATTTTTGGACATTTTGGTCAAATTGACATTAAAATCAAGTACTGTTATGTAATAATGAAATGACTTTTTTTTCACTTGATCCTCAAAATAATCTTATTATTGTCATTTTACAAGTAAGAAAAGTGAAGCTAAGCCGCGTTATAATGACTTGTCCAAGTCATGCATATAATTGGATATTTCTGACCACAAATCCTCACGCCTTTATAGCATACCTGAAAGCTTTCTTTAATTGTGTCTCTTTTTCTATTTAAAAGGTGATAATGTGATTATTTCAGGAGACTCTGAATCCACATTTCTTCACTTACTATGGTTTCCCTCACCTTTGAGTTGGAGATTCAATCACAAGGTTTTAAACTTGGACTACCTCTGGTAAATTATTATTTATATTTTTTAATTAACTATTGCTATTTGAGTTTTAAGACATAGGTAAACAATGTTAATGTTATAGAGTTTGGTTTCTTAAATGAAAGTAATCTATTAAATAAATTGAAAATAAACATTTCCCCAAGTTAAACAAATAGAAAGCTTTCATTATCTTGGCTTAGGCACATCGATTTTCTACCAAATTTTTTTTGGGTCTCTTGGAAAATCTAATCTGAAATCATCCTTAACATGATTTAATGAGAATAGATTGTTTTATCATTACTAATGCATTTTTATTTGATTTTCTTATGAATATAGAAGACACTGTGGTACTAGAAATCGTTAGAGGCATATAGAAAGATGCTTAGAGTTCAAAGTCAAAAATACTGATCTGCTACCATTTTCCTCCCCTACATTTTTATCTGCTTTTAGATTCTGAGAGGTTATATCCTTCTAGGTTGCTTGGCTTTCTGGTATTTTATATTTAACACTCTGAGGGAGTTCCCTCAATGGCTAGAAAACATGATAATCCACACTTTCAGAAATCCACAGCAGTTTCATGTCAGCTTCCTAAAATTAATAGAGCATCTCAGAATGTTTTTGCCACAGATATAAGTCTACAAATTTGTCATTGCTGTAATTTCCTCAAAGGGATTTTATAAGAAAACCATTTTCAATAGCAGAAAACATTTTTTAATATGAAATGTTTCAAGTACAGAAAATAATAAAAGAATAACTTATGTATCTAGTACCCAGTGTGAGTAATTATACGAAAATAGTCACTGAAACCCCTACAGAACATTCCCCACATCCCATTCCCCTCCTCTCCTTCAGGAGCCACCATTCTTTGAATTTGGTGTGTCTCACTCTCTTGCATATGTTTTTACTTTAATTACATATTGACATGCCTATAACAATAAATTCAGCATTTGATATTATTTTATACATTCTTAAATGACATATATGGTCTCAACATTTATATATCCTTCTGCAACTTACTTGTTTTAGCTCAAAAATGTGTTTTTGAAAATTATCCATATGATTGCATATAGCTCTAGTTCTCTCATTTTTACAGTTGTATAGAATTACATTAAATGAATAGACCAAAAATTTGTCCATTTCTATAATGATGCACATTTAGGTTAATTCATCTTTTTTGCAATTACTAACAATGCCCCATTGAACATTTGCTCAAAGATATGTAGTTTCAAATAGAAAAGTGCATTGTTAGCTGCATTTACTAAGTCTTTTCTCAAATCTTACCACCAGTTATGCTGAAGTTTTCTATTTTTTTTTTTTTAAATTGGCTACCTTCCCTGAATATGCACTTCCATTGAATGTCAATCAGTTGCTTCTGGATACTACTTGGAAGGTTTTGGTATGAGATATGCATATATATGAACTCCCTGCCCCCTCGCCTCCCGCAAAATAGAAATGTGTTAAAAAAGTATTGAAAGTGTTTATTTAGAAAGTTTTAAAGTTTTTAAGATTAGAAAATTATTTTCCAAGTTTTTAAAGCATACAGATGAAGCATTTTTTTAAAAAAAGATTTTATTTATATATTTGACATAGAGAGAGAGCACAAGTAGAGTGTCAGGCAGAGGGAGAAGCAGGCTCCCCAGTGAGCAGGAAGTCTGATGTGGGGCTCGATCTTAGGACCCCAAGATCACGACACCAGCTGAAGGCAGAAACTCAAAAGACTGAGCCACCAGGTGCCCCTAGATGAAGCATTTTAACATGAGAAACACATCAAGTCAGCTATAACGTCTTCTAACAATGAAAGCATTTCTATATTTTTATTCTTAAAATATTCTATTTATTTAAAGAAAGTAATGCCAACTCAGCTTTAAATTTGCCAAGTCTTTTACCAAACTTTTTGTATGGTACAGAGACTGTGATTATTGTTCATCTCAGTATCAAGTATAATAAAATTTGCCTGGGATGCCTGGGTGGCTCAGTGGTTGAGTGTCTGCCTTTGGCTCAGGGTGTGATCCTGGAATCCCGGAATCGAGTCCCACATCAGGCTCCCTGCATGGAGCCTGCTTCTCCCTCTGTCTATGTCTTTGCCTCTCTCTCTTTCTCTGCATCTCATAAATAAATAAATAAAATCTTAAAAAAAATAAAATTCTCCTCTTACTGATAATATAATTCATAAAACCCCTCAGTTGGGCACATTTGGACTAAAATTTCTACATTACGTTGGAGCTCAATCCTAGGACCCTGAGATCATTACTTGACCAAAGTCAAGAGTCCGACATTTAAGTGACTGAGCCACCCAGGCTCACCACTACTTTAAAATAGTTTTTAAAATAGTTTTTGCAGGGGCGCCTGGGTGGCTTAGTTTGATAAACGTCTGGCTTTGGCTCAGGTCATGATCCAGGGGTCCTGGGATTGAGCACCTCAATGGGCTCCCTACTCAGTGAGGAGCCTGCTTCTTCTTCTCCCTGTGCCCTACCCCCTCCCACTCATGCTCTCTTTTGCTATCTCTCTCTCTCTCTCAAATAAATAAAAAACAGTTTTTGCTACACATAAGCTTCAAAACTATACTATGATAAACAAATATCTCCATTAAAGACAAATGATTATAAAATAGCTCTCTTGAATTGACCACAAAACATATGGCAGGCAGCTTATATAATTTACTTTGTAGTCCATGTATATATCTCCATTTTACAGAGGAGGAAATCAAGAAATTAAGTAATTTGGCTAAGTAAACTATTAAGTGGCTGAATTGGAATTTCAACTTTGACCTGTGCCTTTGCTATAGGACTATGCTGACCTTGAAACCCAGAAATAGAACTCATGATTCATTCATTCATGGATTTTGTCCAACAGGCTAAGGGAGTGGGGATGGGGATAGATGAGGTATGTTGGTAACGGGGTCCAGGTCTGGTTTATGCTGAGTGAGATGAAAAAGTATTAAAGGGTTTTGAGCAGAGGAATTCTGTAGTCTGTCTTAGTTTGAAGAAGCATTTTGGCTGCTGTGTTGAGAACAAACTAATGGGGAGTCAGGGAAGAATAAGGGCCAGGAGCTTTTAAACTACTAAAATAATCCAGGCAACACATGATGGTGGATTAAAACAGGGTCACAGTGTAGGTGGTATTGAGATGTGGTCAAATTCTCTTTTTATAAAAAGATTTATTCATTAATTAATTTATTAAGATTGTATTTATTTATGAGAGAGAGAATAAGCAGATGGAGGGGCAGAGGGAGAGGAAGAAGCAGATTCTCCCCTGAGCAGGGAGTCCTACCTGGGGCTTGATCCCAGGATCTGGAGATCATGACTTGAGCTGAAGGCAGACACTTAACTGACTGAGCCACCCAGGCCCCTCAAAATTTGTTTATTTTAGAGAGAGAATGAGCATGAGTGGAAGAGACAGAGGGAGAAGGAGAGAGAATCTCAAGCAGACTCTGCACTGAGTGTGGAGCCTGATGCAGGGCTCAATCTCACAACCCTGAGATCACTATCTGAGCTGAGACCAAGAGTCAGAGGCCTAACCAACTGCAGCACCCGGGTGCTCGAGATGTGGTCAAATTCCTAATATGTTTCAAATATAGATAACAAAAGAAGATTTCCTGAAATAATGGCTATAAGGAGATGGAATATGAAGGAAAGAAAGGAGTTGAAGAGGCTTTTCTGATCAACATTTTTATTTTTCCATGATGGTGGTGCTCTGATCCTTTATGTGCTGGGCCTGCCCTTGGAAGATAAGCTCTGAGGGTTTTGGCCTGAGCAACGAACAGGCCATTAACCAATTTGGGGAAGACTGCTAAAGAAGCAGTTTTGGTAAAGAAGTAAGATGATTTGTTTTAGACATAGTAAAATCAAGGCATCAATTCTATATCCTAGTGGAGATGAGGAGTAGACAGTTGGATACCCAAGCCCAGAGTTCAGGAGTAAAGTATAACATATTAGCTGTATTTGAACCCAAGGGGAAGGTTGAAATTCCAGTTGTGCTTAGAAGCAAAGAACAAACCATCTTCAATAGAAATAATTTTTAATGCAAAATACTCTGGCTACCCTCATTTTTTTTAAAATAGAAGGTCAGCAATTATAGAAACTTAGAGAAATCACATGAGAAAAAGTGAGCCACAGCTTCATTGCACTTCTTTCTCAGCTAAGAAGCAATGGTTAATCCATTCATTCAAAATGGTAGGACTGTCAGGTATAGACATGCTGATTCTGCTCAGTGAAGGACAATCTCAATTTGCTAATAAACCGTGTATGTACTGAACTGGAGTCTTGTTAATAATTCATTATAAATTACTTTATGAACAAATATGTAATTCCTTTCAGGAGTTCATTTGAACTAGCTGAATGCATTATAGTGACTAATTCCACGAGCCTAATAGTTATGAAAATGTGTCAGCAAATAAAAATTTCAGTGTACCATCAATTGATATATTCTTTGCATTTCTCTTTGCTAAACGAAAATGGAAAGGCCTTTCTGATGCACATTTGTAGTTTTTAACGATGGTGGCAGTTTTCTGAACCCTTATGTTCTGGGCCTGCCCTTGGGGGAAGCCGGTTTGCCTGTGAAAGGTGCTTGGGCAAGAAAAAAGAGCTGCTTCCCAGATGTCCGTAAGTTAATTCCACTTTGAAACCATTATCATGTCTTTCTGCCTGATGCTTGGTTCATTTTACATCTTGCACCTGAATTACTACCCAGCTCATCTAATTTGTTTTTATGGGATGCTGTTGTCAAATAGACACAATATTTTACACCTAAAGAGACCAATGTTTAATCATGCTCTGAGTGGGGATTTGGAACACTGCAATCTAGTGACAGTGACTGTTAGGATTAATGCCTTGAAATGCGTGAAGAGGGAGGGCACTCAGGCTCCCTTCACCTTGTCAATGCATTTCTGTAGCTGCTTTAGTGGACCCCACTGACCATCAGCATCTGCTATGGAAGCATGCTATCTGCTCTGCTCTGTCTGGAGAGCGCTATTTGTAGCAATTTGGAGCCCCTTTCTCCCTTCAATCAAGTCATTTCAGACAGTCACCATGGCACGAGTTCTTTCCCACACATGGAGTGGCAGCTGGGCCGGTGGAAGCCATGGTGATGGTGAAACAGCTGGTTCCAGTCCTGGTTCCGTCATTCAATTAGTTGGCCCAGGAAAGTCACTTAATCTAACTCCTCCATCTAGAATAATGTTCCTAAGAAGGAAAAATGAAATAAGAAATGGGAAAAGTCATCTTATTTTGTGCCAGCCCCTGTGCTGATGGGGTCCAGTCAACTTCATGATCTGAGTTTGGCTTATTTTGCTGCCCTCACCCCTCCACATCACCATCTGGCTCTCTGTACCACAGCCATCAGGACCCCCTTCCTGTGAGCCAGTGCACCATGCTGTCCTCCATCCTCCTGGTCTGTGCAGATGCTCTTCCCTCTGGGTGGCACCCTCTTTGCTTCCTCTCCATCTCCTTAACTTCTGCTTGCTTTGAGTCGTACTCCCATGAGAAGGTTTACTTGCCCCCTTCCTTACATGTGGCTTCGATGCTGTGCTCTGAACATCTCCCACACCTCCTGTCATAAGCTTCCTCACAGCATATGGAGAATTCCTGTCCCTAATGGACTGTCAGTTCATCATGGAAGTCTCCCTAGCACTGACGGATTCCCAGCATCTGGCACCTGGTTGGTACTTGATAAAAAATATGGTTGCGTGTATAAATATTGAACCTCAACTAGAAGCAAGTCTCTGTAGCAGGCAGTTTGGGGATATAAAAAATTGACTGAGCCCTCAGGGAGAGAGCTTACCGTCTGGTGGGCTGATTAGACTTGTATGTATAAATTATAATACAAAATAAAATGTAAGAATTATTGGATTAAAGATTAGCGTATAGAGTGCTATTGTGTTAAGCAGGCTTCTGGGACTTATTAGAATTAGTTTTCTATTATAGGTATCTCATTTTATTATAAATTATGGCACTTTAAGTTATTGTAAATGTACATTAAATATATATTATATTTTAAACTTCCATTGATATTTTCAGCAACTACCATGATCTGTTAAATTTTTAGAAACTCTAATCTCACAGCACGTAGGAATTGATTCTGGCTTCAAATGTGAGGTATGCTATGGGAGAAGAATTCTAGCAAAGCAATTTCTTGTTAGCCCTCAGGTTGAAGACTTCTTGCATTACTTCTTAATGACAGTTTTAATCTTTAGTAGAGAACTTCATGCTTTCTAAACATGATTTAAAAACAAAGAAAGTGACCATTTCATTCCTTTCATTGCCGGAATGTGGGCTCTTACTATCTTTCCCCCAGGTTACTGCAATGTTTCTTTCTCTCTCCTCTGCCCATTGTCTTCCCTGCCCCTACACTTAAGAGTCCCAAAACACAAATATAAATAGTCAGCCCTTGCTTTAACATCTTGGGATGAATGGCTAGTGGCTAAAGGGTCAAGTTCTAGTTCAGCATAGAAGGCCCTTTAATTTTTGCTGACTTTCCTATTTTCCACTTTTTATCATAATTATTCACTTACAATTCTCTCCCTATTTGGACTGTGAGTTCCTCAAAAGTAGGAACCCTGTGTTATTCCTCTTTTTACCTATGATGCCTGGCACTGAATGGTTAGTCAGTAAATGTTAGATGAATTACTTTTATGCAACTCCTCAGGAAAGCTGCTCTAAGTTCTGAGTGATTACTGATGACATCAAACTGGAAATGTCTTAAACAAGTGTTTAAAAGTATAATTGGTGTTATTTGATCAAAAGAAAACTAATTTAGTAAAATTCTCAATTATCATTTTTTCTTGAGAGCTATGCCATTAATAGCCACTCTTGTGGCTAAACACTGAACATCACATGAGAGGGTTGAGTTGTGGCTGAGCTAGTAGGTCTGAGTCCAGGAGATCCCCTCGTGGCTTCCACAGTCAGATTCCTGATGCAGTGACAGTGGTCACTGAAATCTTAGGATATTGCCAGAGGAATATGTACATGCACTGGAAAAATAACATCTGTAAAAGTTGAAGCCATATGTCCTTCCATGGTTTGAAAGTCTTTATTACTATCTATCATGTATAGTAAGACTGATGAAAGGAAAACAAAAACTATTTCACGGATGCAAACTGGGGAGAGGCCATAGTTTCATACTGCCTCATCTATCTGGGACTTGGCCAAGGAAAAGAGAGCAAGCAAGTAAAAATTCTACGAGCTATCAAAAAGACATGTTACCATGCTTCCCAAATGAAGAGATGGAGGCACTTCTAAATAGCACTAAGCTTAGGGAGCCTCCTGTGTGTAAGCAATACTGATTCACATCCCCAAATTTTGATAAATGGTAGGAAGAAACACTTCACCTCTAGTAGCCCTCTGTGTTTCCATGGAGTGAATAGTCTATTCCTCAAGAAGGAAAAGTATGGAAGATCACTTCCAGTGTCTTCCCAGGGTAGAAGTCATAAATTTTCTGATTGGTGAGTTTGGAGAAGGAATCGACCATGCCCCTTTCAGAATGTCTGTCCTTACAATCAGCCTATCTGCTTGTGTTTTCCCCCTTTCATGTAAAAGCCTGCAAGGTTCATTCTGCCCCCGTGTGGGGGAGCCTGTGGTTATTCAAATGCACCTGTACCTGGGCAAGTTACCCTAATTAAGAGGTACATATTAGGCCATGTGGTCACACATTTAGGGTGCATGCACCTTCCCAGACCTTGTCAGTAATAAAACTGAGTTTGATCATTTTGTGTCTGCCCTTTATGGCTCAGTTGGTTAAAAATTTGGGAGGAGAATACAGGATGTCACTTACTGTCCACCCCACCCATACTCCCAACACTACAATCACCTCTTAGGCCCATCTATATGTAAAGAACATGATAGATACCAATTCTTCACATACTCTCAACACACACACAGTATAATATTAAAAACCTAGAGTCTACATCTCATCCATTCCCCCTCTCCCCAGAAGTAACCAGCATCACTAGGTTGGTGTATCTCCAGTGGCTGGCTAGATTTCATTTTCTCTTTTGTAATTACATGTTAGCACCATTATATAAACTTTATTTTCCCGAATTCACATCCACTGACTTTCTACAAGCTGAATTTTTTTTTTTACCAAGTTTGTTAGTGCAAATGACTAGTGGAAGGGACAGTGACCTAACTTATAAAGTAATGATGGACTGCTGAAGTTTGAAAGAAATTAGTTATCAGGAGACTTGAGTCAAAGCTTGCTGTGTGACAATGAACAGATCAAACTCATTCAGTTTCCTCATTTATAAAATGAGAAGCCCTGTAGCCATCACGTTAGGTTACAAGATTTGTGTGAGAACCAAATAATTATGTGTATGGAATGCTTTTTTTTTAAAAAAAAATATTTATTCTCTAAATACAGAGAGACAAAGAAAGAGAGAGAGTGCACGTGCATGCTTGTAACTGGGGGGAGGGACAGAGGGAGAAGGAGAGAGAGAATCTCAAGCAGGCTCCATGCTCAGTGCAGAGCAGGACCTCAATCTAGTGGCCCTGAGATCATGACTCAAACTGAAATCAAGAGTCAAACGCTCAACCGACTGCCACCAGGCACCTATAACATCCTTTTTAATAGATGAGAAAATAAATGTCTCCAGCTGGGGGTCAGTAAGCCATGAGAAGTCACAACAATAGATGTCCTAGTCCTTGAGTTTCTGGTTTGAAAAATGAACAAACAACACAGTTTTTTTTTTCCCCAAAGTATAAAAAGTTATTTTGTCCTGGCCCCAGATTGCTGAGATTTTTCCAGGAAAATACTGAATTTATAGAATCAATTTTTCTGAAAAATTCCAAATACTGTAATAAATAACTGCTTGTACATGTGTATCTCTATCAAGGGCATCACTACTAATTAACTGATTAAAACAAACATTAGAAAAATAAAGTCTTAATTTATGATTGGAAATTACGAAAGCCTACACAAGTAGCCCAGCTTTGAATTTGTAAGTAAACAATTCAACATATGAGTATATGATGAAATTATGAAAAATTCAATTTAGAGGCATCCAAATAACATTTTGCTTTTTAGGTAAACATTCTACTGCTAAAAAGGTACCAACAGTTTTCAACCTATTAGCAGACACTGAGGTCAATAACATGTTTGGTCTTTTTTTCTTTAGGGCATGAAATAATAATACTTGTTTTCAAGGTAACAAGAACACTCTGATAGAGTCAGTAAGCTAACTACTTAAGAAATGTCAACAATATAGATCTTAATACAAGTGGGCACTGGAGAGAACAGTTTGAAATGCCCTACATAGCTGAGGTCCTTGTGTAGTCTGGGCATAAGAGAGAGGCAGAGAGTGGAAAAAGCATTCTCCTCTGGAACAAAAATCATTCTGAGAGTAACATTTTATGTATATCCTTTGTTACTCTGAAATCAGAGCATCCAAATTTAAGGGCTGTGTGCTGTGATGGAAATAGCCCTAAACTAGAAGTTTCAAGATTTCAATTCTACTTATCACTCTTCCATTAACTATTTGACTCCTGGCAAGTCAATTTCTTTTTCTGGGAATCACTTTTTTTTTTTTTAGCCTATAAAATGAGATGATAAGCTAAATGAGACTCATAAGCATATGATTGACCAGGTGAGTGAATCTGTGGCTTATTACATTGATGTCTCAAAATGAGAAACCTGAGCATAGAACAAACCTGAGCTCCTTATCTTCCCCAGGCCTCAATTTTCTCCTTTATAAAATGGATACTTCATTGGATTGTTGTGGTGATTAAGTAATATTTGGCAGGTAAAACCCTAGCATAATGCTTTCCACATGCTACATATTAGAAATTGATAGCTATGATTCTTACTATGTGCTAGATGTTTTGAACACTTGATCCCAGTTGTTCACAAACTTTAGCATGATAGATCATAGTCGCCTGGAGGTGGGGCTAGATAATTTGCATTTCTAACAAGTTCCTGGTGGTACTGATGCTGGTGGCCCAGAGACCACACTTTCACAACTACTGCATCATTTCATTAAATCCTCATCAAACTCCCCTGTTTTATGTAATATTACTTCAAAAGAGAGGTTAAGTAATTCATCCCAGGTGCAACAGGTGGTGAGTACTTTCACTTATGATTGAAAAGTCTTTAGACGTAACTTTTCAAAATGGCTGAATGAGATTCTCCTACTAGTTGTTTTTAATTTTCTAATAACTTTTAAAGTTTATTTCAGTAATCTCTACACCCAACATGGGGCTTGAACTCATGACAGTGAGATCAAGGGTTGGATGCTCTTCTGACTGGGCCAGCCAGGTGCTCCTATTTTTGAGAATTTTAAAAAATATTTTAATGCTTTTGAAATTAGGAAGTGATCGATGTTACTCAAGAGGAACATGAAGGTGGCCAGACAGGAGTATATAGTAAAATAGCTGTCATTATCGGAGACTATGTGATCCTACCTAAGAGTAGAAAATATCTGTCCTCTTGAGTAACATCTTAGTCAACTCGGCAACACCAAATACATTTGAAATTTTTTTAGATTTTGTTTAAATTGAAGTTAGTTAACATATGATGTATTATTAATTTCAGGGATAAAATTTAGTGATTCATCAGTTGCATAAACACCCAGTGCTCATTATGTCCAGTGCCCTCCTTAATGCCTATCACCCAGTGACTCCAGCCCCGCACCCATCTCCCCTACAGCAACCCTCAGTTTGTTTCCTATGGCTAAGAGTCTCTTAGGGTTTGCCCCCTTCTCTGTTTTTATCATACTTTATTTTTCTTCCCTTCCCCTATGTTCATCTATTTTATTTCTTCAATTCCACATATGAGTGAAATCACATGGTATTTGTCTTTCTCTGACTTATTTTGCTTAGTATAATACACTCTAGTTCTGTCTACATCATTGTAGCCTTGTGAAGCCACTCTGGAAAACAGTATGGGGGTTCCTCAAAAGGTTAAAAATAGAACTACCCTACAACTGAGTAATCGTACTACTATGTATTTATCCGAAGGATACAACAATAGTGATCCGAAGGTGCATATACACCCCAATGTTTATAGCAGCAATGTCTATGATAGCCAAAGTATGGAAAGAGATATCCATCGATGTCCATCCACTGATGTCCATTGACTGATGGATGGATAAAGAAGATGTGGTATATATACATACAATGGAATATTACTTGGCCATCAAAAAGAAATCTTGCCATTTGCAAAAACATTTGAATTTTAACTTACGTACGGATTCCTAATGATTTCCTAATGACTTAAAAAATATCACAATATGATTGGGATTTGAAAGGAATATTTTGCATATTGTCTATGTAGAAGAAAGCCTGCCATACCTTAAATAATGAAATTAAAAGTGGTAGAAATAGTCAAACTCTTTGGTGTAGATCATAGTATTTTAAAAGCTGGGAGAACAGATGTGCCTGATTTATGCATTGTGATGTCTATCATCAAGCAATGAGGCTCTGTCAAAAACTTCCAAATTGCTTTGAAGAGAAGCTACTGAATATATGGTATGAGTAATTCAGGAGAGGAAAGAACTCCAAGTTTAACCAGAGAGGAAATGCAGACAGACTCAGTTACTTTTTCAGATACCTAGGAATTAAATGGTCAATCGTAACACTGTCAACTGGGTGGGGGTAAAATCAGGGCTTGAGTTAGATAAGCTAAATGTCCATCCCGAGTCACACAAGCTGCCCAGGTTCACAGGACTCAAATGAAATTTCATCCTAGGAAAGTGGATAAAGAAGACTCTGACTTCAATTTTAAGAGTGCGTAATTGTACAGATAAATTACAATGTTGGTTAACTGAAAATATTTGGTAAATAAATAATATACTGTGTTCTTTTCACCCAAACAAATCTGTGAAGTTGTACCTCACAATCAAAGACATCTAAAAAGCAAAGAAATATGGCATATATTTGCACCATAGTTTAATTGGTCATAGTTTCCAGCTGTTGCTATTACAAAGTGGACTACTATGAGCACATTGGTCCCTCAAATTTTTCTGTAACTGATTATTTCTTTAAGCAAAGTGTGACTTGGTCTGGAGGAAAGGCTATTTTGAAAATATGTAGGTGGGAACACAACATTCATTGTCCCTCTTCCCCAATATTGAAAATGGACACTCCTGAATTTCTACATAAAGAATCCACCACACTGCAAACTCCTCTTCCACTGACTCCGGGGGTTATTGCTTTAGAAAGGAGAAACCAGAGGCTAATTCTACTTCTTTTACTCTGACATTTATAGAGGTAAAATGATTAGATTATTTTTAGTTAATATTCCCAACCTTTTCTTTCTTTTGCAAACTGAAGCAATTTTCTCTCGTAGTATAAGGAATTATTGGTTATTCTTCTTTTGCATCTTTTTCATATTCATGGATAGAATTGCTGCCCTTTGAATAAGACAATTATTCCCTAAAAGATAAAAATGAGTTTACTTCCCCTACGGTTCTGGAGTAATTATATAAACAAAATTTTAGAATGCAAGTGAGAATAGCAAAATAGGAAGAACTGTTGGCAGAGTTAATTGGCTGATCTTCTTATGAAGATCTAATTTGGGATGTCAATTGAATTTTTGGAAATCATTGCTTATTTCCTTTGAGGATTATTTATTGCTCACTGTAATTTGAATGTATAATACATAGTTTGTTCACTTTTGCATTATAGCTTGATTGAGAAAAACTATTTCTATCAGGGAGAGATAAAAAAATATTTTTGAATCAGTTTTCTACACTTTCAGTACTAGTTTAGAGAAAATATACAGATGTAAAATGAGCACATAATGAATTGCTAAATGTATCATGATTTCATTATTTCCTGACATTGGAGAGACAGCAGTGACCTAGTGGGAAGAGGACTTTGGGTATGCGAGCTTTGTTCTGGGTTTTGCCACTTTCTAGTTGAGACCTTGGCAAACTCAACTAATCTCTCCGGTCCTCAATGTTAAACATGTAAAACAATGTAATTGATAATATCTTCCTCCTTCCTTCCTTTTCTGTCCCTCCCTCCTCCTCTCTCCCCTCTCCCTCCTCCTCCCCCCATCCCCTTATTGGTCTTTGTCTTCCTCTTCATCTTTTAGGAGACAGTATACTGACTTTGAAATTAGGCTTTGTTTGCCATCTTAATTCTGCTATGTGATCACATTGGCAGTTTGCCCCACTGGGCTTCAGTTTCCTCCACAGGAACATGGTAATATACTTGGCGGGATGATATTGAAGATTAAGTGAGATGGTCTATGCAGGCAGTGAGTATGACAGGCACATATTAGGCCCTCAGTATAGGATAACTGTTATCTCATAATGTGAAATACATTGTGACAGAACATTTACAAAAGCCCTTTCTCCATATGAAGGGTGGCATAGCCTTGAAATGTGGAAGGAGTTCACCCCTAGCTCATTTGGTATGTCTGATGCTCTTCAGTGTTGTACCTGGGACTCAGTCCTGAAACTGCTTTCTTCCTTCCCAGAACTTGCAAAATGTTGACTTCCAAACTACTACTAATTTTAATAAGTTTATGAACTTGTGAGTCAAATGGGACTTCTTATTATTGAATTACTTCCTTAAAACTGAAATTTGAAAAATGAAATTAAAAATCAGATTCTAAACTTCTTGGCATAGAGCCAAGTAAGAACTCTATAGTAAGAGCCAGTACTGAACCAATACTCTCTTCCTTCTTGGCATCTCCCTGTATGACTAGTCCATTTTCCACTTATCTTATAGATGAAAGCCTCAAGATTAATTCCCCTCACTCCTCCCTATGACACCCAAACCTTCCTCTTGTGGAGTTTCCAGTATAAATCTTAGAGTTCACTTCCTCCCCATACATAGCCTTCTATATCCACGAGTCTGGTAGACCTTAATAGAACATCAACTAATTTATACATTCATTATTTCCTCAGTGTTTATATGTTTGTATTCATGCACTGATACATTTCTCTTAGCACTGACAAGTTTCAGTACATAATAAATATCGGTTGGATAAGCGACTGAATGAAGTTAAATGAAATGGGTATGCATATATATGTGTGTGTATGTGTTGTGTGTGAACACGCTCATGCATGTGTGCTGTTTGGTAACACATGTTACTATAAGAACTCATTTAATTACTCTTCTTTCTGTTTTATCTTCCTGATAGTTCTCTCTCGTACATCAACTTGTCATACTTAAAAATGCTCGTTATTTTTTGAAACTAAAAATTGTGCATGCTATTTTATTTTTAAATCTGAAGGAGGTAAAATCCAAGATTTTTTAAAAAAGATTTTATTTATTTATTCATGAGAGACAGAGGGGCGGGGGGGAGAGAGAGAGGCAAAGACACAGACAGAGGGAGAAGCAGGCTCCATGCAAGGAGCCTGATGTGGGACTCAATCCTGGGACTCCAGGATCACGCCCTGGCCAAAGGCAGGTGCCAAACCGCTGAGCCACCCAGGGATCCCCCAAATCCAAGATGTTTTTAAAAATTACCCAACAAATGCATGAAAGCATTCTCATTGTAAAATAATTAAATTATTAAAAGAGTATCCTAGCAAAATGCTGAAGGCCCTCTTCATACTCAATCTCCCCAATCCCACTCTGCTCCCCAGAAGTAACTAGATTTGGCAATCTGTTGTGCATCCTTCCTAATCTCCTTTCTCCAAAATTATATACATACATAAACATATACAAATACATAGATTTTTCATATAAAGGAGACCATATCATATGCGTTGTTCTACTACCATTCTGTTTATCAGCATGTCTTAGTATTCTCTTTACACGATTATCTTCTTTTTTTTTTAAAGATATTTATTTATTTATTTATTTATTTATTTATTTATTTGAGAGAGAAAGAGAGAGAGAGCACATAAGCAAACATGGGGAGGGGAAGCGGGGGAAGGAGAAGGAGAGGGAAAGAGAATCCCAGATAGACCCTGTGCTGAGTGTGGGGCCCCATGCGAGTCTTGATCCCACAATCCTGAGACCCTGACCTGAGCCAAAACCAAGAATTGAATGCACAACCAACTCAGCTACCAAGGCACCCTATTGACCATCTTTTTAAATGGGTATAGAATAATCTGAAGTGTAGTTGTTTTGTAGTTTATTTGACCACTTTGCTTGGAACAATAATCAGATTTTTCCCCTGACTTTTGCCTGTCATAAGCCATACTTCAGTGTTGAACATTCATTGTTGTACAGATGTGCAAGCATTTAAGTAGGACACATCCTTAGGCACAGATACTAGTCAAAGAGCATACATGCTTAAAATGTTAATACATGCCACTATATTGCTTTCCCTGAAAGCTTTGCCAATTATTTATACTCTCACCAATAATTTATCAGGATCCTAGAGCAAGGCATTTCCACTCTAAAGAAGAAGATGATTAATTATCTCATCATAAATTGTGACCAGATAAATTCAGTGATTGTGTATATATTTATGTATGTAATATGATAAGTTAGCAAAGATATTGGCCCCTTTATATCAGACTCATATTAAAAGTCTCCTTATTCAGGGGCACCTGGGTGGCTCAGTTGGTTAAGCATCTGCCTTTGGCTCAGGTCATGATGTCAGCGTCCTGGGATCCAGCCCTGAGTCCAGTTCTCTGCTCAACAGGGAGTCTTCTTCGCCTTCTCCCTCTGCCCCTCCCCAAATTTGTGCTTGCACATGCACACACATGCTCTCCCTGTCTCTCTTTCTCTCTCAAATAAATAAAATCTTTAAAAGTCTCCTTACATAAATTAATGTTTCTGAATCAGTGGTTATGTCTAATTAAGAACACAAATTCATAGAGACAGAGGGAGTGGACATGGGCAAACACTTACTATTCATCAAAATATGAATATCAGCACCTAATTCTTAAACAAAATTTTAAAAGAATATACTCTAAAAGTATTGCATGATTAAAATAAAGGATGGAAAGGACTTCTATATTGTTTAATCAAAATGTAAATTTAATCAGTGTTATGGCTTGCGTTCTATCACTCCATTCAGAGGAGCAAGAGCAATTAAAATATTACATTAGCTCAACACTTATGAATTTGGGCAATAAGCGTGTACTAAAAAAGGACCCTAGAGAAACATGTAAGCTTAGAATTATCTTTTTATTCAACATGTGCTCTGTTATCTTGGGAACTCTAGAATCAGTGGCAAAACTCTCACAGCTAGGCTAACTACTTTCATAAGACCTGCTTTATTTAAAAATAAATCCAGAGCAGATGCCAGAACTGGACCTGGTGACAAATATTTATCCTTTTCATGGTGTTTCTTTCCTGTGGCATTGCACAGTTGGTTCCTGATCTCCATTTTGATGGTACCAAAGGGCAGCATAATTCTTGCCAAATGCATGCAAATAGAATGCCTATTTTCTATGGAGCTGCTCTGGCTTTTTTTCTGTGCTCTCTCTCCAGATATCTAGTTTCCTAATAGCTGCCAGTGCTTGCCCCTAGAGAGCCATCTGCCTCGTCAGTTTTGCCCTTCTCAGAGACTCCCCTCCTCCATTCCCACATCCCATCCTTTCCACTAACTTGAGCCAACATTCACTGATGTCTGCTCTGTGCCCAGCTGCCCACATCATGCCAGGTCTTTGGATACAGAGAGAATCCAATTCTCACTTGCAGGAAAATTTCAACTTAGTGGAATTTTCTAGAGTTAACTTGATAAACTTATCTAAGATCAAGTGTTACAAAAGACAAAGTCTAATCAATAACTCACATCCTCTAGGCATTCATAATTTAACAGGCATCTATGAGGCTAAGTAATGGAAAAACTTTAGCCACTGGGTTAAGGCCTGTGGATTGTCCTTTTTATTTTTACTAGTGTGGAGGGTCACTTTCAAACCAAGAAGGTGACTCTACCTCCCTTTGAGATCCCCTCTAGCAAACAAGAAGAAACACTTTTCTTAGGTAGGCTTATATCACACAGACCTGTTACGTATGTTAACATTTATTTTTTGTATTTACAGCGCCAATCTCAGTTTTATGTACTTGATTTATCATCCCTTCCCAGACAGAGAATTTATAGCAATACCTATGGCCTGTGTGAGTAAGGCCAAGCTTATCTGAATAGGATTTATATTGTAGTCAAGTGTTCCCCTTTTCACAAAGAAGAAAGCAGCTCCTATTGTGAAATGCAGGGCTACTGCTGGTTGACCTGCATGCGCTCTGTCTGGCAGGATTTCCACAAACCGCAATAGAGAGCCCAGAGGGGTCCAGGACAGTATGGAGAATGTGCTCAAATCACCTTGGGGAGGGCAGCCCCGGTGGCTCAGCAGTTTGGTGCTGCCTTCGGCCCAGTGCGTGATTCTGGAGACCTGGGATCCAGTCCCACGTTGGGTTCCCTGCATGGAGCCTGCTTCTCTCTCTGCCTGTGTCTCTGCCTCTCCCTCTCTCTCTCTCTCTCATTCTCTCTCTCTTTGTCTCTCTCTCTCTCTGTCTCTCATGAATAAATCTTTAAAAAAAAATGACCTTAGGGAGACAGACCTCTAGCCATCGACCATGGGCATGGAGCTGCTGACAGAAGTGTGCCAGTTGCAGTTGCAAACCTTAGAAAAACAAAATGATCAAACCAAACCAGTCACCATAGACATGACCTGCTTCTCTCAGATGCACTCTGGCATATTCCCATTTGCTGTGAGTAAAGCAAGAAAAACAAACAGTACCTTATTCCATGTGTAACAATGCTATACTATACGCTTAAAAATTTAAGAGAATAGATCTCATGTTGTCTGTTAACACACACACACACACACACACACACACACACACAGACCTCTGTCCTGCTGGACCTCTGTTGTGCTCTCAGCTCGTTGTCACTGGCACACCTTTCACGAGTCCACACCACTGTGGCAGACAGTGTTAGCTTCAAAGGATATGTACTCTCCTCTCTTCCTTACTACTAGAATCCCAGTTTCATCTGGGGCAATAATACGTCCACTTAAATATTCCCTCCAGACTCCCTTGCAGCTAGGGGTGGCTCTGTGGCCCAGCTCTGGCCTCTGATATATGAGTAGAAGTTGCCATCCCATCCACTTTCTTCCTGGAATGTGTTTACGCAGTGGCCACAAAGACAAAAGCTACACATTGAGGAAGAAAACAGCAGGTACTTAGAGCAGCTCACGTCGCTGACAGTGCTGCTGAGTGGCTGAACCTGCTCTGGATTGTTTTCCCCACGTCTTCCATGTGAGATCAATAAATCCTTACGTGTTTAGTCTGGATTTCTGATACTTGCTGCAGAAAGCAGATCATTGACTGGGCCACTTTCCCGAGGCAATGCTTTCTTTTGGCGTTGTGCTTCTGGGACTTCAAAAGTAATCAGAACTTTAGGTTTCAACGTTGATGGTGCACATACCTAGCATTCCTGGGAAGTAGCAACTGTTAAAGATTTCCGCACACCGCATATGGGTGTTGAGGGAAAGGGCTTATTGACCCATCTTCCAGAAGAGCAAAAATAGAACGAGGTTGGCAGCTCATAGCTGCATAGTACTACATAGATTACTGTGCAGGATATTTCACAAAACAATACACCTGACATTTGTCAAGTCCCTACTATGCCTTAGGAACTTTAGAGAAATTAACTGTAAATTCACATGGCAACTCTACAGTGGAGGTGTTATGGTGCCTGTTTTACAATTAAGGAGACAGTAACTTGCTCAAGATCACAGAGCTAGTAAATGAAGAGCTGGGACTCAAATCCTCCGCTGGATGCCAAAACCTATGCTCTCTCAGGAATGTTTCCCATGAGTGTATTACTTTATTTTCTCCTCATAACCAGCCTATAAGGTATTTCCCATCTTATATAGGAGAAAGTAAGTACTCAGAGATGTTTAGTTACAGTCCTCAAATAACACAACCAATCATTTTAGGTTCCAAGAGCACCACTTTTTCTACTCTACCAAAATGTAGCCCTTCAGAGATTTCTGGAATGCACCCCTCCCCTCAACTAAAACTTACTGTTTACTGGGTGCCTCGTACCTTTTACAGATGAGGAGACTGATGCTGAGAGATGAGGCAATTATTCAGTCACCTAGAGGAGTAAGTGGGTAACTGCGGATCTGAACCAGGTAGGCCGGCTCCTCAGCGAGTCTCATCAGTGACTCATCACCTCTGTGCCTTTCAGACACTATAATGCCATTTGGAAGTAAGGAGGGTGTGGGGGAGGATGGCTGCCTAGGAATTGTGAGAGAGCAGAGGAGAAAGGACTTCCTAAAATTTTCTCGCAAACAAAATCTGATTTTAAGATCTCTGCTTCTGTTCGGCCCAAGGGGGAAGGCTGGGGCATGTTTCTCAAGGTCAAATATGTAAGGTACTAAAGGCAAAGCTGTGAAATCACTATCTATGTCTCGGATGTAAAATGTCCATTTACTCTTTAAAAACCAAAAGGGAGAAGAAAACCCAATACATTGAAAAACTAAACGTTATCATCCTTAATAACCCAGCTTGGAAATTAATGAGCTGTAGGAATCGAAAGAGTCATTTTGCTTTGGCTCAGGCAAAAAACACTGATGGAATTCTGTGCCAGTGTGTTGTAGAGCTTTGTAATTATTTCCCTAAATGGTCAATAGTTTTAATTCCCATATAATACGTGATTTTAATCAGCCTCGGCAACTGTTTATGCAGGTTTTTTTTTCTTTTTTTAACAGAAGCTGCAACTTGAGCGATACTTAAGTAGTGCTTCTCATTTGATTTTTCAGAGAGGATAGATGTCTGTGTTTAAGAAAATGAAAACTTTCCTTTGGGTTACAGCAACAAAATATGGATGAGGTCCCTTCACACCACGCGATGACACTGAGTTCTGATTGTGATTTGGAAAAATTTCTTGGCATCAATTGGCCATTGCCATTTTATGCCCCTGAGATTTTTATCTGCATTTGGAAGACCCCAACTACCATGAGACATTGAACTCTGGCCATCATTACCTCTGCCACAGTAGGTCTAGCTACACGGATTAGTTCTTTAACTGAATTTTCACTTTTCATCTAGTTTTTTTTTTTAAGTTTATTTATTTATTCATGAGAGACACAGAGAGAGGCAGAGACACAGGCAGAGGGAGAAGCAGGCTCCATACAGGGAGCCCGAGGTGGGACCCGATCCCTGAACCCCAGGATCACGTCCTAAGCCGAAGGAGCCACCAAGGCGTCCCCCTTCATCCAGTTTTAAATGATGTCAAATTGATATACCCTAAGGGTAAAAATTAGCATATTTTCAATAAAATCATAGTAAAATTTTAATCTGTATTAAATGGTTGAGAAATGAGGCAAGTAGTTGAATGATCTGGTTTATCAGGTAACATACATGTATGAGTCATAATTTTCAACTAATCAGAATATAATATAAAACCCTTGATTATGCTGGTAATGTGATTAGTGATTGATTCTGGTCCTTCTAACCTCATTTTTTGAAAAAAGATTTTATCTATTTATTCATGAGAGACACACAGAGAGAGGAAGAGACATAGGCAGAGGGAGAAGCATGATCCCAGATTTGGACTTTGACTCTACTTACCTCATCATGATGGGGTTTGGCTTTGCTCAGTAATAATAGTAGTTACTATTTGTTGATCAACTGTAATGTGTCAGAACATTACAAACATACATTAAAAACTACTTATATATAATATACATATACACACATACATAACGTTTGTATATATATTTACTTACATTTATTTACATACATAAATTCACATACAGCCCTGCATAGACAGTACATCAAGACTCATTTATATGGGAGGCAAGTATATATATTTGAAAAACTATCAATGTTATCACAGATTTTATTTCCAACGAATTCCAAATAGCAGTGTGTCTCTACTTAGTAGAAGCTGAATGCGAGTTTAAAAAATATATTTCATAAGCTTTCTGGAAAACATTATATTGTTCTCACTATTCCCACCACTTTCTGCAGATTAAACTGAATTATATTTGGACCCAGTAAGGAAAAGGAAATAATTATGTCAAGCAATCCTTTGTCTTTCAGTTAGAAATCACAAAAATAGCATCTTTGACAAGAAGGAGAAATAACAAGAGCAATTTGAGTGCTCATAAAAGTGATTCCTAAATCTGAATTAGTTTAGGAAAAAAAAAAATCCCTCCAAACAGCTGTTTGGTTAATGGCTAATGAAAAACTGTGGGAGCTATGTCAGCGATCCCCAAATTGCAGCTAAACTAATTGCTTGGGAGGCTGCTTTGAGGACAGATAAAACATATTGATCAAATTTTATGGAAAGTTACAAATGGTAGGAGTCCTGACCTGCTCCTTCTTCAATCACCATAAGGCAGTCCAGAAAATGCAGGCTCCCTTCCTGTCTCTCCTCTTCTGTTACCCGATGGCCCCTGATCCCACTGCTCGGGCATTTGGTCATTTGCCTTTGAACAAAATGTACTACCACTGGCTATCAGGTAGAAGCAGAAATGTGACTGCTTGCCCTTTTTCCACTGTCCTGAGGTGGCGGGCTGGAGGATAGAAGAGGCCATTTGATCTCCATGTTGATCTATGCATGAATCACTCTCCCATCTTAAATTCTCTTGCATTTTAGAGGTGGGGGATGGGATGGACATGTGGCTGCTTATTCTCTTTCTTTAATCCATAGCAGCAAAAGCATACATATACTAGAAAAACAAATTCAAAATATAAACTATCTCTATTGCCAGCTAAGAGATACATATTTATGTAAACTAGTTATTAAGGAATACTTCTGCCATAAGTTTCACACTGCTTTATAATTAGTACCTGTAGGTCAGTGTACTTAGTAGGATAATTAAATTCATGAGCCACATTCAGCTGAATATCTCTAAGCTCCCATTGCATCTCATGGACTCCTTCAAGGCTTCAGTAACTTGTTGTTAGAAGATTCCCATACAAAAAAAAAAAAAGATCAGAATTTAATTTTAAACTATTTACAGTTTAGGATGGATTTTCTCTCTTTTAAAAAGATAGTCATGTCTTCCAGAAGGAAGAGCATGCACCTAATATAGTTAGGTGCATTCTTTTACCTAAGTGGGCAAAACAGAGATAATGGCTGTAGCATAGGGGTGTGTGTGTAACATTGACATTAGAGCTGAACTCCCTTTTCTCCAATGTTCCTTTCTCAAAGAATGTTTTTATAATAACACCAAGATGAAGTATAATTTATGTAAAGACCCATGCACAATGCCTGACATGAGTAGGAACCCAATAAGCAGAATTCTCCTAATTGTTTTTGGATTCCTCCCTCATTCCCCATCCAAGCATGCACCTATGTGTAGGCACACCTACACACACAGAACTGGCTAAAAATTTAGTCCTAGATCATTCAAAGCATGCTGGCTGCCAGTAGCTCTTTTATAAATCATCCTCCCCAACCTCCAACTTATTTTGTCTCACTCAGCCGATTTTCTGAAATTCCCTAGAGGGACTAATGGGGAGGACACCTTGTGTTTTCCTAATAGGCTATTAGGTTAAAAGTGGGGGAAAAGGCATTATCTTCTTCTGTGATACAAAATAAACAAGTAATGTTAAGTGTAGTAATTACTGTTTTCCCAAATCACAGCATGCAGCCAAATGCTTATAAAAGGGACAGGCATGAATTACATGGTTCCTTTTTCCCAGATTGACCTGCTGCAAAATCAAAACAAGGGAGGTCACCCAGTCCCATCAAACTGTAGCTACTCCTACCTCTCAGGATTCAATTGTAGAAGAATGGGTTGCCAGATTTAGCAAATAAAAATGCAAAGTGCCTAGTTAATTTTGAATTTCAGATAATCAGCAATTTTTTATTTTTTTAAGTATTTTTTTTAATTTTTATTTATTTATGATAGTCACACAGAGAGAGAGAGGCAGAGACACAGGCAGAGGGAGAAGCAGGCTCCATGCACCGGGAGCCCGATGTGGGATTCGATCCTGGGTCTCCAGGATTGCGCCCTGGGCCAAAGGCAGGCGCCAAACCGCTGCGCCACCCAGGGATCCGCAATTTTTTAAAAGAATAAGTATGACCCATACAATACTTGAGACAAACTTATATTAACATTTTTTTGTTATTTATCTGAAATTCACATTTAACAGGAATGTCATATTTAATTTGCTAACATTAATTGAATATATAAGAATTAGATTACTAGGTTCACTCTTAGTGATCTTTTTAGAGCTCCGATCTGTATCACCTAAAACATTAAAAAAAATAATTTATATGTAGATAGCTCTTGCACTTAAGATACCTAAAGAATCATCTGAAGGGCTTTTCAAAATACAGTTTTGTGGGTCCCCATCTCCAGGACTTCTGATGTAGTAGGTCTAGGGTGGAGCCTGAGAATTCTCATTTCTAGTCAGATCCCAGATGCTGCTGATGCTGCTGGTCATAATAGACATCAAGGTAAACTTTTTTCTTTTCTTTTTTTTTTTGAAGTCATCAAGAGCCAATCTTACACCTTGAAAGAGCCTGGTTACCCAAAGAGGAAGATGGAGAAAAGAAGAGGGCAATGTTTGATGTGGTTCTTGCTAAATGAGAAGAGGTGATACTTGGCTCTTTACACAGAAACAATTTTAATTCTCCAAAGCTATCATCCATCTAACCCCTTCTCAATAAGCCTTGATTTATGTTGAGGTCAGCCTCAAACAATAAGAAAATTATATATATCTCACTATGATTTGACAAGGAAGGAACATGTGAAACAATTAGAGTACTCTTAAGACCAAATACTACTATTGGCATCTTCTGAGGGAGGAGCAGTTTCTAGAAATTTGCAAAAATAGTAGGTCATGAGGTAATTTAAACATATAGACTCACTATATCAGACAGGGAATATCTTTCATCCTTACTTATTTCAAGACAGAGCATTCTTTATTCCCAACATCAAAGAAAAATGGATTTTGACCATGATCCACCTAAGCAGCTACAAGTTGGGGCAGGTGGCTAAATATGCCATATGCAAAGGTTGTAGTTATTGGAAGCCACAAGCTTAGCCAATGGGGCCTCTTGTTCTCTCTGTTCAGAAGCATGGTAGACTTCCAAGTCTACATGGTCTACATGGGAAATCTGGGTTGGCTAGATATTAGCTGAGTGACCTTGAAAAATCCTTATAACCTCTCTGAGCCTAATAATTTTCCCCAGTTCCAAAGCATGGATGGAAATAACACTTTTTTTTTAAAAAAATATAGCATGCTTGTGAGGTTCCAAGAGATGGTGTAGGGAAAGGAGCCCTACAGAAAGCCTGCATATTATAGAGGCTCAATGAACTTTAGATCCTGTGGACCACAAAACCCAATTTATCAGGGGTACTTTGAATAATAAATGCTTGTGAACATTTTTATTTCCTACACATGTCTCTTCATAGTTGCTGAGTCTTTTCCTTCTTAGCTTTTTCTCTGGCCAAAAATACACACCTCTTTTGTAGGCATTTGCTTTAAACATCAGAAAATGGCAAATTATTTCAAACAATCTTCAATATACAGAGAAACTAATTTTTAAATTATATTAATCATTTTTCATCTGTCATCTTTTACTCTATAGATCCTGTCAGCTGCCAATTCAGGATGGCTGGAGTCTAGTCTTCCTTCTCTCACTAATCAGACTTTTGCCTGAGAGTCAGCTGACTAACTTCCTTGATCCTCAGATTTCTCATCTGTGAAATGTAGGGGGAGTGTTGACCTGACATTCAGTGAAATCCTTCAAGATATGGCTTGTAAGTCTAAATATCCAGTGTAAAATGTAATTTAATTAAATAAAAACAAACTATTCAGTTTAGTATTTAGTATATTTAGTATTATGAAAAATAAGTGATTTGATTATTTAAAAGCTAAGCAAATTGTCTAACCATATACAGATTCAATCTGACTATATATAGGGAATAAAAAGGGCAGCCCTCTTGGAATATTGCAAAATTTATGATATAAAGGCTGTTCCACATCCTGAATGCAGACTCCTGCTGTCTTACCCTTCTTGTACATGATCTAAAACTATGCCAATGGCACCTGGGAAATTCAGTATTCCCAGATCCAGATCTTAAATTTTTGAACTTTATTTTTATCAAACTTTGGGGTTTTTTGGTGTTAAAAAAGTAAAACATGAGAAAATTTATAAAATATAGAAAAATATAAAAGGAAACATAAGTAATAATCCCATTCTCTAGAGATAATGCATTGACAAAAGTTTGACATTAAATTCTAGTGTCTAAAATAAATAAATAAATTCTAGTGTCTATTCAATTTTTTTCTGTTAGCATAGCATAATATATATAACACTTGACAGGTTTTTCTCTGGCTTAATATTATACTAATATGTGTGGGTTTCCTCATGTTTTTTATGATCTTTCTAAAACTGCTGCATAACATCTCATTACATATATTTATCATAATTTATGACAATACTTTATGTTGGGATTTTAGGAAATGTCCTTTTTTCATAAATAGAGAGAATTTTTGTTTTTATTTTTGGTGGTATTGTCTATGCATCACAGTGCATATGATAAATAAAAATTAAAACCACTTAATCTGCTTTGTAAAACCTTGCTGTACCCAGCTATTTAGAACCTGTGTCAACCTGTTCCCTCTCCAACCACAAGTGAAAAGCCCTCTATAAAGGAATCTTTAGTTGAAGAATTTAACTTTCAGAAAAAAATAGGGCTGCTGGCTGGAGATTAAAGACATGATAAATATTGATGATAATCAACTCTATCCACTATGACCTCAGGATCATATCAATGGCATGCTATATATTATAAATTAATGCTAGTGGGTACAATATAACCAATTTGATTTATCATCCCTAGACTGCCTTGAAACATCTTGGATTCTCCTTGAAGTCTCATTAAAATGCCTGTAAAGTCATTTTGAATTGTCACAGATGGGCTGCCCACTGCGAGGCTTAGTTGTTCTCTGACCGGTCCTTCAACTCAAGATGTTTTGAGTTTTTCCAACTCTGAGCTGTTAACTTCCAGAGGCTTCTATGTCCTATCCAGGTGCAGAATGGCAGCTTTGAGGAACAATCCCTCAGTCTCTGGCTTACACAGCTCAGCATCTGCCTTCCTACAGATACAGAAGTGCAGATCCCTGCCTGCTTTACTTGTCCACAGCTTCCTTTATTTCTCCCAAGACTTCACTATAAATTTCAACTCCAGCCATAACTTTGACCTTACTTCCTTTTTCTATTCCCAGAGCTCTCAAATTCTTCTTTTCCTAATTACCTCTAAATGGAGTGACTCCAAGATAATGGAATAACGTTTTTGAAGTTGCCAAAAAGAGACACAGAACTGAGACCACATATATGAAAAATTTAAGAACAAGAAACTTAAAAGTGGGTTTGAGGAGGAGAAAGTTCTATATTTGCCTGCATGAAGTTGCCTGGGTAGTCCAGTTGGCTAAGCGTCTGACTCTTGGTTTAAGCTCAGGTCATGATCTCAGGGTTCTGGGGTTCAGCCCTGCGTTGGGCTCTGTGCTCAACAGGCAGTCTGCTTGGGGATTTCTCTCCTTCTCCCTCTTCCCCCATCCCCCTCAGATAAATAAATAAATCTTTAAAAGATAAAGAAAAGAAAACCAGTAAGTAAATAAGCTCATATTACTGCTTATTTATTTTTATTGAGATGCAATTTAAATACTATAAAATTCTCTCTTTTAAAGTATACAATTCAGTGGTATTTAGTCACACAGTTAGTTGTACAATCATTATTTCTAATTCCAGAACATTTTCCTCACTTCCTCCAACAAATCCTGTACCGATTAACAGTCATGCCCCATTTCCCTTTTTCTCCAGCTTCAGATAATCATTAATCTATTTACTATCTCCATGGATTTATGTATTCTGGATATTTTCTATAAGTGGAATCATACAATATGCATCCTCTGCATCTGATTTCTTTCAAAATTCATCCAGGATGTAGCAGTACTTCATTTCCTGTTTTATGACTGAATACTTTCATTGTATGATACACCATATTTTGTTTATCCATTTATCAGTTGATAGGCATTTGGGTTGTTTCTGCATTTTATATGATGCTGCCATGAACAGTGTACAAGATCTTGTATGGATGTATGTTTTCTATTCTGTTGGGTATATACTTAGGAATAAAATTGCTGGGATATATGGTAGCTCTATGTTTAACTTTTCAAGTGACCGCTAAATTGTTTTCCAAAGAAGCTGTATCATTTTATATTCCATTAGCAATATGTGAGGGTTTCAATTTTTCTCCATCCACCTCAACACTTCTTATTGTCCATCCTTTTTATTGTAGCCATCCTAGTGGATATGAAATGGTATCTCACTGTGGTCAAGACTTAATCTTAAAAATAATAGTCAAAAGACATCCTAGGATGGGTATAGGACATACTCAACTTGATAATCTGTACTGGAGGTCTCTTATTGGGATGTCTCCTGGGAGACATGCCTTAGAGCTTTCCCTCACTTTAGCTATCATGTGTCTGGATTCATCCCTTCATGTTACTTGCCTGGCTCACAACTGTGGGCATAAATTTGGGACCTCATCTATACTTCCTATGTTTGGATGTCTTTATCCCATTACTGTCAAAACAATGAATCTGGATATAGTTTAGGAAATTTTTGAAATATTGAGTTTTGGACATTAAGTTCTCTGAAATGCAAAATTTAAGGTAACCTACATACTTAATTTATAGGCTATACTAAGAATCAGGGCCTTAAAATAGTTTCTCCCATTGTAGCATTTTTGGGCATATTATTTTGGGGATTGTGAAAGCCCACTGTCCAAAGACCACTGGAAATACACCTTGCAGACATAGTCCATCCTACCTAATTGTATTGCTTTCAGCAATCTTGAGGTTTACTAAAAGACTTCATGGTCTGATAGATTCCATGAAATGGTCTGAAACAAGGCAGAGCTGGAATCACATTTATAAAACCAAATCACTGAAGCATTAGAGGTCCTTTAAAACTAGGATATTTTGGTTTTGTATCTGTAATAACAGGATTCTAGGACATCAAATAGATAGTGGTAATCAAAGATTACCAAAAAACGCTTCAAAGAAGATCAATACACTTACTAAGAGATAAGAAATAGCCTGTTTCAGAGTGCATCTGTGTCCATCAGAAACAAGACACTTTATTTAGACACAATTTTAACCTGTATTTTGGAATAAGAGGCTATTTGTACTGAAGACTGAAAGACAACTGCGGTGGGAAAAAAAAGAGGGAATCAAATTATTCACAAAGAAGAGAATCTTTTTAAAATATGTTTTATAATCTACTTAGCACTTGAAATATTAGTCATACCAGTTTCTTCTTGATTTCAGTGAATCTCTATTTGAAATTTAGTATATAAATATGTTAAAAGTAAATGTCTGTAAGTCCAGATGCTCTGTCCATTCAATGTTTATGAACTTTTGGATTTTAGATTTTTTTTTTGGTTTTTATCTTCATATTTAGAATTTAATAGTCACATTTCATGTAGGGTAGATCTCAGGACATTAGAAACTTCTGTTTCTCAAGTAAAATAGGTTTTCAGCAGATACACTGCAACAATTTTACAGGTTGTAGCAAAATTTGCTATTAAGAATTAATAGATTTTCCCAAAGGACATATTTTCCTGTCAAGCCTAATCCTCATGATCAACAACTATAGCTCCAAGTAATTCTTTATGATTTCCTTTATTCACATTTTTTCTAAGCTTAGTCTTACATACCCTCCAGGGTAGGTTTTATTACAAGAATTGCTGGTTTTTCTGACAAAAAAGAAACATGCTTTATATTTAGATGACAAAATAAGAGAGTTAATGTTGTTTTTTGTTCCTAGTGGTATTTTTAAAAAATATGGGCAATTTTTATAATTCTGATCTTTTTCCTCAATTGCAGCCTAAAGCATTAACAGCAAATGGTCTCATCTTTTTCTATAACTGGCAATAAATTACATAATTTTAGTCAATATTGTTCTGATAGACTTTAATAAGCCATATAGCCTATAGCTATATGTACAATTAATATAACTGTTCCAATTGAACCTGGGACAATGCTTTTTATTGAGTTGAGAAAACAACCATATTCTGTTTCCAGTATTTTTTTCATTTTTCTATATGATATAAAATCATGACTGGGACTAGCAATTCACATTTCTTGTGACCTATTGTATTGGTAGTTAAGCTTAGGTGAATCAGAGAGGACCAAACATTTGATTCAAGTGCATCACAACCCACTATGTAATTCCACAGGATATACTTGGTTCTTCCACTGAGTCTAACAGAGAGACTCAATCAAGAAACAGGACAGCCCTGCTACTTCCCTAACCCCCTTGCCCGTCGGCCCCACCCGCCCCATATACTCATGCAGAGCACACACTGGCTTCCCAGCTGGTCAGGTCAGAAAGACTGATGGAGCCCTCAGCCTTATAGCCTGAGGGCAATTTCCTTTGGCTTAGACTGGTGGTTGTGATTCCTTCATTCTCTGTCATACTTTCCATCCCTTCCCATAAAGCCTTTAAATGCCTTCCGCCTAAACATTTTTAAAAGGCGTGTTTCATTAAGAATGTTACAGAAAGTTTGGAAGGTAAAAGTCATGAGTAGTATTATCACAAGTACAGCCTCACACAATTAACATCCACTTGTGTGTTGCAGGGATTAAGTCACATTGAAGCAATATAGGATGACAGCTAACACTGAGTTCAAATACTGGAGACTGCACTTCATAGTTGTGTGACTTTGGGAAAGTTAATTAACTTCTCTGTAGCAAAATTCCTAATTAACCAAATGAAAATCATGGAATTGTAAGGATTCAATGAGATAATACACAAAAAGATTTTAGAACACTGCCTGTGAGCTGTATAGCTTTTGCTATTATCCCTACAGCAGTGTTTTCTTTTTTTTAATATAATTTATTTATTTTTTTATTGGAGTTAAATTTGCCAACATATAGCATAACACCCAGTGCTCATCCCATCAAGTGCCCCCCTCAGTGCCCGTCACCCAGTCACCCCCACCTCCCGCCCACTTCCCTTTCCACCACCCCCTTGTTCATTTCCCAGAGTTAGGAGTCTCTCATGTTCTGTCTCCCTCTCTGATATTTCCCACTCATTTTCTCTCCTTTCCCCTTTATTCCCTTTCACTATTTTTTATATTCCCCAAATGAATGAGACCTTATAATGTTTGTCCTTCTCCGATTGACTTATTTCACTCAGCAAAATACCCTCCAGTTCCATCCACGTCGAAGCAAATGGTGGGTATTTGTTGTTTCTAATGGCTGAGTAATGTTTTCTGTCTTTTTTCTCTACTCCATGACTCTCTAAAAACATAGTTGAATGGATAATATGTACAGAAGGTTGTCTTATGCTTGTTTCATTTAAGATCATAACAATTACCTCCCATGGTGTTTTACAGTTTGCATAATTAAAATTGTAATGACTGCATAATATTCTATCTAGTACAAGGGCTAACATTTAAATTGATTTCCATTTCTCATTATTATAAATAATGTTATAATAAATATATTTATGTAAATATTGTTTTCCCTTATTTAAAATGTTAGTTAAGGTAAAAAATGACCAAAAGAGTGAATGTTTTTATATTTCCAAAGTGTCTTTTAGAATGGGATGTACAGGGATCCCTGGGTGGCGCCGCGGTTTAGCGCCTGCCTTTGGCCCAGGGCGCGATCCTGGAGACCCGGGATCGAGTCCCACATCCGGCTCCCTGCATGGAGCCTGCTTCTCCCTCTGCCTGTGTCTCTGCCTCTCTCTCTCTCTCTCTGTGTGACTATCATAAATTTAAAAAAAAATAAAAAAAATATAATGGGATGTACAAATTTTTACCATCAAGAGCAAGAAAAGACTTCATCAATATTACTGTACACATAACACAATAGGATGTTATGATTAAAATATGCATTTTTATATTTACCATATTAAAATATTTCCATAATTTTGGTTTGATGGTTATATTTAATTCTGTGGCTGATGTGATTAAGTATTTTGCCCAAATATCTACTATACAGTTTAATATTCTGATTAATTACATTGTACTGCAGGATAGCAAATATATGACCCTTTTCTTTATTTTCTGGGAATGAATACCTTCCTCTACTTGCTACTTTTCTTTTTAAATTTATTTTTTCCTTTATATATATATATATTTTTTTTTAATTGAAGTTCTATTTGCCAACATATAGTATAACACCCAGAGCTCATCCCATCAAGTGCCCCCCCTCAGTGCCTGTCACCCAGTCACCCCATTCCCCCACCTGCCTCCCCTTTCACTAACCTTTGTTGGTTTCCCAGAGTAAGGAGTCTTTCATGTTTTGTCACTCTAATATGTTCTAGACAGTTGGCTCTACTTTTGTCACTTAATAATATTTCTAAATTTTTAGGGTCTTGGGAAATGATTTTATTTTTTAAGATTTTATTTAAGATTTGATACTGATTATGTAAAAATCCATATAAAATTTACTTTATTATATGTGAAGTATAAATCTAAATTGAAAAGTGTTCACCAGTTCATATTCTATAACAATTTACTGAAAACTCTTGTTTGTCTCCATTAGGCTGGTGAAAACTTTTTACCATATATTTAATTATCATGTAGAATAAGTTGTGCTCATATCTCCTCTAATAGTGATCTGTCTATCCTCTGGAAATGAATCACTGCTTTAATTCTTTTACTTTCAAATACAGTTTCTTTTTTTTAAAAATAGATTTTATTTATTTATTCATGAGAGACACACAGAGAGAGACAGGGACACAGGCTGAGGGAGAAGCAGGTTCCCTGGGAGGAGCCTGATGTGGGGCTCCATCTGGATTCTGGAATCACTCCCTGAGCCAAAGGCAGACGCTCAACTGCTGAGCCACTCAGGTGCCCCTCAAATACAGTTTCATATCTTATAGAACTGGAGGCAAAAGACTCATTTTCAGAAGGGACATTTGAAGGTTCTTCTTTTTTTCCCTTTTAACCATGTGTTTGTGTTTTATGATTTACTTAGATATAATTCACATACAGTGAAGTTCACTATTTCTAGGCATATAGTACTATACATTTGGACAAACTTAAATAATTCTATAACCACCACCATTCTAGTAAGTGTCCTTATGCCATTTTGTAGCCAGTTCCCTCTCCCTCCCTCAGGCAAACCATTGGCTTGATATCTGAAACATACTCCAAAAGGACAGAATCATCAAATCTGGTTTATTATGGTAGAACTAAGAATTAAATTTAAAAAAAGAGACTTAGATTCTGACAAATAAACCAAATTTAGCAAAATCAGCTAGTACAATAGGGAAGAAATGACACACTTGAAAGACTGAGGTCATACTGATGGGAAGCTTCTTACATAAATGTGACAACAAGACTTAATTGATGACTAAAAAATGAGTTATTCAGTATAGCCTTAGGAGAAATGAGAAGAGAGAACTGCATAAAATGGATTAAATTATTACCAGCTCATAAGTTCTCTATGTAAGAGAGACATAAAATGATCAGTTTGGCTCAACATTCCACAATAACTTATCAAAATGTCAGATAATTGTCTTAGAAAGCCAACTGATTTAATTGTGTAGTCAAGTATTTAAATGAAAAAGTTTGGTCAGTTTAATTGGCCAGACTTTCTACAACAAAGCCAATTTGATCATTTTTTTCCCTTAATTTTTTTCTATTGTTAAGACTTTGTCTTATATAGAAGCACATATAACTACTTCTAATTATGTATTCCTCTTTTTAAAATTTTAGTTTCAAACATTAATTTTTTAATTTTTATTTCTAAAAATATTTTATTTAAATTTAATTTGCCAACATATAGTATAACACCCTGTGCTCATCTCATCATGCACCCTCCTTAATGCCTGTCACCCAGTTACTCCATCCTCTCCCCTCCCCTTCTGCAACCCTTTGTTTCCCAGAGTCAGGAGTCTCTCATGTTTTGTCTTCCTCTCTAATTTTTCACCACTCGGTTTCCCCTCTTCTCTTATGGTCCCTTTCACTATTTCTTATATTCCACATATGAGTGAAACCATGTAATTGCCTCTCTCTGATTGACTCACTTCACTCAGCATAATACCCTCCAGTTCCATCCATGTCCATGCAAATGGTAGGTATTCATCCTTTCTGATGGCTGAGTAATATTCCATTGTATATATATACCACATCTTCTAAGAATTTTTCTTAAAGGGATAATCATATAAGTGGTCCAAAATGAATGTAAAAGGATGTTAATTGTAGCACTGTGATGCTTTTTAATAGAGAAAAGCTGTAAATAAATAAATTGTGATTAAAGAGTTTATTAAATTGTGTTAATATTTATACAATCAAATGTGATAAGCTCATTCAAATATAATAAAGTTGTTTTTGACATGGAAAGATTTTTATGGCATATTGCAAATTTTTCAATGACAAAATGCATCTACTGTATGATCTTATTTAGCTCGTATTAAGTGTATGTGTGTGTGTATGTGTGTATGTGTGCGAGTGCACATGCATGCACATAGTGAGAGACAAACAGAAAGGCAAAGAGATACAGAAAGCTTTGGAAGAAGGACTTTTATCAAAATATTAACAGAGCGTTCTATGTTAACTAAAAAGTGAGACTGGATGATTTTCACTTATTTTATTTTGTTTACTTATCATTTAAAGTTATCTTTCAGTCGAAGAATATAAAAGAAAATGGACAGAAGTGCTAACAAGGTGCTAACAAGGGAGACCCAGAAAAAAAATGATGGAAAAAAATGTAAAAACTGGAGGAAATATTAACATGCTAATTAATCAAGGAGACAAAATTAAGGAGGATGTGCTCAGGGCCATGGCTGAGTAGATGACTGCTATTTTATTTGCAGTTGTAATTTTCATTACCTCTACTTTTATCTACCAACTAATAAAATCGTAGTCGTCTCTCAACCTCTAGTTCAAATCCTACTTATACTTTGAAGAATGGATTTACCATTCCACCCACTAGTAAGTAAGCTCTCTTTTCTGAAATTAAGGCAAAAATAATGTTTCATTCCAAATTCAGTAATTGTGGACCTCCTTGAGTCACTTCCATGAGTATTTTCATCTGTCCACTTAAGCAAAACACCATTAAAATAGCTTCTACGTCTGGATGGCTCTCCTTTTGCTAGGCACCTTTTCGGTGCTTTACAGAGTTTTAATTCTTATTATGATCCTCTGAGGCCAATTTTCTTACCTCATTTTTATGGATTAGGAAACTAAGTCTTAGAAAATCTTGTTGGAAATCACAGTGTTAGAGCTGGAATTCAAACTCATTAAGATTTCAAATATCATATTCTTAATGACTACAAAATATTGTATTTGCATGTTATCTTCTATTCTCCCCAGTTAGATTATGATCTTGAATATATGTCTCAATCTTGTTCCTAGTCTCTAACCAAGTAATATTCATTTTTTTTGCTTACTATGGTTCAATTGTGTTTGAAAAGAAAATACTTATTTTCTAAAAAATTCTTTCTATAAATAAAGTTGTATAACACTGCACATAATATGGAAATGCAGAGGGAAAATAATTAGCTCAATTATTTGTTAGTGTTATATTTAAACTTTCGTTAAAGTTAATTATTCATTTTAAGTCAGTAATGCCTACTCATTGGTCTATTTAAATAACTTGAGCTTTTCGTAAATGAATTTCCTTCATCTTCTATTTCACAATGGGGATTCAGGCCAAGCCAACCTTTATGCCAACATCTACCATCAGATCTTGCTTAAACCAACAGTGATTATCCTTTACAGCATTAAACATAAAACAAAGATGCCTTAGAATTAGCCTGACAATTTTATTTCTCCTGTGGCATTGGATAACATTTAATCATTAACTATAATGTAAAATCTTATTTCAGGGTTTAGAAATATTTATTACAACACAAAGGAAATATTGACCTTGGCTGTGCCTTAGCCAGTATTTATTCTCCCTGGTAAATAAATTTCAGTATTTACTTGAGCAGAAATCAAGACCTATTTACTATAAGTCTAGGACATATAATTTAATACTACATCACGTGGTCACACATTATCCATTGTATGGATAATTCAATCAAGACTGTTAAAATGCTTTTTACCTCCAAAATCCTAACTATGGGTCAAAATTAATTATTTCTTTCGTACACACATATGCACACAAACATACACACTCTCTCTCTTTCTCTCTTACTCAAACACATCAAGCTGGTTGTTACAAGAAAGGACAGTAAAATGTACATTCAAAGATTTTCTTTATTACACATTTCTTTTGTTCAGACTTCAGTCTGATCTCTGGCCAAAGAAAGAGGAGTATTTCTTTGCAGAGCAGCAGTAGAATACTCAGCTTCCTGACAATGAGCAAAGCTTTACATTTAGAAGAATCACTGTCTTGACAATACTCCTCTCCTTGTTTTTGGAGGAAGGAGGAACCAGAGTCCTCTGGTTGCTGGGAGGCTGTAGTATCTTGCTTTAGGAAGCATTCGTTCTGACCTGAGTAAGAAATCCAGGCTTTTATATCATCCATAGAAAACTATACTTCCAGCAAATATTCTGCAGTTCTTATACCAGTGTTTGTCATATGTATATTCTAGTATTAAATGCTTAAGGGAAAAAAGCAACAGCATGGAGAAATTCAGCTGTGCACTATTCCCATAGATGAGCATGCAGCAAAGCAAACAGATGAGGTTGAATAAATGAAAATCAATACACTCGAAAAGACTTCTTTCATTCAATTGATTCAAACTCAATGGGTAATAGCACAGCAGAATATGAAATGGTGTTAACGTGGCCCTGCCATAAATTCCATTTACAGGAAATACAGTAACTAAAGTGGATAAAAGCACGAGGGGATTTAATGAACCATAATGAACTCTACCATGGACTTTTATAAATGCCTTTAATATGGTCTTATTGCCATATCATTTGAACTTTCAATGAGGCAACATAACCCTTTATAGTATGTACATTATTTTTCAAAATCTAAGAGGTCAGAATGACAAAACATTATTCTTGTCTTCAGAGTCAGGAAAAGTGGAATGTAGCACTGAAAGGATCTTATTTGTAGAGAAGAAATGTAAGTCACCAGGGGCATCATTTACTGCTTAGATCACAAAGCAACTTCGTGGTCAAGCATTCGCCAGAATCCAGGCAATTCACAGTTCGGTTTTCTTTTCTTCTACAAGTCAGTTTGGAGATGATGGAATAACATGTGTGAAGATAGTTCCCAATGCCTAGGGAGGTTGTGAGAGGGAAACAAAGCCATAAGAGTCCAGCCAGCTGGCTCCTAGATCAGATTCTCTCACGACAGCTAAAACTTTTTGAAATTCTGATACAGGAAAAGGAAAAGACCCCTATATATTTTTTTTGAACTAGCAAGTCAATTTCTGGGAATACAAATTTGTCAAACAATCTCACAGACATAAATTTAGATGAGGATGCTCATTTTGGCATTGTTTACAATAGTAAAATTTATAAATAATGTAAGTGACCACCCATGCTAAATGATTATAGCATATCCAAAAAATAAATTATAATAAAGATGTTCACAATGTACTTTTAGGTAGGAACTGTCCAGTATATTAATAAATAAAATAATATACAGAATGATACTACTTATATTAAAAAACAAAAACTTTTATATATGTTTCTGATATATCTTTCTATTCTCATATTCCTACCATATCATACTTCTGGATATGGAGACAAGGAAGGTTTTGGGGAATAGAGCAATTGAGTGTGACCTTGTATGACTGGGGAAACATATTTTATTCTTTTATTTATTCTTTATTTATGGCTTTATTCTTTTTGTAAAAATGATACTTCATTATTATGTAATCTAATGCCTATAATATGGTCTTTGGAGGTAGAAAGACTGGAATTTGAATTCTATCTCTGTTTTTTACTAGTTGTGTGATTCTGGAAGCATCTCTTTACTCCCTAGCCCTCAGTTTACTCTTCTATGAGGGTGATGCTAACCATCCTCAAAGTTTGGATGTAAGGATTAAATAAATTATTATTATTATTGTTATTATTATTATTATTATTATTACTGGTTTGAGAGAGAGAGCTCTCAAGTAGGGTGGGAGGATGGGAAGGGCAAAGGAAGAGGTAGAGAGAGAATCTTAAGCAGGCTCCACTCCCTGAGATCATGACATGAGCCAAAATCAACAGTCAGAGGCTTTAAAGGACTGAGCCACCCAGAGGTCCCAGGACTAGATAAATTATTAAATGCAAGCACAATATTTGGCAAATAGCACTAACAAATGGTCACTTCTATAATTGTGGTTATGTTTATAAAAATTCAAATCCAAATTAAATAGAAAAGTACCAAGAACAAAGTAAAAATCAACTAAATTCAACCACCTAGAGTTTACTTCTGTTATTTGATGATGTGTTTCCAGAAAGCTCTACAAATATGTGTGCTTTTAAAAAACGTATTTATTTATTTATATTTTTTAAAGATTTTATTTATTTATTCATGAGAGAGACAGACAGAGAGAGAGAGAGAGAGAGGGAGAGATGTAGAGACACAGTCAGAGGGAGAAGCAGGCTCCATGCAGGGAGCCTGACGTGGGACTTGATCCCGGGTCTCCAGGATCACGTCCTGGGCTGAAGGCGGCACTAAACCACTGAGCCACCCAGGCTGCCCTAAGAAGGTATTTATAAACTATTATATAACCTACTCTTTTGATGGACAATATTCTGACTTTCTCTTTATAATAAGCTGTATCTATATCATTTTAACAGCTGTAACTATTTCACTGGAAACCTGCCTTTCCATAATTTATTTAATCAATCTCTTATTGGTGGACATTTATGTTGGCTTTAATTTTCTCTATTATAGAGTTGACTACAATGAATATCTTTGTACAAACATTTTCTCATATGTGGGCAAGCATCTGAAGGAGAGGAATTTTAATTAATGGAAATACCTGGGTAACACAGTACTCCTGTCCTTTCAGAGGAAAGAATATGAACTAGAGTTGAAGGGAAGAAACGTTCCCAAGGGATCAATGAAAAGTTTAGATTCAGTCCAGATCATGCAGTTTGGCCTTTCTTTTACAGAAAGCTTTTTTTTTTTTTTTTTTTTTTTAGAAAGCTTTTGAACAAAGTGCTAACATGATCAGAACTAGGTTTTAGGATAGTTCATCTGGATGCTGTGGGGAAATTGGATACAAGGAGGTAGAGAGGAAAGAAGTAAGAGCCATTAGAAGGCTACTGCTACAGAGCAGGGGCCAGTTAATAAGAGCTCAGCAAGGGTGATGGTTATGGAAATGGAAAGGGACAGGTTCCAGACACCCTGCAGATAGACGAGTGATAGGAGAGCCTTCTTTGCAACACACTGGGGTTGTAGGCAGCAGGGAGGGTGTTGAGGCAGGCTGGGGTGAGCTTCTAAGTGCAGTCTCTGTGTCTGTGTCAGCACAGGGGTCCAGAGAGAGGTCTGATAGACTGTTTTCAGACTGCTTATAGTGGTACCTCTGGTGGTAAAATGTCAGATGATTTTCTAATTGATTTTTATGTTTATCTGCAAATAAAAATTTGTATAGAGAACACATATATCTTTATTTGGAAAGTAGCTATATATGTTTATTCTATAAATATTTAAACAATGGAGATTTATGTAAAATAAAAAGTAAAAGGATTCCCCTCACCCTCATTTTCTACCAGATATTCTCAAGATAGTAACTCTTAAAAGTTTGGTATCTTTTGGGCACTTTTCCTATATATTTTCATACAGATGAAAATACACATATATTGTTTTTATGAATATGAGATCATTCTAAATATCCGGTGCTTATCACTGTTTTCTCTTTTCCAAGACCCATCCCAGTTACCCTTGGAACTACTTTTGCTCAGCTTTCCTAGATGGACTTATCTGATCCCTTTCTTTGGATACTTGTTGGTGATCTCCATAGCTGTGTGTCTCACCAACATAACTTGATTTTCCTTTGAGGACTTCACCTTCTGTGGTTTGGATGGATGTGACTCCACCCATCCTTAGGGGTAGTTCTGGTTGGCTTAAGCCAATCCATGAATCCCATTCTTCAAGCATGGCAACTGTTCAGACAAAAGCATAGGAAAGAGTGAGAATCCTAAAACTTGTGGAGAGCTACTAGAAACTTTCTCTTGTGACACTTGGATGATTTAGTGAGAAGCTATAAAGTCTGGCACCTCTGGTATTTTGTAGCTCCAAGGGTGATACTAAGAGTTGATAAGAGCCACCATTAAGCTTGAGGTGGTACTTTGTATTCGTTTGGTAGGGTTGCCATAGCAAAGTACCACAGACTGGGCAGTTTAAGCAAATTTAGTTTACTACAGAAATATATCTTAATCTTTTAAGATACTAGTGACACTGGATTAGGACTCACCCATACGACCTCATTTTAACTTAAACGCCTAATTAAAGCCCTTTATCTCCAAGCACAGTCACATTTAGGTACTAGGAGTTAGGACATCAACATATGAATTTTGGAACACAGCTCAACCCATAACATACCCATTATGGAAGGCAGAGCAGAAAGATAAAGAAAAAACAGGACCTTTGCCTTACTTCTGAACTTGGATCAGAAATATCTGTTTTTGTTATGTAAGCTAATAAATTAGTTTTGCTGTTTGGGATACCTTGAATTTTAGTTTTACTTTGTGTCACTTGCATTGAAATATTTCTATTTGATACAGCCACATCACATTTTTTTTCTATTATATAGCACTTTTTGCGTAAAACTGCAATACTTTGTTCAGATGTCAACCTACTGCACTTGGTTATGTGTAGACTTCTTCATGCAAGAACTCTATTATTCACATTCTTTATCTCTAGCCCCTTAGATGTTTGTAAAATGACTAAACACTGATTATCATTCTGAGCAAGAACGCTGGAAGAGCAAGACTAAGAAGTGCTCCTCTCAACCTTCATTTTATTCATTTTATTAACTTTTTGATTAGTATTTTCTGGGCCATAACCTTAAAATGGCTACAATTAAATCACTGAGCTCTGATCCCAGTATTATAAAACCACCACTGGGTCCTGAAGACAAAGCACCTGGGACAGCAGCAATCAAGTAGCATGGGAACTTTTAAAGTAGTAGAATAATGGGCAGGATCAGCAAACATGATTGAGTACTGTGTTTATAGAAATAGCAAATGTGCCTTCACTATATTTTACATAATAAAAAAAAAGGAGAGAAGAGAAACTTACAATTATCTTTTTGAATTGTCAAATATATATGTAATTTTAGATGCCAAAGTTTAGAACAATAGTGAATAATGTGCTCACAGAAATAGCATAAAGATATTTAGAAAAAATGCAGAAGTACACATGAAGGTGTATGTTAAAGTGCATTTTTTTAAAAGCTCTTATTTTTTTTAAATCCGAGCACAATCTCAGGGAAATGCTATACTTTCCAGGGAAAATGGAGTTTCCCCAAGACTTTATTTTTTCATTCCAAAGCCAGATAAAAGAGTAGTTTTATTCTTCTCTCTTTCACTTCTCTAGGAGTAGAGATTAATTCCTGAATGGCATTTCACCATCATTTATTGTGGTAAAATGTCATGAATTGTCCTTCAGTGTACAAGTTCTCTGAGCAATTACCTTCATGTGCTTTTCCACTGAAGGTAAGTTTTGCTTCAATCCACAAAACTCTTTTACTACCTCTTACAAGGAGCTATTACAATATCCTAAACTATTAACTTAAAAAAAAAAGTCAATTCATCTGTTATGAGGTTGAACTAAATGTATAACATTTTACAATCACTGATGCTGAGTCCAGTTACTCCTTTATCCTTTGTTTTCAGAAGCCAGAGAAGAAAAGAAGCTCAAAGGTCACTCTTGTGCCTGGAAAACCTTCTGATACCCAGCCTGCCTCATGAGATTGTCCTCCTGGACTATAGTCCTTTTGGCTACATGAAGGAGTGTACTTGGGGGCCTGAGGGAAGGCCTGGGAAAAAGGTGAAGCTTTTTTTTAAGGAGAGAGATGCCTGTGGGGCAGGCTTGGCCATCTGTTCCTGAGAAAGAACCACCACTGTAAAGACAGGAGGGGTGTCACTGGATCAGTGCCACAGAGTCATACAGATGGATACATTTGCATGAAAATAATTCATGGTGATTTCATATTATTTTTTTTCCTTTTAAGTTTCTTCTGGATGATTTACTCAGAACTCTGCATCACTTTGAAAATATATACATGATAAAGTGCTTTAAATTCTCTACATAGAAGATATCTTCAAAAGTTTTATTAATTGCTAAGCCAATATTGAAGTTTAATATATTTTGCTAGCATTCCTTAAAAATGTTTTCCTTTGACATTTCATATTTTTCCTAACAATAAAGTTTTCCTGAATCAACATTTGATATGTGACATTTTAAATCAGATAATAATAAAAGTTAACATTTTCTTTTCTTTTTTTCTTTAAAGATTTTATTTATTTATTTGAGAAAAGAAAGAGAGGGAGAAGAAGAAAAAGGCTTCCTACTTAGTAGGAAGTAGGCTTGATGTGGGGCTCGATGTGGGGCTCAGTGCGGTGCTTGATCCCAGGACCCTGAGACCATGACCTGAGTTGAAGCAGATGCTTAACTAACTGAGCCACCCAGGCGCCCCAAAAGTTAACACTTTCTTTACAACCTTTTCCCTTCCCTTTATTAAAGGATCTCCCATTAAGATCTTCCTTTCCCTATCCAATCAACTTATACTTGCTTACTAGAAAAATTCTCCTAAAGCACAGTACCAATTTTGTAAGTTTCCTACTCCCAAAATGATATACATATTTAAAAAATGTAAATAACACATATATAATAGAAAACAACAATTACTAAAAATGTGAAAGACAGATTCACCATATTTCCACACCAGGATATCACTTCATACATTTAACATGCATCATTAGCAGAATTCACAAATACATTCTAATTTGTTTATAATGATCTTCAATTAGTTAAGCTATTATTCTTGGCAATCTCCTACACTTTAAGAGCAGTGTTGTCTCATTTTCCTAATGAGAAAGTTGAGCTAATTAAAGGCATGGTTGGATATGGTTGTACCCATATCCAAAATTTCTCATCATTTCTTATTCTAAAAATATCATATGTGTGTGTATACACATATACATATATCATAGACAAAGGAAATAGTTGTGTCTATAGGCTGTTTAATTTATGGCAAAAATTCTTATTTTAAAAGGATCCCTAATCATAATTATATTAAGGGTTTTTTTTGCTTTAATTATATAAATTCAGATTGATAAATACATACTGTGTGAAGGCAATATTATTTTGTTTTTAACAACTCTTCTGGTATAATTGTTTGCTTCTATAAAACATTTTTTTTTTTGAAAATGGCTACATATGCCTTTCTTACTCTTTGATACTTTGATACTTTTATGGTCAGGTTAGGATGACCAACAGGTTTGGGGTAGAAAAATGCCCATTAAGATTTTAATGAATTATTTTATGAAATGGAAGTCTGTTACCTGTTAAACTCTAATCTTATTCTGAATACCTATTAATAACTTCCCTAAAATTTCATGTGCTCTTCTGTTCCCTCTTTCTCATTCCCTCCCATGATCTAGATAGTTTATACAGGCATAGGCATGATTCAATTACTTATTACATGTAAACTACAATATGGGAAAGTTTTTCTGGTTTCTTTTGCAAAAGGACCTTCTCAATGTGAGTTTTTGAGTAGGTAAATTGTGTATGCTGTTAAATGAGAAGACTGTTTAGTAGCCAGATATAGAATGGGTTGGATAAGTGAGAAACTGGGAAGAAAATCAGAAGAATAAGGAGACCATTAAAATGATACAGTGGAATATTACCATGTGCTAGGCCCTCTAATGCTTTACACAAATTGACTAACTAAATGTTCTTAACCACCCTATAGATAATTCCCATTTTATAGAAAAATGGGAGAAAACTGAGGCAAAGGGATGTTAAGTAACTTGCCCACAGACACACAGATCGTAAGTGGCAGAGTGAAATTTGAACTCAGATGTTCAGGCACCAGAGTCTGCACTAAAGAAATGTCCTGTTTTCACAAACACATGGTTTATTTTTCAACATTAGGGCCTTTGTATTAATTGATGTGTAAACATATCACTTTGTGAAAAATGATCACAATCTTCATAGGCTGGAAAGTCCGTGGTTTAGATTTCTTAGAAGATTAGTTTTCGACAGAGGAGACTTTTCTGGGGCATGAGGCATTTAGTTAGTTATGAGTTTGGGCTCATATTTCTAATTCAAAGTATAAAAGCTCCCAGTATCCATACAAATGAAAAGATCAATTTATCTGATTTTCTCTAAAATGAAGTCTATTATTCTATCTTACTATTCTCTCAGTGTAGAGAAAAGGCACAGAAATACTTTTATTCTTTATGTTAAACAATTTTTGTAAGTCTCACAATATTCATCCAAGTTAAATAGAGATGCAAACCATAAGGCAACATCATTCAAATCCTGCCACAAGCCAATCCAACAAGTTCAACTGAAGGGGGGATGAGGGAGTGGAGGAGGAAATGTGATCAGTCATCCTAACTGGTCCCAAAACCATCTGATCAGAGTGAAAAATTCCATTAAGTTATTTTATTAGGTCAAGGCTATCTGACTGATCTTTTCAGAGACAGACTTAGCTCAGCTGGCTAGATGTCCCTTGGTGCAAATATAACCTGGGCATACAGACAACCCAGAAATAGTCATTGATAATGGCACTTCTGCCTCCATCAAGTCAACTGAAGCCCCAGCCATCTGCTCTACTTCTACACCCCTCACTACCCAGGAACCCAGGAACCCTCACACCAAGTCTAGCAACTGGGGCTTGCCAAACCTGCTTCTTAGAGCTGTTCTTGTCAACTTCTGGCCTCCTGGCCTCACTCTAACATTCTTTGCCATATACTATGTAATAGTAAAATAGACTCTAAATATGAAATAAGAAACTTGGTCGTTTTTATTCTTTGCCATCTTGATAAGTTACATGATCTTTGCTGAACAGTTTTAACACCTAAGAAGTGGTTATTTCCAAACCACAGGGCATTCCTAAAGTGTCTTTTTTTTTTTCTCTTAAAATAACTTTAGTTGTTTTCACCTATTATGTGACCCTTGCTTGACTTATATACTTTTCTAAGACAAAGCTATAGCAATGCCTAAAAGTGTTTTATAATCTGTAAAATGCAATGTGATATATTATTTTCATTGCTTTGTCTGTTTTCCTGTTTAGTCAAATCCTTCAGGGAGATGGGTCTTCTGGTGGTTCACCCTTGGCCTGATACTCACCTATACGGAAACAGTATACATCTACTGCAGAGTGAGTCCTTAGACCAATACCCTACCTCTAGGTGAAAAATGCATCCCAGATCACCAATTTTACTCCGCCAGCAATCACAGAGCAAAGATATTAGAAATGCTCACTAACCTCCTCCTCTCTAGCTAACTGGAAAAAACAAAACAAAATGAAACAAAACAAACCCAGATTCATTTTGTCTTCTAATATAAGTGGCAAGCACTTGGCTCTCACCTACTGGGTCCCCATTTTTTTTTAAATATTTATTTATTTATTTGAAGGGGGTGGGCAGAGGGAGAGAGTCTCAAGCGCAGAGCCCAATGCCAATGTGGGGCTCGATCTCTTGATCCTGAGATCATGATCTGAGTCTAAGGCAAGAGTTGGATGCTTAACCAACTGAGCCACCCAGGTGCCCCTGAGCCCCCACTTTTAATAAAGTGTCTTGATCTACAGTCTCACAATGGAGAAAGTGTTTAAAATATATTCTTCACTCAAATCAAGCCATGCAGAGGGAGTCCCTGAAGCTCCTGGGATGTGCATAGCACATTTATCCATCCTCAGCCCTGAGCATTGTTTCTCTTCCCTGGGGCTAGAAACCATTGGGTGTGCCTTCCTGCCTTGGCAGCTACCACCCCACCCCTGTGCTGCAGCTAGACACAAGTGGCTACTGCCACTGGCTTCTCACCTCCAGCTCCAGGTATAGGTACCCAGATGTTTGAGGACACTAGGAATCACAGGATCCCAGATACTACCTGTAGAGAGCAGAGTCATCACCCGCTCCATGTGCCCCTACCCCCAGCCCCGACCTCATCAGTACCCACCTGTTTATCTGCATCATCAGAAATTTTCTGAAAAACATAATCTACTTTAAGAGAATTTTCTACATAGTTCTTAACTTGAATTTAAATAAATACATTAAATACATCATACACAAGGTGTTTCCATGCCTACTGTCAGGTGATGACAAAAGACCTAAACTCTACTCTTAATTCTGCCTCCGACTTGCTGTCTAACTTTGGTTAAGCCATTGTCCTCTCTGGGTCCCAGTTTCCTCACAAGTAAAAAGAAAAAGTTGCCATTTGAGGCTATTGCCACCTTCATTTCTGGTTTTTTTTTTTTTTAAGATTTTATTTATTTATTCATGAGAGATACAGAGACAGAGAAAGAGAGGCAGAGACACAGGCAGAGGGAGAAGCAGGCTCCATGCAGGGAACGTCATGTAGGACTCAATCCCAGGACTCCAGGATCATGCCGTGGACTGAAGGCAGGTGCTACACTGCTGAGCCACCCAGGGATCCCTTCATTTCTGGTTCTTTATCAAAGACTTTGGACATGGGAAGACCAAGTATTCCTGGACTCAGAGTGAGTCCAAACTTGCAGATATGCACAAATAAGAATAAGCTAAAAGCTGACTTTGGGACCCATAAAAATCCTGTTCTTGCCCACTTTAAGGAACAATGTGTCCATTGTTTAACTATGAGGGTCCTGACCTCTTATCCAACCCAGGATATGGTATAAACAATGCCTAAGGTAGAGGCCAGATTTAGTCTTGCCACTACCATCTCTTTCTTTGGTGAGTTCTGCTACCTAAGACCTGGATCAGTTGGACTAAGCTACCATTTTGAATCAGTCCCCCCAGGACTTAGCTTCAGAACTAAGCTATTGTGAACATTGTGAACATTGAACATGTCGCTCACCTTTGTTGTAGGTTTTGGCCATCATACCTAATGCAGATGAAGTATAGATTGTCATCAAGCCTCACTCCCATATCAGGTTACAACTTGGCTGGGAATTATCCTTTGTTCAGTGGTTCTCAACCTTAGCTACATATTAGAATCACACAGATAGCTTTGAAAAACACTAATGCTCAAGCTACACTCAAGACCCATTAAATCAAAATCTTTGAAGGTGGGGTCTAGGCATCATTATTTTTTCAAGTTGTCCACATGGTTTCAAAGTGCAGCCAATGTTGAGAATCACTGCCCTCTATGAACCTTCTAAGCATGAAGTGAGATGAAAACAGCTAGGAATTTTGAAAGTATAAGCAACAGAGAGTTATAGGCTCAGGGAAAAGAGGTCTAGAATTGTCAAGACTTGACAATATTGTGGCCTGTCTGGAGATCAGGGTCAGGGCCACGGCATAGAGTTGCTTGGTTCTGCTGTAGGATTCCTGAAATGAAGGGCAGGGTAGAGTGCGGCACTTCAGAGTAAGGGTATGTGCTATATCAGCACTCAGTAGGCTAGAACCAATGAAGCAAGCAAGGCTTGAAGGATGACCAGAAGGTTTGAAGGCTTAAAGGTCAGGGCAGGTGACAAGCTACATCCAGGGAGGTAGTCTGAAAAATAAGAACCAGATACTCAGTCAAGGAGTCCAGGTTAGGAAGGCAGGCTTGGAGCCTTTGTATGGGCATAACAATGAATATTTATAGGATTGTTTAAGTTTGCAAATTGTTTTCATATCCCTTTCTCTTATTTGATCATTGTACTGAATCTCTAAGAGCAGGTATAATTTCAATGCTCACTTTGTAGGGAAGAAAAGTGAGGTTCAAAAAAGTCTAGTGGCGTCTTTGAGGTCACACAGTTAAAATGTAGCAATAATGGTTTTGGTGACAAAATAAGTGTTTTGCCTCAATAAGGTAAGTTTCTTGTTTGAGGCAAAAATCAACTGCTAATGGTGATGGTGCTGACACAGACATCCACTAATATTTAAGCAGCACATTACAATTTAAAGTGCACTCTCATGTAGCTTATCTCACTGGAAATGCACAGCAACCATGTAATGTTGGCATGACATTGTCCAGATGAGAAAACTGAGGCTCAGAAACAAGGTGTTATTTATTGAGGGTCACAAGGGAGAGTCTTGACTCCAGGTCCAGGTGAGCCCTCTCTTTTTGGTCCCACACTACTTCCACTTATGGCCACCCTGGGCTCCTCAAATAGAACTGGTTTGGAGTCCCTAGCTTGAATGAGTAGCAAAAGATGAAGAGAGAGGAGCTACTGACTGGGAGGTCCTGCATGGATAGGACTCAGTTGTGACTTTTGTCCCCAATTTAATTCAGAGGCTGGCTCCATATGGCAAGTTTTATGAAGTTACATAGAGAAAAGTTTGGTTTTCTAAGAATTCTGAGCCATCTAATGTTTTACTAGCTTTATTTCTGAATTTTTGTATTCTCTCTTGCTTTGACAGTAGAGAAAATCTGTTATAAGAGATGTTTCATGTTTTTTTGGGGGGAGGAGGTGTTTTCTTATCGTGGCTGCATGAAGTTAGGTATGTAGGTGAAATAACTGCACACAACACAGACCATTTGGCTCATGTGATTCACCTTCTTGAACACTTCTTTGTGTAATTATCCTCATAGTAAGATTATGAAAGCTGGGATTCCCTTTTCAAAAGGGGAAAGAATTAAATTTATCTCGGGATCAAAATCCAACTCTCTTTTAAATAACCACCATAGGTTGGGTGGTTTGAATGAGATGAAGACAGAACCGAAGCTGGGCACAGGCAGTGGACAAGGTCCCATTGAGAGCCGAAGATGACAGTGAACATATACTCAACGTCCATCACCAGTGATAACCTAAGTCAACATGACATGCTGTCCTGGATCAGTCTCTGCAGCTGAATCTGACAAAGATTGAACAGTTGCGCTCTGGGGCTGCCTATTGTCAGTTTATGGACATCCTATTCCCTAGCTCTATTGCCTTGAAGAAAGTGAAATTCCAGGCTAGAATGCATCCAGAACTTTAAAATACTACAAGCAGGTTTTAAGAGAATGGGTATTGACAAAATAATTCCTGTGGACAAATTAGTAAAAGGAAAATTTCAGGACAATTTTGAATTTGTTCAGTGGTTCAAGAAGGTTTTTGATGCAAACTATGGTGGAAAAGACTATGATCCTATAGCTGCCAGACAAGGTCAAGAAACTGCAGTGGCTTCCTCCCTTGTTGCTCCAGCTCTGAACAAACTGAAGAAACCTCTCAGGTCTAGCAGTGCAGCTCCACAGGGGCCCATTGTAACACACAGAACTACTGCAACCCCCAAGGCTGGCCCGGGTGTGGTGCGAAAGAATCCTGGTGTGAGCAACGGGGATGATGAAGCAGCTGAATTGATGAAGCAGGTCAATGTATTGAAACTTACCGTTGAAGACTTGGAGAAAGAGAGAGATTTCTACTTTGGAAAGCTAAGAAACATTGAATTGATTTGCCAGGAGAATGAAGGGGAAAACAACCCTGTATTGCAGAGGATAGTGGACATTCTCTGTGCCACAGATGAAGGCTTTGTGATATCTGACTAAGGGGGCCCACAGGAGGAACAAGAAGAGTATTAACAGCCTGGACTAGCAGAGCAACATCCAAATTCTTCACTCCAAATCATGTGCTTACCTGTAAAATACCCATTTCTATTATTCTTAGAGGGCCCGCTGGTTTCTTTTCATGAGCAAATAGTACCTCTTCTTAAAGTGCACTTTGCAGAAATTTCACCCCTTTTCTAATGAGTTTGAGTTAGGAGCTTTTACCCTGTAGCAGAGCAGTATTAACATCTAGTTGGGACACCTGGGGAACAGAGAGGCTGACCATGGGACTCACTGTGTGGACGTCGGTAGCACTCACTCCTGGAGAAGGTGTCATACACTGAGGTGGGGTCCTCAGTAGAGAAATGCAGACTGATTTGAATTTTAAGCTAATGTGAAATCTTGGGAGAGAACGTTTTAATAAATAAATGCCTTAAGAGTATGTATGTATGTATGTATTTATTTTTTGCCTTAAGAGTATTTAAAATATATTTTTTATATTCCCCAAATGAATGAGAACATATAATGTTTAGTGAAAGGGAATATAAGGGAAGGGAGAAGAAATGTGTGGGAAATATCAGAAAGGGAGACAGAACATAAAGACTCCTAACTCTGGGAAACGAACTAGGGGTTGTGGAAGGGAGGAGGGCGGGGGGTGGGGGTGAATGGGTGACGGGCACTGAGGGGGGCACTTGACGGGATGAGCACTGGGTGTTATTCCGTATGTTGGCAAATTGAACACCAATAAAAAATAAATTTATTATAAAAAAAGAGTATTTAAATAAATAAGAAATAGCCACCATAATTCCACGTGTTCCTTCAGCCTTCTCTGATCTCCATCTTTTGACAGGCTCCAGTCAAACCCTCTTCTCAGCTCTTATAGCACTTCACTTATGTATTCCTTCTAGTATGTTCTGCTTCATATCATGGGTCTCTATGTGCATCTTGTTTTCCCTTCTAGATTCTAAACTCTCCATGGGCAGACGGTCTTACTTATCTTTGCATCTTCCATAGCACCAGACAGATTATTCAGTCAATAAACATGTGTTGACTAAGTGCTTAAACAGCTGTGAATAGATTCAGATGTCAACTAAAAATTCCTGGAGGTGCATTTTTAAAGAAAGCATTGATTTAATCTTTTCAGATGGATACAACAGAAGTGGTATAATCTAATTTACAATGAAGGTCAGAAAAGCATAGTTCATGCTTTTCTAATTGACTGCCTGTTTGGTTAAACCTAAAATGACAAAGTAAGTATCATTATCAGACAGTGGAAATGTGTGTTCTTAAAGAGGATACAGACAAATGGCTATGATTCTCATGTGGTTTATCCCTCTGCTCTTTCTCTTATTTTGACCACAGTGGCTTTGTCCAATACTCTCTTGCCCGTTAATATAATCAGACAAGTGTCATCAGGGTTAAGAGGAAAGTGTAAACAGTAACTTACAAACAAATCATCACTCCCATGGACTATAGCATTTACCTTCCAGATAGAGACTGCTGTTCTCAATTGTATGTTTGTATCAAAATCTCAGCTTATTATAATTAATTAATAGAAGTAACACAAAATCTCATAGCCACAATAAGAGTACTAATTGAATAAAATTAGGTATTTTGTACATTGTAATGTAAACAAAACATTGGTTTTGTTCCAGTAAAGATTCTGAAATTTTGATATAGGATGATCTTAGGGGATGCCATCAGATTGAAGGTGAGAAAGCCAGTTGGCTTGAAGCTGCATTTGCAAAACAAGCATCACACTTCTGCTTTCTTATATATTTATTTGAGGAGGCTTCTGGGACAGAGGATGAAGGAGAATATAAGAAGGCATTTAACCACCATAGAAATCCCAAGCTCAAGCTCTGTAACAGCTGTGTATCAAAACACACTCCTTGTTCCAAATCTGGGTTGACTACCAAAAGCCTTAGTTACCATTAGTAATATTAACAATACTAGTTATGAGGGGTGCTATTGCTTGTTGAAACTGTGTAGTTAGAAGCACATAAAGTTTTCTATCAACATAATGAGTGGTTCCAAAGGCAACCTGGATTTAGAGGCACTTTGTTGATGCTTAGATGTGGGCAATAGAATTCACTGATGAAATGCTGCTCATTTCATATGCCTCATAGAGTCACTTAATTGTAAGTTTATGGTATGAATCCCTTACTGTGGTTTTATTGTCAATCAAAACCATGGTCATGAAGACCATTACTGAATTTGGGACAATATTTTAGCCTAGGGATGGTGAAAACATTTTAAATTAAGTAGACCAATTCACTACTCTTAAAATCTTAAAATTTCTTAATTAAAAATAAGTCTCATTTTGCCAATAAGAAAGATATAAAAACCTACTGTTATTGACTTTGGGGATCCCTGGGTGGCTCAGTGGTTGAGCACCTGCCTTCGGCCCAGGGTGTGATCCCGGAGTCCCAGGATCGAGTCCCACATCAGGGTCCCTGCATGGAGCCTGTGTCTCTGCCTCTCTCTCTCTCTCTCTGTGTGTCTAATGAATAAATAAATAAAATCTCTTAAAAAAAAGAGAGACACCCTACCCTCTCTGTTCTTCTTCTTTCTCCATCCTTCCTTTTCTCTTCCCTTTCTTTCTCTTCTTTTATCCTTCCTTCTTCCCCCCCTTCCATTCTTCCTTCAATCTCACTTCACCATCTCCATTACACAGACAGTCTATTTCATAGGCTGGAAAACTAAAGTTCAAGTTCTGTTTCTGAAGTATAGGTTGAAAATTTCATTTCTAGTTTGAAATTAATAGTCTAAATGGTATTAGACAAATCATTTTATATCAGGTTCTTTACAAAGTACCCATGGATTCAGGTTCTACATAATAAATGAAGTAGTTGGGTCTAAGTTTAACTTAGTATCCTTGTGTTTATTTCTTATTTTATAATATGAAAAATGACATACATATAAGGGACTTTTATCTTCCAAATAAAGAAAATACCCTGTGGAGTGTTAAGATATTTGACTGAAAAGAATCCCTACCCATGTTATTAAGGTTTTTTGTTTGTTTGGTTTTTGTTTTGTTTTGTTTTTTACTATTGCTAATGTCTTTGGGTCTATTGGAATCCTGAGCCTCTTTTGCAACAAGGTACAATTAAATCACTATTGACTCTTTTTTCCATATCTCTAATAAAAAGGGGGAGAGGTAAGAAAATACATTGGTCCTTGTCAGGGAAACCTCCCCTCCTCTGCATGTATTGCCATGTATTACCATCCCCTTCTTGAATTCACTGCCTCACAAAAGGCTTTGATTCAGCTCACAGGCCTGTGTTCTTATCCAAAATCTACACACCATTTTACAAATGGAGTCAAGAGAGGTACATTAGATTAAATATTGATTTAAGTGTAAATCCATCCCTCCTAGCATTTGGGCAAAGCAGAAGGGCATTAGATTAGTTGCAAGTAAGGCCATTTCTGCACAAATTATTAAAGTGGGTCTGACTACGCAAGCTAAGGGCAGCCAAAATCTGGGAGTGCAATCCTAGTCCTAAACTGAAGACATGGGGAGGAATGGCCATATTTTGATTTCTTTTTTCTTTACTATTCCCATCATCCTTTTGGAACACGAGTTGCGTAAATATTTTTAGATAGGGAAACACAGGGAAATTGGTGGGGTTTTAAAGGAAGTCAGAAAACCCAAATCCAAATTCTGGCGCTCCTGCTGACCAGGCATGAGTAACTTCCCTTCTCTGTTCTTGATTTCCTCAGCTCCTATTGAGGGATAATCATCTCTTCCTAGACCGCTTCATGGTGCTCTATAAGGACCACAGGAGTTCATGAGTGTGTAAAGGTGGCTGGGATGATAGAGGGTGGTGAAGAGCAAGTTTCATTATCTATAGCACAGGATAATACACTCAAACTACAAAATAATGGTTTCTTTGTTTTACTTCCCTTATTTGTGCTTATTATCATCAAACATGATTCCCTGCAAAGAAAGCTCTCCTGGCTTCCTGGACACCCTTTAAAACAATATATTTTATGGTAAGTCTTAAAATTATACAACTTCATCAGCACATAATAGGCTCATCAGACATGTGCACACCTTAACCTTGCCCTCAGTTCCCTTGTGATTGATAAATGAGAGGAATAGACAGGAGAATAACATTAAAGGACTTTTAGTTTGCCAAATCCTTATACATCCTTGAACTTATTTGATCCACCTGATAACATCATCAGGTGGTCAAGGAAGAGATGATTACCTTCGCAGGGAACTGAGGAAACTGAGACCCAAAAGCTAAGTTACTACACACTGGTCGGCAGTGGAACCAAGAATCAGTTTTTCAATTCCCTAAATAACTCTATTTCCCTGCCTCCCCCTGCCTGGATCATAAACTCCTGAATGCACAGGACATAATGAGACTTCGATTATCTTAGGGGAAGATAACCTTAAAGCCCCAACACCCTAGAAACAATACATATTTGAAAACAAATGCAAAAGAAAAAGTTTGGCGGGTTTCAGTAAGAGGGTATCAAGAAACTACAGATTTATACAATAAATACTACCACCTTTCACTCATAAGTTAATGTATTTTTGCAAATATGTGCATTGCAAGCTTGTTATGACAGTTGTATTGAGACTGAGGAACAGGATGGGAGAAGAATCAATATAGAACTAATGCTCATGACCTATTACACTGAGAAAGATTCTGAGGGATCCCCTAAACCCAGTAAGAAATTGTGATTAGTTTGCTTGATAATGTCTGCTAATTATGTGGCATAGCAATGGGTAGCCCAGAAAATAGTCTACAACAGTGGCTAGAAACCAGGTCTGGCTAACAGAATTTGGCCTGGAAGCATGTTTTGTTTGGAGAGCCCCATGTTTCAAATATTTTTGAACTTAAAGACTTCTTACTCTCCAGAGCTCCCACAGTCTCCACCATTCCCTACTTTTTACCTTGATCACCTCAAACTTTTACTGACTCTTGAAGGCATTTTGGTTTATGATCTTGATCTGTAGGCCAGATTACTTGGTCTAGCAATGCAATCTTTCAGCAGCCTGAATTCTGCTACTCTCACTGCCTTAATTTCCATTAATTTCTATAACATGACCCTCTTCTCTGGCTTGACTTCCTAACTGTCCAGTTTATTCATCAGAAGTCAGGGTCTTGTTCCCTATTAAATAATATCTCAGCCATTCTTCAAAGCCAAGTTAAGCCCTCTGTCTGTGAACCAGTCTTTGCCATTTCACCTCGAACTGATCATTTCCACTTCTAAATAATTATAATATTCATTATCACACACTTTATCTTTGTTCTTAATCTATACCGTCTAGCAGTATTACTTAGCCTGCATAATCTATATGTGCATTGTACACATAATATTATATATAGAGAGTCTGGCTTTACATATAGACTGTAAGATACTTAAAGAAATTTCAGCTTGTCTTCTTCATACCTGGCATTTATAGTGTATGCTTAAAAAATGGTTGTAGAGGGATCCCTGGGTGGCGCAGCAGTTTGGCGCCTGCCTTTGGCCTAGAGCGCGATCCTGGAGACCCGGGATCAAATCCCACATCGGGCTCCCGGTGCATGGAGCCTGCTTCTCCCTCTGCCTATGTCTCTGCCTCTCTCTCTTTCTCTCTCTGTGACTATCATAAATAAATAAAAATTAAAAAAAATGGTTGTAGAATGAATGATTAAAGAAAGGAGTAAGTATATAACATACTGCGCTTTAGAAAGAGTAAATTAAAGAACTATATTAGTATACTAATTCTCATAAGTTTCTGTCTCATGGTTCCATTTAAGATTATATAGAGACATATATCCCATTTTCTATAAGAACTACACCCAAAGTTAACAGATATAGTTGACCTTTGAACAACATGGGTTTTAACTGTGGGGGTCCACTTATTCATGATTTTTTTTCAGTTCATACTACATTGCACATGTATTGCCTCTTCTTTATGTTTTTTTAAACATTTTATTTTTTCTAGCTTTATTATAAGAATACAGCATGTAAAAAAATACAGCATATAACACATATAACATATAAAATGTGTATTAATTGACTGCTTATGTTAGTAGTTAGGCTTCCAGTAAACAGTACTAGGATTCCAGTTAACAATGGTAGGCTATCAGTAGTTAAGTTTTCAGGGAGTCAAAAGTTATACACATATTTTGACTATGCAGAAATCAGCACACCTAACCCTGCGTCGTTCAAGTGCAATTAAATCATCTTTCATGTCCTAGGAACTTCTTTTATATAGAAGACCATAGGTTCATTGAAGAGACATTCCATCTCATCCAGAATTTCTTGGAGCTTTGTTTTGAAGGACTTTCAAGATCTGCTCCTAAGGGCACCTACTGATAAAATGTCTACAATTTCTCATTTATTAAGCTTCTACCAGGGGTCAAGAATTCTAAAAATTGTATCATTCAATCCTTGCAATTACTCTGTACAGCAGCTCTTATTATCTCTATTTTACAGATGAGCAAACTGAAACCAAGATGAGTAACTTACTAAGATCATAGAGTATTATGTCTCTTTGTGCTTCCAGACTGTGTACAGTAAATGTCCAGTACATAATTGTCCAATGCATATTAATGAATGTTGAGGTAAGAGTCTAGGTTCTTTCTCCAACTCTTATATCAAAGAAAGAATTTTTTCTCTAATCTCAGAATATCTTATTTAGTTTCTTTCCTTCTTTACTACGTGCATAAGCAGTGTGGCAAATAGCCTAACGCCTATTTGTATGCATAAAAATCTCTTACCCATGGAGAACCACAGACAACCCGTGTCACTGCTCATGCTCTTAACAACAGAGCCAAGGTCAGATGTGATGTGCCCCTCTGAAAAACTTCAGAATGGTTCTATATTGCCTTAAGATAATTAATAACCTTCTTCCACTTCTCAGTATACTTCTAAGTATTAAAATTGAGAAAGGGGCAGATGCCCAGCTCAAAGTATTGAGTGGACTACATCTACTGTCACTAAATTATTTACTTAGTTGCCTTTTGAATTTGAGGTGGTTTTTAAGATCTCTCTATTGCTCTGCTTATGCTTATTTATATATATATCAGGCAGCATTCTCTCATGTTCAATTAATATTGTTTTGTTTTTTTGTTGTACTTCTCTACTCATTCCTTGCAAACTGTACCCTGCCCTCCACTCTGACACATAATCCACTAGGCTTACCTAAAACATATCATCATAACAGTATGAGTAGAGTATGGTGTCTGTGTGTGTGTGTGTGTGTGTGTGTGTGTGTGTCTGCTGCAATGGAAATAATGTTTATATTTTAATAAAACAAGTGTTGCATACCTTTAAGGGTTGCTGGTGCCCCCATGTGCCTGGTATACTATTTTACAAGGGCAAAGCTCAACAACCTGAGCTTAGTTTTCAAGATTCTTCGAAATTTGTGCCCAATGGAGCTTTCTACTGCCCTCCAACTGCTCACCTTCCTTTCCCCAAGTTCAGGTTAGATTGACTCAAACTTTCTCCCTTTCTTCCCATCCTCTATGTCTGTGATTCTGTTTCCTTCTCATGGAATGTCCACCCTCCTCATCTCTGCATGTGAAAGCCAAGTGCTGCCTTCTCTAAGAAGTCATTCCTGAGTCTTTCTCCTCCCACCTCTCACTCTGTACATCCCTTGTTAGGTCTTTCAGCACTTTGTTTCTTGTATTAGACTGACTTGTAAATGCATCCTAACTCCTTTATTAAATTGTAAGTGGTTTAAAGTATGATCCATAGCTGAATAGCTACTCTGAGTGCCTCACTCAGAGAAGAAATCAATCTACATCATTTAACATAATGGCAAGTTCTTTAAGGACACTTATTGCTAGAGTTCTGTTTTGTTTTTTTCTACACAACAATTAGTTTTTCTCAGTTCATTTTGTATCACCTGCTGTTTGTGCCCTGCCCATATCCTCTGGGCCTACCCTGGAAGTTGTCTGTCTGGAAGCAGACAGTTATTATGCATGCAAATAGCTTCTTGGGGGGCATTCTCTGACTGCAGGGGAAGGCTTGGCCTGCACTGGAGTGGAGGCAGGCCCAAAGTACTAAAGATTTAGCACTTCAAGAATGACTTTCAACAAGGGAGAAGTTGGTGAATAAATGCCTCAGCTTCCTCCACCCTCAGTGGGACAATTCTGAAGTGTGTCCTATAGTCTCTATGAGGGTCCTTGGCCACAGTTGTATTGCTCACAAATGTATTCTTCATTTGTGAAGAATACTTCTTAATTTGCTCCTCTCCTACTCTCACTTCACCAGTGCTTCACCAGTGCTTCCTAATTAAACTACTTGCTCCCAAATTCTTGTCTCAGAGTCTGCAGGTGGGGGACCCAAACTAACACCATTTCTACCCTCTCCCTACACTCCTCTGGGACTTAGATCTAGGATTAGAATATGGAACACAGTGAATCTAACTGACCGACACAGAACTGGCCTCATTACCTCCAGCAGATCCTACAACGTAGAACTTGTCCAGAGAAAACGAGAGACATCAGTGGCAGGGCCAGTAGAAGAAGTTCACTGAAACCACCACAACCAGCTGGGGCTGTGACCAAAATGACCTGACCTTGAAACTACTGCTGTCTCCAGTGTTTCAGAAAGTGACTGGCTATACTGAACGACTTGAAAAAATCACCTATTACTGTTTGGATAGTAAAATAAAACCAGTTATCATATACTCATGAGTTCTCAAACATGCTTGCTTAATAAGACTGAGAATTACAGGACCAGAATCTCAGCTCAAAATCTAATACCTGATCAGAAAGATTAATGTTCTTCACAGTAATGACATTTTTACCATTACAAAAAGAGCAATTTACTTTTCCAACTTCCTCTTCTTCCTATCCTAGCCTGTCAGAGAAAATTGCAGTCTCACACATGAAATATTTTCAAACTAGAGGTGGCAGGTTTATGGAAAATTACTCTGAATGTATTTGGGCTCAGACCAACTCTCCCAGCTCTATATTATTCATGATAAGCATGACTTCCAAGCCTTGGCTTTGTCAGATTTTCCTATTAATTGTTAATGTAACAGCTACGTCTCCCTGGAGTGTGTGTTATTTTCTCATTTATAACATCATAAGCCTTGGGATAATCCCTCATTAGATCAATAATATTCTCATCAAATGAATGTAACACTGTTCAAGTGAGGGACGTTCTAGGTAAGCATGGAGGTGAAGTACTGTTCCTTTTACCCTGTGAATCTGTCTCCTTACCTCCAATCTGCAACCCACTCTGAAGGCAGCTGTTGTTCTCACCTGGACCAAAGCAGCAGCCTCTTAACCAGACCACTGGCTCTCCACCAAACTTCTCTAAGCTACCCACCGTGTTGTCATGGAGCACCCATCTCATCTCATAGATGTAACCATGCCATTGCCCTCTCTGAAACCACATGTAGTACCTACAGAGGAATTTGTTTTAATCTACCCTGTATCCATTCTCCCCTCCCAGCAGATCTCTCTTCTTCCTTTCTGGGCAGTTATTCTTCCCTTTGTGTGAAAAGCTGAAAGGGCCTCTGGATGCTCTTCCCATAGCCCTTTTCCTCAGGCCTATGGAGGACAAGGGACCTAAACTTACCAGCTGGGTTTTATCCTTCCAGATTGTAAATCATTGATGTGTGTTGGATATCTTGACCAGATTCTTCCTGCTAGGATACTACTACTGATATTTCTCTTTCTGGCCCTCTGGAGATGCTATTTTACAAACAGTTCTGGTCAACCTGCAAGGCTGATTCTCCAGCCTCCCTGTAGACTTTGTAAGCTCGTTGTGCACTCTCCATGAGTTTATTTTAGCTTTTAAAAAAAATATTTTATCTATGAGAGAGAGAGAGAGAGAGAGAGAGAGAGAGAGAGAGAGAGAGAAAAGCAGAGACATAGGCAGAGGGAGAAGCAGGCTCCATGTAGGAAGCCTGATGTGGGACTTGATCCTGGGACTCCCGGATCATGCTCTGAGCCGAAGGCAGACCCTTAACCACTGAGCCACCCAGGCATCCCAAGTTTACTTTAGCTTAATGTAGAGTCTGTTTCTCTTACTCACAAGCAAGGAACACTGGGTGATATAGCTCACCACTGCTTCAGGATAACGACTTTTAATCTAGGCTTTTGCCAGTTTTCCTATTGTCACACTACTCTTTGGTCACACCAGCCCAATCACCACTCCCTGGACACATAATTGTTAATGCTATTTCTTACTGGACTTTCCTTCTCCTCTTTTAGAATTTTCACCAACCATTCAAGGCCAATATCAAAGGCCTCTCTCTGTGAGGCTCTCTGTGAGGCTTTCTTTGATCTCTACCAGGCCGACTTGATTCTTCCCCAGCCCAGGGCCCTGCAGTTTTTTATTCCACATCATTTTTTATCAGACTTATGTATTGGTGTGTACAAGATTCCCAAAGGCAGAGTGTATCACTTAGTATTCTTAATCTTCATCACCACATGTAAATTCTGTCAGATGGAGACATGACACGTGGTGGTTTAGCATAATGGCTTGGAGTCTCACATAACTGGGTTCAAATCCCACCTCCTTCCCTGACTGACTGCTTGGTTTTGTATAAGTCATTTGAGCTTTCTACATTGACTTACCTATAAAATGGCCCTTTACAGGAGTAAAGGTAAATTAGAAGCTGGAGACAGGAATCATCACCACTGAATACTCAATAAGTGTTTGCTAAAAGAGTAAGTGAACAGGTTCAAGCTTTCTCTACCATCCTGATGAAAACAAATAATTCACAAATGAAACGTGCAGAGTCATTTAAGGGTAATGGGAAGAAACACATAGTCCAAGAAACGAAACACATGCATATGTGTGTGCACGTGCGCACACAGTTTTACAGCTTTTCTTTTGGTCAGAGTCTAACAAAACAAACTAATGGGAAAGATTGGTTTTCTGTGACCACTCCACATGATCTCCTAGGTAACAAAAAAGCTAGAAGAGCCTACCCTACAGCCATGGTGCTTATCGTTTTCTGGACCCAGACTTACAAAGATAATTCTGTTTCTTGAGAAAATAGCACATACAGCTCAGTATGCTACTCTGTCAGAGAGTTGTGCTCTAGGAAACAAAGATATATTATTTTCTCCATCAAAGTGGGCTTCAGTTACTAGTAAAGGAGCCACTGAGTTGAGTGAGGATGTTGACCTATTCCAAACATCTCTGCTGAGTCAACCAAGTGAGCAACAGGGACCTCAGGAAAGGCTGGATTGGTGTGAACATATGTCTATTTTTTTTTAAAGATTTTATTTATTTATTTGACAGAGAGAGAGCACAAGTAGCGGGAAGACAGGCAGGGGGAGAAGGAGAAGTAGACTCTCTTCTGAGCAGGGAACGCAATGTGAGGTCCAATTCCAAGACCTTGGGGTCATGACCTGAGCTAAAGGCAGACACTTAGCTGACTGAGCCACACGTGCTGCACATATACCTATTTCTAGAATAAGATAACATTTCTGATTTATTAAATGGCGTAGGTGTATACAGTATGGTCATAGCTTATCTGTTTTGGGACATGTGAGTTCTCAAACAATAGCACATTAGGATTAAAGATATGTTTGGTGATGACTTAAGGGTGGAGAGATTCTTAAGACATTTAGAAAAAGGAAGAAAAACAATGAGGGAAATCCAGTGTTAACTTTACCCAAAAAGGCAGGGAAAAATGCATAGTAAAAGCACATCTTCAGTTGCTATCCTTCTTTCTGCAGCCTCTAAGACACACATTTTGGAGTCTGCAGGAGTGCATTCTTCTATTAGGCAAAAGACAAAGAGGAGTAGCTATATCATTGAGCAAAATTTTTGAGTGGCCACTCAGAAATCACTGCAGAAGGTGGAGTGGTATCCAGCTCCCCTATCTAAATTCTGAATCCTCCGGGGGCCACAATTTGGGGGAGAGAGACCTGGATTGAGAACCAGGTGACTTTGTGGTCTGAACAAATCAGGCCAAGCCTGGATCTCATTCCTCCTTCTAGAAAATGACTGGTTTGGGATATTATCAGAGTTTCTCAACTGGGCTCCAATAGCCCTAGAATTGAAGAAAAAAAGTCCTCAGGAGTAGACAGGAAGAAGCTCTGAGCTCCATCCCAGCCCTCCCTTCCCCCATCTCAACTTAACAGCTCTGCATCTATATGTTTTATAAATGGCTTCCATGTAAGATTGTGTGAAATCAAAGATTATAGCTAAATATTTAAGAAAATTCTGATCCAGACAACTGTGAATGAGAACAATCACTTACATAGTGCTTACCATGTGCCACGTTCTTTTCGAAGTGTTTTACATACAAATCATTTCATCTTCAGAACAACTCCTAGGAAATAATTTCATCTTCAGAACAACTCCTATGAAATAATATTATTGCCTCCATTTTATAGTTGGATAAACTGAGCTATTGAATGATGTGCCCATGTTCATAAAGCTTGTAAGTAGCAGAGCTTGGATATGAACCATGGGAGTCTGGTTACACGTTTTGCATTCTTAATGCCTATGTTATATTACTTCTCACCAGTGTCTTTCTCAAAGATTCCATGATTCCAGTATCAAAACTTGGTTTCATCTTTAAATACAAGCCTTGTGACATAAAACTAATTTGGGTATCCAAAATATTCTCCATTAGGAGCTTTCTTTGTGCAAGAATTCAGGGTGATTGCCCTTTAGCTAAAAGTGGGCAGGAAAATGACTTTGGATTCCCTTTGTAGGAAGTATACTTTTGAAAGACAATAGGGATTAATTTTCCTTTTTCACTCTTCCCTTCCTTCATTTCACATCGACTGACAATCTGCCATAGGCCAGAACCAAATGAAGTAGTGGAGATAAGGGAACTGAAGTCACAGTTCCTGACCTCAGAGTCTAGAATGAAATGAAAATTTTAATTCACAGAATAAGTCCTGAAGCAGCCACAGGCAAGGATGACATGTCAATAAAGAAGACAGGAGAGAATCCTAGAAGAAGTACCTTTATACATCATAGGAGAGGTTATCTAGATAGATAAAGCAGAATAGGGCAAATATGCCTAAAAGTGGAACAGAAAGGCATGCACATGAGTGATAACACATTTCTTAGGGCCTTTAAAATAGCTGGTGTGATTAGAAGCTATCAAGTGTCTGGGGTATCAATGAAGATGACTTAAGAGAAGACCAAGGAGATGGTAAGGGAAGACCTCATATACTAAGGAGCTTGGATTTTTATCTATAAAGAAAATAGGGAGTCTCATTAATTTAAGTATGGATTTAGCAGAGCACTGTAGTAACTAGGAGTAGAAAGGATGAACAGTATTTCTATTACTAATCAATCAACAATAATTGGGTATCTGTAATGCAAGGTTAAGAACTGTTAGGAGTCGGTCATGCTCACTAGGGCTCATGTTACCTAGTAGCTCCCTTAAAACTGCCTAGAGGACAGAGATAGGCTCTAGAGATAAAAATCCCCATGAAAGATAGACTCCTAGAATATGTCATATACACTGACTAGGAGGCAAACTGACATCTAGGCTGAGAAATCTCATTCCATTGTACCTGGCACATAAGTCCTTACTGCTCACATAATAAATATGTACAATTCTATATACACAACTTATCTTAAAAGATTGGAAAAGGTTAAAGAAATTATGTGCATAGATGTGCAGAAAATTCCACACTCTTACTTGGATACCAGTACTGATTAAATGACTTATAATATTGCAGGGTTACTTTAGGTGACCACATCTATAGAACATTTTTAGTAGCTTTCTGTTCTCTATCATTTTCCAGTTGAAGCTTTCAGGTTGGGCTGTCAGATTCCATCAGTTAAGACACAGGCTTAGGAGGCTCTTATCATGCAAACAGAACTAATCTGCTCTTCTTCTGTTTGGCCTGGCTGACTGTATCTCCTGCTGGGTGATATGATTCAATAAGCTTGGCTAGTAAAGAAATTGAGTTAGATTTCAGAAAATTATTATACTCCCCCCTCTCCTCAAATACCTCCAAGGATATGAGCCTAGTATAGAAGTTCACACCTGCTTAGTGTGAGGAGCAGCACATACTTAGTCTGGGGAGAAGACATCATGCAAAGTGTGGCATTTCCATGAGCATAACTGAAGATGAACACAGCCTTCTTATTAGCATGTTTCAAATATTTAGCAAAATTAAGACTACATTTACATGCATACTGTCAGAATTAATGTATCTTCTGTTGTGAATGAACCTTGAAATTGTGAGGTGCCTAAGGCAAAGTTCTTCACCTGCCTTTCTCGGTTTGTGTTTAATCATTTTGAAGATCTCAGAAGTCCAAGGGGATACAATAAAACAAGAGCTCATGTGCTAGCACATGTAGTCGGAAAACTGGCAACTATGATGGCAATGAGCTCAAAGTTCCCCAGGAGAGCTAGTGCTTGTCACTATAGGTGCAGAAGGAAATATTTGGGGCTTGTTTTGAGTGTTCTGTTACTTTGATACCGTTTTTTTCATAGCACAGTTGTGTAAAGAGATAATGATATCTATTCATTAGTGAACATTTGGGTAATTTCCATATTTTGGCTAATGTGAATAGTGCTGCAGTGAACATGGGGATGCAAATACCTCTTCAAGATCCTGATTCAATTCCAGGAGTGGTATTGCTGGATCATATGATAGTTCAATTTTTATTTTTTTAGGAAACTTCATAGTTTTTTCCATAGTGGTTTAACCACTATGCATTCTCCCCAACAGTATACAAAGATTCTCTTTCCCCACAACTTTGCCAATGCTTTTTAAAAAATAATAGCCATCCCAATAAGTATGAGGTGATCTCTCATAGTTTTTTTTGTTTATTTTAAATGTTATTTAAAATCCATTAACATACAGTGTATTATTAGCTTCAGAGGTTTATCAGTTTAGTGGTTCATCAGTTGCAGTGTTGATGCTCACTGCATTAAGTGCCCTCGTTAATGCCTGTCACCCAGTAACCCCACCCACCTCACCTCCAGTGACCCTCAGTTTGTTTCCTAGAGAAAGTTAAGATTCTCTTATGGTTTATTTCTCTCTTTAGTTTTGATTTGCATTTTCCTGCTAATTAAAGATGTTGAACATTTTTCCATATACCTGCTTATACATTCTTTGTATATTTTCTTTGGAGAAATGCTTGTTCGAGTTCTTTGTCTAGTTCTTTTTTTAAAAAAAGATTTTATTTATTTATTTAAGACAGAGAGAGAGAGAGAGAGAGAGAGAGCAGAGGCAGAGGGAGAAGCAGGCTCCCCAATGGATCACGACCCCAACCAAAGGCAGACACTTAACTGACTGAGCCATGAGGGAGCCTCTCTTTGTCTAGTTTTTTTTTCTTTGTCTAGTTTGTAATAAGATTGGTTGTTTTTTGTTTTTGGGTTTTTTTTTTTAAGATTTATTTATTCATGAGAGAAGACACAGACTGAGAGAGGCAGAGACACAGGCAGAGGGAGAAGCAGGCTCCTCTTGAGCCTGGATGCAGGACTCGATCCCGGATCCCAGGATCACGACCTGAGCTGAAGGCAGGCACCCAACCGCTGAGCCATCCAGGTGTCCCCGTTTTTGTTTGTTTGTTTGTTTGTTTGTTTTGACATTGAGTTGTAGGAGTTCTATTATCAGATAAGTGAATAACGATAGATACAAATATTATTTATCTTTAAAAAAGAAGAAAATCTTGCCATTTGAGATAACATGGATGAACTTGAGGAACATGAGTAAGTGAAATAAGTCAATCACAGGACAGATACTGCATGAATTCACTTTTTTGAGGTATCTAAAATAGTTAAGCTCACAGGAACAGAGAACAGATTGGTAGTTGCCAGGGGCTAGGAGGTAGGAGAAATGGGGAGTTATAATTCAATGGATATAAAGTTTAGTTATGCTAGATTAATAAGTTCTAGAGATCTGCTATACAACAGAGCACCTGTGGTTACCAATATAGTATTGTGGACTTCAAAATTGTTCAGAGGATAGGTCTCATATTAAGTGTTCTTATCACATGGAGAAAAATAAAAGAGACATAAAGAAATCCCAGTAGGTGTTGGATTTGCATATTATCTTGATTGTAGTGATGGTATCATGGATGTCAAACTGTATACATTAAATTGGCACAGTTCTGATTATATCAATTATATCTCAATAAAGCTACATTTTTTTATACAAAAAGGTAATAATAGCAATAGCTTACAAAAAAAAAAAAAAAGAACATCCAGCTCAAACCCTCCTTGAAATGGCAGACTCCAAATAAATAAGATGCAAATCATACTGAATATCTCATTTAAACCTCAGAACAACCTTGCTGGGAGTAATTTTTATTTAAATGATGAGAACTCTTAACGTTTGAAGAAGACATGTGATTTGCCAAAATCCAAGGCTAGGATTAGCATTTAGACCTTTTGACTCCAAATAGTCCATGCTAATAAAGCATCTGGCACATACTAATTATACCTAGAAGTATAAGCTGGTTGTGATCAGGCCTTGCAGTCCATGATTATGGATTAACTGCTTTTAGAAAAGCAAAACTGGATGAACCCTTAAGGATCATCTACACTATCTCCTCATTTTACAGGTGGAAGACAGGATGTTGTTAGGGTACAGAGTATCAAACAGTACCTGTCATGTTCTTCTCAAGGTTAAGGGAAAAGAAAAGAGTCGGGGCAATCAGAGCACAGTAGACACTGTTGGTGGACCACTGAAAAGTCATTGCTAACCTCCCTCCTTTTCTTCTGTCATTTTTCCTTACAAAGCTGCACAAATAGAAACTCAATTCCCTAGCTTCCCTTGAAGATAGGGATGCCAAGTGAATCTATCTTGGGCAATGATATGTACGAAAAGATCTGCTGGAGTGGTTTGGGGAAAGATATTCTCTCTCTGTTAAAAAGAGAGTAATGGAAGCCCATTATTGTTGCCTTTTTTTTTATTGTTGCCTTTTGAAGATGATGATGTGAGGATATGATGCCTGCACCTTTGGCAGTCTTCTTGCTACTTTGAGGGAAAGGCCAGTGGAATTGCTGATACACAAACCTATCGTGCAAACCTGACAAGATTAATGACCCGTCTTCAGAACCACCTAACTCCAGACTTTTTGTTATGTGAACAATATGTGTCCTTAAGTTTTAAGCCACTGTTAATTGTGTTTCTCAATATCTGCAGTCTAATGCATGCTAACTGATGTAGAGCAGATATCAGCAAACATTAAATCCTCCTTTCCCTTCCTCTCTTTTAATGTCTTGGAGGGATCCAGGATTCTGGAAATACCTCCACTAGATCATGAATTTCTTCACAGCAAGGATGGTGTCTGTCTTGGTCACGGCCGTATTCCCATACCTAGCAAAGTGCCTGGTATGTACTTAATAATATTTGCTGATAAATTTTAATTAATTTATCTCTCCAAAAATATTCATGTGCACTCCTATTATGTGTGAGGCACTAAGATAGATGCTAGTGATAAAAAGATAAACAATGCCTGCACTCTACCTTTAATATGCTGATACTTCAAGCTGGGGAGGCAGATTAGACACCTGATTATGATGCAATATGAGAAGTGCTATAGGGATCCCTGGGTGGCGCAGCGGTTTGGCGCCTGCCTTTGGCCCAGGGCGCGATCCTGGAGACCCGGGATCGAATCCCACGTCGGGCTCCCGGTGCATGGAGCCTGCTTCTCCCTCTGCCTGTGTCTCTGCGCCTCTCTCTCTCTCTCTCTCTCTCTCTGTGACTATCATAAATAAATAAAAATTAAAAAAAAAAAGAAGTGCTATAACAGAGGATAACAGGAGTGCTATAACTGTAATGGGGCATGGGAAGTAGAGTAACTAATGCTGTAAGAGGAGGCAGGGAGAGGATGGAGTTACTCTCCTCACAGATCCCGCTCTTCATCTTCAGTGTTCAGTTTAGATAGCAAATATTTATTCAATACCTACTCTGTGCATGACATTATTCTTGGTAATAATTAATGACCACTATAAAAATAGCTAATCTTTATAGTGCTTATAATGCACCAGTCTCTGTTTTTGGTGACTTACATATACCTATTTATTTCTTCCCCACAACAACATGATGAGGTAGGTACTATTCTTTTGCCCATTTTATAGATGGGGAAACTGAGACAGAGAAAAATGAAAATAGTTTACACAGAGAGTGAGTGGCAGAGCCAGGACTGAATCCAGACCATCTGGCTCCAGAGAGCAGGTATTAGCCAGTACTTGGAAGACATGTTCACTGCTCTGTAAATATTTCCAATCGTTGGAGAAAAATGGAAATAGATGCTTTCATCCCTGCCCTGGCTCCTGCATTTGATTTGGACACACATTTTGCTGGATTTTAATTCTAGCCAAGAACATAGCACCAGCGTGTTCCTTCCTCCTCAAGCAGTCACCCCTTGCTTGCAGAGCATGCAAATAACAAACCATGACTATATCAATTTCCATCCTTATTTTAAATGTGGTCAACAAAGGACCAAGCCTGAGGTTGGGCTGAGAAAATCTTTTCTGTGGAAAATGAGTTTAAAGACACTTTCCACTAAGGACATTTTTTTCCTTACAAAATTCTAGAAATGTGAAGTCTAATTACTTAGCTGTGCCAGATATGCTTTTTCAGCTTCTGCTAGACTTAGCTCAACACTAACTGTGCTTACCCTTGCATACACAATGAATCTCATTAATTCCTTCTTCCTTCTTTCCAAGCTTATAGAAGGAAAAGGAAACAAAACTGGGGGCAAATTCTTCTCTTTTCAATGTGTCTGTTTTAGAACCTCCCTTCAAATCTGGCTCTTTCCACTCATAAAAAGGCTGCCCTGCTTGACCAGCTGGACAAGTGATGTATGAACTTACAGAAATTCTGTGACTAACGTTGTTTCTTCTGTGACAAAACTCAAGAAAGAGCACTCACTGAGGAGATCTGCAAGGAAATAAAGTAACAAATAGAGCCATGGATGCATCCACTTTTTCCCTTTGTCATCCAATCTATGATCAATATCAGCATTGTACTCTTGTAGATGCTACAAAAGATAACAATTTATTGAGGATATGCTCAGAAAGACACAGATCTCCTCAGGTATATATAGCAGAATAACATGACATGGTATGTATATACTTCATTATTTCACATCTAATGAATTCAGATCATTTAAGGATATCAATCATCTTCAATATGACATTCCCCAAACTTTTTTTTTTTTTTTAATTTTTTTTTTTTTTTTTATTTATGATAGGCACACAGTGAGAGAGAGAGAGGCAGAGACACAGGCAGAGGGAGAAGCAGGCTCCATGCACCGGAAGCCTGACGTGGGATTTGATCCTGGGTCTCCAGGATCGCGCCCTGGGCCAAAGGCAGGCGCTAAACCGCTGCGCCACCCAGGGATCCCGTCCCCAAACTTTTTAATTGTATCCACCTCAAGATCTAACTGCCAGGGCAGTTTAAAAAATGCCCCAAAATTCTCTGGTACTTCTCTCTTCAGAAGGTAGAGCCCAATTCCCTTCTCCTTAGGTTTAGGGATTTAAGGACTCCTTTCTAATGAACAGAAGAATGCAGTAGACATGAAGGTGTGTGACTTGCAAGTCTAAAGGATTCCAAGTCTAAAGGACTCTTCTCTCTCTTGTTCTCCCTCTCTCTCCTGGATCACCTGCTGTGGGGAAGCCAGTTGCCATGCTGTGAGGGCACTCAAGCAGCCCTATGAAGAGGTTCATGTGGACTTCCTAAGTCTCCTGCCAACAACCAACATTAAGGTACAACCCACACTAAGTTACCAGGTGTGAGAGTAAACCATTCGGAGGGGGGTCCTGTAGACCTAGGCAAGCCTTCAGTCCCAGCTAACATACTGACTACTATATCATGCAGACCCTGTGTCAGAACCACTCAGCCAAGGTACTCTTAGGCTCCTGATCCACAGAAACTGTGTGAGGTAACAGAAGCTTATTGTTTTAAGCTACTACCATTTAGAATACTTTGCTATGCAAAAACAGATAATTAACACGCTGACAGAATAGAAAGGTAGATGACCCACAAAGGAATGACATCAGACTGACAGACTTCTCACCGGCAATCGTAATGCCTGAAGATAATATGATATCTATTTTAAGAGTCCCATGTTTTATGCCTCCTCCTGATATTTGCTCGATTACTGCTGTTTGTATTTCAATTTCTCTTTCTATGATTTCTTGCCTACAAACATACAAAGATGTCTTTTACCCTAGGACAACGAAACAACCACCAAAAAATTAAACTCTTTATTTGATCTCACTTTCCTTTCATTTTTTTTGTCTATTTCCCAGCAACTTCTCTTCAACTACTACTACTCCCTTTTGAACTTTATCTTGCCCCCACCACACTGACACCACTCTCGCAAGCATCACCAAAGACTTCCTAATTGTCAAATGCAAACCCACTGGCCTCTCAGACTTCATTACCCATGACCCTGGGAGGCACCAAAATTAGAAAATAGTAGCTTGGCCCAGGGGCCCTCTGCCCCTGCTATATTCATAATTAAGCCAAGCTGGCTTTGCCCATTCACGCCTGGTCCTCTCATGTTTCCTTCAGGGAGTTCTCCTTTCTGATGATGTTTTGTTTTGTTTTCCTACCTCATTTATTCCTCAAACTCATTTAAGGCCTCTCCATAGGAGATGTTCAACCTATACTTCAAACTAGTCTTAAAAGTCCTGGCCCTAAGGTAGATTTTTCTCTTTAGGACTTTGTTTTCAATTTCTACTCATTATTCTAGCTTTGAGTTTCCTCTTCATTTCTAGAATCTCAAGATACCCTTTCCTTGCCTGAAGAATTGCTCTGCATTTCTGTTAAATGTGTTATTGTTTGGGGGCATTTTTGTATATCATGGAGGGAAAGGGATGGGGGCACTCTTAAGCAGCTGCACTGCACAAGTCCACTCTATTGATAAAGACTATAATCTTAGTCTTATAATTTAGACACATGTATACTTGATTTAAATTCCCTGAGGGCAGTGCTCTATTTTATTCTTCTTTGGTACTTTCTGATCTGGAGTTTTCATCCTAGAAGTGCTCAGACGGATAGAAAAAACATCAAATATTAAGCATTTTAATTTCTCTTTTGAACAAACTTATCAAGCTTAATAACTGTTTATTTCCCCCCCCCCTTTTTTTTTCTATTCAATACCCTAAGGAGCCTACAGTGCCCTCAATAAGCACAAAAAAGTCTTGGGAAACCAGAGCAAGCTGCGTGCATAGAACCAGAGCAGAATGTAGCCTCAGGAAGAATTCTTTTTTGTCTGGTATAATCACTAGTTCTGATAACTTTCCTGGCTCCTGGTTTTACAAATGTAGGTTGTATCTAAAATTAAAGTAGATTACTCCATTTTTATAAATCATAAATATGAAATGACAGAAAATTTCCACAGGCTTAGGCTTTGTCCCATCGGAAAATAATAAACCCGACTTGATTAGCAGTTAATATCTGGATAAAAACAATTAGAATTTACATGTAATATTGTTATGTAAAAAATCATAACCAAATGCTCATTTCTAATCACATACACATAAAAGAATAGATATGACTTTGTTTTCTATATATTTACAAATTTTAGTGTCATTTTTCTCATGCTCTTTTGTCTAACCAATTTAAAATTTTTTCTCTTTGGATCGAGAAACAAATCCAGAGTAACCACCTTAACAGCCTTTTTTGGTCCCATATTAGAAAATATTTAGTAATTTTTCCTTCTTAGGGTTCTTACACAGCTTTCCCAGGAGCAATCGCATCATTGATATTCATGAGCAACCACTGTGACAGTTTAGTAAACAAACCTGATGATAAATCCATCTTTCCTGTCATATGTGACAAAAAATCTTCAGAGGCTTTATTTATGCAATTTAGATCTCCAGGCTTAAAGTATGTGGTAATTTTATTTCACAAAGGCCCCAGGCAGCAAAGTATTTATTTTACACTCTTGGACCTCTTCAAGGGAATGGCATAACCTGTTCTTGTGTTTATCTTTTTGCAAATGGGCAACATAATATGGAGATGCCACCTGCTTCATGGTGGGGAGGAAGGGTGGGAGAGCAGAAGGAGAGAGGTAAAGGATTAATTAGTTAATATCTATGAAGTACTTTGCAGATGGAGAGTGATATGCAACTGTGAATTTTAATTATGGTTCTCTGCCCTCTTTGGCAGATACAAATAGGATAATTTCTTAGGATGAGAAGTAATGGTCTAACTTATCACTCAGATGCTTTGATTTGGAGAGTAAAGTTCTCTGTGAGTTTTTGTGGTGATAGGAATATTGATATCTCTCTCCATCCCTCTGTGGGTAGAGGTAAGGAAAGGTGTTAAGGACATGTAATTGGGGATGCCTGGGTGGCTCAGTGGTTGAGCATCTGCCTTCAGCTCAGGGTATGATCCCGGAGACCTGGGATTGAGTCCCACATCAGGCACCCTGCATGGAGCCTGCTTCTCCCTCTGCCTGTGTCTCTGCCTCTCTCTCTCTCTCTCTCTCTTTCTCTCTTTCTCTGTGTCTCTCATGAATAAATAAATAAAATCTTAAAAAAATAAAAATAAAAAATAAAAAGGACATGTAATTGTAATCTTCACAGCCCCACCCAGAATTGGAGGGCTCTATAGAAGCTGCTTTGTAGTCCTCTTATGAAATCATCAAGAGTTTATGACTATCACTGTACTCTCATACACATAGTCTTTTCTCGATGATTCATATGTATGTTTTCCTTTACAGAGAACAAAGTTCACTTACAGAAAAGTATTAGAACCTGAAGTTCCATTTCTAGGTATATAAGTAACAAATTCTACATATTTCCACTGAAAGTCCATGCTAGAATGTTCATGGAAGCATTATTTGCAATAGCCTCCCACTGGAAACTGTCCAAATTCCCATTGAAGAACTGAAATGGTAAATAAATTGTGTTATATTCACACACTGGACTACTATACAGCAATGACAATTAATGATCTATAATCAAATTCAACGAAAATGTATACATCACCAACATAAAAAATGAAAGAAGCCAACACAAAAGAATACATACTGTATGAGTCCATTGATATAAAGAACAACAACAACAAAAAAGAACAAAAATGCAGGGAGAAATGATTCTGTGTTGTTACTAGTCAAGATAGTGATTAACCTTGAGGGATGGTTAGTGATTTGACAAGATCACAGGAGGGTGCTTCTGAGGTTCTGACAGTGTTCTGTTTCTGAATTTATGTGTTAACACGGATGTGTTCAGGTAGTGAAGATTCATTGAGCTATAAGCTTATGTAAACTTTAACCCTTTTTAGATAACAAATCTCAATACAATATTTTAAAAAGAATAGTACTAATTGATCCACTAGTATTAGGTTAGTTGGATCCCAAGGTGCCAGATGTTCCTTATTTCTGGCCTATACCTTCTTAGCATAGCAAAGTATTTGTTAGATGTATCTGGAAAAAAACTGATAAAAATTGGGAGAGGTTTTTGTTTTGTTTTGTTTTTGCAAAATTAGTAAGAATTTTCAAAAAAACCTGAGTCAGAGGATAAGTAGATAAAATGCTCTCGCTCTTTCGATTCCCCAGCTAGCCATCCAACAATGAAATTGAGTAAGGCAGCTTAGATTTCTGCTTGGCATATTACTATTTACACATGGTAAATTGAGAGCTATATCAGATGAAACATCTATTGAATGTCTTCCCATATGGAGAATATGCTGAAAATGACCCTAGGGTTTAAATTCAGCAACTGAATAACAAAATATAATGCAACTCTCACCTAAATATATAGTATTGTCTCTCAGGAGACAACTGGCATTGGAAAATTTTGTCTTCATTTAACTTACTTTCCATCAGCTTTTCTTCAGCTTCTCTCTGAAGTGTCATAGTGCTGATAAAATTGCACCACGGTTTACTAGTGCCCTTTGAAGGGCTTGAGAGAAATGCAGTGGACTCAATGTGACTTTAGTTGCTAGTAGTGGGTGGTGGTAGATTAAGAATTCCATGTCAGAGTTGAATCTAGTAAATGAACTGGTATATCTAATTTGGTTATTTTGCAAGTATATAGAGTCTCAATTGCAAACTCCAGTGCTTAAAAGCAATATAGAGTCAATTTTTGTAACTGAGAGATAGAAGACAATGTTCATGTCCTTTTGTGTTGGCTCTTCTAAATTAAAACAAAAGTTTTGATTGGGTATCATTAGATACATCCAATGACACATTGGTATGCAGGTGTCACATCTCAACCAATATTTTTAAAAGTAATTTAACTTTATTGATTCTTTTTTTTTTTTGTAGTATTTAGTCATAGATTCTGAGAATAAAGAAACAATGAATCCACAGAAGCAGATGAGGAACTGATCCCAAGTCTTTACAATACCTCAAGATTTGTGTTGCTGATATCACTCATCCAAGTAATAGTTCTTCAGATAGTTGAAGTTCCTCAAGCATAGTTCTAGACCCTCATGATATGGTAATAAGCAGAACAGAATAAAATTTGTGCCCTCTTGCAGCATACATTTCAGCAGGTAAGACATACAATGAACAATAAATTCAGTAAACAAGTATATAGCATGTTAGAAGGGGACACATTCTATAGAACCAAAAACATCAGGGGTAGGAGTCTAGAAGTAGGGCCACTGTGGGAAGGGGACAGGTTGCAATTTTCGATAGATTGGTCCAGATCTCAAGCCTCACTGAAAAGGCGAATTTCATCTTTGATGGATATTAGGGGACCTTACTAAGGTGAGACTCTTAGATTTATGGGCTCCCTTGCTCAGCATCAAGCAGGCTTGTCTTAAGAAATGGCCTGGATCTACTGCATAAACAAATAACTGCTTATATTTAAAAGTTGTACACCATATGGTCAGGATGATATGGCCTTGTGTGATCTTCAAAGCAGGTATTAACAATTGCCTACCACAGCCACAGAAACGTCTCTATAAAGCTTCTCAGTAACCAAATGAATCAACTTGTGTCCTGGGGTTATAAAATTGAACCAATTACATTTAAAGGACATCTGCCAAAAATAATGATCTTCATTTTTGAGTGGTTGATAATTATGCCATTGTTTCCAGTAATAGTCAGATAGCAGGACAAACTGTCTTCTGAGACCTCTTCTAGTTCTGAATAATCAGATCAAATCATCCATGAAGAAGAAATTTCCCTCCTATTCTCAATGGCCTAAATGGCAATCATCCCAAGCATTCACATCATTAATTTATGAATTAAGATAGGGAGGGATAGACCATGCAATATTAAGGTCAGAATCTAGCCTGAACCTAACTCTCTCACCTTTCTTTGCCACACTACTTCATCTGATACCTGATGCCATTAATATTTTTTCACATCCTTTCACGTTTTTACACTGCTCCCTTGTTCCAGCTATCCCCATGCCAGAAAGATCTCCCTTCTTTCTTAAGTCTTATCTTCATTTTATTTATATTTTTTTTTCTTATCTTCATTTTAAAGCCTCATGATGATTTTCCTCTTTGTGATGCTCTCTGAACCCTCACCTTCCCAGCCATTCTCTCTCTCTCTCTCTTCCTGAAGCATTTAAATAGTGTCTGCACTATTTCTTGGCACCAGCCACAGACTGCCTTGTACAGTTAATTATGTTTTATGTCTGTGCCCTATTTCCCTGGTGATATTGTAAGACCCTCAGGCCTCTGCATTTCTGAATCTTAGTTCAGATTCCCTTACCTGTAAGGTGCTTAATAAACAGTGGGTATTACTGATGGTAATGAAAAATTGGCACTAATGGAAATAACCAGCTTTCAGATGATAAGTGGAAATCCTAGTCCTTCTTCAAATGGTCCTTAAATGATCTGTGAACCAAGACACTGAGAGGTTCTAGTTCTCCATTCATGTCATCAAGTTCCCCATGCACAGGCAATGACAATTACACTGTGACTGCAGTCTGGCTGACAGCATTCACAAAATATCATTGATACTAAGCCATAGAGCATTTTCAGAGATGTGAAAATGTGGAAACTATGCTCCTTAAATTATATAAAATACTGTAGGAGAAAAAAGTGAGGTAAAGTAACAAGCATTTATTTATGGTCATAAAAGTCCCACAAATAAAAATACTAGGTATCCCTATTAGGTGTCTACTGTGAGGCAGGTCCTGTGCTAGGTCTTTCAATACACAGTACCTCTAATTCTCAGACCAGCCTTGTAACTCAGGTTCCAAGATTCCATCTACAACAGAGGAAAAAAGTATGCTGAGATGAACTGACTACACTCAAGATCACTCAGCCACTGAGAGGCAAGTTGAGCCTATCTACTCAGGTTAATGGTGTTCTTTCCCCTTCGGTAGGCTTCCTCCTCCCCGTGGTATAAGTTGCTCCAGTGGTGCCTCATGTTTTTGTTTGTTCCCAAGCAGCAATACATATCAGAAGAGGACTAGATTTCACAAAATGGGGAATAAATATATTTCATCATCATCTTCATGAAGATTTGTTGGTGAGGAAACTAAGGCCCATGGATATAACATGCTCAAATTCACACAGTACATAAAGGACAAAATCCTAATACAAACTGAATTTGGGTGAACTCTAAAACCCTTGTTCTTTCCATTACCTAACACCACTGGGATGTGACTCTTATGCAGACAGATGCAATGTTGATGGCCACTGAGCCCTACCATCAACTTCCCCTAAGCCTTCATGTTACCATCACATCTTGGAACTGAAGTCTACGTGGGCTACCAGTCTTTCATGGAAATTTTCCAGGCCAGACATGCTTAGCAAATGAAGTCTGACCTTGAGGATATAATTTCTTGAATTAAAAAATGGGGGAAAAAAGCTCTATAAATCGGAACATAAATAATGATGGAAATACTCAATATTTTGTATAATTTGAAGGCAAAAACATTACAAGCCAGAGTTAATAAAATTTAGAAGTTAATAAATATCATATTCCTATAATATTCTTTCAAAAAGATGTATCACTCTAGAAGAGGCTGAAAGGCACTCTCATCTTTTAAATAAAATCAAGAACTGGTACAGACACTTTAGAAACAAGTTTTTATGACAACCATCAGCAAAATTTAAAGTGCACTTGTCCTTTAGCCCAGTAATTCTACCTCTAGGAGTTTATTCTTTGGATCAATGTGCCAAGTATACAAAGATATCTATCTGTATATGTTCTGTGTAGTGTTGCTTGACTAGCAAAAACCTGGAAACAATATAAATGCCTATATAGAGAGAATGAATCAAATAAATTAGAGTACTTAGGTACAATGGGATATTTTTCAGTAGTTAAAACAAAGGGGGTAGATTCTTATGTGCCACTATGGAAAGAGCTACAAGACATATAGATCAATTACCTACTGTCATAAAACACTGCTTAACTAATAATCACCAACATCAGTGGCCATATAACAAGTGTTCATTCCCCAAGCATCTGGTGTGAGATGGGGAGAGGAGAGGCAGTCAGAAGTCTTTACTGATCTTGGTTGAGTCTACTCACATATCTAAGGGTTGCCAGGCTGTTGACTGGTCCAGGCTGGGTTCGGCTAGGGAATGTGGGACAACTCAACTCTGTTCCATGTGTCCCTTATCAGAAAGGAGCCAAAGCAAATGATATAGATGAGTCTAGTATTAGGAGATGGGGCAGATCAACTACCCACAGCAGGAGAGCGCTGCAAAGTTATGGGAAGGAATGAAGAATTGGGGCCATCACTGCAATCTGCCACACTATATACCTAGAGGATATACTATTCATTTATTGATCTCATTACTATCTAATCATCTATTTACCTAAGCATTAGCATAGGTAGATACGTATTTACCTACAAATTTTTTAGAAGGATGCCAAGGAAATTTATACTAGTGATTATCTTTAAAGGATGTAGATTTGTGAAGGTGGGTGGGATAGATTTTTAAATCCATTTCTCATCCTCTGGGACTACATAATTTGTAAACTTATCATAAAAAATTAATTTTCAAAATTTTAAAAATGTCTATTTACTAGACATTTACTAAGGTGTCTAAGCTTATGAGATTCAGAGTGACTCTTCATAATTAAGTGACTATGAACCCCAAATTCTTTCTGTCAAACCAGTCTCCCAAGATTTAAATGGTCCTCCAGATCCTTCTGCTAACGACTTGGTCCCCGGTTCGGAAAGAGCTACTCTGCTAGAGGGATAGCTCATTAGTGAGCAAGATAAATGACCCCCAGACTTGTCTTGAACAAATCCTGCCAAATGAAGTAGACTAAAGGGATTGAAATATGACACATGTAATAGCCAGTGCTGGGGAAGCACTTTTGACCTGAAATCCAATATCCAACCTCTGTTTATTTTCAGCCACATTACAGATTGAAGTTGGCTAGGATCATCACAGAATTTATATTTCTTAAACATGATTGTGTCTGGCTATATCTTTCTGTCAGAAACCTACAATGGCCTTATACAAAGCTAAAGAGTGCTTTCCCTAGAGGGAGAAATAGCACTAACCATAAGTGAATAGATCATTTTGCCTGATGAAACCTCAGGTGTGCTATTAGTATTCTGTGATTACTATGTAATTTAATGCCCTGCTCAGGAGCCCCATGTAGCCATACCATATGCATTTGTTGGATGCCAAGAAATTGTGCAATTAATGACTTCCTATTTTCATTCAATTCTTCTACAATAAATATATTAAATAAAAATCTTAAATGTGGAAATCAATTCAAATCTAAAATTTACTCAGGTATTTTTGATGAATTATCAAATGTTTCTAGATGACCAGAAAAATTTTAAAGTACAATTAAATGAACAAATACTATTTATGGGTTTTCTTCTATTAGAGTAAAACAATTCAAGAAATTACAGGCAACAAAATGAAATTTTGCTTATTCATTCATTCAACAAGTATTTAAAAGGTTGTTATGTGTTGGATACTGTTCCAGGCCCTAGGGATACCACAGTGGAAATAAAAAGATACCTGCCTCATAGAGCTGACATTTCCCTGGGTAAAGATAGATAATAAACAAGAAACTAAATAATAAATAGATAACTGAAATAATTTCAGATAGTGATAAATACTGTGAATAAAATTAGGGTAAAAGGTTGGACAGTAATGGGTAGAGGTAGGGCCATGATCTGGGATGGGGTGGTCAGAGGAAGTCTCTCTGGAGGGATCACATTTGCTCTGAGACACAAATAATGAGAGAGTATTGGTCATGTGAAGATTTTGGGAAAGAGGGAATAGCTTATGTAAAGCCACAGGGTTGGAGAACTTGGGAATCCAAAAATAGTAAATGAAGGGGGTAGTGGTAGGAAATAAGGTCAGAGAGATAGGAGGGCCTAGATCATATGAAATCTAAAAGGCTATCAGTTTGGCTGTTTGTCTGCCATTGGAAGGGTTTCAGCCCATTATAACCCCATCAGCATCTTTCACTAATGAGAATATACCTGCAAAGCAAAGCAAAACAAAAGTAGACCTTTGTCATGTGCATTGAAAATATCACTGTTTTTTCTTTTTAATAACTTAATTATCAAAGTATGTTTTCTTAAATTAATTATAAAAATGCTTAAGTATTTATTATGTGCCAGGTATTATAGTAGAGGTTTTATATATTTTAATTTCAATGTTGAATTTGCATATTTTAATTTAATCCTCAAAAATAATCGTGAACAGGGATCCCTGGGTGGCGTAGTGGTTTGGCATCTGCCTTTGGCCCAGGGCACGATCCTGGAGATCCGGGATCGCATCCCACGTCAGGTTCCCGGTGCATGGAGCCTGCTTCTCCCTCTGCCTGTGTCTCTGCCTCTCTCTCTCTCTCTCTCTGTGACTATCATAAATAAATAAAAATTAAAAAAAATAAATAATCGTGAACAGTTCCTAGTGCCCTCATCTTACAATGCAAAGAGATAAGGCTTACCAGATAGACTTTTTTTTTTTTTTTTTTTTTTTTACCAGATAGACTTCTTATGAGCCTTAGACAAGAGATATGTAAGTCACTTCATTATGCTGACATGTAGAATGGGAACATTAATGTTCATTTTCTCTCTCCCCTCCCTACATTAGCTTGCTAATTGCTACCAGGCCTGATCTTGAAATGGTGATATTTTCTTATTCTGGAAAAGGGTTGCCATCTTTGGAGTCTCTTTCTCCATTTTAGATTCAAGAATAATAAGAAGGAAAATAAAATTTCTCCCTTAACAGTGACGTGATGCCACTGTATGGTTTCTCTATGGTTTACTTACATAAGGCTCACCAAATGAGGAGTAAGATTTTTCTGTGTAGCTGGCAGCGGAAAGGTTTGTTATATGTTGGGTGCATTACCATACCTCCTGAGTAGCTCTTCAGTTGATTTATGTGTTTAACCTTTTGATTTGTATCAAGCATATGGAAAAACATCAAATATGTTGCTTTGAGATGGATTTAGATTTTTAATATTAGTGATAGAAAAGTTGAATAAAGAGAGGCATTTCCCTTCACACACCAACCTGATGAAAATGACAACAGGATCATAGGATTTTAGAGCTAGAAGAGGCCTGGGAAGGTATCCGGGTCAGTGCCTTCATTTTGCACTTGAGGGAACTGAGGAGAGGGAATATAATTTTCATGACTTGGCAAATATTGTTTATATAAATACCTTTCTAAAGGGGCCATTTTCCATAAAAGCATTTAGATACTCTCAAGAATGAGGTCAGGGAATGCGTCCTATTCACCACTATATCTTCACCTCCTAGAAGATTTTCTGAGACACTTCATGGGTCTCAAAAAATATTTGTTGAATGAATATAGGAATCTTCAGCTGCCAGAGATAAGTATGCTTTGTGATGTTTTACAAGAATATCTGTGAAGAAGAATTTAAAAAGTTCCTTTTTCAGTTCATAAAAATGATTAATTCCCACAAAATGATCAATGTCTGAAAGGAATCTGTATAACTAACATTGAGAATACCCCAGCTTAGCCCTGAAGCCTTATTTTACTCTGTCTCTCCAACCCACCCACTCAGCCCCAATCTCTATGCCTCTACCTTTCTTGTCTCTGGTGCTGCTCTGACATCCTAGTCAGTCCAGCCTGGACCCATCCAGATGCTGCAGCTGTGTCTTTTCTCTAGTTTAGCAGAACTGCTTTTCTGCTGGGCCAGGGGTGTCAGGGAACTGGCTTTGTAACTGGGTCTCAGCCTTTCGTCGAAATGGTTTCTTACCTCTGTGAAATTTTGTAGTGCAACCTTGCTCCACAAAGTCCCAAAGCACTATTTTGGACCCATACAATTGATTGATCCCCTTCAAACCAGGAAAATAGATTTTCTTCAAGTGCACTAGCGGACTGTTAACATATCGACATACATATATCATAATGATTATCCTGCAGGTGTTTGTGGTATGCCATCTAAGCCTGTACTCTCAACTGCAGTTACAAACGGGTATTTGAATTCTTGCTATATATGTATCATGTCAGAATGTAGAGCAGAAATATATTTAATAGGCTGACCATATGTCCTTGTTTCCCTGGGACAATCCTGGTGAATGCTCAACAAAAAGGAGTGCACCTTTTTACTGTCAAAAATATTTCAGTTTGAGTGATAAGTCTTATGTTAAAAGACATAGTCTGGGGCACCTGGGTGGCTCAGTCTGTTAAGCATCTGCCTTAGGCTCAGGCAGGTCATGATCCCGGGGTCCTGGGGTTGAGGCCCACGTTGCCTTCCCTGCTCAACAGAGATTCTGCTTCTCCCTCTTCCTCTGCCTGCCTCTCCCCCTACTTGTGTTCTCTCTTGCTCTCTCTTTGTCAAATAAATAAATAAAATCTTTTTTTTTTAAAGTGATGTAGGATCTCTAATAAGAAATTACTTGATAAGACATTGAGCTTAGAATAGAGTAATGGAATTGGTTAGTGGTTAAGAGCATAGACTTTGGGTTCAAATTCTGATTCTGATAGCTAAGTGATTTTAAAAGAAGTTGCTTATCCTTTGTACACCTCAGTTTCTTAGCTATAATTAGGGTATTGGTAACAGTAACTACCTTATTGGTTTGTTTTGAGATTTGAACAAGATAATTTTTGCAAAGCAGTTAACAATGCCAGGCACATAATAAATACTTGATAATTATTATATAATAACAATAACATATTGATGGTTGCAGTAAGTGGTAAGTGGTTTCATTTCTTGCCATGATTTTCCTCTTCTCTTTCATTTCAACTCTGGACTTTTCTTTATGATTACACTCCATTTCCCCTAAAATAAAGGTTCACAGTCTTGGTCTTCATGCCTCATGAATGATGTCTGGTTCAGTAACTGGAGTTTTACAAAGTGACTTTTAGGTGTAATGAACACAGGGCTTAATTCTAATTGCTATTACAAGGTAACATGAGAGTGATTATCAGTATATGATCTGTGTGGCCCAGTGCCAAATCATAAGGGTCCAGATAATGGCTTAAGAACTGGTTCAGACATGTAGGTGTTTCATTTTATTGTATGAATAAATGACATGTGACTTCATAGACCTCAGTTTAATAAGGAATTAAGGGTTTTATATTAGCAGTTTTTAAAGGCTTTTTTTTTTTTTTTTTTTGAGAGGGAGGGAAGAGGAGTAGAGAGAGAAAGAGAGAGAGAATCTTAAGCAGGTTCCATGTCTGGTGCAGAGCCTGACCAGGAGCTCGATCTCACAACTCTGAGATTGTGACCTGAGCTGAAACCAAGAGTCAGATACTTAACCTATTGAGCCACCCAGGTGCCTAATGCTAAAGATAACAATTTTAAGTAGTGTGATCTTGGTAAGGTCTCACTAAGAAGGAAAGATATGAGCAAATATTTAAAGGAGTTAGACACACAGATTTGGGGGAAACATTTCAGGCAGAGAAAACAGCCACTGCACAGGTCTTTAGGCTATAGTGTGCCTGTGTGATGGGGCACAAAAATGAAGCCAGTGTAGCTGGAGTGGAGAGGAGGGTAAGTGTAGGCACAAAAAATATAAGGTTAGAGTGGGACCAAGTTCTCTGAGCTGTGCTGTAGCCTGATCATATTGTCCTCATTTGTTTGAATAATCCTCTACATGTCAAAATTGAAGGTAGTATATCTGATCGTCTAAGATATTCCACATGGATGCTCTAAAATACTCAAACTCAACATGAACAAAAACTGAACGTATTACTCTCTGCTCCTGCACCTTCTCCAGGCTTCTCCAGTCAACCAAACCAGAAACTTGAAAGTCATCTTTGAATCTCTTGAATCCACACTCCCCCTTTCACCAATTCAATTAATTTTCAAGTTGTTACTGTCCTCTGCAAAATACCTCCCAAATTCTTTCAGGTCTCTACATTTCCACTACCTTTGAGCTTGAGTCATATACACAGACCACAAGGATCATAGCCGCTGCCTCTTAATTGTTCTTTCTGCATCTAGTTTTGCATTCATGCTACAATTCTATTGTCACAGTTACTCTTCTAAAGTTACTTTGTCAAAAGATCCCATCGGACATGTCATTCTCCAACTTAAAACTCTTCCATGACTAACCTAGCAGAAGCTTCATCACAGCTCTCAAAGCCTTTGCTAACTTGTAAGCATAGAGCACCTTGAGAAGAGTTCTGGCAAGGACATTGTCTTAAATTTCAGTTATGTTTACCTGTCTTTATTAAAATAGTATTTCAGACACTGATGCAATCACATTGCCATAATCCTGCTTTGTTGAGGGCCCAGAAATGGCACTGCCTGCTATGAACTGAAATAGATAATAGCTTATGACAGGCCGTCAGCCAAGGAAAGATATACCAGCTCTGGGATGCTTCCAAGAGTATGGATACTTAAAGAAAAAAATCCAAAAGGTCTTTTGGGATCTCTCTTCTCCTCCAGAAAAGAAAAAGCCAAAAGGCCTAGCCAGGTTGCTAATTTTGGTTTACCTTTCGCTGGTATTATGGGAACATACCTGAAAGGCAAGCTGACACAATGAGAGAACTATTGGATTTACAGTCTGAAGGACTGGATTTACCACCTGGCTGTCATACCATCAAGTTGTGTAGCTTTTTACCAAGCACTTCAAAATCCCAGGCCTCAGTTACTCCATATGTAAAAAGTAGAAATTTGCTTTAATGGTTCATAAAGTCCAGCCATATTATTCTATAAATCCATGATTCTGGAGCAAATAGAAAAATAAGGATGGCAAAAGACAATTTATCTTTGTTCTCCCACTGATGGAATAGCATAATGGATGATGTTTTCTATGTGCTCATTTGTTTAATAAATATTTTTTTAAATATTTACTCAAATATGTAATATTTTCTTTTTTTGTTTAATAAATATTTATTGTGTATCTACTAGGAGCAAAATCAGAGGCTAGAACCTTTACCTAAGAACTGGACTTAAGCAAAAGTACATCAAGTTGCAGAAGTGGCTTTTATATAGATATACATTGTACAACTTAATTGCTTTCAGACAAATGCTCTACTGAGCCTAGATATCTAAAGGGTTTCCTTAGAGAATGTGTCATATTTTTAAACTGTAAATGCCCTGTATCATGTATAAAAGCCATACAATAAAGAAAAAGAGGCTCTGAACTGCCACCTTGAAATCTAACATTTGGATGAAATAATTTTAATTCATGAATTCATCAGGATTGCTATCAAAATGATTGAAAGCAGCAAAAAAAATTCTAGGAGAACTGGACCTTTAAGAACTGATTTTTTGTTGGCAGAGGAAACATGTCCACTATAATAGGACAATTTAAATGCATAACTGTTAAAACAAACTCTTTAAACTATTCCCTGCATGTCCCAACATTCATCATGTTGACTAGCAAGACATCAATTTTTCATAAAATACTGTATAACTGAAAAGGAGACATTTAAAAGAGAGAAAAAATTGAATTCGCTGTTTCAGCTCAGGCTCTGATGATTTCGGCATTTTATAAGGTGATTAACTGATTGTATGGAGGAAAGAAGCAAGTGGTACTTCACAGAGCTATACAGATTGAGTTCTCTTTTTTATTTTATTTTTTTCCTTAACCACCTTGATTTTTTCTCTTCCCTGAGGCACTGCATACGTCACAAGAAGAATGAGTTGGCTGCAAGACAAAGTCTATGCTATTGTGTCTTCACATCTGCCTCAACAAATACCAGTGTTGGCAGCCTACATGTGGCAAAATGGATTAGAATAGGGCATAGCTGTATTTTGTTGAAATTACTCATGATGCATTTTCCATCTGGCAGAGTAAAAATTATTTTTTTTAAAACTTTCAAGGACCACTCCTAATATTTTAATTATCAAGGAAGCTGGTTTTTTGTTTTGTTTTGTTTTTTGATGACTTCTATCCAATGCCTCAATCTTTTAGTGTCTATAATTCCCTTCGTCGTTAGCATAAATTTCACATAAAGTCTCTGTTGAAGAGCCTTGGGATGAAAGATTATAGAACTTCTAGGAAATATTCTTTGGCTTATCTGGTTCTTGTACAGAACAGAAAAACCTCATGCTTGTCTCAACATAGAGTTCAACAGTATCACCAAATACATCTTATTCTTGTCCATGGTATAGTAAAACTTCCTTTGATTTTGAATAAAAACAGATGGTTAAAGCCATAGCAAAGACCGTGCAATAAAGAACTTCTTGCCTCATAAAAAACAACTACTTCAATGCATGCTGATGTATAATTTTCAGAAAGGTACAATCCTGACTCTCATGAAAATATAAAATGATCACATATCAAAGATCATCTCCAATAATAAATTAATAGAGGAATCCAGAGCATGTAAAGACTAGTTCAAAGGAGAACTTAAAGAACAAACATATGTAAATAAGCAATCAGAAATGGTGAAATTGATAGATGCAAAACTGGTTAATATTCCTTGGGGCAATAAGATGTAATGTTTGAGGTTATCTTTTTCTTTGGGGATGAACTCAATTACATTTTTATGGGGCAGAGTTCATTTGCATTCTATGGACAAGAATCATTTGTATTAATGTTCATTTTCTACAACTTAACTTCTGTCTTTTCAGAGGTACAAAAATAGTCTAGTCAATAGAAATATAAGGTTCACACATTTATAGAATCAGATAATCCATGGAGAGTCCACTAGACAACCTCTACACTCCATTGAAAGAATACCTAGTAATTTCTTCTACCCATTTCCTACTCTTGAACAATTTTTCCAAAAAAATTTTGAGAGAGAGAGAGAGAGAGAGAGAGAGAGAGAGGTGTGGGGAGGGGCAGAGGGAGAAGGAGAGAGAATCCTATTCTAAGCACGTTCCATGCCCAGCGCAGAGCCAGTTGAGGAGCTCAGCCCTGAGATCATGACCTGAGCTGAAATCAAGAGTCAGATGCTTAATCAACTGAGCCACCCGGGTGCCCCAACCAAACATTTAATTTAAGATAAAAAATTTAAGATAAGGTAATTTAAGATAAGAAAGTCATCACATTTTCCTGCATCACTCTCGATTTGTTAGAGTAATGCAACATTTATATTGTTCCAACTTTTTGTCTGTAAGAAACATTTTACTGATTATCCTTATGCATATATTTTAATACATATTTGCTAGTATTTATGCAGGAGAGTTTCCATAAGTATAATAACTAGGTCAAAAAGTATGATCATTTTAAGGAGTAACCAAAGAGCCAAATTGCCTTCCAAAAATGTTTTGCCAGTTTTATTCCTAATAAAAAGTATGTGGGGGTGACCACATCCTCAAACTCTGCTAACACTTAATATAAATTTTTTTTAAATTTAAATTCTCACTATTTTTATTATCTGATTCCATACTTCATCAAAGATATACATAAAGAGCTTTTAAAAACTGAGGAACATTGTTCCAGAAAAATTTTCACTTTGAAAGGAAAATAATGAGATATTTGACCTAAATGAGTGTGTGTACATATAATATATATATTTATGTATATATACATATTTATGTGTGCGTGTATGTGTGTGTATATGTATAAAATATCCCTTCTTGAGTCCAGGATTTTATGGTTTCCTACAAATTGTTATTTCTGAACTGAAGTTTATAAAAATATTTTTCTAATTCTCTTATAAATTCTTATATATTTAGACTTTTGGTCCATCTGGAATTTATTTCACATATGGTATGAGGAAAGGATGTAAATTTATGGTTTTGTTTTCAGATGGATAAACTAGTTATGTAAAGATAATTTATCAAATAGTTTATATTTTTAAATTTTAATTCCAGTGTAGTTAACATACTAGTTTCAAGTGAACAATATAGTGATTCAACAATTCTATATATTACTCAGTGCTCTGCATGAGTCTACCTGTATTCTGTATCATTGATTCATTGCTTACTTTTTGAAACTATAACACTATTTTAATTAGTGTAGCTTTATAGAGTTCTATTATTTGGAAAGGCAAATCCCTCTCAATGTTCCTCTTTTCCACAATTTACTTAATTCTGCCTTCACATATCACCTTCCCACTGAATTTTAAAATCATCTTTCTCCAGTTTCACAAAAGGCCTATAAGGATTCTCAGTGGGTTTAAATTGATTTTAAAAATATACTTGGAAAAAATTGAAAATTTTAAGTTACTGAGTCTTTTATCCAGAAACCCAATCACCACTTTATTTATTCGGGTATTATCTTATGTCTTTAAGTAAAGTCTTGTGGTCCTACCACTTAGGTTTTATGCATTTTGTGTTAAATTTACTCCTTGGAATTTTTAGGTCCTGACCATTTTAAGAATGAAATCTTCTACCCTTACATTTTATAATTGTTATTGCTGATATATGGCAAAGAAATATATTTTTAAGTGTGTAACTCATGATTGGTTTTCTAATTTTACAAGTTTTTCAACTGATTCTCTTAAATATTCCAGGTAAAGGATCATCTCACCTATAAATACTATTAGTTTGGTCTTCCAAATATCTATACCACATTTCTTTTGCTTTCTTATTCCATTGGTTGGGATTCGCAAAACATCACTGAATAATGTATGTAATGCCAGACATTCTTATCATATTCTTTACTTTGATGTTAGTGGAAATGATTCTAGTGTTTTGCCATTAATGCAGTTATTTCTTATATGATTTTAATAGCTCTTCTTTTTTTTGGGAATGGATCTATGAGGGGGAAAATGGCAACTACTGGGATAATTAACTTTCTTGCCCACTCCCTTTAAAATCTATATTCATATCACTTGGTATTATTTAGAGTAAGCAATGTTTATTCTAATGATGGTGAATTGCAGAAATTAACAAACTATACATCAGAATATCCCAAGGAAATAATTAACACCCTAGAGATTCTGAAGGATGTGCCAGATATTCATTATTCTATATTCGCTCTACTTGGTTACTCTTTGAAACAAATTACCAGAATTCTCTGTATCTGGATTATCTGTCTTCTCAATAAAATAGACTTTACAAAATTATAAATTAATCCCTTGGCATGTTTGTCAAAGATTGATATAAGAAATGCCCCTAACTAAGTAAAACAGCATATTTTTTGGTAAAAGGGCCAAAATCCAACCAAGTTAGGAGAGATGTGAGTAAAAGCTTTTCTCTCTTAATAAAGTGGTTTGATCTTCTATTAGGCAAAGAGAGCTATTTAAAACACTCATTTTTTGGCCTTCACTGCCAAGTAGCTTAGCTCTAAGTTGTGATATTATTAAGTATATTCACTTATATCTAGTTCTTTTCTATTTCTGATATACAGAAGACTATAATTCCCTGTTTCTTTGGAGGTAGGAATAGCTTACTAGCTGTACAACTTATTCTGGTCCCCAGAGGAGCGGTGACAAGAAGTAATATGAGTCACTTTTAGGCTAAAGCATTTAATTGCTGGATGTCAAGTCTCTAGCTCTTTTTCTTCAGTTATATTAAACAAGAAAGCCATAGATAAGGTCTAGAAGATGGTAGAGGCTGTCAGCTTGAATCTAAAACTGATCAGTTAGAGGCAAACTCTCTAACTGATCTCTAACTGATCAGTTATAGGTAACTCTTAAACCATATTGGATGCATAATGGGGGTAAGAAATAAATTTATATTGTATGAAGTCATGGAAGCTTTGAGATCATTTGCCATTGCAGCATAACCTAGTATATCTTAAATGATACCTAGATGTTATGTGAAGTTGCTTAATATATCATTTAAAAAAGTATGTTTCTACACCTATTCTATGGTATTTAGTTTTCATTCTTTTTAAGAGTGTAATTACTTGGACCTTTGAAAGTAATCTGCTCCTCATTTTCATTATTTTTTAGTGTCTCTTGGAAGTAGGTAGAGTATAAGCAGTATGAGCACAAATTTATGAATTCTGGATAAATTTGGTCAAAACCATTGGCTCAACTTGATAAAAATAAGATCAAAACAAATCTGACTGCAGGAACTATAATATAGAGTCTGTACGAGGGTTCATTGTTGCTCTTTGCTTTTATCTTTTATAACTGGTTAGCTACAGATAGTGATCCTCTTATTACGGTTTTTATTGATGATCTTTTAAGATAGATCTATGACTAAATTTTTCTTGAATCTCTTTACTTTTTTGTATGACTCTATAACTATTTCTTTAAGGAATATCTATAACATCTGCTGCTGATATTGGTATTTGTCCTTTTACGTTGCTGTTTGAAGAGCTGCTGCTACCACAGGCAATGGAATGTAGAACTAGGGGCAAACATAAAAGTTACTGTCTCTCTTGAATGTCATTTAGCCCTCGGAGAGCACAAGACCCTCCTGGTGCAGACCCAGGTCAGTCTTCTACATCCAGAAAGAACCAAAGGTTTATTATATTCCTTGAATGGCCATTTGTTCCAGAGATGAGGCATTTATACCAAAGCCGCTTTAGTCCAAAATGCTGGCCAAATGCCAGCTTTGTCTAGTATGAAATTAACTACTATCAAAAACATACATTATGTTTATAGAATATCTGCCAAATGTTAAAACATAAGGTAGAACCATTGTTTCCTTTCCCTATACTGACATCACATTTTTATTTATTCAACATTATGCAAATATTTATTGAGTACCTATTATGTGCCAGGTACTTTTCTAGGCCCACAAAGTGGGAGGAGTAAGAAGTATGATAGAAAAAGAGGTCAGAGAGGCAATGAGAGGAAGAAGGTCCTGCGGGGTGTATAGACTCTTGCCCTGAAAAAGATGGGGAGCCAATGGTGGGTTATAGCAGAGGAGTGACTTACTGACTGAGGTTTTACAAGGACCATTCTGGCTGTTGTATTGAGAACAGACCATGAGGACAAGGGTGAGGCAGGGAGACCAGGTAGGAAGTTATTACAGAAATCTAGGCAAGAAATGATGGTGACTCAGACCACGGTGTACCTCCAGAGATGGTAAGAAGTGTTGATATTCTCAATGAATCATTAAGGTGAGACGTCAGGGTTTCTGGATGGATCAGGTATGGGATATAAGAAAAAGAAATCAAGGATGATTCCAAGTTTTTTTGGCTTAAACTAAACACAGTAGAAAGTCAGAAGAAAACAAACTTGTAGTAAATAAGGTTCAATTCAGATTTTTTAAAGGAAAAGCTTTACATTTACAACAAAGTCGGTCTTGTGAAATGAAAGCCAGTGATATCTGCATCAGGATTACAAACAGGAATTGGGGGTCTTTAAGTTCAAAACTTGGCTCTCTTAGCCTCATAATATGCTGTGTCCACCTTATACTGAGTTTGCTTACAATTCTTCTGTTTGTATTTTATTAATCCACTCCTTGTCCAACTGTGAAAATAAACTGTCCTAAATGATTCACCTTACTCAAAAGCTCCCATAAACAACCCACAGTACATTAGGCATCTTCTTGTAAATGTAGTTCATGTGGTAGTTAAAATTTGCCCGCATAGAAGTGACAGTTATTTGGCACATTTATGGCATTAACAGAAACTAAAATAGCAACCACTCTTTAGGCTCTGTTGTGAACTGCAGTGGACTGTGTTATTCCATATATGACACATCTTATACTAGATTGTGGTCCACTTTCCAAGAAAAAGATGCAGGAAGATATGCAACTCCAAAATTGCTTGGGTTTTGGAATTACGTCAGACTGAATTTGAATCCTAGCTTTCAATTACTAGCTATGCAGCCCTGAAAAATTTGCTAAATGTCTCTGAACCTCACTCAACTTTCCTTACCTATAACTTCAGGACAACAATTTGTGTCTTGCTTGGATGTTGTGAGGATTTAAAATAACATATGTAAAGCCTGGCACCTGAAAAGTGCTAAGCAAATAGAGATATTATCATAACATGTAATACACATGTATTAATGACTGCTATTATATATTGGCAGATAAATTTACTATATTTTAATATTGGTATGGGTATATTAATTAGGTTGAAGTATGAAAATAAGAATAATAGTAATAATATGACAATGACACCTATGGCAGATTCAAAGCACAATTAATTCTATATATTTTATTAGAAGAAATAAGAAAGTTCTATCTGACCATGTCATGTCCAGAGTTTGGTGGCCTATATCACTAGTTGTTTGGCCTATATCACTAGGAGATATGCAATTGAAAATGTATCAGCCTAAACACTTCAGCAACTGATATTAAACAAGGTGACCAACACTGATTTCCTGATGTGATGTCACAACTGCAAGAGCTGGAAGAGAAAGATTGTTCTACCCCAGGCCCACCTGCAAATGGGATTTGTGCTGTCACTCACTCTTTAGGGTTTTAGGACTGCCTATTTCTTATAATCACAATGTTTTTCAATGACAAGATTTTGCAAATATTTCCAGAGAACTCCTGACACTCCAGGAAACTTGATTCTGCATTTCAAACTAGATATATTTCTGCCATTTTTTTTCTCTAACATTGATTGGTTAGATTGGGATTGGATTCAAATTTTAAGTTATATCCACACCTGAAGCATCAAACTAAAGTTCTGAAATTCAAAATTTCACTTGTGATTTCCTGCTAGAAAGCAAAAGGATGACACCTGGGGACTTCAAAGAGACCACGGCATTCTTTCTATTATTATTATTATTGTTGTTATTAGCATTCTTGATTTTTCATGCAGCTCTTTTGGATGAGACATAAGGAAAACTCAGACCACTCTGTGGCACACACTGAGGATGAACAAATGAAGGAATCTTGATTTACTGAGCACCTTTTACTGAATCAGCAACTGCACAGCACTGTCACAGACGTTGTCTCACTGGTCCTCTGAGTGAGACAAACGTCATAACTTCCATCATATGAGGAAACTAAAAATGGGAGAGATTAGATTACAAACCAAAGTCTACACACATGGTATGTGATACGGCCAGGATGAGAATACAGTCACTTCTGCTTTCCCAGAGAGAACTCTCTCTCCACATTTCTCCTCACATTTCATTTCCTGTTCCCATCTTTTCCCCAGGAATTGAGGAGGCTTTTCTTTTTGTCATCTGTTTGGGATCAACCTTACCACTATGGTGGCCACTCTGAATTATAAGAGTAATGTAACCCCCAAGTACAGGGCTGAAGAAGAAGCCTTTGGAAGTTCTCAGCATGCACAGTGGGTTGTGTCAACTAATAGGGGACTATCAATGCATTATTTTGAAGCCAACTTGAATCATCCAAATCAAATAAAAGGCTTAAATATCCATTGGGGGAATTAAAACTAGTTATTTCCAGTAATTACAAATTATATCACTCCATTTTATGCATAGATAGTTAAAAAACTACCACAGGCTATAAAATCATTGGCTAATGAAAAGAACATCCTCAGGTTTTGATTTATTGTCCCTGCTATCAGAGACAACCACAGCCACTGTCAGAAATGTATAAACAACCTCAATGAAGGTTTAATGTGCTTTTATCATGAGCTTCCATTGCCTGCTGCCTGTGAGATGAAGCTTTGTGCTTCTGTGCGTTGTGTAATTAAAATCCTTTCACTCAAAAGAGAAGCAGAGACAGTTATCAACTAATTTATGAAAGAAACAGGAGGAATCTTACATTACCAGTAAGAGCAGTGGTAGGAATTTTTATTTAGGTGTGGACATTATTAATTGCCATTGTGACTTTGGAGGCAGACTTCTCAGATACAAAGGCTTCACGAGAGGCTGTGTCTAGGTGATAATAACGGATGATGGTGAGCAGATTCAGCTTCCAGAGTTGTTTTCTTTCTTTCTTTCTTTCTTTCTTTCTTTCTTTCTTTCTTTCTTTCTTTCTTTCTTTCTTTCTTTCTTCTTTCTTTCCTTTCTTTCTTCTTTCTTTCTTTCTTTCTTTCTTCCTTCCTTCCTTCCTTCCTTCCTTCCTTCCTTCCTTCCTTCCTTCCTTCCTTCTTTCTTTTCTTTTTTCTTTTCTTTTCTTTTCTTTTCTTTTCTTTTCTTTTCTTTTCTTTTTTTTCTTTTCTTCTTTTTTCTTTCTTTTTTCCAGAGTTTTTTTTTTTTTCAATTACCTACTTTCCTGTCTGAGATAGCTCAGAGTCTTCCTGAGAATGCTGTACCCGGAGTAAAAAGAGTACAGTGTAAACCTGACATAAAAACAAGATTGCCCTCACAAGCCCCAAGACCTGACACCAATCAGGGTGATCACACAACGGAAAAATACAAATTTACTACTGCTTCCTCCTTTGAGAATGAGTTTGTGAGATTAGATGTGATCAGAGATTAGATGTAACAGCTCCCAAATATTTTGGAAGTTAAAAACAAACAGAAACAACCACCCTATGAGTTGATGATCTCTTTGATATTATTCCTTCAGAAAAGGTTTCCTGACCATCAACACCATCACCCCAGGAAGAATTATTCTTTTTGTCCAGGTATCTCTTCTTGCCACTGTACTGTGGCGAGAACTGACTGGCTGGTGTGGCCAAGCTCAGCAAACCCCAGCAGTGCAGAGTGAATTACTGATGGCACATAAATACTGAGATTAACCTTAAACATTGCTTGGGATGCTTCCTTAACTACCATAAATTAGGTAATAACAATGCAGACATGTGGGTGGCTGAAAGCAGTTTTTTTTTTTTTTTTTTTTTTTTTTTTTTTCAGTCAGAAGTCACCAAAGAAAATACTATCGCTTTTGAAGAGTTTTCATTGTTAGGGACGGATCCTGTTTTCAAAGGGAGAATGGTACAGTCATTGATTCTGCCTTTTTAAGCTCTTAATCATTCCTAAAATATATCCCTATTCTCTGGCTCCGCATTTCACCCCACCTGAAAGAACCTGGCAGCAAATTGAGCAAAGGCTGTACACTATTGAGAATAACAAAAGATTCAGTATATGTTCATCTTCCTTCAGCTTGGATGGCATAGTTACTCCTATTATTCCTCTCTTATATTGTCTTTGTGGTTCCTACAGCCCTTCCTTTGGTTCATAAATTCTAAATCATAAGATTTCTCCTAGTAAGCTGACTTGTTAATAACACACTTTATTATTTTTTAAAAGATTTTGAAAGATTTTTAAAAAGATTTAAAGATTCTAGGACCCCAGGATCTTGACCTGAGCTGAAGGCAGACACTTAACCAACTGAGTCACTCAGGTGCCCCAATAACACACTTTTGAAAAAGTATTTAAATACCACAGGCTGATGAAAGGCCAAAAAAAAAAAAAACCCACCAAAATTAATTTTGCATTATACAGTTCCAGATGAAAAAATAAAAATCACTCCAGTGTAAATGACTCATTATCACCAAGAGAGGTATTATTCTTCAATTACTTAAAAAAAATCAGTCACTTCTTCCATTTACTCAGCATCTTCAAAGACTACCAAAAAATAGATGACTGAGACAGTAGCTGACAAGTTGGAGCAAAGCAATAGATTTATGGTTGCCTATTCTTATTTTATTTCCCCAGTGCTTATAGGATATAGATCTATAAGCTATAACAAATCACCTGAAAAAGAAAAAGGTAAACTTGTGAAACCCAGAGTGTGACCATGAAGAAAGCACTTGGGAGAAAATACTTCAGCCATGCTGTTCTTCAGGAAACGAGGACCAGGATCAGATCCTGGGCTTTTTGGAGACAGGCTAAAATTGTCCAGCTAGTCTAGATTGGAAATCAGGAAAATTAACAGGAGCATATAGAAAATGGGTTATTTGTATCAATGGGAGTTCTTGGTTTTCAGAAGTATTCATTCTACGTTCCACAATCCAGCCAAACAATTAGTTAATTCACCTCTAACTCCTAGCATTTCACCTTTTGGTTCAAAAGAATTAAGGAGCTGAAAAAAAAAAAAGTAAAAATTGAAGATTATTGCCACCTTTGAAAATTCAACTTTGGTGTTACAATGGAGTAGTTAGCTTGTGAAGAGGAAGTCCAAGCTCATAAAATCAATCAGATACCACATCTAAAAACTATAATATTGGGATCCCTGGGTGGCGCAGCGGTTTGGCGCCTGCCTTTGGCCCAGGGCGCGATCCTGGAGACCCGGGATCGAATCCCACGTCGGGCTCCCGGTGCATGGAGCCTGCTTCTCCCTCTGTCTCTCTCTCTCTCTCTCTGTGACTATCATAAATAAATAAAAATTTAAAAAAAAAAATAAAATAAAATAAAAACTATAATATTAAGGGTCAAAAATAGTCTTTTCAATGGAAGCAAGTGCATTACCAATTTCTTAAATAGTGTGCTCTTCTCAGTGAGCATTTTCAATGTGGAGTCTACAACTGGCACTATTGATGTAGAGACGGAGGGTGCCCAGGTCCATCAACTGTGCTACACTGGCCCAGAGGTGGAACAAGACTAAGAATCATGACATGTTTATCAGCATAGAACAGGCATGGAGAGGAAGAAGGTCCAGCCAAGAATATGAAGCACAGCAGTTGGATAAGATAAAGGAGAATGGCAGCTGCCCATTCAAAAGATGCTGAGGTTCAAGGAAGTGCTTTTTCAAAGTCTTGTTACTAGACTTGGAATCCAAGGTCAGAATACATATGAGGCAATATTTAGTTAAGTAATATGCTAAATTAGGGGTCCTTAAAGTGTTCCTTACTTAGGAATCAATTGGCACCAGGATGAGGTAGCGTTGAAGCTTTTGTTGGGGAATCAGGTGGCCATAGATACTGGCAGAACAGGACTCTTCCAGCAGGAGCCAAGCAATGCTTATGCCAGGATGATCAGTTCCTGAGGCAGAACTGGCCCTGAAACATGATTCTTTTGCAAAGTCCCTGATCTTATAAACATCTCTTTCATGAAGACTGCATAGAGCATGTAAAGTTTCAGTGTCTCCTAGACAAGGGAATATTGCTTGCTTTTTTGCATAAATAGTGGATTACAGCTGAAGGAAGTAGCCTTTGCCTGAGTAACTAGAAAACTAGTTTCCTCTAGAAAACTATTTTCTCTGTCACCTAACAGGGTCTTTGACTTTTCAGCACCTTTCTAAGCATTATCTATATTTTATACATATGCAACAAATAAGGTGGGCACTCCTCTTCTGTTTGACTGGCCTTAAGTTAGTTGATTCCTGGATGGAATGTGAAGGAACAATCAATATCATTTCTACACTTCACATTAGGCTGTGCTGGAGAAGGTTCATTCTGAGTTTATAAGTGCTTTTTCAACATTTGTGGAAGATGGCACACTTTCATACATAAGATGAGGTCCAAAATTTCCTTCAAACATTCCTTAATGCCTGGCTTTCAAAAGCCCTTCATTAGAGGCCTGACTACCTCTCTAGCTTTGCTTCCCCCATTCCCGTAAACCTCCCCCAATTTTAAATTTTAAATATACCAAACTATTAATATTTTCTCAAACACAAGCTATTTCAAACAGCTATGCTTTTGCACATGCTGTATTCTCTACCTGGAACATTCTGCCTCGACTAAAAGTTATCTCCTGCTCATCCTTGAAGATTCATTTGGGCATCATTTCCTGCTGCACGCTCCTCTGACCTTCCCGGGTTCAACTGGGCACCTTACCTAGATGCTGCCAAAGCAGTCTGTGTTTATGATTGTCATCTGCCATTATTTATTTACTAATTGGTTTGCCTAAAATGTGAGCTCCTTGAGGGCACTTATTCTAATTAATTTTAATAAAAATCTATATAAATAAATATATCTATAATATTATTTTCTCAACATGTAACCAACATAAAAAGTTATGACTGAAACTTCTATATTTTTTTCATAGTGAGTGTTCCCAATCCAGTGCGTATTTTACACGTGGAATACACATCAGTTTGTACCGGCCACAATTAAAGTGCTCAATATGTGGCTAGTGGTGACCATGTAGAACTGTATAGTTCTATTTCATTGTTCTTTAGTGCAGTGTCTGGAACTCGAAAGGTATTCATTAAATGCTGCTGACAAATGAGTCTAAGGCACAAGGAGAGTTAAATGTTGCATCTTTAATGCCATAAAGTTGAAACTTCCATGTAAGGTCATTATGATAGATAATTTTGAAATTAAATCTTTTTGTAATCTCTGGAGTTTTAACAATTCCTTGATGCATGGATTGCTTTAGTTAGTTATGCATCATCATAATAACAGTATGACTAATCATCTCACTGTGCTTTATTCTGCTCCTGTGTGATGTATGGAGTCACTTAGGAAGAGAAAGCTTTTCCTGGAGGTAAGCTACCTTTTTTAGAGGACACAGATTCCCACAGGGCCCAGAGACACGCTTGCTTTTTTGACCCTAGTTTGCTCAATTTTTTTTAAAAGTGTCTTCTATCAAGTCACTCGCTTAGCCATCATTCTGTTACCTCCTCTACCCTTTCTGCTTCTTAATGGTTGCTTGGTTCCTCAACTCCCCTAATATCATAGAACTGGAGGCAAGAGTACAAATGGAGCCCCACCTATACCATATGTCTAAATACTTAAATTTATAAATCAAGTCAACAATCTGTTAAATAAAATACATTCATTTCTCCCTATTGATAAACACATTGAAAACACCAAAATGCAAATTATTCATGCAAGGCTATGTTCTGTTGATGGGTCAGTGATACTTAGAAAGGTAATAAAATAAAAAAGTCTCCTTGATAAATTATTATGTATTTAAAATATAAATGTTTTTTTAAATATATACTACATTTTTATTTTTTTATTTTTCTAGAATTTTTTTCTAATTTTTTTTTATTTTTTTATTTATGATAGTCACAGAGAGAGAGAGAGAGGCAGAGACACAGGCAGAGAGAGAAGCAGGCTCCATGCACCGGGAGCCGGACGTGGGATTCGATCCCGGGTCTCCAGGATTGCGCCCTGGGCCAAAGGCAGGCGCCAAACCGCTGCGCCACCCAGGGATCCCTATACTACATTTTTATAATCAAGATGTCCACATAATTATACTCTTCTGTAAAAGACAAATAGTAAATATTTTCAGCATTGTGGCCCTTATGAGTTTGTCTCCACTACTTACCTCTGCTGCTGTAATGTGAAAGCAACCATAAGTGACATGTAAATGAATATGTCTGTGTTCCAATAAAACTTTACTTATGAACAAATTAAAATAAGAATTTCACACAGTATTTACATGCCACAAAAATATTGTTCTTTTGATTTTGTCTAACTGAAAGGTAAAAAACATTGCAAAATGCAGACTATACAAAAACAGGTGCAGATTTGGTCTGTAGGACATAACCTGCTGACCACTGATCTAAATGATTGAAAAACAAAATGCAATTGATTTCAAAATATATAAAGTTTGAGTATATTATAAAAAATGTAAGGTAAAGTAAATGTAAAAAATACAAAAAATATTTTCTTATTTTCTAAAAAAGTTACTTTTCTTCTAAAATATTCAAAATTATTAAAATAAAAAGGCAAAATACACATTTTAATCAATACATATAAAAATTTAAAGTCAAACTTATTTAAATATTTCAGAAATTCTCAACTTTTATTTCAGCCCTCATAATTCTAAGTTCTTTTTTAATGTCAGTGTCAAGCATGGTCCATTTTCAGTTTTAATTTGAAATTGAAGGTCTTTATTTTAAGCCCCTTCTGTTCACTTCCCGGTTCTAATTAACAATTTGTACACTTGAGAAATATAGCATGGCTTATTTTAAGACTTTTTTCAGAGTGTCCTACTTAATTTGTAGTCAGCCTGAAAAATTAGAGATAACAGCATTTAATTACTGAAAAAACAGGTTTAAAAATGCATAGGCATGCCAAACATCTCATATATTCTTTGACCAATATGAATCTCTCAATTTTGATGATCTGTTCCAGTAAAATTCAAATGTGCATGATTGTCTTTTGCCATAATGTATTATGAAATATTCTGTGAGATGATACCAATGGGAAAAGAAAAATCAACACAGGTAAATAATGATAATTCACACACTCTTTTATTGCACTAGTTGCAAAGCACTTCCATATACACTGTTTCCTTTTATTTTTTAAAACTCTGTGATATAGGGAATGCTCTTTAAAAAAAAGATTTTATTTATTTATGAGAGAATGAGAGAGAGAGAGAGAGAGAGAGAGAGGCAGAGACACAGGCAGAGGGAGAAGCAAGCTCCATGCAGGGAGCCTGATGTGGAACTGGATCCCTGAGCTGACGCTTAGTGGCTGAGCCACCCAGGTATCCCTAGGGAATGCCCTTAAACTTATCCTCTGTCTTTGTCTTCATCCAATGGATGGAATGCTACACATCTCAGTTTAAGTCTTCCTCTGTTATGAGCCTTCCTCAGTCTCCACAAGAGTTTGACGCTTCAACCTCCATGTGACCAATAGTCCTGGTATCTTATTAAACTTACACTGCTTTTTGGCAAGAGTTGACTCACAAGTGCATAATGTGACTTCCCTAAGGATTAGGATTGCAATTTTATTCACCTTTGGATTTCAGCAGCCAGCATGATGTATGTCAAGTTACTTGTGCTCAGGAAATACATGGTCAATTCATTTATTCAACAAATTCACAAATATTCAACAAATATTTGTGAAATGCTTTTTGATTCTATCATTCTAGGTGCTGGAGATGCAACAGTGAACAAAACAGACAAAACTCTCTTGTGAAGCTTTCATTTTAGGAAAAGAGTCAGACAATAAACAAGATAAACCAGGAAATCTTAATGGTATGCTTGATGGTTATTAAGAAGAATCAAGCAGGAAAGAATACAAGGAGTGTTGAGACAGGACTGCCTCATTAAGAATGTGGTATTTAAGTAAAGATTTAAGAAAGGAAGGAAGCAAACCACTTGGATAAATGGGGGGAAAGCAGGAGGCTGTGTACTTGGTCTGTTGGAGTTCAGTGTGTCTGGGATGGAGTGTGCAAGCGAGAATCAGTCAGGAAGCCAGATCTATAGCAAGAGGAGACACAGGAAGCCAGATCTACAGCCTCAAACACTGTTCCAAAACTGTGGTATTTACTTCAATTAACATCCAAACTTTCAGTTACAAAATAAATAAGTCATGAGGATAAAAAGCATAGCATAGTTAATGAATATAGTTAGTAATACTGTAATAACTTGTATGGTGACAGATGGTAACTACATTGATTACGGTAAGCATTGTACAATATATATAATTGTTGAATCATTATATTGTACACCTGAAACTAAGCATAATATTCTATGCCAAGTATACTTCAATTAAAAATTTTTAAACTTTAAAAATCCTTTGGAGGATTTAGAGCAAAGTAGTGACATATTTGATTTTGGTTTCATCAAGATCACTCTTGTTGAAAGAATGTACATGTGGAGTAACTGATGCATAGAGAAAGCATTGGCCTAAAGTCATACAGTTAGTATTTGGAAAATAAAGGACCAGAACTCAAACTCCTTAGCCTAAGTGATTCTTTTTTCTAACACTTTCCACTGATATCTCTCAGGAGTGTGAAAATCATTGTGAAAAAATGATTTTGTTTCCTTTTAAATTACTCATGGATTATCTAGGGGCAGCTGATTACTTGTAAGAAAAATAAAATCAATCAATCCTGATATTTTAACTGGATAACCTCAACTTCTCAATACATTGAATATTTAAAATGTGCATATGTTTGTCATTGTGCATACAATACAATTGGATGTGAGAATGGATTGTTCATTTTTGATTTGGCTGGCCTTGGGTTATTTGTGCACCACTGGTCTCTTCAGTTTGATTTATATTCATGACAAAACACTTGGGGTCAGTTATTTATGAATTTGAAAGCCATATAGCTGTATGGCATAATTTTCTTTAAAAAATCCTATATATATTTGTACAAAAATAACATCAAACAAATTCATTTTATTCTCCCCACACCCCAATATTTGAATCGTTAGCTACTGATGTCTTTAGGTTATATAGACATAATATTTATCACTTTTCTCCCTGAAATTCCACCTTTATTCTTGAAATGAGGATGTATATCCACTTGAAGGCTGATAAGTGATATACAACTTGAGGTATTATTAGTATTACAATATTGTTAAATTGTCATTATTGAAATAAAATTTTGGAACAGCATATTTATATTAATCATTTCACTGGCAAAAATTATCATGAGTAATGGTTAAAAAAATTAAAGTAAATAAAAGTGATGCAAGATAGGAATTTTAACAGAGGAAGAGCTGAAAATATTTAATGGGTTTTCATCAAAGACAATGGACTAAAAAATAAAAATTAATTGCCATTCATATCATTAAGTTTTTAAAAATTTCATCCTTATTTAGGTATAATTGACACATAAAATTATAAAGTATTTAAAATGTACACCATGGTGATTTGATATATATCTATATATATATATATATATATATATATATACACACACACACACATTATGAAAGGATTCCTCTGTCCTAGTTAATTAACATATCCATCACCTCATGTATTAATCTTTTCTGTGCATGTCTGAGAACATTTACATTCTTCTGTCTTAGCAAACTTTAATTATACAATACAGTGTTATCAGCTATAATCATCGTGTTTTATATTAGATATTCAGACCTTCATCTTACAGCTAAAAGTTTGTACCCATTAACAACCTCTTCCTAATTTCCCCTAACATCAGGTCCTAGCAACAACTCTTCTACTCTAAGGTGCTGAATTTTATTTTGACTTTGTTTTGCGGGGTTTCTCTGAGGTTGTTTCTTTATTTGTTAGATTCCACATATAAATGGTACCCTGCAGTATTTGTCTTTGTCTGGCTAATTCCACTTAACATAATGTCCTCAAGGTCAATCCATATTGTCGCAAATGGCAGGATTTCTTTATTTCTCATGACTAAATATTACTTTATTGTAAATGTATATTTTCAATCTATTCATCTGTTGATGGACACTTAGGTTGTTTCTATATCTTAGCTATTGCAAATAATGCTGCAATGGCCATGGGAGTACAGATGTCTCCTTGAGACCCTATTTTCATTTCCTTTGGATGTATACCCAGAAGTGGCTTAGGTGGATCATTTGCTAGTTATTTTTTAGTTTTTTAAGAAACCTCTCTATTGTTTTCCATAATGGCTGCACCAGGTTATATTCCCACCAACAGTCCATAAGAATTCTCTTTTCTCCTCACTAACACTTTTAATTTCTTGTCTTTTTGATAATAGCCATTCTAACAGGTGTGAGGTGAATATGTAATTGTGGTTTTGACTTGAATTTCCCTCATATTTAGTGATGTTTAGTATCCTTTCATGTACCTCTTACCCATCTGTATGTCTCCTTTGGAAAATTCTCTATTCAGATCTTGTGCCCATTTTTAGTTGGATTGCTTGTTTGTTTTTTCTATTGAGTTATAAGTTCTTTATATATTTTAGATAATAACCCCTTATCAGATATATGATTCACAAATATTTTCTTCCATTTAGTAGGTTGCCTTTTCATTTTATTGATGTCTTCCTACATTGTAGGAAGTTGTAGAGAAGCTACATTGTAGAGAAGCTTTCTGATTTGATGCAGTCCTATTTGTTTATTTTTGCTTTTGTTGTCATTGCTTTTGGTGTCAAATCCAAAAAATCATTGCCAAAAGCAATGTCAAGGAGCTTATCCTCTATGCTTTCCTCTAGGAGTTTTATGGTTTCAGGCTTTATGTTCAAATTTTGTGTCCATTTTGAGTTGATTTTTATTCATGATGTAAAATAGGATCCAGTTTTCCCAGCACCACTTATTGAACAGACTGTCTTTTCCCCATTGTCTGTTCTTGGCTCCTCTGTTGTACATCTACTGACTATATATGCGTGAATTCATTTCTGGGCTCTCTATGTTCCATTGATCTATGTGCCTATTTTTATGCCAACATCATACTGTCTTGATTATTTTAGCTCTGTAACATAGTTTATTTTTTTTTAATTTTTATTTATTTATGATAGTCAGAGAGAGAGAGAGAGAGAGAGGCAGAGACACAGGCAGAGGGAGAAGCAGGCTCCATGCACCAGGAGCCCGATGTGGGATTCGATTCTGGGTCTCCAGGATCGCGCCCTGGGCCAAAGGCAGGCGCCAAACCGCTGCGCCACCCAGGGATCCCCTGTAACATAGTTTAAAATTAGTATGATGCCTCCATAAGTTTTAGGATTGTTTGTTGTTTTCCTATGAAAAATGTCATTGGAAATTTGATAGAGATTGCACTGAATCTGTAAAATGCTTTAAGTAACATGAACATTTTAACAATATAAATTTTCCCAATCCATAAGCATGGAGTATCTTTCTATTTATTTATGTCTTCCTCAATTTCTTTTATCAATATTGTATAGCTTTCAGCATATAGTTCTTTCATCACTTTGGTTAAATTTATTCCTAAGTATTTTATTCTTTTGATGCAATTGTAAGTGGGACTGTTTTCTTAATTTTTCTTTCTAATAGCTCATAGAAACACAATAGATTTTTGTACATTAGTGTTTACAAAATTTACTGAATTCATTTATTCTGTTTTTGGTGGAATTTTCAGAGATTTCAATAGAAATATATAAATATATATATAAATATATAGTATCATGTCATTTGCAAATAGAGATAGTTTTACTTTTCTTTTCCAATTTGGATGATTTGTATCTCTTTTTTCTTGCCTAATTGTTCTTGCTAAGACTTGTAATACTATGTTGGATAAAAGTGGTGAGAGTGAGTATCCTTGTATTTATTAATCTCAATCTTTTCACCATTGAGCTTTTCATCACTGAGTATGATGCTAGCTGTGGACTTGTCATATATGGCCTTTATAATGTTGAGGTACATATCCTCCACATCCACTTTGTTTAGTTTTATCATAAGTAGATATTGAATTTTGTTAAATATTTTTCCTGCATCTATTATTGAGATAATCATATAATTCTTATCCTTCATTTTGCTGAAGTGATTTGTCACTCTGATTGTTTTCCAGATGTTAATCCATCCAGGCATCCCTGCAATAAACCCACTTGATCATGGTATATGACCCTCTTAATGTATTGCTGATGCTGGTTTGCTAATATTTTGCTGATAATTGCTGCATTGATGTTCATCAAGGATATTGACTTGTAACTTTCTTTTCTTGTAGTGTCCTTGTCCAATTTTGGCATCAAGATAATATTGGCCTTATAAAATGAGTTTGGAGGTATTCCCTCCTCTTATTTTTTGGAAGAGTTTGAGAAGAATTGGCATTAATTCTTCTTTACCTGATAGGTGGAATTAACTAGTGAAACTATCAGTCCTGGGCTTATATTCATTGAGAGGCTTTGATTACTGATTAAATCTCCTTATTAGTAATTGGTCTGCTCATATTTCCTATTTCTTCATGACTCAGTTTTGGTAAGTTGTAGGTTTCTAGGAATTTATCCATTGCTTCTACATTGTCCAATTTGTTGGTATATAACTGTTCATAGACTATATCATTAAATTTTTGAAGCCAGAAAAAAGGGCTACTTTTCAGATACCAACATAAAATCCCAGACAGGAGAAGCCCTCCAGTGGGTCAGCATCAGGCCATAACCTAGACCCAGATTCTGTAGTCATCTTCCATTGCTTGTCTAAAAACACCAGGAACTCCACCAAAAGAGTAAGATATAATGAGCTAAAAAATGGTAGTATTATCGACTTATTTATATCAAGCTCAGAAGTTACAAAGTACAGTCATATACATCATCTCATTTATTGATATATCAATTGGTTATGCTAATAACTTATCTATTATTATAATTAGTAGTTTGTGTCTAGACATGTCTCTCTACGCTTAACTACTTGTTGATTCTCCAGACCCATCTCTCATAGGTCCCTCTGGATTTAATGTTAAGCATCATTTGGTAAAAGCTAAGCTACGCTGTTTGCCTGCCCACATCTACCAGCAGGTCCACAAACCTAGGAGTTGTCAGAGGTGTGGCTTGCATGGGTCAACAACATTTCAAAAGATACATTTTGCTGTTATTGTTAGGGACAAAGCCTACTTCATAGGGTTGCCAAATTTTTATTTCATCAGGTAATGGAATTTTTTAAAGTACTTATTTTTAGAATCATCATTTTATTCTGTGGCTATCACTGGAACAGTGACTTATTCAAAGTTGGCTAGTATGGGGCTCTTTAGGACTTAAGCTTTGGTCATCTGACTCTTAAGCCAGTGCTAAGAATTGAAGCTTAATTCTTAAAACAAACAGGCAAACGAAAAAAACAAACAAGATATTTAGGACTGGTAACAAAAAATCTCCATGTTTAGACATCAGAATGAGAGAATAAATGTAGTAGGAGGGGAAGAAAGGAGGTGGGTATGACAGGTGGATGAGAAATGTTTAGTCAAGGAATAAGAGAGGCAATGCCCAAAACCAGTTGGGAAAGGACCCTAGGTTAAGTCAGTAATTGGGGATCTGTGACAAATTAGAGAGGATTTAACAAACATAAGGTGGTGTTTGATGAAAATCATTTTATTCAGTGTACATAAGAAGTGGAAAAGCTTGATCAAAGGAGTTAGAAAGACTCAAGATACTGAAAAAGAAAAGACACATCAGGAGATTAAGTTACTTGCCTAGGGAACAAACTGGCAAGTGCTAACACCAGCATTTGACCCCAGATTTGCCTGAATTCCAAGTTCTTACTCACCATTCTGACTTTCATTAATGTTTAAGTGGTTGTTAAAAACCTCGAGGACAGAAAAGACTGCCAAGAGGACAAATGCGAAAGGATAAATTAAAAACAAGAGAGGGGTCCTTAGCCAACTGTAGGGGTGATAGTAAGATACAAGGATAATTCACTCTGTTTGATGTGAGAAGAGGCTAGGCATTGGAGCCATTACTTTTGGCCAACACAGGGCCATTAGAGACTAGGAAAATGAGCTATTTATGGAGTTGTTTGGCTGGAAGACACACTGGAAAGAGAGGGCTACTGATTTAACCAAACTGCATCACTGAATTCAGTGGAATAAGAGTACTCAGATAAACCACTTGAGGCAGTGCACAGAAAAGACATTAAAGCAAAGGGACCCATGCTCAGACAGGATTCTCACAGAGTATATCATTTATTAATTCAACAAATGTTTTAAGTGTTTATCATATGCCAGACACTGTTCTAGACACCAGGGAACAATGATCAACAGGCAAACCTCTTGCCCTTGTGAACCTTACACTCTAGTGTGAGGGAGAAACAATAAATATATAATATGAGAAAGTGATCAAGATGAAGGGGGTAGGGAGAAATAGAGTGGGTGCTATTTTAGACACTTAGTGGTAAAATGTATCATATATACCATCACTCAACTCCTGCTCTCAAGAAATTTAGTACATTTCAACATGCCACACCATAAGAGAGCAGCATCATATAATAACCTGTGACATGCAGTTTCTGTTACAGAATATTCTAAAAGTGGAATATCTATCTATAGAGCAATATCAATAGAGACAGACCAATATGATTATACTTCATATCAGAAGACAGTCCTGTCAAGTCTGCCATCTCTTGGGCATCTGCCCCAATTTTTTGCTCTTCAGGGTGTGGAGATAGTAATGAATTCAGCATGATACAGGCATTGTTCCACAGCATCACTGTCAAGCTCAATTCTTGCTGTAAGACTAAATACCAAATTTAAGAGCTAGTGAAGAGGATGCTTTAACTCTAAGCCTATTAGGTGCTTTGTTTTGCACTGAGATGGTTTTGATATATTATCAACAAACCAAGAATATCCAAGGAAATGCATGGACCTCCTCCCCCAATCCTATGCACACATATGCATTAACTATAAAGGTATCTGATGACTATGGATTTGATAAACTCTCAATTTCATTTTTTTAAAGATTTATCCATTTATTCATGAGAGACACACAGAGAGAGGTAGAGACACAGGCAGAGGGAAAAGCAGGCTCCCTGTGGGGAGCCCAATACGGGACTCAATCCAGGACCTCAGGGAACACACCCTGAGCAAAAGGCAGATGCTCAACTGCTGAGCCGCTCCAGGCGTCCCAATAAACCCTCAATTTCAATTCTATTTCACCCTAGAGGGAAAGAGTCACATAAATACCCGTATGATGAGAGCAGAGATTAATTAGTCAAGTGGAGGATTTATGATGAACTTTGAACTCATGAGTCACTTCCACATCGTTCTAAGTCCTTCTACTTATCCTTCATTTCTGCCACCCAAATTGCAGAAGTGACATGCAATTTCTTTTCACGTCAAACTGCGATGTACTTTTAAATCTTCAGTAGTAGAGTTGAGGAAATACTGCCTCTGAGAAAGCCACATGTAGAATATTATAAGAGTCATTGCTAATAGATTCATTGAAGAAATGTTCATGGAGCACCTACTATGTGCTAATCCCAAAGTCTTAAAGACACAAACCTTTTCTTTGCAGTACAAGGAACAGAAGCAAAGATTCCCTTCTCTTTGAATCTTGATTTTATTGCTATTGATCATTTATATGCTGTTCTAATTCCTATTCTGTTAGTTCTAGGAAATCTATTTCTTTAAGGCCACAGAGTCCATCATAACAAATCAGAAAGTATTTTTATTTGTTATCTAGTATGTGCTCAACTTCTGAAAGTAACATTCTTTTAGATTATATTTTATTGGTCTTCTAGAAGGCTGCATCAAACTCCAAATCCCTGTTTCTCAGCTTTGCTAATATGTAGTTCTTATCTGGAGATCAATGGAAAGTAGAGTGATGATAGCAAGATATGCTGTTAACAGAAAATAGCACAAAGTGTTCTTCCCTTGGAAAGTTCACAAATTTTGTATTAAACTATTATCAGAACCACCGGCCTGTAAAATAGGTATGCAGCATCATGAGAAAAATGAGGAGTAAATTTGGCTATTTTCGAATTAGTTTGTCCAAAGAAATTCATAGTTTTCATTACACAAAAGTTGAAGACCTTCTATTTATTTTCCCATTTGGTTTTAGGTATAGTCTATTTTCCTTCTTTATTATTCCCCAGGTATCTACAAAAATAGAACTCATTATCAGTATCAAATACTATAATTTGGGATCCCTGGGTGGCTCAGCAGTTTGGTGCCTGCCTTTGGCCCAGGGCATGATCCTGGAGTCCTGAGATTGAGTCCCACATCAGGCTCCCTGCATGGAGCCTGCTTCTCCCTCTGCCTGTGTCTCTGCCTCTCTCTCTGTGTCTCTCATGAATAAATAAATACAATCTTTAAAAAACAAAAACAAAAACTATAATTTTATTTTTCTGGCAGAATAGGGAGAAATATGACCTTCAACAAGACAATGTCAATTTGCAATCCCAAAAACCTCACAACCCTTGATGTGAGTTAGGATTGCCTGGCCAGACATTAGGGTCAATGGAAAAGAGATTCCAGATAATAATCCTGTATCTAGATAAAAATAGTTGTTTGGGTGGTGATTGAGCTAGTGGATGTTTTGTTAGGGGTCTCAGAGAAATCCAGATAATGAAGCACGATAATTTTATCTACCAAAGTCTGCCAGATGGCTATTTGCACAGATGTGAATCTATCTGGTAGGGAGGAGCAATCTCTGCAGTATTTACTCAACATTTTATTATTGGACAACCTTCAAGGGCCCATCATCCTTTGGGTTTATTACTATCACATCACTAGATTTCAAACCAGCATAGCAGCTGTTGTGATTATTTATCATCTCTCTATCCATATTTCACTCTGCTCTTTAAGAATGAGGAAATTTTGCTTACTATCTAAATACAAATTTTGCTTACTATCTTTGATCATTTTTTACTTTTTTATATACCATATAAAAATACTATTTATTACAGTGATTTACTTAACCTATTAGGCCAATTTTCTTCTTTTTTAATCTTTTTATTCTACTCTTTCACTTTTTAATGTATTTAATTCTACTGTGGCTATTTATTTTCCCTGTCAACCTTCCTTCAAACAGACCAACTATATACACTAAAGGTAGGAAGAGTAAGCATGAGTTTATTTCTAAAATATAATTTGGAATATTTGGAAGTAGGAAACTTAGATGAGGAAGAGTGAAACAGGTTACATAGTGGGTGTAATAGAGGTTTGTTGGACACTGCTTTTGTTTGTGCAATTTTCCCCAGAAGGGCCCACTCACCCTGGTACAGGAGAAGACAACAGGCATCACCAAGTTGGGGGGAGGCAGGAACAGTAGCATGGAGAGTTCTACTAGAGGGATCACCCTCAGAACCTAGTGGCGTAGAGAAAACAGTCTTGAGAGAGGCAATGAACAGGGTGAAAGCAGAAGGGTTCCCATGACTGAGGTGTGTATTGTGTTACGAATGACAAACTCCCGGTCAGATGTGCAAATCCTAGCCTTTGATATATGAAATGGAGCTTTTCCTGAGCCTGCCTAGTTTTCCTGTGGACAGCCAAGATAAAGTGGAGAAGGAATAGTTACTTCAGAATGGTAAACACACGAACATTTTCCATATGATTCCTAGCCATCCATGAGGCTAGTTTTGGTTTCAGGGGACAGAAAAAGCAGGTCTTGGTTAAATGTAACTAATCATATATCACATTATAAAAAATCTGTCTTATTCTTGACTCTTGGCCCTATGAGGCAAATTTAACAGCCCAAATACTTGAGAATTGGCATGTGCAATGAAAATAAGCAATTATCTCCACATGCTGTGCATAGGTACTTCAGTTAAACTCACTGGAAGCCTTCTCTTTCACAGCAAGGACTAGAAAATTCTCTACCATCTTCTTCAATAAAATTTGGAAGTGGGGCTTCCTGACTCTTTAAATATGAATAATTAAATATCATCCTCATTATTAACTAAGCCTTATATAAATTTAGTGACTGGCAAGTATATCATTGTGAAAATAGGATTATATGATCAAATCAAAAGTATACAAACATCCTTTCCCCTTTTCTCCCTCTTTTATTTTTCTATTCTTCTTCCTATCCTTTGAATGGAGGAAGTTGGTGTGATGGATAAGATAGCACAGTGGAGTTTTTGTGTGTGTATGTATTTTTAAAAATTTTATTTATTTATTCATGAGAGAGAGAGAGAAAGAGAGAGAGAGAGTGAGAGAGTGAGAGAGAGAGAGAGAGAGAGAGAGAGAGAGGTGAAGGACATAGGCAGAGGGAGAAGCAGGCTCCATGCAGGGAGCCCGATGTGGGACTCGATCCAGGATCACTCCCTAAGCTGAAGGCAGATGCTTAACCACTGAGACACCCAGGCATCCCTGTTTTTTGTTTAAGGATGCTGTATTTTGGAGAGGAGCAAGATGGCGGAGGAGTAGGGTCTCCAAATCACCTGTCTCCACCAAACTACCTAGAAAACCTTCAAATTATCCTGAAAATCTATGAATTCGGCCTGAGATTTAAAGAGAGACCAGCTGGAATGCTACAGTGTGAAGAGTTCGCGCATCTATCAAGGTAGGAAGACGGGGAAAAAGAAATAAAGGAACAAAGGCCTCCAAGGGGGAGGGGCCCCGCGAGGAGCCGGGCTGAGGCCGGGGCGAGTGTCCCCAGGACAGGAGAGCCCCGTCCCGGAGGAGCAGGAGCTGCACCGACCTTCCCGGGCGGAAAGGGGCTCGCAGGGAGGTGGAGCAGGACCCAGGAGGGCGGGGATGCCCTCGGGCTCCCCGGGACAGTAACAGCAACTGCGCGCCCAGGAGAGTGCGCCGAGCTCCCTAAGGGCTGCAGCGCGCACGGCGGGACCCGGGGGGACCCGGAGCAGCTGAAGGGGCTCGGGCGGCGGCTCCGCGGAGGGGGCTGCGCGGCCCCGGGAGCAGCTCGGGGGGTCTCGGGCAGAGGAAGAGGCTCCGTGCGGAGGGGGCTGCACGGTTCCAGGAGCAGCTCGGAGGGGCTCGGGCGGCGGCTCCGCGGAGGGGGCTGCAGCCCGGGAGCGCGAATCCAACAGCGCAGGCCTCGGAGCACAGGGCGCCGGGACACAGCCCAGGATCTGGCCTCCCCAGGGACAGGCAGAGGCCGGGAGGGCCCAGGACAGCAAGGACGCTCCTGCCCCAGCTGAGCACATCAGCGGCCCCGCCCCGGAGCCTCCAGGCCCTGCAGACTGAGTTCCTGCCGGAGCTGACTCCAGGTTTCCAGAGCTGCCCCGCCACTGGGGCTGTTCCTCCTGCGGCCTCACGGGGTAAACAACCCCCACTGAGCCCTGCACCAGGCAGGGGCACAGCAGCTCCCCCAACTGCTAACACCTGAAAATCAGCACAACAGGCCCCTCCCCCAGAACACCAGCTAGACTGACAACTTCCAGGAGAAGCCAAGGGACTTAAAGTACACAGAATCAGAAGATACTCCCCGGTGGTTCTTTTTTTGGTTGTTTGTTTTTGTTTTTGTTTTTGTTTTTGTTTTGTTTTGCTTTTTGATTTGTTTCCTTCCCCCACCCCCTTTTTTTTCTCCTTTCTTTTTCTTTCTCTTTTTCTTCTTTTTTTTTTTTCGTTTTTTTTTCTTTTTCTTCCCTTTTTTTTCTCTTTCTCTTTTCTTTCCTTCTTTCTCTCCTCTCTTTTTCTCTTTTTCCCAATACAACTTGCTTTTGGCCACTCTGCACTGAGCAAAATGACTAGAAGGAAAACCTCACCTCAAAAGAAAGAATCAGAAACAGTCCTCTCTCCCACAGAGTTACAAAATCTGGATTACAATTCAATGTCAGAAAGCCAATTCAGAAGCACTATTATACAGCTACTGGTGGCTCTAGAAAAAAGTATAAAGGACTCAAGAGACTTCATGACTGCAGAATTTAGAGCTAATCAGGCAGAAATTAAAAACCAATTGAATGAGATGCAATCCAAACTAGAAGTCCTAACAACGAGGGTTAACGAGGTGGAAGAACGAGTGAGTGACCTAGAAGACAAGTTGACAGCAAAGAGGGAAACTGAGGAAAAAAGAGACAAACAATTAAAAGACCATGAAGATAGATTAAGGGAAATAAACGACAGCCTGAGGAAGAAAAACCTACGTTTAATTGGGGTTCCCGAGGGCGCCGAAAGGGACAGAGGGCCAGAATATGTATTTGAACAAATTCTAGCTGAAAACTTTCCTAATCTGGGAAGGGAAACAGGCATTCAGATCCAGGAAATAGAGAGATCCCCCCCTAAAATCAATAAAAACCGTTCAACACCTCGACATTTAATTGTGAAGCTTGCAAATTCCAAAGATAAGGAGAAGATCCTTAAAGCAGCAAGAGACAAGAAATCCCTGACTTTTATGGGGAGGAGTATTAGGGTAACAGCAGACCTCTCCACAGAGACCTGGCAGGCCAGAAAGGGCTGGCAGGATATATTCAGGGTCCTAAATGAAAAGAACATGCAACCAAGAATACTTTATCCAGCAAGGCTCTCATTCAAAATGGAAGGAGAGATAAAGAGCTTCCAAGACAGGCAGCAACTAAAAGAATATGTGACCTCCAAACCAGCTCTGCAAGAAATTTTAAGGGGGCCTCTTAAAATTCCCCTTTAAGAAGAAGTTCAGTGGAACAGTCCACAAAAACAAAGACTGAATAGATATCATGATGACACTAAACTCATATCTCTCAATAGTAACTCTGAATGTGAACGGGCTTAATGACCCCATCAAAAGGCGCAGGGTTTCAGACTGGATAAAAAAGCAGGACCCATCTATTTGCTGTCTACAAGAGACTCATTTTAGACAGAAGGACACCTACAGCCTGAAAATAAAAGGTTGGAGAACCATTTACCATTCGAATGGTCCTCAAAAGAAAGCAGGGGTAGCCATCCTTATATCAGATAAACTAAAATTTACCCCAAAGACTGTAGTGAGAGATGAAGAGGGACACTATATCATACTTAAAGGATCTATTCAACAAGAGGACTTAACAATCCTCAATATATATGCTCCAAATGTGGGAGCTGCCAAATATATAAATCAATTATTAACCAAAGTGAAGAAATACTTAGATAATAATACACTTATACTTGGTGACTTCAATCTAGCTCTTTCTATACTCGATAGGTCTTCTAAGCAAAACATCTCCAAAGAAACGAGAGCTTTAAATGATACACTGGACCAGATGGATTTCACAGATATCTACAGAACTTTACATCCAAACTCAACTGAATACACATTCTTCTCAAGCGCACATGGAACTTTCTCCAGAATAGACCACATATTGGGTCACAAATCGGGTCTGAACCGATACCAAAAGATTGGGATTGTCCCCTGCATATTCTCGGACCATAATGCCTTGAAATTAGAACTAAATCACAACAAGAAGTTTGGAAGGACCTCAAACACATGGAGGTTAAGGACCATCCTGCTAAAAGATAAAAGGGTCAACCAGGAAATTAAGGAAGAATTAAAAAGATTCATGGAAACTAATGAGAATGAAGATACAACCGTTCAAAATCTTTGGGATGCAGCAAAAGCAGTCCTAAGGGGGAAATACATCGCAATACAAGCATCCATTCAAAAACTGGAAAGAACTCAAATACAAAAGCTAACCTTACACATAAAGGAGCTAGAGAAAAAACAGCAAATAGATCCTACACCCAAGAGAAGAAGGGAGCTAATAAAGATTCGAGCAGAACTCAACGAAATCGAGACCAGAAGAACTGTGGAACAGATCAACAGAACCAGGAGTTGGTTCTTTGAAAGAATTAATAAGATAGATAAACCATTAGGCAGCCTTATTAAAAAGAAGAGAGAGAAGACTCAAATTAATAAAATCATGAATGAGAAAGGAGAGATCACTACCAACACCAAGGAAATACAAACGATTTTAAAAACCTATTATGAACAGCTATACGCCAATAAATTAGGCAATCTAGAAGAAATGGACGCATTCCTGGAAAGCCACAAACTACCAAAACTGGAGCAGGAAGAAATAGAAAACCTGAACAGGCCAATAACCAGGGAGGAAATTGAAGCAGTCATCAAAAACCTCCCAAGACACAAGAGTCCAGGGCCAGATGGCTTCCCAGGAGAATTTTATCAAACGTTTAAAGAAGAAATCATACCTATTCTCCTAAAGCTGTTTGGAAAGATAGAAAGAGATGGAGTACTTCCAAATTCGTTCTATGAAGCCAGCATCACCCTAATTCCAAAGCCAGACAAAGACCCCGCCAAAAAGGAGAATTACAGACCAATATCCCTGATGAACATGGATGCAAAAATTCTCAACAAGATACTGGCCAATAGGATCCAACAGTACATTAAGAAAATTATTCACCATGACCAAGTAGGATTTATCCCTGGGACACAAGGCTGGTTCAACACCCGTAAAACAATCAATGTGATTCATCATATCAGCAAGAGAAAAACCAAGAACCATATGATCCTCTCATTGGATGCAGAGAAAGCATTTGACAAAATACAGCATCCATTCCTGATCAAAACTCTTCAGAGTGTAGGGATAGAGGGAACATTCCTCGACATCTTAAAAGCCATCTATGAAAAGCCCACAGCAAATATCATTCTCAATGGGGAAGCACTGGGAGCCTTTCCCCTAAGATCAGGAACAAGACAGGGATGTCCACTCTCACCACTGCTATTCAACATAGTACTGGAAGTCCTAGCCTCAGCAATCAGACAACAAAAAGACATTAAAGGCATTCAAATTGGCAAAGAAGAAGTCAAACTCTCCCTCTTCGCCGATGACATGATACTCTACATAGAAAACCCAAAAGTCTCCACCCCAAGATTGCTAGAACTCATACAGCAATTCGGTAGCGTGGCAGGATACAAAATCAATGCCCAGAAGTCAGTGGCATTTCTATACACTAACAATGAGACTGAAGAAAGAGAAATTAAGGAGTCAATCCCATTTACAATTGCACCCAAAAGCATAAGATACCTAGGAATAAACCTCACCAAAGATGTAAAGGATCTATACCCTCAAAACTATAGAACACTTCTGAAAGAAATTGAGGAAGACACAAAGAGATGGAAAAATATTCCATGCTCATGGATTGGCAGAATTAATATTGTGAAAATGTCAATGTTACCCAGGGCAATATACACGTTTAATGCAATCCCTATCAAAATACCATGGACTTTCTTCAGAGAGTTAGAACAAATTATTTTAAGATTTGTGTGGAATCAGAAAAGACCCCGAATAGCCAGGGGAATTTTAAAAAAGAAAACCATATCTGGGGGCATCACAATGCCAGATTTCAGGTTGTACTACAAAGCTGTGGTCATCAAGACAGTGTGGTACTGGCACAAAAACAGACACATAGATCAGTGGAACAGAATAGAGAATCCAGAAGTGGACCCTGAACTTTATGGGCAACTAATATTCGATAAAGGAGGAAAGACTATCCATTGGAAGAAAGACAGTCTCTTCAATAAATGGTGCTGGGAAAATTGGACATCCACATGCAGAAGAATGAAACTAGACCACTCTCTTTCACCATACACAAAGATAAACTCAAAATGGATGAAAGATCTAAATGTGAGACAAGATTCCATCAAAATCCTAGAGAAGAACACAGGCAACACCCTTTTTGAACTCGGCCATAGTAACTTCTTGCAAGATACATCCACGAAGGCAAAAGAAACAAAAGCAAAAATGAACTATTGGGACTTCATCAAGATAAGAAGCTTTTGCACAGCAAAGGATACAGTCAACAAAACTCAAAGACAACCTACAGAATGGGAGAAGATATTTGCAAATGACATATCAGATAAAGGGCTAGTTTCCAAGATCTATAAAGAACTTATTAAACTCAACACCAAAGAAACAAACAATCCAATCATGAAATGGGCAAAAGACATGAACAGAAATCTCACAGAAGAAGACATAGACATGGCCAACATGCACATGAGAAAATGCTCTGCATCACTTGCCATCAGGGAAATACAAATCAAAACCACAATGAGATACCACCTCACACCAGTGAGAATGGGAAAAATTAACAAGGCAGGAAACAACAAATGTTGGAGAGGATGTGGAGAAAAGGGAACCCTCTTACACTGTTGGTGGGAATGTGAACTGGTGCAGCCACTGTGGAAAACTGTGTGGAGGTTCCTCAAACAGTTAAAAATATACCTGCCCTACGACCCAGCAATTGCACTGTTGGGGATTTACCCCAAAGATACAAATGCAATGAAACGCTGGGACACCTGCACCCCGATGTTTCTAGCAGCAATGGCCACGATAGCCAAACTGTGGAAGGAGCCTCGGTGTCCAACGAAAGATGAATGGATAAAGAAGATGTGGTTTATGTATACAATGGAATATTACTCAGCTATTAGAAATGACAAATACCCACCATTTGCTTCAACGTGGATGGAACTGGAGGGTATTATGCTGAGTGAAGTAAGTCAGTCGGAGAAGGACAAACATTATATGTTCTCATTCATTTGGGGAATATAAATAATAGTGAAAGGGAAAATAAGGGAAGGGAGAAGAAATGTGTGGGAAATATCAGAAAGGGAGACAGAACATAAAGACTGCTAACTCTGGGAAACGAACTAGGGGTGGTAGAAGGGGAGGAGGGCGGGGGGTGGGAGTGAATGGGTGACGGGCACTGGGTGTTATTCTGTATGTTAGTAAATTGAACACCAATAAAAAAAAAATGAAAAAAAAAAAAAAAAAAAAAAAAAAAATAAAAGTTATCCTCAAAAGAAAAAAAAAAAAAAAAAAAAAATAAATAAATGAACCATGTGAGAATAAAAAAAAAAAAAAAAAAAAAAAAAAAAAAAAAAAAAAAAAAAAAAAAGGATGCTGTATTTTGTGAAATGTTTTCTCTGCATCTATTGAGAGAATCGTATGGCTCTTGTCCTTTCTTTTATTAAAATACAATCAACATTTTTCACAGAGCTGGAACAAATAACCCTGAAATTTGTATGTAACCAAAAAAAAGACCCCAAATAGCCAAAGGAATGTTGAAAAAGAAAACTAAAGTTGGAGGCATCACAATGCCTGACTTCAAACTGTATTACAAAGCTGTGATCATTAAGACAGTATGGTACTGGCACAAAAACAGGTGCATAGATCAATGGAACAGAATAGAGAATCCAGAAATGGACCCTGAACTCTGTGGTCAACTAATATTTGATAAAGCAAGAAAGAATATCCAATGGAAAAAAAGATAGTCTCTTCAACAAATGGCATTGGGAAAATTGGATGGGTACATGTAGAAGAATGAAACAAGACCATTTTATTACAGCATACACAAAAATAAACTCAAAATGAATGAAAGATCTAAATGTGAGATGGGAATCCATCAAAATCCTAGAGGAGAACATACGTAGCAACCTCTTTGACTTCAGTCACACCAACGTCTTGCTGGACACATATTCAAAGGCAAGGGAAACAAAAGCAAAAATGAACTGTTGGGAACTCAGTAGGATAAAAAAAAAGCGTCTGAACAACAAAGGAAAACTTCTCCCTACAGAATGGGAGAAGATATTTGCAAATGTCTTATCAGATAAAAGGCCAGTATCTAAAATCTATAAAGAACTTATCAAACTCAACACCCGAAAAATAAGAAATACAGTCAAGAAATGGGTGGAAGACATAAACAGGCATTTCACCAAAGTAGACATACACACAGCCAACAGACACATGAAAAATTTCTCAACATCATTAGGCATCAAGAAAATACAAATCAAAACCACAATGAGATACTATCTCACACTGGTGAGAATGGCTAAAATTAATAACTCAGGAAACAACAGCCTTTGGCAAGGATGTAGAGAAAGGGGAACCCTCTCATACTGTTGGTGAGAATGCAAACTGGTGCAGCAACTCTGGAAACAGTATGGAAGTTCCTCAGAAAGGTAATAATAGAACTACCCTACAACCCAGCAATTGTACTGTCAGGAATTTATCCAAAGCATACATACACAATGATTCAAAGGGGTACCTACACCCCAATGTTTATAGCAGCAATGTCCATAACAGCCAAAATATGGAAAGAGCTCAGATGTTCATCAACAGATGAATGGATAAAGAAAAAATGGTTTATATATAAAATGGAATATTACACAGCCATCAAAAACAATGAAACCTTGCCATTTGCAATGACATGGATGGATAGAACAAGATGTTATTGTACTAAGTGAAATAAGTCAGTCAGAGAAAGACAAATACATGATTTAATTCATGTGTGGAATTTAAGAAACAAAACAGATAAACATAGGGGAAGGGAAAGAAACAAAATAAGACTAAATTAGAGAGGGAGACAAACATAAGAAACTCTTAACTATAGGAAACAAACTGAGGGTTGCTAGAAGGGAGGTGGGTGGGGGGATTGGGGTAACTGGGTGATGGACATTAAGGAGGGCACTTGATATAATGAGCACTGGGTGTTATATGTAATTGATGTATCACTAATGCTACCTTTGAAACTAATAATATACTATATGTTAATTAATTAAAATTTTAATTTTAAATTTAAAAAGAAAGCAGAAAAAGAAAAAAAAAGAAAGCATAGTGGAAGGAACGAGGGAGGGAGAGCCACTACTAAGAAAAAAGTAGGTCAAATTGCAGGAAATGTTTAATATTTGAGAGAATGAGACTTTCCCTTCTTGTTTCTGGTTTCTAGTTCATTTTAGCTATAAAAGCCAAGACAAGAAGATTATCTGGTACCTTTTCTGTGTATTCTAGTCATGACTTTAAATGCCATCTCTATGCCAACAACTCTCATATTTATATCTCTAGCTCATACTCTCCTACTTCTCTTCCAAACTTCAGACATAACCCAAATCTTCATGGATATCTAGTAACTATCTTACATTCAACATATGCTGAGTTTCTCTCTCCAAATCTGTTATATTCATGCTCTCCCATAACTCATTTAATGAGAATTTCAAACTCCAATCCCTAGGCAAAAATAAATGGAGTCATTTTTGAATATGCTTTTTTTTTTCTTTTAATCATAACCCACATTCAAATTCTTAGAGAATCATGTTTGATCTACCTTAACAATATATCCAGAATCCAACTTTTCTGACCACTACTGTTAATGCTGTGGCCTTTACCACCATTGTCCCTCTTTGGGATTACTATATCTCCATTGCCCCTTAAAATCTATTCTCAAAACACTTGCAATAGAGTTCTTTCTAACATGAAAGTCAGGTCAGGTAATGTCTCTTCTCAAAACCCTGCAATGGTTCCTATTTCCCTCAGAGTGAACACCCAATTCTTTATAATGACCTCCATGGCCCCCCATGCTCTCAGTCACCATTATCCAGTTACATTTATGATCTTATCTCCTACTCTCCAGTTGTCTCTGTTCTAGCCCTTCTGTTCTCCTTGCTCTTCCTGAAACACGTGGGGCATGCTCCTACCTAAGGACCTTTGCACTGTCTGTGTCCTCTGCCTGAAATGTTCTTTCTTTAGATAACATGTCTCATCTCATCTCTATCAAATAAATGTCATCTTTTCTAGATATAAATCATTCAAATAACAACTCTACCCTCCTCTGGCACTCCCTTATTTCACTTACCTTTTCTTTTTTCCATTCTTCACTTTCTAACATGCAACTTACTTATTTATTACATTTATGGTTTATTATTTGTCTCCACCAGCTAGACCATAAATTCTATTAAAACAGAAATTTGTCCTTTGTTCACTATTTTAATTCCCAGGGTCAAGAATGATGCCTGGCAACACAGCACAGGTTCAAATGTTAAATAAATAAAGGTGAAAATAAGTCAGGTATTTTCTAAGGAGAATTGAGAATTCCATAATAGACATCTGGTATCAGGGAGCAGCTGATGGAGAACTTCTTGCTTCTCCATAGCATAAATAAGGTCTTTTGCCTTCTAAATCACCAGTATTGTGTACCACATCATGATTTCAAAATAAGTGTTGAATCACTATATTGTACCTGAAACTAATATTATACAATATGATAACTGTGGAACTTAAATAAAAACTTGAAAAAAATAAAGAGGAAAACAGTGGTCAGTAAATGATTGTCGAATAAAGTTAGGCTCCATAGGTGATAGAAAACTATTGATGCCCTTGGAAGAAAGAAAGGCCTAATGCAAAAAAGCATTTATGAGAACATAATCCTGTCAATCTCTTATAGCAAAGAATGAAAAACAAACAAACAAACAAACAAACCACAAGGTTCATAAAAACTAATTCTATCTCCACCTGAATCTGAGTTTAGCCTTCTTTAGATGGGCTGGTCAACATGCATTTTTATAGTAATTTGTCATAGCTCAGAACCAAAGCCAGTAAAGGTGAAACAAACAAAAAAGCATATTGATTAATTCAATTTATAGGAAATTCTGGAAAAGCACACTATATACAGGAACAGAGGCCAGATCAGTGATTGCCAGAGGTTAGGGATAGGAGAAAAGGGTGTCAGAATTGGTCTGTTTTCTACTTGTAGTGGGGGCCACAGTATCTCTGTATTTGTTAAAACTCATAGAACTATACGTCAGAAAAAATGAATACTACTGTATGTAAATTTTTAAAATGACATTCCTCATTTACAAGATACTGCTGATGCTCTGCTAAAATCTAAGCTGTAAGGCTACACACTCATAAATTTGAAAGAAAGTGGAAGCTTAATGGTCCCCAGGCTCCTTATGATGTTTGCACTGAGCATCTTTAGACAACCAGGGAGGGCTCCTCTGGGTCCAGATATTTACATTTGTCCAGTCATGCACTATTTGGCAGTGAAAAGTTCTGGGTATGTGTTTGCTCTAAGGTGTCATTTATTAAAGCCTCCCTGGCCTGTCACTTCCACACTTGTGCTGTCAGCTAACAAACAAGAGACCTACACAAAAGTCACACTTATGGGCCTTCGTTTTCACAACAGGCCTGCTGATCTAATAACTGTGTCATACTAGATCTGCTTTCCCCTTATAAGACTCACCTACTCATGAATTAGATGACTTATTCTTTTACAGGAGAACATTTTTTTGGAGTAAGTTCAGTCTTGGATTACTGGTTTAAAGAATGAGCCACTTTCTGATTTCTACCATTCCTACCCAACCTTCATCTTGCATATTTGTTGTACTCTAATCCCCACTTCATATGATGTATTACTCACTTTTGAGTGAGCTGTATCTTGGATATTTTAAAGTTACCATACATTTTGATAATACCTTATCTTTAATGTGTATCACACAGTTTACCATATACTTTTATCTCTGTGGCATCTTTTAATTTTTGTTGTAATTAATTAAGTTCATAGGCCATAGTATCATTTCCAGTTTAAAAATAAGGACAGAGACTCAAAGTGGCTAAATAACTTCCTCCATGTCACATGACCCATCAGTGGCATGGCAAGGACTAGATTTCTGTTATGTATAAGGAATCCGTAATCCTCATTTCTCTTACAAAAAAATGAATTTTCACACTATTTGATGCCATTCTGAAACCTATCAGCATACAACCATGTTCTATTTCACCTTTTTCTTTACGAGATTGATGAGCACTAAATTATATAGACATTTGACTACATAAATGTCCATTTGACTATAAATATCCTATGAAGTTCCATGTGCAATTCAACTTACAACACTGCACTTGCATTATTTCCACTCCCAAGGGACCCTATCATAAGGGCAACCTTAGTATCTCCTAGTCACCTGTATCTCACCTATTTTCTAGGTTGCTTTGTGGATTTTTTTTTACAGATTGCATAATTTTAAATCAACATGTCATGCCAACTATGGTTCCATCCGGTTTTTAGAGGCCTATTTTTGGCACATGTCTTTGATACCCTATGAAGTATTAGCTTAGGAAGCTAAAAAGCCAACAAAGTTCTCACTGAAGCTCTTTCACTAATACTTTTGGAATACACTTTTTGGAAAATGCAGACTGTATTAGGGCCTTGGGTCTCCCACTGGCCCCTTGGAGCCCTTGTCATGTAGAAAAGGCAATCAAGACAAGCAGGTCTTCTACCAGGTAGGGCTGTGGTACTGCAACTCATACCCATGCTCTAAATTCAAGCCACAACTACTACTTGCCATTCCCAATTATACTGCATTTTAGCCTTTGCGTAGGCTTTTCCCTCTGCCTGGATTATTTTCTCTCATTTGTCCTAGGGACTTGCCAGATACCTCCATTTACCTTTATGGGGGTTTGCAGAGGTGGGAAATACTACATCAGGTGGTATGTATATTGACAGTCAGTGGATCAGCCAGGCTTGTCCAACAAAAATTTCTAATCTGACTGCTTCACTCTTCCTAATTCCCTCTACCTGGACTCTACGTCTCCCACCATGACAGCCATTGTTTCATCCTGGTTTTGTACTAAATCATGCTCCTACTAACTGTTCTTTGGCTGTTATTCAAACACCAACATTCCCCAGATACCAACTTTAATCTTCAAAATTAGTTCAAATACCACCACTCCCACCCTCCCACCCTAGCAGAAGCTCTTCTGTCTATCCCCTAGGGAGAGCAAAATCAGTTGTTCTTACCCTGGTCTCCTGTGACCATCTGCCCATGAACCCTTACAGTACTCTTCCCTCAGTCCTTAGTTCATTGTATCTTGTAACCCTGCTGGAAGGTGAGATTCCAAAGGTAGGGGCTGTGTTGCACTTACCTGTGTTTTCACTACATATCCAGGACAGTACCTGGTACTTAGTAAATTCTCAATAACTGTTTTTTTGGTTCAGTATATAAATAAATACCATTTTACTGCTTCTTAAGAGGGCTTTGTGCATATTAGTATAATACAGAGACAAACAAAAAACTCCAATGAAATAAGAATGCTGACTCCAAAAACAGGATGAATAAATGCTTTTGTTCCAGAAAATTCCCTATCAGAATTTATTCCTAACCTTTGGTTAGATATTTGAGCCATCCTAGTCTACACAGTAATTTTTTTCCCTGAAACAATCTGTTCCAAAGGGCAATAGTTCCTGTCCTCTAATTGATAAAATTGAGTCTGTCTTGACTAGTTATCCAGTTAGTGTGTCTGTGTATACATCAATGTATATGTATATGTGTGTGTGTGTGTGTGTGTGTGCGCAGCTATTGTGCCAAACCCATTATTTGAAAAATCTATATTTCCCTAGAATTTCAATTATTATCAGCAATCTTGATACATATAAGAAAAGAGAGCTTTATCCTCAGTCTATTCTACATTTTTATATGTGGACATCTGATAATATCTTAGCAGGTTCTGTGGGGTCTCTCTCCTGAATATTTATTTTCTTAGCTTTATTTTAATAACATAAACCATCATTGCTAAACAGTGAAACATTTTGAATACAAGTGATATTCAATTATAGGAAAGCTGTCTCTCCATCCTAAAACAAGTCTCTCTCTCTCTTTCTCTTTTAAAAGCTCATTCAACAAATATGTGTTAAGGTGCTTTATCTTAAATTTGATCTAACCCAATTCAAATAATGGGAATGCAGTAAAATTACGGGAAAGGAACACATAAAACAAGGTTAGTTGTCCGGATTTATTTTCCTTTAGATATTCAATTTGCTTTAAAAGAATTGAATTCATTTGCCATGTTCTCTTTGGGAAGCATTGTGAGAAGTATAATTTAGAACTGCTCTCTCTCCTGTATGGTCTCTGCAAGACATAAAGGGGGCTCACAATGCATGTTTCTACTATAATGAGGGCTCTGTTCTGTTTTTCTTGATGTGAATTGCTCCTTCAGATAGAAAGTTAAAAACTATGAGTCAAAATGCTTCCAGGGCCTAAACCACTCCCAGGAAGTAAATTGGGCATCTTTGGATGCTTAACTCTTTCAGATCCTAAGCGACATTTTTTTTTTTTTAAGTTGCTAATCACTCAAGAAACTTAATTCTACTGTCAAAGTTGTCTAACTAGCTAATGAGGGGTAGTTAAGCTCAGGATTTCTTCAGTCTATTTTTTTTTCCACATTAAAATGGCTAATTCAAACTCTAATGACAAAAATAAAAATTTTTGTCAGGTTTCTCTGTCTACTACTCTCAAGACAGAAGTAGAACAGGGACTGCTATAGTGACCACTACCCTTCAAAACAAAACAAAGAATCCCCATGAAAGCCTGAACATTAACCTACCACTCTGAGAGAATTTACTAAGGTTTCATTATAGAAGAGAAGGCAGACTGGAATGGCCAAGAAGGACATATGTTTCTGTGAGTATGTCGAGATTTTTTTCATTGCCTACAAAAATGTATTCCAGGGGTAACATAGGACTAAACAATACAGTACTCAACTCTAAGAGGAATTTTTTTGAAGAACAGACTGGCCTTCACTAAAGAATTCGGAATTAAACTACTCTGTTTCTAAAATAAGCAGTGAAAAAAATGACTAGTGAAGCAGTAGTAAAAAGAGCAGTACTATCACTAAGGTTTGTAATCTTCCTAAAGAAATTAAAATTTTCCAGGTCAAACTTATCCTCATCAGGAAAAGTAAGGTGGGAAATGCCAGAGATTTGGTAACCAGGGAGGGTGGGGGGGAAGGGTGTTTGTGGGTAGGTTGCACAGAAAAGGGGCTGGGAACTAAGAGTAGGGGAAAAAGAAATTCTCCAAGAAACTAAATACAATTTTGAATGCAGGATAAATACGGAGTACCAGAAGCACAATAGATATTTATCAAGTTTCTATTTCATGCATCTGAGGAAATTGATTTTCAGATTTTTGAGCACATAGCTATCTGATCTTATACAGCATCACCTTCTTGTGCACTAATGACTAAGATAGATGTCCTCAACCCTGGCTGTTTTGATCTAGTCATTTCCTTGTTTTTGATCTGACACAGTAATGGTTTTGGGGGGTTCAATGCAAGAAAGACACGATATTGGGGGAGGAGTGTCATTGATTTATGCCCTCTGACAGACTTCCAGGGAGTAAATTATGAGGTTTCTTTTCGTCCTTTTCGGGGACTTGTTCAGTTTCTTTAAACACTTTCCCAGTAAATTCAGGGAAGTGTATGTGTGTGCTTGTATTGCCTGTGTGTATGTATAAAGGCATCTAATCCAGACTGTCCAGCTTGGATTGTTGTAATGTATGCAGGGCAGGACAGCTGCAGAGAGCTGGTGATGTGACCCAATGCTTCCCTTAACCTGTAAACTGTGTACAATCGTGCCAGATCTAGCGGATTTTGCAAAGGTTTTGTCAATAAATACAGACAAAAGCACAATTGACCCTTAAGAGGCAATGGATTCAGTCTTGCCAATCTGTTTACAGTTAGCATGTTATCAGAACAGAAAAGGCAAGAAGTTCTTCCAATAGAATCCATTTCTTCTGTGGTTCTTTGCTTAAATATTGCCCTGAAGAATCAAAACAGTCTTATTTTCCTGGCTAACATAGCTCTAGTACTAGATGTGAAATGAATGCTGCAAGTTCATTTCTTATAAATAGCTACTGTATTTAGTATGCATAAAGTTTTAAAATGCTAGCCCTAGTGGTTCTTTTGAATAGTTTCCCCCCTTTCATCCTACCAGATTTGAAAGAGAGGGTCACCCTGGCCTCAGTAGTATTTCTTCAATTTAATTTTAAATCACTATTAAGACATTTTCACATGTGCTCTTTCCTTTGGAGAATAAATACTTTAGATTCCTCAAACTTTTAATAAGAAGAATGTTATAGAAGTCTTTGGCTGTTATTTATTTAGCTTATAAAATGTAAAGCGTGAAATGAAGCTTTCTTCTTTCCTGAAATAGCCATTGAGAAATTCCAGAAGCATCTTTCTGAAAGAGAATATGCACTGCCTCTCTTCATAATATTCAGGGAAAACTCCTATGAATTAATGCAGTGATAAATACTGCAGATATAGCCTCTAGATATATAGTAGTGTGATGTTTCTAATTAAGATGAAGCAAGATTCTCAAACACAAAATTATTTTATATTAAGAGCCAGAATTAGAATAACTTGTATTAAAGGTTATACTAACTGTACCATCAACCCATTGCCCCTGTGTATTTTCAGTAAAAGCTTACTGAATTTATTTTTTTAGAAAGTAATGAAATTATGGAGTGAATCTAGTTGAAATAACAGATTTGTTTTTAGTGTTGTAAATCAGTGAGTAGCAGAATTTTTCATTCAATTTTGCTGTTGTTTAGAAGTTCATGGGAAATGAAAACAAATAAAAATTTAAAATAACTTTTGCGCTAACAGTTGGTTCTCATAAAATGCAATTCACTGGGAAATGAAACGATTTGTAACTTTTAGATTCATTGTTAAACTAGTAAAAGTTATCCTAAATTAAATCAATGAAGTATCCAACAAATATTTATTGAATATCTACTTTGTGTACCACAGAGTAGAAGGTGGTATTTAATGGAA